>NC_083343.1:83728094-84431844 GCF_019175385.1 Lycium barbarum
CAACTGCTGCTGAATCCATAGGCAGGCAAGAGACAACCTGGCGAACTGAAACATCTTAGTAGCCAGAGGAAAAGAAAGCAAAAGTGATTCACTGCTAACTTTGTTATTAAGTTATGTGTGAAATAATTTGTTGTTTTAAGGTGATGAAAATCATGTTTTGTAAGACAATAAGTGAGTTGTTGAAGTAGATGATTTGTAGGCTGATTTTGGATGGGGTTTTAAAGAGATTTATACTTGCTCTTAGTGTTGTATGTTGTTGTTGTTGTTGTTGTTGTTATTGAGGATGTTGTGTCTGTTTGTGGGCTTCTTTGTAATTTGATTCGAGTAAGAATTTTAGGGAAAATGCTGCCCAAATTTCGTTAGATTTTCTACTCGTTTAAAATGAATTATAAGAGTTGATTATGGTCTGATTATGGTGTATGTCACCTTGATTGTAGAGTTACAAGCCCGGGAAGTAGACGTTGGAAATTTAGATAGACCCCAAGGTATTGTTACACCTCGGAAAATCTTCCGTTGGTACGCAAGTGAATGATTTAGTGAGGAGTACGAGTATACGATATTTCCATAAGTAAGAAACAACGTTTGACGACCCTAAGTAAGATTTCGAAGGCAATTGCAATAAGAGATAGGTTATGCTCCATAATGAATAATTATAGGTTTTGGAAATGTGAAAAGTTGCAGGTTTGCATTCTGGCCAGCTGCACATAAAATGAAATACGGACCGTAAAGTGGTATACGGCCCGTAAACTGCCATGTAGTATTTTGGCTTCCAAAACTTCAACTTTCTGCCAAATGAGCAAATGGTTAAATACGACCGTAAATCACCACGTCTCAGCCTGAGTTTCTGGTTCTGATATGATTAAACACGACCACGAAGGACGGACCGTAAACTGGAATACGGACCGTAAACCAAGTTTACGACCACTGTGCTGTTCATTTAAGATCAGATTTTGGGTTATTAAATAAGGGACCAAGTTTATTATTTTATTTCCACATTTCATCCCTTCTCTCTAAAACATCTCTCTACACTTATTCCACAAGATTTCAAGGATTATTAGTCATCAACAACACAAATCAAGTGAATCAAGTGTAAGGAAACCCATTAAGATCATCCAAGTCAAGAAAATCTTATTGAAGGAAAACTAGGGTTTTTGTTCAAGTGGAGTATTTCGACCAAGGCTCATTCCTACAACATCTAAGGTAAGATTTATGGTATATATATGTTGTTTAAGGTATTTTGAGACTTAAAATTCTTGGACATTAGATGAGTATAGAAAAATGGGTCATGAATGATGAATAGTGACATTTTGAGAGATAGTTTGAATTGAACCATAATTCTTGTTGTGTTGTGATATGACTGTGTTATAAATGATGTTAAGATCATGAAAATGGGCATCTTATATGAATGGACGAAGTCGGGTGATATGACCAAGAATATGGGTGAATTGGGAGCGAATTGAGAAATCTAGATAATGTGGTTAACGTAAATGATTAATGGCCATTGTTATGGTATTGTGAATGTATTGTTGACGTTTGGGAGTTGAATTACAATATGGAAGAATGTTGTATAAATAAAGGAGATGTTGTCCGATTTTCTCTAGCTTTAGCCATCTGTGCTAGTTGTCGATTCTAACGATAGTATGACTTTAATGAAGGTATAAACGCAACAGTTGAAAGAGACCGTGCAAGTGGTAAATAGTCGAATGGAAAAGTTATGTAAGGCTAACCTTCTTTCATAAGGCATGGTTCTTTGGCCAAACATCTAAATCTTCCATAAGTCTGTGATGTCTCATAAATGATTTGATCTTCCGAGCTATTAAGCTCACGATTCTTGATATGCTACGATTGTACTAAGTTCCTTGTATGACGAGTAAGCCTATAAAGATAAGTGTGATGAATGATGATAATAGTGATAATGATATTGATGACGACTATAATGGTAATAGCGATGATGATAACGATGACGACGATGATAGTAATGATAATAGTAAAGATGCTTATGAGCTATATGTATGTATGCCCTTGTATGGCTACTATGAAACACCAAGCTTATATGGCCGGGTAGTATATGTATAGATGTATATGTATATATATTTACGTAACGCGCGCACACCATTGCAGTTGGGTATGGATAACACTGAGCCTTGGTAGGGCCAGGTATGTGTAACACTAAGCCTTGGTTGGCCAGGTATGTATGATCACCGAGCCTAGCTATGGTCGGGTACGTGAATCACCGAACCTTCGGGGTCGGGTATGTTATGTAAATGCTATGTATATGATATGATTATGTATGCGATATGATTATGTATACAATATGAATGTGAATAAGGGTATGTATACGAATACGAGTACTAATATGGAACGGATACGAATATGGATACGGATATGGAGATATGAGCACAAATACACATTAGAATGGAAAGTTTATATGAAAGGCAAGTAAGTGCCCGTGGCGATAATATTACCATCCCCCATCTTGTGCTATTTCTCATGATGTTCATTATGCTTCTATATTGATATTGATCATGCTTTACATACTCAGTACATTCTTCGTACTGACGTCCTTTTGTTTGTGGACGCTGCGTCATGCCCGCAGGTGCACAGGGAGACAGGTTCGATCCATAGCTGCTTACTCAGAGATTACGTAGCAGAGCTCCATTTCATTCGGAGCCATAGCTTTTGGGTACTTATTCTTTTGTGTATATAATTATGGGCATAGCGGGGTCCTGTCCCGCTCATGTGATATGTTATACTCTTCTTAGAGGCTCGTAGTCACTTGCATATGGTTAGATATGTCTGGCCTTGTCGGCCCATATTTTGTATATCATATTAACAGCCTTGTCGGCTCATGTACGTTGATGTGGCATAGATGCCAATCATTATATAAAGGCATTGTCGTCCAACGGGACTAGTATGATGAACGAATAGATTCATATGTTTAATTGTATGGCTCACCTAGATGTAAGCATAAGTTTAAACCAAGGGGCGCCCGGGTGAGCTAGCACCGGGTGTTCGTCGCGACCCTCTAGACGGGTCGTGATAGGTATGTTAAGGCTAACCTTTTCTTTCTTAAGGCATGATTCCTTTGTTGCGAACCCACACACAATATCCGTAATATTCTTATTCCTAAAAATGCTAGAAGCTCATGATTTCTCAAGGTTCTTATGATATTATTGATAAACGCTCTTCATGATGAAGATGATTCCATTGTTTTGAGCTTATACAGAGGATGTTCACTATGATTCCTATCTTAGAAATATTAGAAGCATATGTTCTTGATGTTCTTATGATATTGTTGATTTTTATCTCGTGATTATTATGGTTATTGATTTTATTATTGATGTTGATCTCATCTTATGATTATTGTTCCTTCAAGGTGAGATATGTTCCTGATGATAGTTCCATAATGATAATCGGAGGTTTACCGACCTTACGTCACTCCGATAGAGTTATAGCTTTCATTTGGGCCCTCATGCATGCCTTATATATATGTATGTATTTTCTCACACCACGCCGCACTATAGTCGACCGAGCAGGGA
This sequence comes from Lycium barbarum, assembly GCF_019175385.1. Lineage (NCBI taxonomy): Eukaryota > Viridiplantae > Streptophyta > Magnoliopsida > Solanales > Solanaceae > Lycium > Lycium barbarum. The sequence continues at coordinate 83,731,634 of NC_083343.1, forward strand.
TGTAGATGTGTACACCACTGCAGTGAGCAGGTTATGATGATACCCCGAATGCAGGATGATATGATATATCGATCGGGCTACACGTTCCGCAGCACGAACTGTTATATTATTTATGTATGAAAACGTTTTTTTAAGAAAAGCTAAGCATGCATGACATCTGCCTTAAGAGGCAATCAGATGTACAGGTTATTTCTTCTATCTCATGTTTCTTTCATACTTTTATTATGTTATTATTCATGTCTTACATACTCTGTACATTATTCCACTGACTCTCCTATTTCTTGGGGAGGCTGCGTTTCATGCTCGCAGGTTCTGAGATACAGGTTGGTGATCTATCTATTAGGATGTCAGCTCAGCGGATGAGGTTGATGCACTCCATTTGCTCCAGAGAGGCCAGGAGTTAGCATGGTCTAATGTGTGTATATATACGTACGCACATATGTATGGGTATGGTGGGACCTTTTCCAGGCCACGTTATGTATGTATTCCAGTAGAGGCTTGTAGACAGTCATGTACAGTTAGATGATGTCCAGACTTGATGTTTCATATTATTACAACTCGGAGATTTCGAGTTGTTGCGTTATGAGTGGACTAACGTAAGCCTAAGATGGACATAAAGTCCTTATGATATTAAGGAGAGTATTTGATAACCTTAAGCTCATACCATAACATTTCAAAGTCATATGAATCGGTGCAACTAAGTTCGTCGAAGGAAGTGAAATATAAGACATGTTTGGGAAGGTTTCGCAACAATCGATCTATAATTTTTTTAGTAATGTCTTGAGGGGGAGCTATAGGGCCCCTTAGATGATTAATCAAGTGTTATGCAAGTGCCAATAAGAACCCATAAGGATTGGAGGTTAAATGAATCGACGAGAATAAATTTCGGGAAAATTTGGATTGTACGGACATTTATACGGACCTTATAATTTATACGGCCCGTATAATGGTACGTAGAATATTTCCAAAATGGGGGGGATCCCTGGGGGGATTATACGAACTGTATAATTTATACGGCCCATATAATTGGCCGTATATCCGGGTCGGTCAGTTTTCTTTTTTTGTTATATATGACCACCCTTGTTCATTATTTCATTTCCCATATTTATTCCCAAGTCTTGAAATCCCTAGAACCTTCCTCCAAACATACTAACACATATCTAAAGTGAAATAAAGGATCAAGCGGCCAATATTAAGAGACCCATGTGCCAAGAAGCTTGCTAGGGTTTGTGGAACTCAAGATTTCATATGGTGTTGATGTTAGAGACTTCACTCTAGTGGAGTAAGACGATCCAAGACTTGTTCTTAAGTCATTAAGGTTAGAACTTGCATCTCTTACATATGGTTAAGGTTGTTTGATTGTTATGCCATGTAGTTGGAGGAAGAAAAGTGAGAATAGAGTGCAAGAATGAACTTGAGGATATGGTGAGCTATAAGTTGATTTGAATTACGATTCTTAACATGCTATGAATATAATCTTGTTGTGGGTGATGCTAATAATGTTGATGAATTATTGTATGCAAGTAAATATGGTGTTATGTTGTAGCTATTGTTATGAATGATCTTGGAAAGAAGTTTCGAGGATTGGATAATGCTTAACGTGAATGAAGCCTCTCGATTGTGGTATTATTAATAATGTCATTATTGTTTGGAAGTTTTTTTTGTAAGATGTTAGAAGTCGGTGGAATAAGGGAAATGCTGCCCAATTTTTGCTAGCTTATGAATTAGTCTAGTTTGAATATAAGAGTGTCTCTAAGACATAACCTGGGTATGAATCCTTTTAAATGTAGATTTCATAAGCTTTGGAGGTGAACGTTAAGTAGTTAAGAAGACGTAAAGCTATGTAAGGCTAACCCTTCTTCTTAAGGGATGTTCCCATTTTTCGTATACCTTCATGTGAAATCCATAATGTCTGCTATGATGATTTCACTCCTAGAATCACAAGGGCTCATAATCCTTGATATTCTCATGATACCATTGGTCTCATTCTACGATAGTTGACCCTCTAAATAAAAATATATGGACGATGATGATGTTGATGCTATGTAAGTACTCCTAGGTGTATAAGTAAGTATGTATGTATGGCCAGTATGTAACACCGAGCCTATGTGCTCGGGTATGATGTATATTGCACGCACACCACTGCAGTTGGGTACGAATAACACTGAGCCTTGGTAGGGCCAGTATGTATAACACCAAGCCTTGTCATGGTCGGGTATGTCAAACACCGAACCTCTGTGGTCGGGTATAGTACTACTATATATGTAAGTGTATGTAATGGAAGGATCCCATTAGAAAAAGGGTAAGTAAATATGATGAACGTCGCTAGGGGTATAAATGGCTCTACCATCCTATGACACTTCTATCTTATGTTATCGTTCATGCTTCTATTATGCTATTGATTATACCCTACATACTCAGTACATTGTTCGTAGTGACGTTATTTTGTTTGTGGACACTGCATCATGCTCGCAGGTGGAGAGAGGGATAGACTTGATCCTTAGGCTTCTTAGAGGAGCTCCACTTGATTCAGAGCTGCCACTGTTAGTACTATTCTTTTGTGTATATAAGTATTACACCCCGAAAAATTTCACGCTACAAGATCGTAGACGGCGTGGTATGAGCTCGGAAAAGAGAAAAGTTATACAAGGATTAGGGATGAAGATTAGATGATCTGAGTATAAGAATACATATATGTATGACATTTGGAGACCATAGGGGGTGAGCCGGTCCATATGTTGCTTGATGAAAAGCCCTCGTCACTGTAAGCCAAGTGGGACCCACACATCGGGACTTTTATAAAGGACATATGAAGAGATATATGAGTAGTACATGGAAATTTGAGCAAGTCCTAAGAAGGACCCTTAAGCCAAATATGGACATAAGCCCTCCAAAAGGACGATTTAAGGAAACATTTTTGGATGATCTTCCTTGGAGGGTCCCAAACGATATTATACGAAAGTTGTAGATAATTGAAAGAGCTTTCCAACCATAGGTCGTGGGTCCTCACACGATATCGAGATCAAGAGTTATGACCTTTTTACTGAACGAAGGCGCAGGCATAAAAATTAAGGCTACACGAACGCGCCCAAAGGGGGCACGAACGCGCAGAAGGAATTCTAAGTCGGTCCAGGCAGAACCTGGACCGCTATTTAAAGGGGGAGACCCCCTCATTTTCAACCAAACACACCCAAAACCTCCTCAAATATTCCATAAATTTCCCAAATCTTCCAACCATCAACTTTTTAGCCCAAAACCAGGTATAATTCTCAAATCTCGGTCAAGACAGCGTATAGTTGCAACTACAAAATTGTGTATTAACGCATTGTGGCTTAAGATCAAGGTGGGGGAGTGAATATATAACATTCTTATTGAAATAAAGGTATGAATCTCTTGCTATTAACGTTAATCTTGGTTTGTTTACGGAGAAGGAGCTGTAAAATTGTTATAAAATGATTCTGTGATGGAAATATGGGACAAACACCATATGGAATGTTTATGAAGTATTTTGGAGTTGGAAATATTATATTTAATGTTCGTATTGTTATGATTGTTGTTGGTTGTTGAATTGAGAATTCGAGTTAGGCATATAAACAGGGGAGATGCTGCCCGATTTTCGGCAGAATATAGAATAGTTTGATTTGAAACTTGGAATAAGTGTGAGATAAAGAGGCTAACATTAGTGTGAATCCTCTCGAATGTATACTTGCGAGCTCGGACGCATAGGCGTAGCCAATAGGAGGTTGAACAGGTATGTTAAGGCTCGTCCCTTTCTTTTAAAGGCATGATTCCTATGGTATGATTTCATAAATGATTCCGTAACCTTCTTGTTTTCAAAATCTAAAAGTCCATGGTTCTTAAAAGCTTCTCATGGTGTTGATCATAAGAATGATTTTATGATGGTGACAACGATAATGATGATTTTGTGTTTTAAGAACTCAAGTTTATGATTTCAAAGCGAATATGAAAATGTAGAGCCACTTCTAGATTTTCTCAATTTTATCCATTGATGATGACTCTACCTCTAAAGGCTCCAGGGTGTATGTAAGGCTATCCCTTCTTTCTTTTTTCCTGAATTACATAAAATGAGCGAACGACGAACATACATGACTCCAATGAACTAGTTCTCAGTAGTGCTTGACATGACAATTGTCTTTGATTCTCAAGTGTTGTCTTATTCTAATTATTCTATCGAGTCTCAAATGATGATTCAGTTTGTACATGATTGCTCCTAATATTCTATTCGTGCATATTGTTAATGTATCATTCACCGAGTCCCTGGCCGGGTACGTAATCGTGCATAGTTTCATTGCATTGTTCATCGAGTCCCTCATTAGAGGGCCGGGTACGGTATATATATGATTATTTCACCGAGTCCCTCACTAGAGGGCCGGGTACGGTATATATATGATCATTTCACCTAGTCCCTCACTAGAGGACCGGGTACGGTATATATATGATTATTTCACCGAGTCCCTCACTAGAGGACCGGGTACGGTATATATATGATCATTTCACCGAGTCCCTCATTAAAGGGCCGGGTACGATATATATATGATTATTTCACCGAGTCCTTCACTAGAGGGCCGGGTACGGTATATATATATGACTTCATTCACCGAGTCCCATAATGGGCCGGGTACGGTATATTATATATATGCATGACTCACACCTCATAAGGTACAGATGCTTTGGTCTTTCTTGATTATCATACTTGTCTCCTATCATCTTTTACTCAGTCATGATCTTCATTACTGTACTTCATGATTTACATACTCAGTACATTTTCCGTACTGACCCCCTTTCTTCGGGGGCTGCGTTTCATGCCCGCAGGTACAAATACTCAATTCGGTGATCCTCCAGCTTAGGACTGCTACTCAGCTGTTTGGGGAGCTCCATTGGTCCGGAGCTTGAATCATTTGGTACAAATCCTTTGGTAGACGCTTTGTTATACTCTTAGAGGTCTGTAGACATATGTGGGTTGTGTATTCATGTTTTGCTTACCTATATCGATGTAGTTCATTTTGGATATTCCCATGTATAGTGGTAGCCTTGTCGGCTTGCGTATTTTGTTATGTTTGGTTAGCTGTGGCTTCTCAAGAGACAGGTACTAGGTGCCCGTCATGGCCCTTCGATTGGGTCATGACAAAAGTGGTATTAGAACAGTTCTGTCCTAGGATTTGTCTACGAGCAGTGTCCCATTGAGTCTTGTTTATGGGTGTGTTGTGCGTCACACTTATAAACAGGAGGTTGCGGCCATTTAGGAATGAATGACCTTCTTTCTTCATAGATCATGATAGAGCTATGATATAATGATTTCTCTTTCCTTAACCATATGCTATGTATTTCATAAATGCCTATAAAGAGGAAAGCTACAGCAGCCCAAAAGGGCAAGACAATGGTAGAAAGACGGGCTGAAGGAGTACCGCCAACGGATATAGAGGAAGGTGAGTCCCAGAATACGGTTCAGTCTCGGTCCTCTCACTCTTTGCCAATTTCTGAGAAGCATGAGGGAGTTTCAGCTCCAGCTCCAACACCCCCAACTCCTCCACCAGAGGTTTCAGGCCAAGAGATGAAAGAGGTCATTCAATTGTTGACTCAATCGGTTGTCGCGCAGGCCCAGCAGCGGGGTATAGGTTATGGCGATAGGACTGTGAGTGCTAGAGCCCGTGATTTCATTAGCTTAAACCCTTCGAAATTCTTCGGGTCTAAGTCGGATGAGGACCCTCAAAAGTTTATTGATGGAATATTGAGGACACTTCGGTTAATGCATGCTTCCGACGTTGAATGGGTAGTGTTAGCATCATATAGATTGCGGGATATTGCGGTTCATTGGTATACTGTTTGGTTGTCTTCTAGGGGAGTCAATACATCTCCCCCGGTATGGCAAGAATTTTTTTATCCTTTCTTTCGACATTACTTGCCCCTAGAAGTTCGGTGGGCTAGAGCTAACAAGTTCTTGAATATTAGGCAAGGAAGTATGAGTGCCTTAGAGTATAGTCTCCGCTTCAATTCTTTGGCTAGGTATGCTCCGGCCATGGTAGCGAATATGGGTGATCGAGTTCACCGGTTTGTGAGTGGCATAGGGCCATATTTGATAGATAAATGCTTGACTGCGTCCCTTCAGAACAATATGGATATTTCTCGCATTCAAGCCCATGCCCAGAATTCGGAGGAAAGCCAACAACCGCAAAGAGGTGACATGAACTTGACAGAGGTTATAACAAGAGGGCTAGATATTCAGGCCCGACTAGTGAGTGTAGAGGAGGGCAAAGATAGCAGATTTCTAAGCATTCAGCCCATTCTATGACTAGTACGCCTCCACGGTTTATGGGCCAGAGATTTTATAGATCTACTCACTCTGGGCCGAGCCAGAGTTTTAGAGCTTCAGGTTCTCATTACAGAGGTGAATCGGGCCAGGAAAGGCTACCCATGCCACGATATTCCTAGTACGAGAAGTCACATTGGGGCCAGTTTTCGATTAGGCTCAGATGTTTGCCGTGCATGCAGTCGGCCAGGACATATCATCCGTAATTGCCCCTCAATTGGTGGTAGGTATAAGATCCAGCCTTCAGAGACAGCAGTCGGGTCTTCATCATCCATACGCCCTCTGGGGAAAGGTTCACAGATGCCAGTTAGCCGTGGTAGAGGTAGAGGAGGAGCCCCCAGTTCTAGCGGTCCCCAGCATCGTATTTATGCATTGGCTGGGCAACAGGATCTTAAGTCCTCCCCTGATATCGTCACAGGTATATTATTGATATTTCCTCATGATATGTATGCTTTTATTGATCCAGGCTCCACCTTGTCATATGTTACTCCATATATTGCTGGTCGATTTGGGCTGAAATCGGAATCAATTAAACTTTTGAGGTATCGACACATGTTGGTGAACCGGTAATAACTAGTCGAGTATATAGAAATTGTGTAGTTTTGATTTGTAATCATCGTACTATGGCTGATTTACATGAGTTGAAAATGGTGGACTTTGATGTTATTATGGGCATGGATTGGTTGGCTTCTTGCTATGCCAATGTCGATTGTAGAACAAAGATGGTTCGCTTACAGTTTTCGGGAGAACCAATTTTGGAATGGAAAGGAAATACAGCGTCTCCGAAAGGTAGGTTTATTTCCTATCTCAAGCCAGGAAAATGATTGCTAAAGGTTGTATTATCATTTAGTCCGGGTTCAAAATATAGAAGCCGAATTGCCAACTCTTCAATCTGTGCCCGTAGTGAATGAGTTTTCGGATGTATTCCCGGATGAGCTTCCAGGCCTCCCTCCTAAATGGGAGATCGATTTTGCTATTGGTGTGCTACCGGATACTAAACTCATATCTATTCCTCCTTATAGAATGGCTCCCACAGAGTTGAAGGAGCAATTGAACGATTTGCTTGAAAAAGGCTTTATTAGGCCTAGTTCTTCCCCGTGGGGAGCACCCGTATTGTTTGGAAGAAAGAAAGATGGCTCCTTGCGAATGTGTATCGATTACAAGCAATTAAATAAGGTGACAATCAAGAATAAATATTCGCTTCCAAGGATTGATGATTTATTTGATCAATTGCAGGGTGCCAAATGGTTTTCAAAGATAGATTTGAGATTCGGGTATCATCAGGTAAGAGTAAAGGAGGAAGATATTCCAAAGACGGCCTTCAGAACAAGGTATGGTCATTTCGAGTTCTGGGTAATGTCATTTGGGCTAACTAATGCACTGGCAGTATTCATGGATTTGATGAACAATGTGTTCAGGCCTTTCCAAGACTTATTTGTGATTGTGTTCATTGACGATATCTTAGTATATTCGTGGTTCGAGGAAGATCATGTAGATCATTTACGTACCGTTCTTAGAGTTATTCAAACTCGAGAGCTATTTGCAAAAAATTTAAAATTTGAGTTTTGGTTGAATTCGGTGACCTTTTTGGGGCATATCATCTCAGCCAATGGTATTCAGGTGGGCACCCAGAAGATTGAGGCCGTGAAAAGTTAGCTAAGGCCCACAACACCTACGGAGGTTCGTAGTTTTCTGGGCTTAGCAGGTTACTACAGAAGATTTGTAGAAGGTTTTTCTTCTATTTCGGTGCCACTAACGAAGCTAACTCAAAAATCAGCTAAATTTTAATGGACAGATTCCTGTGAACACAGCTTTCAAGAGTTAAAGAATTGATTAACTTCTGCCCCAGTCCTGACACCTCTAGAAGGATCGGAAGGCTATGTTGTCTATTATGATACTTCGGGCGTTGGGTTAGGGTGTGTGTTGATGTAGCATGGTAAGGTTATTTCTTATTCTTCAAGGCAGTTGCGAAAACATGAGAAAAATTATCCAACCCGTGATCTTAAGTTAGCTACGGTGATTCATGCATTGAAGATGTGGAGACATTATTTGTATAGTGTCCATGTGGATATCTATATGGATCACAAGAGCCTTGAGTATATTTTCAAGCAAAAAGAATTAAATTTACGGCAGAGGCGATGGTTGGAGTTGTTGAAATATTATGATGTTAACCTTCTATATCATCCTAGGAAGGTGAACGTTGTGGCTAATGCTCTTAGTCGTAGATCTATGGGAAGTTTATGTGATGTTCAGCCAGAGAAAAGAGAGTTAGCTCGTGAGCTCCAGCAATTAGCTAGCCTGGGAGTTCGGGTAGCAGACTCAGGCAATGTGGGAGCTACCATTCAGAATTCAGCTGTCTTGTCACTAGTAGTTGAGGTGAAAGAGCGCCACTATGAGGACCCCATACTAGTTCATTACAGAAATACACTTCCTCAGAAGAAGAAGTCATCCTTTGAAATTTCTGGAGATGGAGTTCTCCGATGTTGAGGTAGGTTGTGTGTTCCTGATGTTGTGGGATTATGCCATCAAATATTGAAAGAATCCCATTGTTCCAGTTATTCTGTTCATCCCGGAGCAAAGAAAATATACCATGATCTCAAATCTATATATTAGTGGAATGGAGGAAGACACGGCGGAATTCCAGAAGACATGACGGAATTCGTGGCCCAATGTCCTAACTGTCAACAAGTGAAGATTGAACACCAAAAGCCTGGTGGATTGTTACAAGTTATGGAAATTCCAACTTGGAAATAGGAAGTGATTAATATGGACTTCATTGAAGGCTTGCCTAGTTCTAGGCATAAATATGACTCTATATGGGTAATTGTGGCTAGACTTGCGAAGTCAGCTCATTTCTTACCAGTCAGAACTACATATGTAGCCTAAGAATATGCAAAGCTATATGTCAAAGAGATAGTACGACTCCACGGTGTCCCAATATCTATTATTTCCGATAGAGGGACATACTTTACAACCAATTTCTGGAAGTCTTTTCAAGAAGGTTTGGGGACTCAAGTGAGTCTTAGTACAACATTTCATCCACAAACTGATGGGCAAGCTGAGCGTACCATCCAGACTCTCGAGGATATTCTACGGGCATGTGTATTGGATTTTGGAGGTAGTTGGGTTGATCACTTACCGCTTATTGAATTTGCTTATAACAACAGTTATCATTCTAGCATCCAAATGGACCCGTATGAGGCTTTGTATGGGCGCAAGTGCAGATCGCCACTCAGGTGGTTTGAAGTGGGATACACTAAATTGATAGGGAAAGACTTGGTCCAGCAAGCTATAGAAAAGGTCAAGCTTATACAAGATCGATTATTAACAGCACAGAGCCGTCCGAAATCCTATTCAAATAATCATCGACGAGACTTGGAGTTCCAAGTGAAAGACTATGTATTCTTGAAGGTGTCGCTAATGAAGGGCGTCATGAGATTTGGCAAAAGGGGAAAGATTAGTCCCAGGTACAATGGACCTTATTAGATTGTACGCAAGGTAGGACAAGTGGCTTATGAATTAGATCGACCTTCGGATTTGGAGTCAGTCCACTCGGTTTTCCATGTATCGATTCTTCGTAAGTGCATTGGAGATCCTTCTCGAATTGTACTAGTAGATGATGTTCAAGTCACTGAGCATTTATCCTATGAAGAAGTTCCCATTGTCATTCTAGATTGGCAAGTACGGAGACTCAGAACCAAAGATGCAGCTTCAGTTAAAGTCTTATGGAGAAATAATAATAGAGAACAAATGACCTGGGAAGCGGAAGACGACATAAAGTTCAGGTACCCACATTTATTTCAACCGCCAGAGGAAACTCAGGCAGAGACGTCATTGTCCTCAGGTATGTAATGCTTTCTTTTGATGCTTTCTTGGTCCTGTGTGGCCATAGTTGTTGATGTTGCTGTAGCCCTGTGAGGTGATATATTTTGGGTTGCTGTGACAGGTTGGTAGTGTCATACTACAAGGGAAACTCTGGCAAAATTTTTGTAGAATCCCCAAGCGTCTAACATTCGAGGACGAATGTTCCTAAGGGGGGGTGGAATGTTACAACTCGGAGATTTTGAGTTGTTGCGTTATGAGCGGACTAACGTAAGCCTAAGGTTGAAATGAAGTCCTTATGATATTAAGGAGAGTGTTTGATAACCTTAAGCTCATACCATAACATTTCGAAGTCATATGAATCGGTGAAACTAAGTTCGTCGAAGGAAGTGAAATGTAAGACATCTTTGGGAAGGTTTCGCAAAAATCGAGCTATAATTTGTTTAGTAATGTCTTGAGGGGGAGCTATAGGGCCCCTTATATGATTAATGAAGTGTTATGCAAGTGCCAATAAGGTTCCATAAGGATTGGAGGTTGAATGAATCGACGAGAAATGTTTTTGGAAAAAATTGGATTGTACGGCCATTTATACGGAAAGTATAATTTATACGGCCCGTATAATGGTCCGTGGAATATTTCCAGAATGGGGGGATCCCTGGTGGGATTATACGGTCCAATTATACGGATCGTATAATTTATACGGCCCGTATAATTGGCCGTATATCCGGGTCGGCTTAGTTTTCTTTTTTTGTTATCTATGACCACCCTTGTTCATTATTTCATTTCCCATATTTTTTCCCAAGTCTTGAAAGCCCTAGAACCTTCCTCCAAACATATTAACACAAATCTAAAGTGAAATCAAGGATCAAGCGGCCAATATTAAGAGACCCATGTGCCAATAAGCTTTCTAGGGTATGTGGAACTCAAGATTTCATATGGTGTTGATGTTGGAGACTTCACTGTAGTGGAGTAAGCCGATCCAAGACTTGTTCTTAAGTTATTAAGCTATGATTTTGCATCTTTTTTACATATGGTAAAGGTTGTTTGGCTGTTATGCCATATAGTTGGAGGAAGAAAAGTGAGAACGAAGTGCAAGAATGAACTTGAGGATATGGTGAGCTCTAAGTTGATTTGAATTACGATTCTTAACATGCTATGAGTATAATCTTGTTGTAGGTGATGCTAATAATGTTGAGGAAGTATTGTATGCAAGTAAATATGGTGTTATGTTGTAGCTATTGTTGTGAATGATCTTGGAAAGGAGTTTCGAGGATTGGATAATGCTTAACGTGAATGAAGCCTGTCAATTATGGTATTATTAATAATGTCATTGTTGTTTGGATTTTTTTTTTTTTTTTGTAAGATGGTAAAAGTCGATGGAATAAGGGAAATGCTGCCCAATTTTCGCTAGCATATGAATTATTCTAGTTTGAATTTAAGAGTGTCTTTAAAACATAACCTGGGTATGAATCCTTTTAAATGTAGATTTATCAAGATTGGGAGGTGAACGTTAAGTAGTTAACAAGACGTAAAGCTATGTAAGGCTAACCCTTCTTCTTAAGGCATGTTCCTATTTATCGTATACCTTCATGTGAAATCCATAATGTTTTCCACGATGATTCAATTCCTAGAATCACAAGGGCTCATAATTCTTGACGTTCTTATGATACCATTGGTCTCATTCTATGATAGTTGACCCTCTAAAGAAAAATATATGGACGATGATGATGTTGATGCTATGTAAGTACTCCTAGGTGTATAAATAAGTATGTATGTATGGCCAGTATGTAACACCGAGCCTATGTGCTTGGGTATGATGTATATTGCATGCACACCACTGCAGTTGGGTACGAATAACACTGGGCCTTGGTAGGGCCAGGTATGTATAACACTGAGCCTTGTCATGGTCGGGTATGTGAAACATCGAACCTCTATGGTCGGGTATAGTACCACTATATATGTAAGTGTATATAATGGAAGGTTCCCATTAGAAAAAGGGTAAGTAAATATGATGAACGTCGCTAGGGGTATAAATGGCTCTACCATCCCATGACACTTCTATCTTATGTTATCGTTCATGCTTCTATTATGCTATTGATTATGCCTTACATACTCAGTACATTGTTCGTACTGACGTCCTTTTGTTTGTGGACGCTGCGTCATGCCCGCAGGTGGACAGGGAGATAGACTTGATCCTTAGGCTGCTTAGAGGAGCTCCACTTGATTCGGAGTTGCAGCTGTTGGTACTATTCTTTTGTGTATATATGGGCATGGCAGGGCCCTGTCCCATCTATATAATGTTACATACTCTTCTTAGAGGCTCGTAGACAGTTATGTATAGTTAGATGTGTTTAGCCTTGTCGGCTCATATCTTGTATGTCATTTTGTAAGCCTCGTCGGCTTGTATATATATGTATATGGGCATGTTTGTTGATGTTGATATAAAAGTGCCTTCGCCCAATTAAATGGTGTTATTGATGCGTAGAGATTGTTAGCAAGCCATGCGGCTTACCTAGAAATGGTTGTGGAAGCTTGAGGTGCCCGATGGGGTTAGCTATGGGTGCCCGTCATGGCCCTCCAGTTGGGTCTTGACACATATGTTGTCACACAGATCGTTATAGTAGCCTCGTTAGCTCATGCAGTATACCCAGCATATTCATACAGATGAGTATTTTAGATTACTTGATACAGACATGTTTCCTTATGAGTCTATCGAGGATCATATGAAGGCCCTATCAGCCCACCTATGTTCATGTTGATGTCACAGATGTATGTCAGATGGTACCTGACTAGTATGGTCAGGTGCCCGTCATGCTCCTCCAGTTCGGGTCGTGACAAAAGTGGTATCAGAGCAGTTCTATCTCAGGGATGTCTATAAGTCGTGTATAGTAGAGTCTTGTTTATGGGTGTGAAGTGCAACACTTTTAAAAACAGGAGGCTGCGGGGCATTTAGGAATAATTGACCTTTCTTTTTATTCTAGATCGTGCGATAGAGCCAAGTTGTATGATATGAGATTTCCAGTCCTAACCCTAATTAATTTTTTAGCTGTGAGATGGCTTTTATGGGAAAAAGGATTGATGGTCCAGGGGTTTGTAGAGTAAGTCCTTTTATGATATGGACCCAACGGAGAATGTGCCCTCTAATGAGGAAGATCCATCGGAAGTTATGTCCTTCATAGAGACAGACCCATCTTAAATCCAAGAGAATCCCACTGAAAAGGTAAAGGATAGACAAGTATTGGGAGATGACCATTTGCGTATTCCCAGATTGACAGTATCCGCAGAACAAGGGTCAAATGAGAATAGTGGTAAGTTAGTGAGAGTCAGTATAATTGGGTCGTGACAAGTTAGTCTCAATTCCCTAGGTTACTTGGTCTATAATATAAGAGTGTATCTAGTAGAATCTCATGGATCAGTACGATGAGCTCCATACTTATCTGCGAAAGGCTATAGGACATTTCGGAAATCTCACTTTCTTTCCTTCATTTGTGCTACTTTATTCTAATTGGTATCTGGAACAATCAAATTGGTATCTGACTCCTTCTTTTCTCTCGCAGATGGTGAGGACTCGAGCTACTATAGCCTGAGGTCAGGTGCCAGTGCCCACAGCTACGGCTGGCACCAGAGGGCGAGCGATAGCCAGAGGGCGCGGCAGAACTAGAGGCCGCGGGGCTACCCCAACCAGGGGCAGAGCTCCTCCGACAGGACATCGGTACGAGAGATCTCTATCTCTGGAGCTTGAGGACCAGCAGGATTGAGACCAGGCCGCCGAGGAGGATGTGGCCCCAGCACGGACATAGCCTGAGATTACTTCTGACCAGACTATGCAGGATACTATGGCCCGTATTTTGCTCCATCTAGATGCCCAACAGGCTACCGCTGGTGTTATTACTCCTGGCAGAAGTTCACAGACCATAGTTAGGGCACAGACCCCTGAGCAAAAACCTACACTGGTAGCACACTCTGCTGCAGTTATGGCTCCCCGTATTGATACAGTGCCAACACCGAGTGATGATCTTAGGCCCGTAGAGGGCGCTGCTATGACCATGTCTGATTAGGATCTTGTTGGGAGGTTTAGGAAGCTAGAGCCGCTGATATTTTCTAGTACTTCTTCTGAGGACCCTTATGAGTTCATCTTGGATATGCACGAATTGCTACATAGGATGGGGATCGTGGAGACCCGTGGAGTTGACTATGTGTCCTACCAGTTTTGAAGAGATGTGAAGAATTGGTGGAGGTATTTTGTTGCCTACAGACCTGAGGGTTCCCGTCCCTTGACTCGGACTCAGTTCTACCGGGCCTTCCTTGAGAAGCATGTGGCCCGATCTTTGAGAGAGGTGCGTAGGGAGGAGTTTCTACATCTACAACAGCGATGTTTATCAGTGGATGCCTATGTGACTCACTATCTGTATCTGGCTCGTTATTCCACTCCTTTGATTCCTACTGAGCCTGACAGGATTAGACATTTTGTTAGTGGACTAGTCGATTCTCTTCAGATTCCTTGCCTTTAGATGGAGGCTATGGGGGCTTCCTTCCATTCCATCGTCGAGAATGCTTCATTGGTTGAGGCCGCTAAGGCCCACGCATTTGGAGGTGGTAGCGAGAAGAGGCAGCGTCAGATTGGGAGTTATAGTGGCTCTAGTTCGAGGGGCGCCGGTCAGTATTCGAGGCTGTACCAGCCATATTCTGGCTTCTCTGTGCATTCAAATTTGCAAGCTTCCTCCAATGAGCCTCCCAGGCAGAGAGCTCTTGAGAGTTCATTTTCTCGACTGCTAGACAAGGTTGTTTCATTCGAGTCCTCAACTTCAGTTTAACAGCCTCTGACCTCTCTGACCTGTTTTTCATTTGGAGAGATTAAATATGTTGCTAGGATATATCCCCGACCCAGGAGGAATTATCAGCCACGAGGACTCCGACATCATCTAGTTGTTGAGGTAGTGCTTTTTAGAGGGGCGGTGCTCAGTCAGGCTGCGGTAGTTCTCGGGGTTCTAGAGGTGGATCCCAGGCAGTTAGAGGTGGGTCTCAGAGTGCGAGAGAGGGATCTCAGACTAAATGTGGTAGGGCCCATTGTTACTCATTTTCGGGTAGGCCGGAGGCAGAGGCCTCAGATGCTGTGATTTCAGGTACAATTTATGTCCGTCATACAGTAGCATCTGTGTTATTTGATCCTGGATCCACTTATTCATATATGTCTGCACATCATCCTATTGATTGAGATTTGTCTTATGATAGTATAGATATACCTGTTCATGTGTCTACTCCAGTTGCAAATTCTGTTGTCGTGTATCGAGTTTATCGGTCATGTTTGGTTACTTTTATAGGGTATGACACTTGGGTAGATTTGATGATTCTTGATATGGTGGACTTTGGTATTATCTTAGGTATGACCTAGCTTTCTCCTTACCATCCGATATTGGACTGTCATGCCAAGATAGTCACCTTAGCCATGCCGGGCATCCCTAGACTTGAGTGGAGGGGTACTCCTAGCCCAGCTCCAAAAAAGATCATTTCCTTTCTTCTGGCGAAGAAGTTAGTCAACACGACGGTTCTATCTCCACCCCTTGAGTCCATTCCTATTGTGAGTGAGTTCGCGGAGGTATTCCCGTTGGATCTGTCGGTATGCCACCCGATTGTGACATTGACTTCTGTAATGATTTGGATCCGGAAACTCGCCCTATTTCTATTTCTCCCTATGGGATGACACCTGCCGAGTTGAGACAGCTTAAGGAGCAATTACAGGATTTATTGAGCAAGTAGTTCATTAGATCGAGTGTCTCCCCTCGAGATGTTCCTGTGTTATTTGTGAAGAAGAGAGATGGAACCATAGGATGTCCATTGACTATCGCCAGCTGAACAAGGTTACTATTCGGAATAAATGTCTTATACCTCATATTGATGACTTATTTGACCAGCTTCAGGGTGCTTTGGTGTTTTCGAAGTTTGACTTGCGTTCAGGCTACCACCAGTTGAGGATCAGGGCTGTGGATATTTTGAAGACAGCCTTTCGGACGAGATATGGATACCATGAGTTTTTGGTTATGTCTTTTGGGCTTAGCAATGCCCCAACTGGATTTATGACTTTAATGAATGGCATTTTTAGGCCATTCCTTGACTCCGTCGTGATTGTATTTATTGATGATATCTTGGTGTATTCCAAGAGTAAAGAGGAGAATGAGAGCCATCTTCATACTGTTCTTGGGCTATTGAAGAAGCATAGCTTGTTTGCTAAGTTTTCGAAGTGTGAGTTTGGGTTGGAGTCTGTGGCATTCATAGGCCATGTTGTGTCTAAGGATGGGATTATGGTTAACCCACAGAAGATTGAGGCTGTGAGCGGTTGAGCGAGGCCCACTACTATTACTGAGGTTCATAGCTTTATAGGTTTGGCCAGCTATTACCGTCGTTTTGTGAAGGATTTTGCTGCTATTGCATCATATTTGACCATATTGACTTAGAAAGATGTTCCCTTCCAGTGGTCCGATGATTGTGAGGAGAGCTTTCAAATGCTCAAGCTACTTTTGACTTCTGCCTTAATCTTAGCATTACCCGTGGAGGGTAAGGATTTCGCAGTCTATTGTGATGCACCTCGTATGGTTTGGGTGCTGCGTTGATGCATGAAGGTAGAGTGATAGCTTATGCTTCCAATCAGTTGAAGATTCACGAGAAAAATTACCTTACCCATGATTTGGAGTTGTTGGCCGTGGTCTTTGCTTTGAAGATTTGGAGGCATTATTTGTACGGTGTCCATTGTGAGGTTTTCACCAATCACTGTAGCCTTCAGCATGTGTTTATCTAGAGAGATCTTAATTCTAGGCAGCGCCGATGGATGGAGCTCCTGAAGGACTATGACATCTCTATTATTTATCATCTCGGGAAGGCCAATGTTGTGGCTGATACCTTGAGTCGCAAGACAATGAGTATGGGAAGTTTAGCTTGTTTGATCATTTTTTAGCATCTGTTAGCCATGAAGGTTCAGACTCTGGCCAACAGTTTCATTCGCCCTGATATTTCAGCCCCAGGCAAGGTTTTGGCTTGTGCAGAGGCGAGGTCATCTTTATTAGATCATATCAGGACTCATCATTTTAAGGATACTCAGTTAAGCAAGATTCGAGATAGGGTTTTGAAGGGTGAGACCAAGGAGGCCATGATTGATTCTGAGGGCATTTTGAGGATTAAGGGACGCGTGTGCGTTCCTCATGTTGCTGATTTGATTCTGTTGATCTTGTCTGAGGCACATAGCTGTCGATATTCCATTCATCCAGGGGTGACTAAGATGTATTGTGATTTGAGGTAGCACTATTGGTGGCGTCGGATGTAGAGAGATATAGTGGATTTCGTGGCTAAGTTTGGGAACTGTCAGCAAGTTAAGTATGAGCACCAGCAACCCGACGGTGTACGTCAGAGGATGCCCATTTTCGAGTGGAAGTAGGAGAGGATTACCATGGATTTTGTTGTGGGTCTTCCGAAGACCCAGGGCCGGTTTGATTCTATTTGGGTTATAGTTGATCGGTTGAATAAGTCCGCTAACTTTGTTCCGATTCAGATTTCTTATACAGCGGAGAAGTTAGCCAAGTTGTACATTCACGATATTATGAAGCTGCATGGGGTTCCTATTTCTATCATATCTGATCAGGGTACTATCTTCACTTTCCATTTCTGTAGGGCTTTTTATGAGGAGTTGGGTACCCGATTAGATCTTAGTATAGTTTTTCATCCCCAGACCGACGGACAGTCCGAGCGGGCCATTCAGATGCTCGAGGACATGTTGAGAGCTTATGTTAATGATTTCGGTGATCATTGGGATCAACACTTACCATTTGCAGAGTTTGCGTACAATAATAGTTATCATTCGAGTATTGGCATGACGCCTTTTGAGGCTTTATATGGTAGGAGATGTAGATCTTCGGTTGGCCAGTTTGATGGGTTCGAGGTTCGACCTTGGGGTACGAATCTGTTGAAAGAGTTCCTTAATGGAGTGAGAGTTATTCAGGCCAATCTTTTGGCAGCTCAGAGTTGGCATAAGATATATGCGGACCGAAAGGTCCGAGATCTAGAGTTTGCTTTTGGTGATCAGGTTATCGAGGATTTCACCCATGAAGGGTGTTATGAGGTTTGGGAAGAGGGGCAAGTAGAGCCCCAGGTATATTGGCCTATTTGAAAATGTTGACCGTGTGGGCGATGTTGCTTATGAGTTAGCCTTGCCGCAAGGCTTGGTAGGAGTTCATCCAGTTTTTCATGTTTCTATGCTGAAGAGGTACCATGTCGACGGTACTTACATTGTTCATTGGGATTCGATATTGCTTGATGAGTATTTGACCTAGGAGGAGGAGCTTATTGCGATCTTGCATAGGCAGGTTCGAAAGTTGAGGTCAGAGGAGATTACTTCTTTGAAGGTGCAATAGAAGCACCATCCTGTTGAGGAGGTCACTTGGGAGACTGAGTCCCATATGCATAGTTGATATCCCCAGTTGTTCGTTGATTCACGTACTTCCCCGCTCTTGTCCCTTCTTCGCTCGAGGACGAGCGATGGTTTAATTGGTATCTGATGTAACGACCTGCTTCGTCGTTATAGTCTTTCTAGCACTTTCTCCCCTTTTCGAGCATGGTTAGCTCACTTTTGACCCAAGGGGACCGCTGACACACTTCCCGAGGTTTCTAAATTTGATTCGAGCAACTCTTTGTGAAATTTGAGCTTAAAGCGAAGAAGAGTTGACTCAAAGTTGACTTTTGAGTAAACGGACTTTTTTCTGAAATTCATCGATTCCGAGAGGTCTGGATGGTCTTTTAGAACTTGTGTGTATATTTGGTTTGGTTCCCAATACACTCGGATGCATTTTGGGACTTGGGTTGGGAATCGTGGATTGAGTGACACGGTTTCTAAGGTTTGCACCTGAACCGTGAGGAACATAGACTTCGTGGGTCCCCCATGGGTGTTGCTACCTAGACCTCGATGCTTCCGTCCGGAGTACATGTGTACACAGCATTGCATTCATATATCATTGCATTGCATTGCATTATGACTTATATTGTGATGATCAGGTGATTTACTTGTGTTGTTTAGTTTGGATTGGATATATTGAGACTTGGGACAATTGGGTAAAGATGCTTCAACCTAGGTGATGACGTGTACTTGCTTCTGATTGTGATTGACTTATACTTTTTGATTTATCTGCTTATCTTGCTTTATTGTCTAAATTATGTTAGTTATACTTAGTCGGCCTATGATACTTACCAGTATTGTGGTTTTGTACCGACCTGACTTGCTGCATTCTTTTATGAATGCAGAGTACTAAGTTGGATCAACTTCCGTCTGTCGTGGCTTATAGTCGCTATCAATGCAGCTTAGAGTTTACAGGGTGAGCACGAGACGTTCGCTGCCTTGAAGACTCCTTTTATTTATGTCTTACTTTCCATTCTGAGACATATATAGACTTGATGTATTATTATATTTCCCGACTTGTATATTTATAGCTAGATGCTCTTGTATGGAATAGACCACACTCTGGGGTGCATTTTCTTATTTCCGCACTTGATTTATATTATCGTCAGACTTATGCGATTTATTCTCTTCCGCTTATTTAGTTATTTATTTACGTTTTTACTATTGTTGGGTTGAGGGTTCGCTTATTGAGATGGGAAAGGTAAGTGCCCACACGACTTAGCTAAATTGGGTCGTGACATTATGATATTTAGCAAGAAAAGTAAACTAAGTTTAAAAAATGTTGGTCCGTATGAGATTTTGATTAGATATGATTAATGACATATACACTTACTTTCTCTTCGGGATTTTTGATTTTATTTTCTATGTTTTATGTATGTATGATTTATGTTATACCCCGCATTTTCAGAGCATGAGCGTGACACGCGCTTCCTCAAAATTGACAATCATGTTGTTGCCACATAATTTAAACTCACGTTGATAATGTTGTATTCCGTACTTTTGTACGTCGGATTATTTATAAGCTGAGGTGGGGCCCACGCGTTGAGATTTTTTTTAGGACACATGACAAGTTATATGAAGCACATATGTGAAGTTGAACACAACTCAAGAAAGACCCTTGAGCCGAATCAAAGTGGAAGTCCTCCAAACAAATATTTATAAGTAACGTTTTCGGGTGATCTGAATTCAAGGGGCAAAAACGGTATTATAAGTTTGGAATTTGGAAAAATACCAAGTAATAGAAGTTGTAGATATTTGAATTATCTTTCCAACCATAGGTCGTGGGTCCACAGGTGACATCGGAATAAGGAGATATGGACGTTTTAAGGCAGAAAGGTCAGTGGGCTAAGCCCAATCCGAGCCCAACCGGGTTAGGCCCATTACCCATGTCTTTATTAGTGCAAATTTTGGCCTTCCTCCTCATTTTAAGACCAGTAACGCCCAGAAAATTCTGGGGAGAGAGAGAAAAAGAGTCTTGGAGAAGAAAAACCAATTTTGATCGAAATCTGAGCCCCGAATCCCTGAGCCCATGAAGGGAAAAGTGTTGTACGCTGCGTTGTCTTCAATTTGAGCTAAAAATCAACCAAGGAGAAGAGTGATAACGTGGTGGCTGCATGCTTAAGGTATGAAAAAGGTCCCTCTTCATTGTTAACGAGCTTATTTAGAGTTTCGACGAATTAGCACGGAAAGAATAGCCTGATAAATTCGTTTGTTGGTGTTATGAATTATGGAATGAAACTTGAAGAAAATTTTGGATGGTAATAAATGTATTTAACTTGTAAAATGTGGAGGATGTTGTTATTAATGTCATTGGTATTATTTTCAGCTTCTTTACGGAAATAAAATTATTAAATAGTTATATCGCAAATTTGGTTGGTTGAGAAATTTAGAAAACAGTGCGCGGGCTGTTTTATGGAATACGTCGGTATTGGAAATGATGTTAATACTATTGGTATTGTTGTTGATGTTGTTGGTTGTTGAATTGGAATTTCGGGCTAGGCATATAAACAGGGGAAATGCTGCCCGAATTTCGGCAGAATTTAAAGGGGTTTTAATTAATGTTTCGAGACGAACGTACGACGATGATCCTAATGATATTATGAATGATTCCATATGTCGAGTACGAGGCTACGAATAATTCTTACGCGAGTTGCAAGACGGGAAGTAAGTTGAAAGTCGAGAATCATCTTCCAGGTATGTAAGGCTTACCCTTTCCTTCTTTTCGCATGATCCTTGTGAAACAAATAGACAAAGTATATGTATGATTTCAAAGAAACTCCTATTCTTAGAGCCACTAGGATGGCTAATGTTCTTGACTTCCGAAAACTGCTTTGTTATGTCTTGATACATGTGTGTGGTTCCAAAAGTTCTATTTTGATTTGATTTATAGCGATATTCGAATGGTACTTGAAATGACTATTGCTTTGATTTTCCAAAGATAGCTTCCGAAACGTTCGTAGAGGTTTCTGTACTAAAATGTTCATAACTTTCTTATACTAACCCGGATTGACCCGAAACGTGTTTGTGATCTTTCAAGTGTCGTTTTGTGTACTCATCCATCGAGTCTTAAAAATTGATTTATGTGCATATAGTTTCTCACTACTCTGCTTGTGCATGCCTCAATGCATCTTTCACTGAGTCTCGGGCCAGGATATGTTATCGTGCGTATTCCACTGCATTGTTCACCGAGTCCCTCATTAGACGGTCGGGTACGGTATATGTATATGATGATATGATTATGGCACCGAGTCCCATGATAGGCCGGGTACGGTATATGTATGTGATGACATGATTATGGCACCGAGTCCCAAGATGGGCCGGGTACGGTATGACTTCATTCACCGAGTCCCTCACTAGAGGGCCGGGTACGGTATATATGTATTTATATATATGCATGCATGATGATATGATAATGTAATGACATGATTTTATCCACCGAGTCCCATAATGGGCCGGGTACGGTATATGATAATGATATGCATAATTTATGTTTTAAAGGCAAGAGTTTTGGTATTCTGAACATTGTACTTGTTTTTGTACTCCTTATAGCAGTTATGATCCTTTTTACTGTATATCATGCCTTACATGCTCAGTACATATTCCGTACTGACCCCCTTTCCCCTAGGGCTGCGTTTCATGCCGCGCAGGTACACCCAGATGAGTAGAAGCCATTATAGAAGATGTTCCAGCGGAAATGGCAAGCTCCATTTGCTCCTGGAGTGTTGCCGAGTCAGAGTACTCATGCTATGGTATCTTGGTCGATGTTAGAGACTTTGCAGACAGAGTCGTGGGTATAGAATGTCAGTCTTGTAAGCGGCTCCACCAGCCGATGTGTCATTATGTATTATGTTACAGATTCTTTATGATTACAGATTTACTTTCCTTGAGAACGATGAAAAAATGATTCTGCAAGCCCTTATTATGTATTTTATTCTTATTTGATTTAAAGAGTCCAAAGCAGTTATGTGTGTAGTAAGAGTCAGCAAGTTCGCTCGGCCCTAGGTAAGGGTCGGGTTCCCATCACACCCTAGTAAGATTAGGGTGTGACAATTTAAACACTACGTTTGTGGTGAGATTCATATAATTCAGCCCAGAAAAGTGAAACTAGATGAAAATTTGACTTATGAGGAAGGTCCAATAACTGTAGTTAATAGACAAGGAAAACAATTGAGTTGTTACACCTCGCACTTTCAGAGCATGAGAATGCCACGTACTTCACCGAAATTAATGGAGTATCGGAGACGTCCCATGAAGTTTTGGAAGGTACAAGCCATGGGAAGTACGCAGCAATGAAGTAAAGGATGAATTACGATCTCGTATGTCGTAACCGGGAAGGACAACCTTGGAACCAAAGGACATGAACATTATCAAGTATGATTAATGATAAGCATCATGTATGGAGAGTTTCGGAAGATTCCGGGACCAAGCAAATCGAAGAAAATAAGTTTGTCGAAAATTTGGGAAAAAGTTGGCAGAATTTTGGACAGAATTTTGGGTCAACTTTGGAGGGGTATATCTCCAGGTATATTAGGAGTTTTAAGGTGCTTCAAAAGCCTAAAATGACTTTCGTCGAGTCTAGTTTCCAATGCAACAAACCGCTCATCAAAACGACATCAGAGTAAGGAGTTATGGCCATTTGAGATAACCCCTCAAACTGCCAAATGGCTTCCGCGGGTCCCACTTGGGAAAGTTGGTTCCACCGACTTTCAAGGGGTATAAAAACCCCCCATCAACCCCCGTTTTTCATCAATTTATACTCTCATGAGTTCTAGAAATCTCCCAACACATCCCCCAAACATTTATAGCCCATTAAATCAAGAATTTAACAAGATTACACCAAACTAGTCCATGAAAGGTGATTGTTCTTGCTTCTACTTGATGTTGTGGTGAGTTTGGTCTTGAAGAAAGTTGGTGTGGCTAAATTTCTTCAAGTATAAGGTATGTTCTTCATCCTTTCTCTTATGTTGAGTTGATTTGAAGGTTTAGCAAGTCTTAAAAGTGAAAATAGTTATGGAGGAAAGGTCATAAAGTGTTGTGTTATAGTTGTAGAGTTTGTTGACTGTTTTGAGCATGTTGTGGCCGTGTGGTTGGGCTGATTTCCTTGGATATTGATAGTATCTAATGTTGTTGGTGTGTTGATGAAATTATGCTTCTTGATTGGGAAGAAAGGAAGTGCATATTGTTGTTGTATGTTGAAAAACATCGTGTGGGATGTTTTATGGAATATTTTGGTTATTGATGATGATGTTGTAGTATTGCTATTGTTGTTGTTTTGTTGGTATTGTGATTTCGGCCTAGGGATATAAACAAGGGAGATGCTGCCCGAATTTCAGCAGATTCTAAAGGGGTTTAATTTGAAGGCTTAAGATAAGCATATGACGATAAGCCTAACAATAATATGAATTCTGTTGAATGTAGATTTACGAGCTTGGGAGGATAAGAATTAAATAGTTAAGGTTAAGGCGGCCGAAAAGGTATATTAAGGCTAGTCCCTTTCTTTCAAAAGGCATGATTCCCATG
Source organism: Lycium barbarum (assembly GCF_019175385.1). Lineage (NCBI taxonomy): Eukaryota > Viridiplantae > Streptophyta > Magnoliopsida > Solanales > Solanaceae > Lycium > Lycium barbarum. The sequence continues at coordinate 83,755,741 of NC_083343.1, forward strand.
TTATGATCTATATATGTTTCCATAACCTTCTTACTTCCAAAAGTTAGAAGTTCACGATTCTTAAAAGCTTCTTATGATACAAAAGATGAGATGTTTTCTATGATGAACATGATGATGATGATTCCATTTATAGAAATTCCAAAGCTTATGATTTTAATGCTAGTATGAGATTATTGAGCTTATTTCATGATTTTCTCGATTTTATTCATTGTTCTTGATCTCATCTTATGATAATTGTTCCTTCAAGGCGAGATATAGCGATGATGATTGTTCCATAATATAATCGGAGGTTACCGACCTTACGTCACTCCGATAGAGTTGTAGCTTTTAATTATGCTCTCATGCATGCTTATTTTTATGTATGATTACACAGGCCTAGTCGGGCAGACACCACTAGTGGACGGCGTGAGATGGTTACCCTGGACGCGGGCTAATGATTATGTTATATATGCATGAGAAATGTTTTTTTTTAAGAAAGCTAAGCATGCATGGTATCCGCCTTATGAGGCAATCAGATGTACAGGTTATCCTTATCTAATGTTATGTTCCATATTTCTTATTATGTTGTTATTCATGCCTTACATACTCAGTACATTATTCGTACTGATGCCCTTTCTTGTGGACGCTGCGTTCTTGCCCGCAGGTAGACAGGTACACGGATCTGACCCGTAGGTGATTTATCAGCGGATTCTCAGGAGCACTCCACCTACTTCGGAGCTGCAATCTATTGGTATTGGTCCTTATGGTCATTTTTATTCTATGTAGAGACTCGTAGACATGCATGTATAGTTAGACGTTTCATAACCTTACCAGTTCATATTGTGTATAATATTTTAGTAGCCTTATCGGCTGGTGATGCTGGGTATAATTGTTGAAGATTATATAGAGATGTGTCATTATGTTGTGATACATGTCCTTACAGACTATGATGTCCATAAGTTATCGTTGTGGTCCACCAGAGATGATTATGAGATGTATGTTTAGAGGTGCTCGGTGTGTTAGCTCCGGGTGCCCGTCATGGCCCTCTGGTTGGGTCGTGACATGAGTTCCAAGAAGGTTGCTTAAATGGAAGTATGGTGCTCAAACCAAGTCGTTTTAAGCTTTATGTGGATATTAGTATTGTTCCCAAATTGATTAACTTGTACTCGATAAGACGAAGTTAACGGATCTGGAGTTGGACTAATCAACATTAGATAAGATTGAGTTGGAACAAAAATATGCAAAAGCATCTCCGAGTAGGTAAAGGTTCTTTTTCTCTTCAAACGAGAAATTCATGACTTAAATTTATAGCGAGTGACTGTTTATAGAGGTTTCTTTCACTGTTAGTGGTGTGGTGTGAGATATCGAAAGAAGGATAAGTTGTGGGATGCAAGCATAAGACCGATAAGATTTTGGGCAATAAGTTGTGGTCGTAGCTAAGAGACTTGCTATTCTACAAGAGGTACATGTTATATTATGCGAATACATTCCGAGAATATATTTATGGTCTAATCCATATTATTGAGACCGAATAGTGCTGGTAAATGAGAAACATGTTTTTGAAATAGTTGTTATTCTATATTTGAACTTATGACTTTGTTAGGTATGGATAAAGAAGTATTCTGCGGTCAAAGTATTATAGTAGAACTATCTATAAGAAAAGACTACTTGAGAGTACGAGCAGGACAACCATAATGAGTATTCATATCCCGACACTACCAAAAGTGTTTTGGACATGTTCGAGGACGAACGTTATTTTAAGTGGGAGAAAATGTAATAACCCGAATTTTAATGAGGGGTTAGTTGTAATTTACCAAAAGAGATTTTTTTTTTGGGGGGGGGGGGGGGGGGGGGGCAAGGCCCTATCTAAAAAGAAAGAAAGAAAGAAAAAGAAATAGAGAACCAGTTGGTTCTCAACGGGACAAGGAGAAACGCAGAAGCAGGGGGAGAAAAAACGCAGTACAAGAAAAGAAAGGGAGAAAAACAGAAAAGTCCAGAAGAGACTTTGAGTCTCCTAAATCTTTCATATCAAACTGGGAAAATTGGAATTTTCTACCGAAATCATCAAGATAATGACTCTATTTAAGTTTATTACATGATTATGGTAAACTTTTAGGGTGGAAACACGGGAAAATTTTGAGGAATTAAGAAAGTTTAGCCCAAGAGTTCTTCAATCTAAATCATTGATTCGAAAGGGAAAACGACGTCATATTTTAGACTTCTTTATATTATTAGAATTGTCTCATCAAAGGCTTTCCGAAAACATATGGCTTGTTGGATTTTGAACCCGTTGATCAAAGCGGGTTTTCGTCATTTAAAGTTTGGCTTTGATCGTTTAAGCCTCTAAAATATAAAAGTGGTCTACCCTATGGTTTTTTACTATCCTGAATCCCTTTTTGAATAGATTGGAGTGATTCAGAGACCTGATGATGCTGAACTTGATTTCAAGTGAAACATTTGAGCTTGAATTTAAAGTAAGTGAGACTTTAAGCTTTGAGTGCTTTCTTTTCAAACTCGTTTTAAAAATATGTTTTGTCTGCTTGGTCCATGTGTTGGGATGAGCGTGTTCTTGGAATAATCAATTGTCCTTGAGGGCAGCCGCATAAATTGTATTATCAAATACTCTAAACTATCTTTATAAATTATTTCGCGGCGTGATACGGATGTGAGTCATGATATTGGGGCATTGTGTATGCTTCTTGACTTCATTGAGACACTGTGTATGTTTCCTCGAGCATTGTGTATGCTTCTTGACTTCATTGGGACATTGCGTATGTTTCCCTGAGCATTGTGTATGCTTCTCAATATATTTGGTAAATTGTGTATGCGGTGGTGGACCCGTGATGTTGATTAATTTCTTTAACTATTGTTTATGACAAGTCCTTAGTGTCGATTATTTTGAGATATATACTATTATTGATAAACGATTTTCTGGACCTTGTGGATAGAATATTATGACCTAATTTATGTGCATATTATTTTTGTGCTCGTTGTGTGTTTGTATTTTCTAACACTTTCTAGGGGTATTTCAAGTGGCGGGTTAAGGATCTTACTGGGTTATATTTAGGTATAACTCGCTTCTTACTTGCTTGTCCATGCATATACCATTGGTGATGACAAAGCTAGTAGCTGACTAGTTAGTTAGACTTGATCCAGTTGTTGAGGTGAGCCGACACATTGTTCGTGGAGGCTACCAAAAGAGTCTTTATTATATATTTGCTGATGTCTTTTCTTTCAGAATTTACACACCCAAATCCTTTGAAATTCTTTTAGATGCTTCATGATCTAGTGTGAGATTTGGGCAAGAGTTTTATATAAATATTTTGAGATACTATTATTGATAATTAATTTTCATATTGTACTTATTTAAATTATTAAATGTTGCGAATTAATGGTTAAGATATGGAAATTTGGTTCGCCTGGCCGGTAGTGTGTGCTGGGTGCCAATCGCGTCTAGGGGATAGTTTGGGACGTGACAGACTTCTTGTGGATTTAAATTAAATAAAATTTCTTTATCCACAAGAATATATTAATATATTTTAACATTCTTATTATTTAATCAAATTTTGGCGTTTCTTGTTTTATGAATTCCTCTATTGGTTTAGTTATGATTAAGAATGTCTATTTTAATTACTTAATTATCTATGAGTAAGAATTTATTTGTACCTAGTACTTACATCAAGCTATATTAGCTTAATTAACACGATTTAGTGAGGTGTGAATGTGTACTTAATTATTTGGTTAAGGGACAAACAATGTCTATGTACAAACACATATCAAGCATCTATTGGTTTGATATAAACATTTGGTGCTACTAATTATTTTTTACTGAATCTTACATTCTTATTAGATGTAATTTATTTCCGGGTTTAGGTATGCTTTGATGATTTAAACAAATACTATTAACATAATCAAGTAACTTATAAGGTAATTACGTATAGATTTCTATCAGAGGCGGATTCAAAATTTAAAATTTATTGGTAATTCTTACGACAATCTCAAATTAATTTATAATAATAATTGTCTCAATATTTATAAATATTTAGTGTACTTCTTATTATATATATAGGGTATTGACAAAATCTACTGGCTTCCTATTAACCCGTAAGTCCTACCTTACATCCACCACTGATTTCTACGATAAATATTAATTAGTAAGATAATAAAAATGATAACTAACCTACTACTATCATGGATTAAACTGCAGTAATAGTATAAAATGTTTTTACACCATCCGTGTATATAATTTAAATCTTCTCTCTCTGTATATACATATACACACACAGAGACTGTGGGGTTTATAACTTTCACAAGAAGTATTAAGCGAAATAAATTTATGAGCAAATTAGAGTAATTATTCTACCATAATAAAATCATAAATAAAGTGAAATAAACCATGCTAAAAAGGAAAAGGATTTAAAGAAAAGGGAAAATCCTCCTCCTAGCGTTTTTCTTTCATCCTAGATAAGCATACAATATAACCAGAATTTGAAAAGGTCAGTTCCTATTTATTTTTGCGTGTGACTTTAATAGAACTCAATCTCTAGTAGAATTCCAAAAGGCCCGTCCCTTCTTTTTGTTAACTATAAAATATGGAAAACGTTATAGATCTTCAACGCAGACAAGAAAAAAAAGATCAACAATTGATTGTTTTCGCCAACATTATATTTTATTTGCAATTAATGGCTGGACATGATGTGATCACACAATTACCCCCTGGTTACAGATTTTTGCCCACTGATGAGGAGTTGGTTAAACATTACCTTACCAACAAGGTTCATTATCAACCTTTTCCAGCTCTACTGGTTAAAGACATCAACGCAAAGGAATTTTACAGCAAATCTCCTGACACTCTTGGTAATATTATTCTTTCCTTTTTATTCATTTTCATCTTTGAACAATCTACTATCAAAAACGAAAAGGCCTGAAGTGTCTTGTGTTGGAAAACTTAGGGAAAATGCCTACAATTTCTCGTAGCTTGAGGCGTGTTAAAGATATTGTTCTTAAGGATATCTCGCTCGGTGTAGGTGTATATCTTAGGATTCAACAAGTTCTTCTAATACAGAACTAGGAGCACAAAAACTAACAAAGATTTATTTTGATAGAAAATCTAGCAAAAAGAACGAGAGCATTTTCTTTCTTCTTGGTCTGTATTTGCCACCAAATGAAAAACCTGAAATTATATAGGTAAAAGAATACCATCTCATAAGAGTTTTTGATGTATTCTGTCTCTTTTGTACGGAAGAAGACTTCACTTTATATGGATGAAAAAAAATCATCTTTTGTCCTCATGAAATAGCTCTAACAGATTGTCAATAAAGAGGCTAAAGAATATGCAATAAATAGTAATAAAGGGTCTGTCACAAGGAGTAATAAAGATGATTAATGGCTACTAATCATGGCTAGTAAAGAATAAAGAATATGCTATATTGAGATATAAGAGTTATTTTTCCAAAATTGTTAACCATTATCCTTCCTCATCCATACAAATAGCTGGGTCGTTCCTCCGGCTCAATCCTGGCAGTCATCATAATAGGAAGGCAAATATCATAAAGACAAGGCATATTGAGTAGGAGATTAAAGCTTGCCATGGTAATTATCGTATTCTTTTAGGGATGGCAGTGCGGGGCGGGTTCAACTCTATGCGGGGCGGTGCGGGTGCGGGGCGGGGCGGGTTTACAAGTTCGCGGGTGCGGGGCGGGGCGGGGCGGTGCGGGTTGATTTTTTTTTTTTTTTTTTAATTCTTGGTGGGGCGGGGCGGTTGCGGCTTTGGTCTCTCGGCAATCTCCTCTCACTGAAGCTCTCGAATAATATAGTAACGTATTTTTCTTTTACTCTTTTTTTCTTTTAATCTTTTACTAATCGTCGCCTGGGTTTGTAACCCAGTTTATATTTGTAAAAATCATGAATGAGAAATATATAATTTATTTTTATTATATACATCCAACAATTTCCAAGATCTCAAAAAAGAAAAAAGCATATTCCAAAATTAATCAGTTAACTATCTGAACTCGTCAACTTCTTTAGGTGTTTTTTTCTTATTTATTTTATTCAGATAATTTTAGAGTAAACTCAAATTTGGGCTTGTGAAGTGGCAAGCAATAGAAATTAACTTCTATTCTACTGAAATATTTATTTAGCTACTGCATTTTAAAAGTTTAATAGCGGTCTTGCAAGAAAACTAGTATAGTTTAATGAGGAATTATTAGCCGAAAGGAAGTTTACCAAGATCAATTAGAGATCAATTAGACTTTGCTCCAAAATTTACTTCTAAATCTGATACACTTGCGCATCAAAAAGCAAATTAAATGAAAACGACAGGTGGAGCGGTTTTGACGCGGGTTTTTGTGAGGCGGGGCAGGGCGGGTTGAAAAGAGAGAATTTTGCTTTGCGGGGCGGGGCGGGTTTAATATTTGCGGGTTTAAACTGAACCCGCCCCGCAACCGCACTGCCCCGCCCCGTTGCCATTCCTAAATTTCTTTATCCATTCTAAGAAGTCATGGAAAGAGTTGGAAACTCACTTCAAGGAGATGCTCTATTTTCAAATCAGTCCTTCTTGGCTCTCTCGTGGTACACTCCTGTTCCTGCCAAAACGTTTTTTCCCTCGGTGAGGGATGACTCAATGCTATCTTAGGATATAGAGCTAAAAATTCTGAATTGAGATCTCATCTATCAATTCATTAAGTGGAGGCCGCTATTCACTCTGATCTTCGAGATCCATTGCCTACCTTGGGACGAAATCCATTGTCTACATTGGAAGAAATGTAGATGATAGGCTTTTACGTCTTAACAGTCCCAATATTGATGTCCAATGTTTATAATAATTTAATATAATTAATTTCATTATGTTTTGTTTAATAAATCAACATGATATTTCAAGGAAAGAATAAGTCATGTAATGGAAGAGAAATAATTCAAATGAAAATAATACTCATTTGTAGAACTACAAACAAATAATGTTAAAGAGAATAAAATTGAGCTTATTTTTTCAATACAAGCTTGCGTATTCAGAAACAAACTTTGTCATTGATTTTTTTTTTCGGGTTTTGGATTTACAGTGAAAAATATGTGTGGCGAAGCAGAATGGTACTTCTTCATACGTCAAGATGAGTATTTTAGAGGAAATATAGGAAAAATTCGGATTGTTGAAAATGAGACAGGTTTTTGGCAATGCTTTGGAAAAGAATTTCCGATTTATAATTCAGAAGGAGATGTCGTTGGCTTCAAGGTTAATTTGAAATATTGTTCTGGATCGGCAAAGAAAAGTACTTGGACAATGGAAAAGTACCGTCTAAGATCTGAATGTGGCACTCATGACAACGAGGTAACTATACCAATTTGAAAACTATACCTATTTCCCTTGCAATTTGTTTGAATTTTCAGTTTTGTCCTCATTTTTATAATAATTGGAATAATAAATAATTTTGAACCTTATAGTTTCCCGAGAGTTGATTTTCTTCATATTTCATAAATGACTACCTTTTCCAAGTAGAGTCCATGTAATTTATCATTTCCTGGACAGTGGCGAAATGCTATCAAATATTGTTGAAAGTAGGGGTGTACAAAGAAAATCAACAAACCGCACCAAATCAATAATTCGAATCAAATCGAGAAAAAAATTCGATTAGTGGTTTGGTTTGACTTGGTTTGGTAAAAAAAAAAAAACCCGATCATAATTGGTTTAGTTTGATTTTAACTAAAAAAATGTCAAACCGAACCAAACCAACCCGACATTACATGTATACAATTTTAAAATATCTTTTACACATAAATTTATTTATTTATAATGTAATTTATAAACATTTCTTAAGTTTCTTCATAGTTTTTGTCTTTTAACATGTTATTTCAAGCTTAGTCCAATAAGTTTTATAGCTTATAGATGTTAATAACTCAAATAAAGTCAAAACCAAATCAATCCTAATGCTAACAAAAGAAATTTGATTCTAACATTAGGAATGACAATAATGTTTGATATGTATTCTTTAGTTTTGCATGGATTTAGACGGTATATTTACATAACTTAATTTTATTTTTTCTTTTGTCATGTGATTAATACTTATTTTAGCGTAACTTTATAATTTTAGATTATGATCATTCTCATTATGGCTTATTCATTAGCAATATTCGTTTTATACGATTTCATTATCTTTTTGTTTAATATTTATTACAATGTCATCATTGATCTTACTTTTTATGTTATTTTCTTAAGAATCACCTTAAATATATAGTTGTCTCTTACTATGACTAAAAAAATATTTGAAGTAGAAGCTATATGTTTTGTATGAAGAGTTTTCCGGAGAAAATCCGAGGTTGAAAACCCCGACATTTATTAGTTTTGTTTGGTTTATAGATTTAAAAATCCGACACAATTGGTTTGGTTTGGTATTTGAAAAATTAAAACCAACCCGGTCCATGTACACCAGCAGTTGAAAGTTATTAATTAGCTTTTGCACTTACGTACATTCTTGGAAGTTTATTAGAATAATTAGGTTGTTTTTATATTTTATTTTGGTTTAATTTTTGGAAAAACTTGTTTTTGTTTTTTGTTAAGGTAGAAATAGAGTAGCTATAATATTGGTACCTATAATATTGCCACACTAGAATGAAAATATCTTGCTTTTATCTCTTTATAACATTATTAAATTATATATTTTCTGAAACAAAGAAATATGAATTCTGGTTTTTGGCTAGTTTCTAATTCTCCTTTGTTTCTTTTGGTACAGATGGAAGAATGGGTTCTTGGAAGAATTATAAGAGGAAAAAAGAAAGATTACACCAATTGTCTGTAGAGCTTTAGTTTTCTCAAGGGAGAGAAATGAAATTAACATTCTTTATTTGTTTATTTACAATTCTTTATTGATTCTTTATAATAATAATAAGAATACGAATAATGTAACTAAGCCAAGTTCTTTGTTTTTTCTCTTGTACGAATAACTTGGATAGAACAGAAATGCTTTTTTCCATTTTTCCACAAAATGATTAAATTGTAATCAATAAATTCATGATTTAATTTTACAATTATACCTCTACATACTTGTCCCTATATACTTTTTTTTTCTCCTGTTCCTTTCTCCTTTTAGGCTTTTCTTTCTGGTTGATTTAATCACGTTTTCTCAGCATTTAACAACCACATCCACAAGCCAATCAGTGCCCACAACATAAGAGTTATAGTGACAAAGTTATTTTACAAGACAACATAACCCATAACTTAGTGACACTCCATCACGAATGCAAACTCTACTTGGTTATCAAGTTAAATGCATGTCCTAACTAAATCGGAGAAGATGAATTAAACTTAGTAATTGATATCTGTCAGCAACTTTAGCAATTTATTATGTAACTAGTCAACTTATACTCGCTTCGCGCGGTTTACTAATAAACGAAATAATCTTCTTTCTAATAACAAAATATTGGAAATATGTGAAACATACTTTTTGGTCTCCAAATTTAAAAAGATTAAATTTGAAGTTCTAATCAATATTATTAACATTTAATTTTATTTTTTCTCTAATTTTCATCACTTAAGAGATTTTAGTTTGGTATAAATACTTGAATTTTTAAATCTATATAGGCAAAAATTATATTTATTTTTCTTAAAACAGACGTGAAAAGAAGGAATACTATTTCAAGAAAAATTAATCGTTTATATGTTTGTACCTCATGATACTCAAATATAATTCTAAGCAAGATTTCCAAGCAAACCCTTAATAAATTCATATAAGTAGGTATTAGGACATGATATGATTGGAAGTTTGAAAAAAGATAATATTTCAATTCGAAAATGAAAAAAGGTATTTGAAAATTATCGTATCTAACTTCTTTTTTGAAATTGTGCGAAGACAATAACCAATAACAACAAAGTAGAATGAAAAAGAAGAAAGTAAAAACCTGATATTTCTTCCTTGTCTAGCTTCAAGTAAAGAGACTCGAGATATAATAAAAACGCAAACCCCTAAACAAAACTTACGAAGTTCCCATGATTTTATTTGATAGAAAAAAAAACATAATTAATACTCCCTCGGTCGCGATTTGTTTGAAAGTTGACTAGTTTCGAGAGTCAATGTAACGACCCGTTTGGTCGTTATTGCCTTTTCGGTGCTTTTGACACATTTCCAAGCTTGTTTAGCTCACGTTTGATCTGAGGACACCGTTGACTCGCTTCCTGAGGTCTTTGGATATGATTTGGGTGACTTTATGGGAAATTTGGATTTTAAGCGGAAAAAAAAAGAGTTGATTCAAAGATGACTTTTGGGTAAACAGACCTTTTTCGAGAATCTGTCGATTCTGAGAGATCCGGATGGCCTTTTAGAACTTGTGTGTATATTCGGTTCGATTCTCAATGCACTCAGATACATTTTGGGACATGGGTTGGGAAGTTTGTTTTGAGGTATTGGGGGTTGACTCGGTCAACGAGACCTCAGTTTGGAATGGCGAGGCCACGAGTACATTAGTAGCATGTTTTTATGTATGTCAGCATATATGGTTTGTGAGCAGAGGGTCTCGGGTGATAGTTGGAATTTTGAGTTGAGTTGATGAAACTTGAGCAGTTTCTGGTGTTTGGTGTCCCGCTATAGCGGCATCAGGTACGTGATAGCAGTACCGCTATAGTTGTGACCCTGCCACTATAGCGGCCTGTGTATTTGGGCAAGGACCACGGAAGCGGGACCACTGAAGCGTTAGGGTGAGCGCGGAAGCGGGTGACGAGCAGTTGAGTTCATTAAATGTGTGTTAAAAGCCCTAAGTCTTTCATTCAATACCACTCCGAAAATAGAGCTATTGGGAGCATTTCAAGGCATTTCTTGGGGGAAAATCATTGAGGTAAGTCCTTCCATCTCCATTGCTATTCCATATCCCATTAATCATCATAAGAAATCTCTATATCATGCTAGTTTCATTTAGAACTTGAGGATTGAAAGAGGAATTTATGGGTTCGTTGTTCTAGACTATAAAACTTTGAATTATTGATTGGGTTAGCTTTATTAAGAATGGAATTGATGATTAGAAACTATTATTGCATAATTCCTTCCTAATTAGTAGCTAATTTATGGAATTGAGAGTTAGGGTTTATACCCAAAATTGGGGGTTTTGCCTAGAATCTGAATTTGAGTAATTCGTAAGTTCTCCTAGCTTATAATTGATGGAAATTAATCACCTAGAGTATTAATTTCATGTTGAGACCTATAGATTCCTAATTTCATCTTATTTCATGTTGAGACCTATAGATTCCTAATTTCATCTTTTTAGTTCATAAACCCCATTCCATAAGTTGGGATTTCGGTCTTGAATAGAAGTAAGGTTTGAATAATGATTATTCTTGATTCTAATTTTCTAATTCGGATATGACTAGACTTTCATTATATCGAGGCACAAAGGAAGGGAAAGACTAAGGTTTGACTATTGGAGATTTGCTGTTCGGCTTTCTAGGTAGGTTACGGTTTACCTTATGGTGAGAATTTGGTTAGAAAAGCCTATTGTTAGATGATATTATCGGAAAATGCATGTAAACCTTCAGGTACGAAGTTGGGTTGGATATTGCCTTAGGTTGGGCCTTGTTGAATGATTTGGGGGCTAGCCACCCCGTTGCGTTGTTGACTTATCTTGTTCTATTTATTTATTGGCTCGATTACCACGTTGAGACATTGGATATTGGTGATTACTGACATATCATGATTATGATATTGCGGTACCTTACTTTTATTTGATATTGAGATAAGAATTGTGATTTCATTGTGGCTTATTGTGTAGCCTTATTATTGATATTACTTGTGTGCCATGTGTGGTACTATTTGGGATTGAATTGGTTATGTGATATTACATTTCATCATATTCATACTCATTTCCCTGATATATTGATTTTGCCTTGTTATGGAATTGAAGATGGAAAGTGATAAGGAAATACAGATGCATTGAGACACATTTGATATGAGTCATCTCTAGGCTGCGTGTGGAGTGACCTGTACTATTCTGAGACTTGTTGTATATCGAGTCATCTCTAGGCTGTGCGTGGAATGACTGATATAAGGCGTATTGGTTGGATATAGAGTCATCTTTGGACTGTGTGCAGAGTGACTGGTAAATGGACTTTGCGGGTCCCCATGGGTTGTGCTGCCAAGATGTGATGTTCCATCATCGTAGTACATGTGTACAGTGCATATGCATTGCATTACCTCTTGGTTTTCTGTGATATGGTTGTGATATGATTGTGATATACTGGTTCAGATTGATTATATTGAGACTTGACACAGTTGGGTTTAGATGCTATAACATAGGTCATGACTTGCACCGTTGTTTTTGATTCGTGTTGATTTGTACCTTGTTGTTTTACGTGTTTATTTTGCTTTGTTGTCTTTATATATGTTAGCTAGTCTTAGTCGACCTATGATACCTACCAGTACTTATTGTTTGTACTAACCAACCCTTGTTGCATTCTTTTATGAATGCAGAGTACCAGGTTTGATCTGCTTCTACCCCTCATGGCTGATTATCGAGGTTGCTGCCGAGTCTATTCAAGGTAAGAATGAGGATGTTCGCTGCCTGAAGACTCTTCTTACTATTATGTCTTAGTTCTATTTCGAGACATTATTCGAGATTTTATGTATTATTTAGACTTGTAGTATTAGTAGAGCTCTTGTATGACCATACCAGATACTGGGGTTGGATTCTCATTTCTTCCGCATTTCTTTATATTGTTATCATGAGACTTAAGTTATTCTATTTTCTTGCGCTTTACTTATGTTTTATGATTTTTGGGATAAGGGTTCGCCTACCGAGGTAAGGAAGGTAGGTGTCAGCACGACAAATGGATCGTGACAAGTTGGTATCAGAGCCGTAGGTTACCCGGTCTATAATACAAGATCGTGTCTAGTAGAGTCTCATGGATCGTTACGATGAGCTCCGTACTTATCTGCCAGAGGCTATAGAATATTTAGAAAACTTCACATTCTTTCATTCTTTCGTGCTACCTTCTTCTAATTGCTCTCTGGAACAATCGAATTGGTATCTGATTTTTATCTCTTCTCTCACAGATGGTGAGGACTCGGGCCACGATAGTCAGAGATCAGGTACCGGATCCTGCAGCTACGGCTGGCACAAGGGAACGAGCGACAGTTAGACGGCGCAGTCGAGCTAGAGGCCGCGGGGCTGCACCAGCCAGGGGCAAGGCTCCTGCGGTTGGGCAGCGGTGTGCGAGATCTCCATATCCAGAGCCTGAGCCTGAGGCCATCGGGGATGATATGGCTCCTGCATGGGCACACCCCAAGGCCACTTCAGATCAGATTGTTCAGGACACCATGGCTCGCATTCTACTTCATTTGGATGCCCAGCAAGCTGCCACTGGTATTACTTCTCCGTGTGGAGGATCATAGACTAGAGTTGGGGCACAGACCCCTGAGCAGAGGCAGACTTGTGTAGTGCACCCTGTTGCGGCTATGGCTCTACAGATGTATACAATGCTAGTCCCGAGAGATGATCTTAGACCCATGATAGGCCCTGTTACGACTTTGACCGATCAGGAGCTGGTAGGGAGATTCAAGAACATGGATCCACCGAGATTCGCTGATACTTCTAAAGAGGATGCTTATGAGTTGATATTGGACATGCACGAGTTATTACACAGGATGGGGATTGTTAAGACATACGGGGTTGATTATGTGTCATACCAATCTTTTGGAGACGCAAAAACCTGGTGGAGGTACTTCATTTCTTGTAGACCAGATGGTTAGCCTCCACTTCCTTGGACATAGTTTTATCGGGCGTTCCTTGAGAAGTATGTGCCCCATGCCTTGAGAGAGGGACATAGAGATGAGTTCCTCCACTTGCAGCAGAGAGGGATATCTGTTGATGCTTATATGACTGGCTTCTTGCATTTGGCCCGTTATTCAGCACCACTGATTCCTACTGAGCCCGACAAGATTCGATGATTTGTTGGTGGCCTCGTTACTTCTCTTCAGATTCCATGCCTTCAGCTTGTGGCAATGGGTTCTTTCTAGTCCATTGTTGCGCATGCGTTATTAGTTGAGGCTGCTAAGGCCTGCTCATTTGGAGGGGTTAGTGAGAAGAGGCAGAGACAGTTTGGGGATTATAGTGGTTCCAGCTTGAGGGGTGCCAAATAGTCTTCTAGGCAGTATTGGTCATATTCCGGCCGCCCTGTACAGTCAGCATGACAGGCTTCTTCTAGTGGTCCATCCAGGCAGAGTGCTTCTGAGAGCTCATTTTCTGGACCAGCAAACAGAGTTGTTCTAGCTGGGTCTTCAGTTTCAGTTCAATAGGCTTCGCTTTTTGGAGATTACTTTACATATGGATCATCTGGTCATTTTTGTAGAGACTTTCCTCGACCCAGGTAGGTTTATCAGTCCTAGAGGACTCCAACATCTTCGGGTAGCCGCGGTGGTGCTTCTCCGAGAGGCGGTGCTCAGTCAGACCGTTGTGGTTCACAGACTTCTAGGGGTGTGTCCCAGAGTTTGAAAAGTGGATCATGTCCTGGACAGTCTGGTCGTGATAGGGCCCAGTGTTGTTCGTTCCCGGGTAGACCTGGCGGAGGCCTTAGATGCAGTCATTTCAGGTATTGTTTCTGTCTGCCATGGAGCAACTTATGGGTTATTTGATCCTGGATCCACTTATTCTGCCATGGAGCAACTTATGGGTTATTTGATGCTGGATCCACTTATTCATATGTGTCTGCATATCATGCTGTTGGTTGGGACTTGACTTGTGATAGCATAGTTGTACCTATTCATGTGTCTACTCCAGTCAGAGATTATGTTGTTGTTGATCGAGTCTATCGGTCGTGCTTGGTTACTTTCACGGGTTATGACACGTGGGTAGACTTGATGATACTTGATATGATGGATTTCTATTTTATATTAGGTATGACCTGGCTTTCTCCTTATTATGCGATCTTAGACTGTCATGCCAAGACAGACTTTAGCCATGTGAGCGTTCTAAGACTTGAGTGGAGGGGTACTCCTAGTCCCGCTCCGAAGAAGATTATTTCATTTCTTCAGGCAAATAAATTAGTCAACAATGGGTGTTAGCTTATCTGGCTCATGTGAATGAAACTACTATTAGATCTCCGCCCCTTGAGTACGTTTCCATTGTGAGTGAGTTTGTGAAGGTATTCCCGTCCGATCTGCCGGGCATGCCATCCGATCGCAAAATTGAATTTTGTATTGACTTAGAGCCGAGCACCCGCCCTATTTCTATTCCGCCATATCGGATGGCACCTGCCAAATTGAGAGAGCTGAAAGAGCAATCACAAGATTTGTTGAGTAAGGGTTTCATTTGGCCAAGTGTATCCCCTTAAGGCGCTCCTGTGTTGTTTGTAAAGAAGAAAGATGGATCTATGAGGATGTGCATCGATTATCATCAGCCGAACAAGGTTACTATTCTTAACAAGTGTCTTATGCCTCGTATCGATGATTTATTTGTCTAGCTTCAGGGTGCTTCAGTGTTCTCGAAGATTGACTTGCGTTCAGGCTACCATTAGCTGAAGATCAGGGCCGAGGATATTTCGAAGACAAATTTTCAGACGAGATATGGGCATTATGAGTTTTTGGTTATGTCATTTGGGCTTACCAATGCCCCGGCGGCATTCATGACTTTGACAATGGCATCTTTAAGCCATTCCTTGATTCATTTGTGATTGTGTTCATTGATGATATCTTGGTGTATTCCAAGAGTAGAGAGGAGCATAAGGGCCATCTTCGCACAGTACTTGGGTTGTTGAAGAAGAATAGTTTATTTACTAAGTTTTCGAAGTGTGAGTTTTGGTTAGAGTCTGCGGCGTTCTTGGGCCACATTGTGTCTATGGACATGATCATAGTGGATCCTAAGAAGATTGAGGCTGTGAGGGATTGGGCGAGGCCCACTACTGTGATCGAGATCCATAGTTTCATGGGTTCGGCCAGTTACTACCGTCGATTCGTGAAGGGTTTCGCTACTATTGCTCTATCGTTGACTAGATTGACCCAGATGGATGTTCCCTTCCACTGGTCCGATGATTGTGAGGAGAGCTTTCAAAAGATCAAGACCCTTTTGACTTCAGCCCTAATTCTAGCATTACCCATGAAGGGCAAAGGATTTTTCATTCTATTATAATATATCTTATGTGGATTTGGGTACAGTGTTGATGCAGGAGGGTAGTGTTATAGCCTATGCTTCCTGTCAGTTGAAGATCCATGAGGGGAATTACCCTACCCATGATTTGGAGTTGTTAGCTCTGGTCTTCGCTTTGAAGATCTGGAGGCATTACTTGTATGGCGTCCATTGTGAGGTTTTCACCGATCACCGTAACCTTCACAACGTGTTTACCCAGAGAGATATTAATTTCAGGCAGCGCTGATGGATAGAGTTCCTGAAGGACTATGACATCTCTATTCTTTATCATCCTGGGAAAGCCAATGTTGTTGCTGCTGCGTTGAGTTACAATGCCACAAGTATGTGGAGTTTAGCCCATTTGGTTGTTTCCGAGCGTCCGTTGGCCATGGAGGTTTAGACTCTAGCCAACAGCTTCATTCGTCTTGATATTTCGATCCCATGAAAAGTCGTAGCTTGTGTTGAGGCGACATCGTCCTTGTAAGAGCAGATCAGGACTCATCAGTTTGAGGATGCTCAGTTGAGCAAGATTCGGGGTAGGGTTCGGAAGGGTGAGGCCAAAGAGGCCATGATTGATTCTGAGGGTACTTTGAGGATTAAGGGGTGCGTGTGTGTTCCTCGTGCTGGTGACTTGATTCATTTGGTTTTGATTGAGGCCTATAGCACTCGATATTCCATTCATCCAGAGGCGACTAAGATGTATCGTGATTTGAGACAGCATTACTGGTGGCGGCGCATGAAGAGGGATATAGCCGATTTTATTGCTAAGTGTGGGAGATGTCAGTAGGTTAAGTATGAGCACCAGTGACTCGGTGGTGTACTTCAGAGGTTGCCCATTCCGGAGTGGAAGTGGGAGAGAATTGCCATGGATTTTGTTGTGGGTCTTTCGAAGACCCTGGGTATGTTTGATTTGATTTGGGTGATAGTTGATCTGATTCGATTTGGGTGATAGTGGATTAGTTGACTAAGTCCACTCATTTCATTCCAGTTCAGGTTTCTTATACCACAGAGAAGTTAGCCAAGTAGTACATTCGTGACATTATGAGATTGCATGGGTTCCCATTTCTATCATATCTGATTGGGGTACTGTCACAACCCAAACCGATGAGCCGTGATGAGTGCCCGACCACTACTGACCAAGCACCCCTTACACTCGTATCTGCTTCGTATTGAGTAACCTGGAGGCCTATAAATAACCTATAACTCAGCTATGCTGTCTCCTGGACAATTAACATAATAAGCACCGCCTCGAGAACTCACGGCCAACCCATACATATAAACATAAATGCTAAGAGTAGTAGTGCAAGCCGACTAGGCCGCTACATATACTGTACAACAAAAGCAAGCGCCTACAAGGCTGCATAATATCCCGACTACATATCACTGTCTACAGACCTCTATGGAATACAAATTGCAGAAAAGACAGGACAAGGCCCCATCATACCCGTATATCTACATATCAAGATAGCATACCAAAAAAGGCTGCAGCTCCGAGCCAAATGGAGCGCTCTGACTGCGGCTAAGGGAAATCCTACTGGTCTAGATCATCTGGCTGACTACTTGAACCTGTGGGCATAAACGCAACGTCCACAAGAAATGACGCCAGTACGAAAAGTGTATTGAGTATGTAAGCCAGGAATAATAATACAACACGAGTAATGGAACATAACAAAAGGTAAGGAGATAACCTGTACATCTGATTGCCTCTTAAGGCAGATATCATGCATGCCAACTTTAACTTTTAAATCAACATCATAAATATATGTACAAGTAAACTGCCCGGCCATATAGGCACGGTGTTATCATCATTAGCCAGCGTCCGGGCTTCCCGCGCTCGGGGCGTAAGCATCCCACTGTAGTGGTGTGTCTGCTCGACCGCCTATTGGGTGGCACGGTGTTATACTTCCCGGCCATGTAGGCACGGTGTTAATAAAATATATACATATTTATAAAGCATGCATGAGAGCCCAATTAAAAGCTACACTCTATCGGAGTGACATAAGGTCGGTAACCTCCGATTTATGTTATGGAGCAATCATCATCGCTATATCTCACCTTGAAGGAACAATTATTATATGGTGAGATCAACAACAATGAACAAAATCAAGAAAAACATGAAATAAGCTCAGTAATATCATAATAGCCTCAAAATCATAAGCTTTGGAATTTCTAGAATTAAAATTATCATCATCATGTTCATCATAGAAGACATCTCATCTTTAGTGTCATAAGAAGCTTTTAAGAATCATGAACTTATAGCTTTTGGAAGTAAGAAGGTTATGGAAACATATATGTAATCATAACATAGGAATCATGCCTTTTGAAAGAAATGGACTAGCCTTAATATACCTTTCGGTCTCCTTAGCGATTCAACGGTTATCCTTCTAAGCTCGTAAATCTACATATAAACTATTCGTACTATTGTTAGGCTCAAAGTCATATGCTCATCCTAAGTCTTTGATTTAATTCTGTTTAGGGTCTGCCGAAATTCGAACAACATCTCCCCTGTTTATATGCCTAGTCTGAAATCACAACTCAACAACCAACAACAACAACAACAATACTAACATAAACAGCATCATTACCAACACCATTATGTTCCATAAAACATCCCACACGATGTTTTCCAAGTTTCCCAACTAACCAACTTTTTATATGACTGTCTAATAATTTTACCTCTGTAAATAGACCGAAATTAATATTAATAAGAAGGGATTCATACCTTACTCCCTCTAGTACTGCAATATCTTCACTTTCCACCTTGTGCTTGAGCCAAGACTCGTTTCTATACGATTTCATAATGACAACTATATGTTGTCTGGACCAGAATCGGGGGATTATACTCGATTTCCGTTAAAATTTGATAGTGGAAGTTGGAGGAAATTACTAGAAGGTTGGGGTGATTTTCAGGGGTGGCTTTGATGAAAATAAGGGGGTAAACCCCTTTTTATAAGGTTCCAAGGTCGGGTTGCACCGACCTAAAAATTGCTCAATACGTTTGCGCCTAGACGTGGAGCGTTTGCGCTGAGTTGGCTGCCCTTCTTCTGCACATTCGCGCCTGGTGATGGCGCGTTCGCGCAGACGTAATTTCTGGCCTACCAGCCCGACTTGTAATGTCCATATCTCCTTACTCCGATGTCGTACCGATGAGCGGGGGGGAGGATGTTATATCCCGTATTTTGTACATTCGGATATCTCAAGATAGTCGTGGTAAGTTAAGGGAAAGACTATGTCCCAAAGTTATTTTAATATCCAAGTTGTTTATTAGTATGGAAATATTGAGAAAGGCTTAGGGTAAAAAGGCAAATTCACAAGGTGGTTCATGGTAATATTGTGGAAGACTAGGGGCAAAACGGGAATTTCACAAAAAAAATCAAGAAAGTTCATGGAAGGACCACTCTTGGCCGTGTGGCTCATGTGTGGTTCCCACCCATGGCTAGCCAATTAACTCATGCCATGAGTGGGGGGCATGTGTCCAATTAATATTAGAGGGAGCTAAGTATATATATAGATAAGTGATGGCCAAAAATAAGACATAATCATCATTATAAGTCAAGAAGCTTGGAGAAGAAGAAAAAGAGAAAGGGCCATTCGGCCATGGCTCCAAAAATTTATGCCATGGAAAATTGATCAAAAAAATATTTTCTTCTAGTAATTCAACCAAGTGGAATGTCCCTAACAACATGGAGTGATTGCTGGAGTAAGCAAAGCATTTGTTGTGCAAGTTGTAAATCTAGCCGAGTAAGAAGATGAGTGGGAAAAAAGTATGTGTTCAATCTTCTTTTACATGTGTTATGGATGATTTGTGAGTCTTGTAGTATGTAGAAAAGGATGAAATTCATGAAACTATGTATGTTGAAGTGAGGTCGTGTAGGTGTGTGTATCGTGTAGAAGTGATGAACTAATTCCACTTAGTATTTTGATTGTTGTTGTTGTGGATTCCATAATAAAAAAAATGAAGGTTTGATGGTTTGAAATGAAGTTGTAATTATTGTGGGATTGTTGAAGAAGTTAATGTAACATTAGTGTGGTTTCTTATAATTAAGAGAATGAAGTTGTTAATAAGTAGATTGTTGGTGTAGTTCATGAATTTGGAAGAAAGGAAATGTGTTGTTATTGTTCATGTTGAATTTGGAAGATTTCGGGTGAAGTGATATGTTGGTTGGGTTGTTTTGAATATTGTGTGTGAATTGTTTGAAGTGTTCTTGAGTCATGTTAGAATGATTTCGGGTTATTGTTGATAATTTGGCCGAGTTGAATTCTCGGATTGTTGTTGATAAATCTGCCGAGTTGAATTCTCGGATTGTTGATTGATAATTTGGCCGAGTTAGATTCTCGGGGATGGATGTATTTACAGGGGAAATGCTGCCGAAATTTTGGCAGATTGTAAATGAATTCATTTGAAGGACTAAGACAAGTATATGACAATGAGTCTAATGATTGTGTCAATTCTCTTGAATGTAGACTAGCAAGCTTGGACGAATAAAAGTAGCCAATAGGACGTGGAACAGGTATGTAAGGCTTACCCTTTCTTTCTTTTGGCACGATCCTTGTGAAATGAACATACAATGTATATGTATGATTTCAAAGAAACTCCTATTCTTAGAGCCACTAGGATGGCTAATGTTCTTGACTTCCGAAAACTGTTTTGCTATGTCTTGATATGTGTGTGTGGTTTCAAAAGTTCTATTTTGATTTGATGCATAGCGATATTCGAAAGGTACTTGATATGACTATTGCTTTGATTTTCCAAAAATAGCCTCTGAAACGTTTGTGGAGGTTTCTGTACTAAAATGTCCATAACTTTCTTATACTAACTCGGATTGACTCAAAACGTGTTTATGATCCTCAAATGTCGTTTTGAGTACTTATTCATCGAGTCTTAAAATTTGATTTACGTGCATATAGTTTCTCACTACTCTGCTCGTGCATGCCTCAATGCATCTTTCACTGAGTCCCGGGCCAGGATCTGTTATCGTGCGCCTTCCTCTGCATTTTTCACCGCGTCCCTCACTAGAGGGCCGGGATCTGTTATATGCATATATGATATATGATGTCGGCATACATGAATTGTGTCTGGAAAACAAGCATTTTGATATTCTGGATGATTTACTTACTTTCTGTACTTCTTCTGACATATGACATCGGCATATACGATTTGCGTTTTGAAAAATAAGCATTTTGGTATTCTGAATAATGTACTTACTTTTTGTACTGCTTGTTTCGATTATGGTTCTGTTTTCTGTATTCTATGCCTTACATACTCAGTACATATCCCGTACTGACCCCCTTTCTTCGGGGGCTGCGTTTCATGTCACGCAGGTACACCCAGATGAGTAGAAGACATTGCTAGAATATGTTCCAGCGGGATTGGCGAGCTCCATTTCCTTCCGGAGTGTTGCCGAGTCTGAGTATATATGTTATGAATTCTGATTGATGTTAGAGACTTTGCAGACAGAGTCGTGGGTATAGATTGTCAGTCTTGTAAGCGGCTCTGCAAGCCGATGTGTCATTATGCATTATATTACAAATTCCATATGATTACAGATTTTGTTTGACTTGAGAACGACAAAAAGAATGTTTCTGAAAGCTCTTATTATGTATTTCGTTTTATCTGAGTTAGGAGTCCAAGCGAGTATGTGTGTAATAAGAGTCAGCGGGTTCGCTCGGCTCCGAATATGGGGTCGGGTGCCCATCACACCCTAGCGAGGTTAGAGTGTGACAGTTGCGTTGGAAACTAGACTTCATGAGCTTCACTTTAAGATTTTGCTTTACCTCAAAACTCATCATATTCTAAAAGATATTCTTCCTCCAAATTGGACCAAAACACATAGTTTCCGCAACTCACATGCTCTCCAATCCTCTCACAACTTACTATATGAACTAAGCTTTCATGACCATAGGATAAAAGCATTCAATCATATATAACCTTCAAGGCAACTCCAACGTCCATACGTGAATTGACCAGCACTTACGAATTTCAACGTGCAGAACTACGGGGTGTAACATCCTTTTCCCCTTAAAACATTCATCCTCGAATGTTGTAGTTGCAAATCCACGATGTTTTCATTGACTCTTCTTGAAGTGATTGCCCTTCTCCTAGACTCCGATAATATAAGTTGGTCAGCCCCTGTTCGTTCACTCTTAACTCTTTACTGAACTCGTTCATAAACTTTATAACCTTCTGTTCTTATGTACGCAATTGGAAATCAACTAATACTTGTTTATCATTCTCCTTCCATTATGGTAGTTCTGACCCGCAACTGCTATGGCTACCTGTTGACTTGCAAGTACCTGCTCTTACTTGTCGATAGACAATTCTCTTATTTAACTATGGCATCTTCCTTTGGTTGCTTCTTTGGTACTAATTTAGGCTATCATTTCTGATACTCGTTGATCTCGCATACGCACCACATCATCTCTTTGTAGTCTATTGATCAGACCACTTGATTCCTCACAATCTCATCATAGTTACTTCTACAATAACATTTTATTGTCACTGAATCCCTACTCTTAACAATTATTTACCTCAAACTATCCATTCCAATTCCTTTCCAAGATCAACTATAACAATACCCTCACACAATCTCTTAAATACGTGCATACACCATGTTCCCTCACCACCTTTATTATTCCTCATAGCAGGGTTACACTTATGGTAAGCTAATAATCATAATTCAAACTAATTCCCGACTCAAAATACCCTCGAACTCATATTGGAACTTTTCCTTTACTTTGTTCTCCTCAAATTTGGTAATATAGATCTATACGTATGAGACTAAGGTAAAATTTTACTTTACCACAACTTCCTTCCAACACGAGTATACTTATCTTTGATTCCCCTATACCGGTGATCACTTACTTAGCCTTTATTCTTTGTTGGCTTTCCCTTGTTGCCCCTACACCATTTTGATGGGCATTTCCTCATGACGATTGTTTATATAGTTATATAATACATGCTCTCATATTCGGCATCGCTGGCGACTTGTGAGATACTCTTTAATCTCTAGCAATACTGCTATCTTGCTACCCATAAGCACCATACCTTCCTCTTCTTTGGAGATCGCCGCACTGCCTATTATTCTTTTTGTTAAGATTTTCACTTCTTTTGACCCTAAGATTCTCTTCCGCCGTAGTCCAACTGTCCTTTGTATTTATTCATCTTCATTCGTCTTTCTAGATGGCTTGCAAACCTTTCTTATCCTCTTTGTTACCCTTCAAAATATGTCACTGCGTATTTAAAATGCAGTCCAAATTCTCTCCGGTATGAGCAATTCGAGCCACTGTCTAGAAATATCATATCTCACATCAATGAGGATCATTCTCTTTGACTCGTTAATCCCCTTACTTTCATGTGATACCTTCTTTCTCATACCTGCCCCATAATATAATTATTTTCAAATCCGTTTCTACTTTCTCCTGATACATTATCAATATATCGGTACATCTCGAACTTTGGCTTGTTCAAGCTAATTCATTTCTTTCTTTGGAATTTTGGAAATGTCAGAATTCATTTCAGGACTAGATTTGCTCTTCCCCCATTTTTAAGGATATTCTTATACACAGTAACCCTTGAATAGTAATCTTGTTTCATAATCACCAGATAGACCTTAACGATCCTCCCACTTCTCTTTATAATGCCGGAATTGCTTTCGTCGCATGGTTTGACTTATTTCCCTTTCTGCTAGTTGAAGTCTGGTATTAAATCAAATGCTCACACATATCCGGCCCAAAGCAGGTGCCTCCTTTATTGTCTTTCCACTTCTACTTTTTATGACTAGTAATTCCCTGGGCTAATGGATTAATGGGGATATCGGAATTCATTAAGACCCTTTATGGAGTGTCCGATTATACCTCGCCCCTTCAACCCTAGTCTTTATCCACAACCATCTTCTTATCACCCTTGAAATTCTTCTTGCTCTGGGTTCCCAATTCTGATTTACGTCTATATTATACCATTAAAGTTAATATTCCACACCATCCATTTTCACGATTCGTCCCTTCATTCGGTTAGTTCATTTGCATCACAACTATGCATCATAGTTCTTCCAGTGTCTTGCCGCTTCTTGTTCTTACCATGAAATCCTTACAAAGTACACTCATTCCCTTCTTCTTTTGGTCAAGCCTTCATCTCCTTGCGTTACGGCTAGTTCATAATTTATTCCCCGTGTATCATTATTTCCTTTATGACCGAATCTCTATACTCTTCTTATCCCATGTCACTAATATATTGCCTCCTGGTCAGCTTTGTTAAAGTATTATCCTTTTTCCTGTCCTTGGTGATTGCTCGACTTCCTTCAACCAATCCGTTAGTATACCCCTCTTACTTTCGTCCTCTAGGGTTTTGAGTTCTTGTCCTCCTAGATGCCCTTCTCCGCTTGCCATTCTATAACATTGGCCCTGAAATTCGTAGAATATCCCTTCAGAAGTGCAAATCCGTCCTATCTCTAAGTCATCTTTTAGGAAGGGCTTCCCCGTTTCCGAGGAAATTGTGGCATGTTAATATGACTATACATTCACCTCTTCGGATGCCCCTCAAGTCCGAAACCCCTTAGCATCTTCGCTAAACCTGCTTATTCTTTCCCAATTCACATCCCTATTTGTTGTTACCACCCTTCGGTCCCACTTATCAAGATCTATTTTCGGGCCCTATACATTCGTCTTTTCGTTCCACGCTACCATACTCTATTCCTTCCATATTCTTACTTTTTAAATTCATCCAAATGTTCCTCTACCTCTACCGTTGTCCTAAACTCTCTCTCTCGGAAGCTTTACTTTACCCTCGTTAGCAACATACTTCCTTTTGTTCACACTTCTCCTTTTCTCAGGGCATCCTAATCTTCCTACTCTTGCATACTCACTTTCTTGTTTTCCCTGATGTTATTGCATCAGGCTTATCCAACTCTATCCTTTAGAGAAAATAATGTCAACTTGCCCTGTAGCACTTGCCACTTGAACTTCAATACCCTATTCAATCAGTACCCCTAACATATTGCAACGTCGATCATTGGGGCACGTATACTAATTAACCACACATAAGATATCGTATATACCTTTACTAACACCTTACTTACAAAGTGGCCCCCAATACGATTAAAACTCATCCTGATTCTGTAGCTGTAATATGTCTTCTCTCTCCTTGCGAAGCCGGTCCACCTTATCTCTTGTAATCATTTAGAGTTTCCAACCGTGAGTTTCATATGCTTCTAATTTCCCTCAAGCTATTCTAGTCCCTCATCCTTCTCTTATGTCTGAATTTGTAGGACTTTTAGCACACTTCCCAGGGGGTTACCCATCTTAGTACTACTCTTGCCCAAGCACGCTTAACTTCGGAGTTCTGATGGGATCCGGTGCGTTAGTGCCGGTATGATCGCACCCATCCTATTGCGTGGCCTTTATCACACGACCTAAAAAAAGTTAAAGTTCTAACACATCACAATAAAATTCCTGTAACGCATCTCCCTCCGGATTAGAAAGGTCCCTTACTCTCCTAACCGAGCAAATGCTGGTCTAACCTTCAGAACCCCCAACAATAACCACCAATTAGCACACCCATCTGTCTTCCATTCCTAATTCAAAGATTCCTAGTGGTGGCCAAAAACCTCTTAGTCGCAGTTACCTATAAGTGCTTTGGTTATCGGTTCCTTTAAAACTCGTATTTCTCAACTATTGATGATATCATGCAATAATTGTACACACATAAGAAATTTCAATAAAAGAATCATATACCTGTAGCCGGCCTGTCCGACTCTTGGTCTGGAGGGCTGTAAAGTGAAGTATCCCCTCATCGTCCTCCCGCCATCTATTAGTCTGGCCCTCCTCATCTCCCTCATCCTAATCCGAGGGGTACGAATATCCTGGCAACTCCTGATTTACCGAAGGATAAGATAAAGGGCTAGAGTAATCGGTAACACTCACAGGTATAGCTGCCCTAACATAATGCTCCACTATAGGAGAAACTGGAGGGGTCAACTCTGGTACAGCCTCGGGGGCCTCCTCTACCAGCATCTCATACGAACCCTCAGATGGGTCCATCTCATGACTATCTTTTGTCGAGTCCTCCTCCATGGAAGTCACGGGCTCTGGGGGATCGTCTTGATGTCCTCGGAAGGGTATGTCTCAATAGAATAGCTAGGACTCCTCTTACTCGGTCCTGGGGCCTGGGGTCCCGAATCCACCCTGTGGGCCTTCCTGGCATCCCCACTATTTGAAGCCGATCTCTTCATCTCTTGTCACGCTGCACGTACCTACAGGGAAAGAGGATCAGAAATAATATTTCCTAGACTCTGGCTACATATCACTGTCTACAGACCTCTATGGAATACAAACTATAGAAAAGACAGGACAATGCCCCGTCATACCTGTATATCTACATATCAAGATAGCATACCAAAAAGGGTTGTAACTCCGAGCCAAATGGAGCACTCTGACTGCAGCTGAGGGAAATCTTACTGGTCTGGATCATCTGGCTGACTACTTGATCCTACGAGCATGAACGCAACGTCCATAAGAAAGGACGTCAGTATGAGCAGTGTACTAAGTATGTAAGACATGAATAATAATACAACACGAGTAATAGAACATAACATAAGGTAAGGAGATAACCTGTACATCTGATTGCCTCTTAAGGCAGATATCATGTGTGCCAACTTTAACTTTCATGGTGTGAGCACGATTATTTGATGAATAGCCTTTGTGGCAGTTTGTATGAATGGCCCTTTAGCAGTTTGAATGAATGACCCTTTTGGCTGTTTGAATGAATGACCCTTTTGGCTGTTTGAATGAATGGCCCTTTTGGCTGTGTATGAATGGCCCTTTTGGCTGTTTGAATGAATGGACCTTTTGGTTGTTTGTATAAATGACCCTTTTGGCTTTTTGAATGAATGACCCTTTTGGATATTTGTATGAATGACCCTTTTGGCATGTTTGTATGAATGGCCCTTTTGGCATGCAGATGACAGATATGGACTTTGCGGCTGGATGATCTTTCTTTCGTCAGTAGTGTGGGCTGTGACCCTCGTGGTCGGATATGCCCTTTTGTCTCATGAAAGGTCGAATATGTCCTTACGCTCATTCATTGTGACCCTTTTTGCCTGATATGTCTTTGTCATTCACTCTTTGTGTGACCTTTATGGTCAGATAGTTCTTTGTTGTTCATTCTTTGTATGACCCTTGTGGTCAGATATGTCTTTTCTTGTTCATTTGTTGTATAACCCTTGTGGTCAGATATGTCTTTTCTCATTCATTTTGGTGACCTTTGTTGTTAGATATGTCTTTTTTGTCATATCTATGACCCTCGTGGCCAGATGTGTTCTTTCTATCCATCTTGTGATCCTTGTGGTCGGATGTCATCTTGTTCTATTTATGTGACCCTCGTGGTCAGATGTGCCATTTTTGTCCTCTATAGGCCTCTTAGCTTGATTATTTTGCCCTTGTGGCGCTTCTTCCTTTTTAATATGACCCTTTCTGGCTAAATTGTGCTGCCCTTTTGGCATTTTGTCCATTATATAGTCCTTTTTGGCTATCGAGAAGGATTATCACCCTGATGCCTTCAAGTCTTATGACAATCACCCCGATACCTCTCTCCAGTTCTGTAAGTTGTATTCGTACGAACCTGTACTTGAGGAAAATGGTTAATAGCCATGTCGTCGGTTTTGCTAGCGACTTTAGTAAAAAATAATCTTAAAAGGGATTTACAAAAGAACGGATCATTGTTCGTTCGTTGTAGAAGTAGGCAAACATGCATGTCCCTTTCTAAGGTGGACAAACAAATATGTGTCCCTTTCTAAGCTGGACGAGCAAATATGTCCCTTTTCTAAGGTGGACAAGCGAACATTCATCCCTTTCTAAGGTGGATGAGCACGTAATCATCCCTTTCTAAGGTGGACGAGCAGATTTGTCCCTTTTCTAAGGTGGACAAACAAAAAATCATCCCTTTTTAAGGTGGATGAGCACGTATTCATACCTTTCTAAGGTGGACGAGCAGTTATGTCCCTTTTCTAAGGTGGACAAGCAAACATTCATCCCTTTCTAAAGTGTATGAGCACATATTCATCCCTTTCTAAGGTTATTATTGATTTATTTCACAAAAGATTCTAGTTTTTCACCTACTTCATTCGAAATCCTCCCCACTTCGAAATAGCCTTCGCTTCCCTCTCTGTAATATTTCCACTCTGTAATATTTCCCATGTACTTTTCAATGTTTGAATAAAGAGCTTCAAGTTCTTGTAAGTTTCTTTAAATTCCGCAATTTATTTTCCTTATTATTTTAGCCGATCAATAAGATCCTTTAAACTAAACTTCCAGAATTTTCTAAAGAAAAATTCCCTCAGTTATCTGAAAAATTTAATGTTGATAATGATGATCTTATCGAAAAGATTAACAAACAATTAAAAATTGTTGACACTGCTTTAAGCAAGCCTAAACAAACAAAAACCACTAGTACTAAAACGGTAAAAACTTTAAGTACTAATGAAAAGGAAATTCAAAAATTAACAGGAAGTAGGTGAAAACCTAGAACCTTTTGTGAAAGAAATCAATAAAAAACTTAAAGGAGTAGATTTTAACAGAACTATCCCTAAAGTTTATTATCATTCACAACATTCTGAAGTAAACTCAGAAAGCCCAACTGCTAGTGATATGAATCTACAACAGGAAGAGGAAGAAACAAAAGATGCTCTAGCCATGATTAGGGGCAATAACTTTAAACCCGATCTTAAAACCTTAAATGAAGATTTTAAAAGTCCAAAGAATAAAAAGAATTTAGAATGGTACAAAGATACCTTTGATATCATGACTAGAATTGACCATCAAGAAGAATGGATCAATGATGTAAAAATATGTAAGAATAACATAAAATTCTTCAAATGGCTGGAAATAACAAAGAGAATTCTAAATCAAAAGGGATCTTTATCCATGATGTTTAATAAGTGGCACACAAAGGCCAAAGGAATTGTTGAATCAACTATTCCACCATTAGAAGAAATTTATATTCCAGTAGGAAAAGAAGTAATCACTGCATCTCCTTTCAAACGAGAAGGAACTAACACTGATAGTGATCCTAAAACAAAGGATATCAACAAATTAATCCAGCAGAATAATTATACAAACCAGTTATTACATGTAGTATCAAACCAATTGGTAAAAGATACTAATAAACAGACTGCTCCAACAAAAGCTAGTACTAGCACTAGTTCTAGTATGGAAAAACATCCTACTATTAAACTTCCAGAATTTTCTAAAGAAAAATTCCCTCAGTTGTCTGAAAAATTTAATGTTGATAATGATGATCTTATCGAAAAGATTAACAAACCATTAAAAATTGTTGACACTGCTTTAATCAAGCCTAAACAAACAAAAACCACTAGTACTAAAACG
This sequence comes from Lycium barbarum, assembly GCF_019175385.1. Lineage (NCBI taxonomy): Eukaryota > Viridiplantae > Streptophyta > Magnoliopsida > Solanales > Solanaceae > Lycium > Lycium barbarum. The sequence continues at coordinate 83,785,189 of NC_083343.1, forward strand.
GTAAAAACTTTAAGTACTAATGAAAAGGAAATTAAAAAATTAACAGCTCACCCAAGACATACTGTTAAAAAGAATTATTACAAAAGACCTTCATTCCCAGATGTTCAGTTTGAAGAAGACGGTGACCGACTTCAAACATCACACAGTGGAACAGGTATAACAGAATGGAACATAGATGGTTTAGCAGAAAGCCAAATCTATAAAGTTCTACATGAAATGGGAATGACAATTACTGCCGACAAAATTAAAAATGCAGGAGATAGATATGCTGCCCATTTAATTGTTTCTGGATTCACAGGAATGTTAAAAAATTGGTGGGATAATTATCTAACTGACGATAATAAAGCCCAAATTCTAAATGCAGTAACAATAGGAACAGTATTAAAAATGCAAGGTGAAATGAAAGTAGCTGTTGAAGAAGCAGTAGAAGATGCTTCAGCAACACTAATTTACGGTATTGCTAAACACTTTATTGGAGAACCAAAACTTTTCCAAGATCGTAGTTTAGAGCTTTTAAACAATCTTAAATGCCCCAAATTAGATGATTTTAGGTGGTATAAAGATATGTTTTTAGAAAAAGTCATGATAAGAGAAGATTGCGGTAATGATTTCTGGAAAGAAATATTTATTAGCGGTTTACCTTTTTTGTTCGCCGAAAAGGTTAGAACCAAAACCAAGGATAGGTTTAATGGAAGAATTCCTTATGAAAACCTAACCTATGGTGATATAACTAGCTATGTTAATGTTACAAGCTTAGAACTATGCACAGATCTAAAGCTAAAACATTATCTGAAAAAAGATCCTTTAAATAGTATCAAAGCCAAGTATGAGTGGCTAAGTTCTCATACTATCCTAGGGTTCGTCGAAATCCTGTTATAATCCAGTCATGTTCTTATATTGTTAAGAAGGAAGGTTTACTGTTCATCTTCCTTAGAGCTTAGTAACTTTATTCTCATGGTCTAGATACTGTTAAAACCGTAATCGAGTCCTAGGTGTGAGGTCGACCGATTAATATCCGGCTAAGACGTTGGCAAGCCTGAAACAGCCATAGTTGCCCAAAGGCTAGGAGTGCCGCAAGGGGCCATAGGCATTTGGTGTTCCTGTCCCCAAACACATGGATAGAAAAAAGGTTTAAACAGTTGTGACATTAGGAGAAACAAGTTAAGAAGTTCTAAGAAAGTTAAACAGTAAGCTCTTACTATTTATAACAGAAGAACAAGATAGGATATACAGAAAAAGTAGACATACCCAGATAGGATAGTATCCAAAACAAATACTCTTTTCTGAAAGAAAAAGGATTAAAAATAAAAATGGAAAATTTATTTAATGAAATTTTTGATGATATATTTATCTTATATCCCCAAGAACAAAACCTTAAAGGTTTTAAAAGAATAAATCATTATAATAATTTTAAATGGAAATTCTATTTTCAAAACAGAGATCTATTATTTTACATAATTTTATCCAAAGATGAATGACATTTTAATGCCATAACTCAGCCAAAAGTAGAACCAGAAAGTTCTAATATTGAGCAAGTTATTCAATATCCAGATGGATCTATTGACCTTAAGTTCCTTAGATCCAACTCGGCAAATGAATCATCTTCTGGCAGTCGCATGTCGTACTCTCGACCTTCGACTAGTCAAAGAATGTCTTTTTCAAGACCCTCTTTTAAACCCCCGGAGGAAGTAGGTGAAAACCTAGAACCTTTTGTGAAAGAAATCAATAAAAAACTTAAAGGAGTAGATTTTAACAGAACTATCCCTAAAGTTTATTATCATTCACAACATTCTGAAGTAAACTCAGAAAGCCCAACTGCTAGTGATATGAATCTACAGCAGGAAGAGGAAGAAACAAAAGATGCTCTAGCCATGATTAGGTGCAATAACTTTAAACCAGATCTTAAAACCTTAAATGAAGATTTTAAAAGTCCAAAGAATAAAAAGAATTTAGAATGGTACAAAGATACCTTTGATATCATGACTAGAATTGACCATCAAGAAGAATGGATCAATGATGTAAAAAGATGTAAGAATAACATAAAATTCTTCAAATGGCTGGAAATAACAAAGAGAATTCCAAATCAAAAGGGATCTTTATCCATGATGGTTAATAAGTGGCACACAAAGGCAAAAGGAATTGTTGAATCAACTGTTCCACGATTAGAAGAAATTTATATTCCAGTAGGAAAAGAAGTAATCACTGCATCTCCTTTCAAACGAGAAGGAACTAACACTGATAGTGATCCTAAAACAAAGAAGATCAACAACAATCCAGAAAGGAGTTAGGAAGTTTCTGTCAAGACTTCGGTTTTGAAAAGATCTCTGGTCCTTCCAAATCAAACAGATTAATGGCTAAAAAATCTACTAATTCTAAACCTATTCACAGGAAGAAGAAACTGTAGATAGATCTTTTAAACCAAAAAAAAGGACACCTAAAAGGAGTTCTGGTGATACGTGTTGGACATGTGGCAAAACAGGCCATTGATCCAATGAATGTCGAGTTAATATTAAAAAGAAAAAGAAGATAAATCTTCTCGAAGTTAATGATAAGATAAAACATGAACTCTACACTATTCTAGAAGAAAATGTCAACACATCATCTTCTTCCAGTGAAATTAGTGACATTGAAATTGAATCAGACACTAGTTCCTATGCTTCTGGATCTGAAGATTGTGAATGTACAAAAATTATCTGTACTTGTAGTCAGAATTCAATTAGAGTTATTACTAAGAAATCAAAAGAATTTCTTTTAGATATTATTAATGATTTACCTAGTGACGAAGCTAGAAAAAAAATATTTAATTGAATTAAAAGATCTTCTTTTTAAACAAACAGAAGAGAAATCTTCAATTGAACCCATTAACATGAAAAATGTTATGAACAGGTTTTCTTCAAAAGATAAGAAACCCACTATCCAAGAATTACAAGGAGAATTAATCTCTGTAAAAAAGGAAGTTAAAGATATCAAGTCAAGACTTAATAAAGTCGAAATGGATTATCTAACTGATCAAGTTCTATCCCATAAAAGAGTAACAGAAACTCTTAAAGAAGATAGTGAAGATAACCATTCTGATAAAAGTGACTCTATGGATCATCGTGAAATTGATGAGATTATAGAAACTCCCGAAGATAATAATACAACAGGAAAGACTGTTGCAATTGTTAAATTACAAAGTTGGCATGTTCCTATCACTCTAAAAGTAGGAAACATGACCCTTAATAAATTAGCTTTAATTGATTCAGGAGCAGATAAAAACTGTATCATTGAAGGATTAATACCTACAAAGTATTTAGAGAAAAGTACTTCTAAGTTATACTCCGCCACTGGAGAAAAACTTAAAATCAATTACAAATTATCCAAAGCCCACATTTGCAATGATGGAGTTTGTTTTATTAATAATTTTGTGATTACTCGAGATATAAATGAACAAGACATTTTGGGAACCCCATTTATAACTCAGATAAAATCATATGTAGCCGGTTTAGATGCTATCTATACCAGGATATTAGGAAAGGAAATTAAATTTCCTTATATAAATGCTATTTCTCAAGAAGAAAGTGATTTTGTCAAATCAAAAACTATTTTCAAAATAGGTTTGTTAACCAATCAAATTTCGTACTTAAAAGATGAAATTATGATTAAAAAGATTGAACAAACTTTAAAAAACCCAGTGATAGAAGGGAAAACAACAAGTTTTCAAGAAAAACTTGAAAAAGAAGTTTGTTCAGAATTACCCAGTGCTTTTTGGGAAAGAAAGCGACAAATTGTTGAGTTACCATATATTGATGGATTCAACGAACAGGCTATCCCTACAAAGGCAAGGCCTATTCAGATGAACCATGAATTAATGGAAACTAGTAAAAATGAAATCAATGATCTTCTACAAAAGAAGATAATAAGACCTTCCAGATCCCCTTGGAGTTGTTCAGCGTTTTATGTAAATAAAAATGCCGAAAAAGAAAGAGGATCTCCCAGGTTAGTTATTAATTATAAACCCTTAAACAAGGTGTTACAATGGATTAGGTACCCGATACCTAATAAAAGAGATTTATTAAAAAGAACTTATAAGGCAAATGTCTATAGTAAGTTTGATATGAAATCAGGATTTTGGCAAATTCAAGTTGCTGAAAAAGAAAAATATAAAACTGCATTCAATGTTCCTTTAGGACAGTATGAATGGAACGTAATGCCTTTTGGGTTGAAAAACACCCCTTCAGAATTTCAGAATATTATGAACAATATTTTCAATCCGTATAGCAATATGTCTATTGTCTATATAGATGATGTATTAATATTTTCTGAGGACATTGATTCTCACTTTAAACATTTAAACATTTTCTTTAAAATTGTTAAACATAATGGTTTAGTCGTCAGCGCTAAAAAGATTAAATTGTTTCAAACAACAATAAGGTTTTTAGGACATGATTTATACCAAGGTACTTATAAACCCATTTGTAGAGCCATTGAGTTCTCTTCCAAATTTCCAGATGAAATTCCTGACAAAACCCAGTTACAGAGGTTTTTAGGAAGCCTTAATTATGTTGCAGATTTCATTCCCAACATTAGGAAAATCTGTGAACCCCTTTATAAGCGTCTCAGGAAAAACCCAGTTCCATGGAGTCTAGAGCAAACCAAGACAGTTCAGAAAATAAAGACTGTTGTCCAAAAGCTCCCATGTCTAGGTATTCCAAACCCAGATGCATTTATGATTGTTGAAACCGATGCTTCCAACGAAGGATAAGGTGGAATTCTTAAACAAAGACTCTCCTCAGATTCTTTAGAACAATTAGTTCGTTTTACATCAGGGATCTGGAATCCTGCTCAAAAGAATTATAGTACTGTCAAAAAAGAGATTTTGTCTATAGTACTATGTATTACAAAGTTTCAAGATGATTTGGTAAACAAATAATTTTTATTAAGAGTTGATTGTAAATCAGCAAAAGACATTTTACAAAAAGATGTTAAAAATCTTGTTTCAAAACAGATTTTTGGCAGATGGCAAGCACTGTTATCCAGCTTTGATTTTGAAATAAAATTTATAAAAGGAGATTTAAATTCTTTACCAGATTTTCTTACAAGGGAATATTTACAGGGAAACCATGAGGCCAGGAGGCCCAAACTCACCCTTCCAGAAAAAACCCAACCAAATACGGCCCAATCAGCCAAATAGGTATTCAGCCCTAGCTGAATATCCTAACCCATCACTTAGGCCCATGAGGCCTACATTACCAAATATTAGACCAAATTTAACCATACTCGGTTCTATTCCCAAAACAGAACCAAAATCCCCATTTAAAAGGGACCAAGGCTCATCATCCAATGAACCAGAGGTCCAAACCAGTAAGAGTTACAAAATGAAGGCCCCAGAGACCTTTGCACAAGCAGTTAATCCCAATCTTTCTTCAGCAAAAGAAGAAGAACAACAGCAACCTCCAGAAGAGTTTGACATCATCAGAAAGATCGAGATACCAGTCTTGGCACTTGATAAACAATATGAAAATTGGAAGTTAGCAGATCTACTAAAACCATGCTACACTAATTTTCAGTATGTTGAAACAGATGATCCCATCAAAACCAGAAGATATTTTGAATTCATCTTGACAGACACAGGATCTCTGACTATCGAACATAAATTAAAAGATAAAAATGATCCAGACAGTATTGAATATTCACAATTCACAATTAATAAGGTAATCAGTCCTTTTCAATGGAATGTGAGCCATCTTCACACTCCAATGACCCTATCAGAAGAACATAGACCTCAAGTCTATAATTACTACAACTATGAACAAGCTTGGTACAACTTCATGTATGTACGTCCCAACACCCATACATGGTTCGTAAAATATAGAGAGCAATTTTCCAGGTCCATCATCCCCAGATGGTTTTATGATTGGTGGAAAAGATTTGGTGGCAATGAGCTCACCATGCCCAGAAGTGTCAAAAAACATTATGAAGCCTTCCAAGTAGAACAAGGAATCTCAACTTTACCAGAGCATATTAAATTATGCAAATGTTATGTTAATAAGAGGATATCCTACGTACTCAGTTGGTCCTTTGATATCACTGAAGTACATAGGATTAAACATCTTAGCAAAACCATAAAAATTAAAGGATGGATTCCTAAGGATAAGAAGCAAAAATCAAAACAACCATCAACCAGCAGTAGAACAGGATCAACAGAATCCAAAGTAGATTTAAAGAAAAAGCTACTTCAAGCTTTGAACAGATTAGACGAAGCAGATCCTCTAGAAATTCAAGAATTATTGGATACAGCTTCATCATCAACCAGTGACAATAGGAGATATGCTGGACCCACAAGGAACAGCCCAAGCATATCTTGACTATGATTTAAGATAAATTGCCTCTTCAGAAAAGCGGAAGGCAAGAGTCAAAAAGAGGTTTACCCCTTCAGGTAAAAGACAAGTGGCCGACAACTTTACAAAAGTAGTCGTCCAACTTTTCAAAAGTATTTACCCCTTTAGGTAAAAGACAGATGGCCGACAACTTTATAAAAAGTAGCCGCCCAACTTTTAGAAAAGCAAATGACATCTTTAAAGATGACCGTCCACATGTAAACATCTTAGAATATTAATCATTTATCAGAGGCCTATATAAGGCTCTCAAGTTGTATCAGTTAAGGCATTCGAAATCCTCCCCACTTCGAAATAGCCTTCCCTTCCCTCTCTGTAATATTTCCTCTCTGTAATATTTCCCATGTACTTTCAATGTTTGAATAAAGAGCTTCAAGTTCTTGTAAGTTTCTTTAAATTCCGCAATTTATTTTCCTTATTACTTTAGCCGATCAATAAGATCCTTTAAATATTATCGGTTCTAACCTTTTTGGCGAACCAAAAAGGTAAACCGCTAATAAATCTTTCTTTCCAGAAATCATTACCGCAGTCTTCTCTTATCATGACTTTTTCTAAAAACATATCTTTATACCACCTAAAATCATCTAATTTGGGGCATTTAAGATTGTTTAAAAGCTCTAAACTACGATCTTGGAAAAGTTTTGGTTCTTCAATAAAGTGTTTAGCAATACTGTAAATTAGTGTTGCTGAAGCATCCTCTACTGCTTCTTCAACAGCTACTTGCATTTCACCTTGCATTTTTAATATAGTTCCTATTGTTACTGCATTTAGAATTTGGGCTTTATTATCGTCAGTAAGATAATTATCCCACCAATTTTTTAAGATTCCTGTGAATCCAGAAACAATTAAATGGGCAGCATATCTATCTCCTGCATTTTTAATTTTGTAGGCAGTAATTGCCATTCCCATTTCATGTAGAACTTTATAGATTTGGCTTTCTGCTAAATCATCTATGTTCCATTCTGTTATACCTGTTCCACTGTGTGATGTTTGAAGGCGGTCACCGTCTTCTTCAAACTGAACATCTGGGAATGAAGGTCTTTTGTAATAATTCTTTTTAACAGTATGTCTTGGGTGAGCTATTAATTTTTGAATTTCCTTTTCATTAGTACTTAAAGTTTTTACCGTTTTAGTACTAGTGGTTTTTGTTTGTTTAGGATTGCTTAAAGCAGTGTCAACAATTTTTAATTGTTTGTTAATCTTTTCGATAAGATCACCATTATAAACATTAAATTTTTCAGATAACTGAGGGAATATTTCTTTAGAAAATTCTGGAAGTTTAATAGTAGGATGTTTTTCCATACTAAAACTAGTGCTAGTACTAGCTTTTGTTGGAGCAGTCTGTTTATTAGTATCTTTTACCAATTGGTTTGATACTACATGTAATAACTGGTTTGTGTAATTATTCTGCTGGATTAATTTGTTGATATCCTTTGTTTTAGGATCACTATCAGTTGTTTCCAGCCATTTGAAGAATTTTATGTTATTCTTACATCTTTTTACATCATTGATCCATTCTTCTTGATGGTCAATTCTAGTCATGATATCAAAGGTATCTTTGTACCATTCTAAATTCTTTTTATTCTTTGGACTTTTAAAATCTTCATTTAAGGTTTTAAGATCTGGTTTAAAGTTATTGCACCTAATCATGGCTAGAGCATCTTTTGTTTCTTCCTCTTCCTGTTGTAGATTCATATCACTAGCAGTTGGGCTTTCTGAGTTTACTTCAGAATGTTTTGAATGATAATAAACTTTAGGGATAGTTCTGTTAAAATCTACTACTTTATGTTTTTTATTGATTTCTTTCACAAAAGGTTCTAGGTTTTCACCTACTTCCTCCGGGGGTTTAAAAGAAGAAGGTCTTGAAAAAGACATTCTTTGACTAGTCGAAGGTCGAGAGTATGACATGCGACTGCCAGAAGATGATTCATTTGCCGAGTTGGATCTAAGGAACATAAGGTCAATAGATCAATCTGGATATTGAATAACTTGCTCAATATTAGAACTTTCTGGTTCTACTTTTGGCTGAGTTATGGCATTAAAATGCCATTCATCTTTGGATAAAATTTCATTCCATTTTATCATTTTTGGTACAAAAGTACTACTATGTTCTGGATTTGATTCCATATGCATAGTAACTCCTTTTGGACTCATATTTTTAGCTTTTGGAGCTAAGGTTGTTTTCATTAGTCTGTAATATACTCTGTATATGACAGCTATTTCTTTTGTATTAACTTTGCTATTCATGTTTCTTGTTTTAATATTAAGAGTTAAGGTATCCAATATATTTTGGTCATTGATGTCAACCGAATAATTTGGATAACAATTAAAGTAAACCGGGCCATTAGCGAGGTTACTTTGCAAAACTCCTAACAAGGAATCATCAAAGTTTAATAACCTATCATCTTTTAATGAGAGACATAAGGGGGTGTCTAAACCTAATCTGTAAAGAGGTTTGACAGCAACTTGGACAAGTCCTATATGAAGAAAATTATAACTTTTCTTATATCTATTTATATCATGGATTGATAACAACTTAATAGTTTCTGCAGAACTATTGATAGCAATTGTAGATTCACAAGTTTTGATATTATAATTTGTTATAAAATCAAACTTTCATGTTTTATAGATCTGACGGAGTGGTTCCTTTGGAATATTCCAGTTTTATAAATCATTTTCAACTTTAGCTATCTTAGTAGCTTCTGTTGACATGTTAACATTGTTTAAAATATTAGTAAAACTCATGATTAATAAGAAGCAGAAATTGTATCAAGTTGGGCTTGACACCACTGGATACTATAATTAATAATTTCTAATTTATCATGACAGGCTATTAGTAGATTTTCTGCAATCTGACTTTTCATAATTACTTCTTCCAGAGTAATTCTTGTAATAGCAAATTTCTTATACATGTTAAAAATCTGGGGATTCCATAAGGAATTTGCAAGATTTAATTCTCTTTCAAATAACTTTATGTAAAATAATAGATCTCTCTTTTGAAAATAGAATTTCCATTTAAAATTATTATAATGATTTATTCTTTTAAAACCTTTAAGGTTTTGTTGTTGGGGAAATAAGATAAATATATCATAAAAAATTTCATTAAATAAATTTTCCATTTTTATTTTTAATCCTTTTTCTTTCAGAAAAGAGTATTTGTTTTGGATACTATCCTATCTGGGTATGTCTACTTTTTCTGTATATCCTATCTTGTTCTTCTGTTGTAAATAGTAAGAGCTTACTGTTTAACTTTCTTAGAACTTCTTAACTTGTTTCTCCTAATGTCACAACTGTTTAAACCTTTTTTCTATCCATGTGTTTGGGGACGGGAACACCAAATGCCTATGGCCCCTAACGGCACTCCTAGCCTTTGGACAACTACGGCTGTTTCAGGCTTGCCAACGTCTTAGCCGGATATTAATCGGTCGACCTCACACCTAGGACTCGATTATGGTTTTAACAATATCTAGACCATGAGAATAAAGTTACTAAGCTCTAAGGAAGATGAACAGTAAACCTTCCTTCTTAACAATATAAGAACAAGACTGGATTATAACAGGATTTCGACGAACCCTAGGTGTCAGCCATCTGTCTTTTACCTAAAGGGGTAAATACCTAAAGGGGTAAATGTCCAACTTTTCAAAAGTATTTACCCCTTTAGGTAAAAGACAGATGGCCGACACCTAGGGTTCGTCGAAATCCTGTTATAATCCAGTCATGTTCTTATATTGTTAAGAAGGAAGGTTTACTGTTCATCTTCCTTAGAGCTTAGTAACTTTATTCTCATGGTCTAGATACTGTTAAAACCGTAATCGAGTTCTAGGTGTGAGGTCGACCGATTAATATCCTGCTAAGACGTTGGCAAGCCTGAAACAGCCATAGTTGCCCAAAGGCTAGGAGTGCCGCTAGGGGCCATAGGCATTTGGTGTTCCCGTCCCCAAACACATGGATAAAAATAAGGTTTAAACAGTTGTGACATTAGGAGAAACAAGTTAAGAAGTTCTAAGAAAGTTAAACAGTAAGCTCTTACTATTTACAACAGAAGAACAAGATAGGATATACAGAGAAAGTAGACATACCCAGATAGGATAGTATCCAAAACAAATACTCTTTTCTGAAAGAAAAAGGATTAAAAATAAAAATGGAAAATTTATTTAATGAATTTTTTGATGATATATTTATCTTAAATCCCCAGATTTTTAACATGTATAACAAATTTGCTATTACAAGAATTACTCTGGAAGAAGTAATTATGAAAAGTCAGACTGCAGAAAATCTACTAATAGCCTGTCATGATAAATTAGAAATTATTAATTATAGTATCCAGTGGTGTCAAGCCCAACTTGATACAATTTCTGCTTCTTATTAATCATGAGTTTTACTAATATTTTAAACAATGTTAACATGTCAACAGAAGCTACTAAGATAGCTAAAGTTGAAAATGATTTACAAAACTGGAATATTCCAAAGGAACCACTCCGTCAGATCTATAAAGCAGGAAAATTTGATTTTATAACAAATTATAATATCAAAACTTGTGAATCTACAATTGCTATCAATAGTTCTGCAGAAACTATTAAGTTGTTATCAATCCATGATATAAATAGATATAAGAAAAGTTATAATTTTCTTCATATAGGACTTGTTCAAGTTGCTGTCAAACCTCTTTACAGATTAGGTTTAGACACCCCCTTATGTTTCTTATTAAGATATGATAGGTTATTAAACTTTGATGATTCCTTGTTAGGAGTTTTGCAAAGTAACTGTTATATCCCGTAATTTTGAACATTCGAATAAATTGAAATAAGTGTGACTTGTATGAGATGGAATAATAATTTGATTTTAGCTAATATATTTATATGTTGGTTATGAAAATATTGACGTGAAAATATTGAGGAAGGCTAAGGGCAAAATTGAAAATTTGAAAATTAGTTTCGTAAACTACAAAATATGAGCCAAAAGTAATTGGGCTAGAAAAAAAAAAGCAAAAGGCCCAACAAAGTGAAGTGTCCGGCCATGGTTGTGGCAAAAGGGCCCAAGTCCAAGTGAAAATCTAATTCATGTGTTAAATGAGAGAAAAGAGGCCTTAAGTCTTTCACTTTCAAGAAACTTCAAGAACAACAAAGATTGGGAGAAAAAGAAGAAGAAGGCCACGACCAAGAAAAATAAAAAAGAAAAAAATTGAGGGCTTCTATCCTTGACTCAAAAATTGAAATTTTTGTGTATTCCTACTAAGCTCAAGACCCTCTATAACGTGGTATAATTTTCGAGGCGAGAAGACTACTTTTGCGGCAAGTGAAAAATTTAAGAAAAGATTTTGGACGAAACGGGAATTGAATTTGAGCGAGCGTAAGGCAGAGCTAAGGTATGTAAAGTTTTTCCCTTCATTCTTTGGCATGTTCTAAACATAATAGGCTCGGCCGCGAGCCTTAGATACGACCCTGTTCCTAGAAATCCGAGATTGCAATTGGCTCCATTTCATTCAATGAGATTGAATTGGTTTCTTAACATTTCGTCGGCAAAATGACCTATAAGTATGCAACTTTCACAAATGAAGTCGGAATGCCCTAAAACTCTCACGGATGACTCCATAAGACCTATGATCCATAATTTACGTACGCCACCTCGGTTCGGCCCAAGGTGGGCCCACAAATCCTGATACTTTCTGTATGGCTTTAGTCAACTCATTTCTGTCCGGAATTCTTGGGTAGCTTTTGGTTATTATTCTGTTTACTATGCGATAAGTGTTATGACTACCTCTATGAGCCTTAGAAAATATTTTTGACATCTGGAACGTTTTTGGAACTCTTATTCTGATATTCTGGATAAGCTACTTACCTTCGGTATTGTTCTGATATACGATTTTGGCATACATGAATCTTGTGTGATGCATGATCCTGGCATGTGTGATTTATGTTTGGAAAGTAATAAATTTGGCATTCTGTTGTTACCTCTTTTTCCAAGTCCCGGGCCGGTTATATTATTGTGCGCACTATGTGATATTGACCGCTGGACCCCTGACCGCGGTATGTCCGACATTGACCGCTGGACCCCTGACCGCGATATGCCGGATTTGTGATATTGACCGCTGGACTCCTGACCGCGGTATCTTCGACATTGACCGCTGGACCCCTGACCGCGGTATGTCGGGTTTAAGATGTTAACCGCTGGGTACTTGGCCGCGGTATGTGTGATAGTGACCGCTGGGTTTTTGGCCGCGGTAATTGTGTGTTTGATTTTCTGTGTGTATGAGACGGAAATGTTTTTCAAAAGAAAGCAAAGCACTTAGACATTTTGATTGCCGTATTTGTCTTCCGGAACCTCTTATGTATGATTGGTACGTCAGATGCAACGCTTTGGTATTCTGGTTATTGTGCTCACCTTCTGTACATTGTACTTCGGTTATGACTTCGTTTTCTGTACTTCATGCTTTGCATACTCAGTACATCTTTCGTACTGACCCCCTTTCTTCGGGGGCTGCGTTTCATGCCCGCAGGTACAGACTCACGTTTTGGTGACCCACCGGCGTAGGATTCCCATTCTGCGGTTCGGAGTGCTCCCTTTGTTCCGGAGCTGACATTTTAGGGTACATACTCTTCCGATGTATATGTTTATATTTATTCAGGGTACGGCGGGGACCTGTCCCGCCATCTGATTATGTTGTTCCGTATTAGAGGTCTGTAGACATAGACGTGGGTAATGTACAGTTTTGTTTGGACGCGTTGTGTGAATTGCGTTTGGACGGCTCATCCGCCGTGGCAGCCCTATCGGCCGCGTGTATGTATACTTTGGTTCGTTATGTATAGTATGATAGCCTTGCCGGTTTCTATGCAGTATGTATGGTTGTAGGCACCAGTATGGAGCCACGTCTGATATTCAATTATGTACGAGTCGTCTGTATGCTGAATCTGGTAAATGAGCGCGTAGGGGTGCCCAGCTCGGGCACTAGTCACGCCCTACGAGGATGGGTCGTGACAGTAACCTCGCTAATGGCCTGGTTTACTTTAATTGTTATCCAAATTATTCGGTTGACATCAATGACCAAAATATATTGGATACCTTAACTCTTAATATTAAAACAAGAAACATGAATAGCAAAGTTAATACCAAAGAAATAGCTGTCATATACAGAGTATATTACAGACTAATGAAAACAACCTTAGCTCCAAAAGCTAAAAATATGAGTCCAAAAGGAGTTACTATGCTTATGGAATCAAATCCAGAACATAGTAGTACTTTTGTACCAAAAATGATAAAATGGAATGAAATTTTATCCAAAGATGAATGGCATTTTAATGCCATAACTCAGCCAAAAGTAGAACCAGAAAGTTCTAATATTGAGCAAGTTATTCAATATCCAGATGGATCTATTGACCTTAAGTTCCTTAGATCCAACTCGGCAAATGAATCATCTTCTGGCAGTCACATGTCGTACTCTCGACCTTCGACTAGTCAAAGAATGTCTTTTTCAAGACCTTCTTCTTTTAAACCCCCGGAGGAAGTAGGTGAAAACCTAGAACCTTTTGTGAAAGAAATCAATAAAAAACTTAAAGGAGTAGATTTTAACAGAACTATCCCTAAAGTTTATTATCATTCACAACATTCTGAAGTAAACTCAGAAAGCCCAATTGCTAGTGATATGCATCTACAGTAGGAAGAGGAAGAAACAAAAGATGCTCTAGCCATGATTAGGTGCAATAACTTTAAACCAGATCTTAAATCCTTAAATGAAGATTTTAAAAGTCCAAAGAATAAAAAGAATTTAGAATGGTACAAAGATACCTTTGATATCATGACTAGAATTGACCATCAAGAAGAATGGATCAATGATGTAAAAAGATGTAAGAATAACATAAAATTCTTCAAATGGCTGGAAATAACAAAGAGAATTCCAAATCAAAAGGGATCTTTATCCATGATGGTTAATAAGTGGCACACAAAGGCCAAAGGAATTGTTGAATCAACTGTTCCACCATTAGAAGAAATTTATATTCCAGTAGGAAAAGAAGTAATCACTGCATCTCCTTTCAAACGAGAAGGAACTAACACTGATAGTGATCCTAAAACAAAGGATATCAACAAATTAATCCAGCAGAATAATTACACAAACCAGTTATTACATGTAGTATCAAACCAATTGGTAAAAGATACTAATAAACAAACTGCTCCAACAAAAGCTAGTACTAGGCACTAGTTCTAGTATGGAAAAACATCCTACTATTAAACTTCCAGAATTTTCTAAAGAAAAATTCCCTCAGTTATCTGAAAAATTTAAAGTTGATAATGATGATCTTATCGAAAAGATTAACAAACAATTAAAAATTGTTGACACTGCTTTAAGCAAGCCTAAACAAACAAAAACCACTAGTACTAAAATGGTTAAAACTTTAAGTACTAATGAAAAGGAAATTCAAAATTTTACAGCTCATCCAAGACATACTGTTAAAAAGAATTATTACAAAAGACCTTCATTCCCAGATGTTCAGTTTGAAGAAGACGGTGGCCGCCTTCAAACATCACACAGTGGAACAGGTATAACAGAATGGAACATAGATGGTTTTGCAGAAAGCCAAATCTATAAAGTTCTACATGAAATGGGAATGGCAATTACTGCCTACAAAATTAAAAATGCAGGAGATAGATATGCTGCCCATTTAATTGTTTCTGGATTCACAGGAATGTTAAAAAATTGGTGGGATAATTATCTTATTGACGATAATAAAGCCCAAATTCTAAATGCAGTAACAATAGGAACTATATTAAAAATGCAAGGTGAAATGCAAGTAGTTGTTGAAGAAGCAGTAGAAGATGCTTCAGCAACACTAATTTACAGTATTGCTAAACACTTTATTGGAGAACCAAAACTTTTCCAAGATCGTAGTTTAGAGCTTTTAAACAATCTTAAATGCCCCAAATTAGATGATTTTAGGTGGTATAAAGATATGTTTTTAGAAAAAGTCATGATAAGAGAAGACTGCGGTAATTATTTCTGGAAAGAAAGATTTATTAGCGGTTTACCTTTTTTGTTCGCCAAAAAGGTAAGAACCAAAATCAAGGATAGGTTTAATGGAAGAATTCCTTATGAAAACCTAACCTATGGTAATATAATTAGCTATGTTAATGTTACAAGCTTAGAACTATGCACATATCTAAATCTAAAACATTATCTGAAAAAAGATCAACAACAATCCAGAAAGGAGTTAGGAAGTTTCTGTCAAGACTTCAGTTTTGAAAGGATCTCTGCTCCTTCCAAATCAAACAGATTAATGGATAAAAAATCTTCTAATTCTAAACCTATTCATAGGAAGAAGAAAACTGTAGATAGATCTTTTAAACCAAAAAATAGGACACCTAAAAGGAGTTCTGGTGATACGTGTTGGACATGTGGCAAAACAGGCCATAGATCCAATGAATGTCGAGTTAATATTAAAAAGAAAAAGAAGATAAATCTTCTCGAAGTTAATGATAAGATAAAACATGAACTCTACACTATTCTAGAAGAAAATTACAACACATCATCTTCTTCCAGTGAAATTAGTGACATTGAAATTGAATCAGACACTAGTTCCAATTCTTCTGGATCTGAAGATTGTGAATGTACAGAAACTATCTGTACTTGTAGTCAGAATTCAATTAGAGTTATTACTAAGAAATCAAAAGAATTTCTTTTAGATATTATTAATGATTTACCAAGTGACGAAGCTAGAAAAAAATATTTAATTGAATTAAAAGATCTTCTTTTTAAACAAACAGAAGAGAAATCTTCAATTGAACCCTTTAACATGAAAAATGTTATGAACAGGTTTTCTTCAAAAGATGAGAAACCCACTATCCAAGAATTACAAGTAGAATTAATCTCTGTAAAAAAGGAAGTTAAAGACATCAAGTCAAGACTTAATAAAGTCGAAATGAATTATCTAACTGATCAAGTTCTATCCCATAAAAGAGTAACAGAAACTCTTAAAGAAGATAGTGAAGATAACCATTCTGATATAAGTGACTATATGGATCATCGTGAAATTGATGAGATTATAGAAACTCCCGAAGATAATAATACAACAGGAAAGACTGTTGCAATTGTTAAATCACAAAGTTGGCATGTTCCTATCACTCTAAAAGTAGGAAACATGACCCTTAATAAATTAGCTTTAATTGATTCAGGAGCAGATAAAAACTGCATCATTGAAGGATTAATACCTATAAATTATTTAGAGAAAAGTACTTCTAAGTTATACTCCGGCACTGGAGAAAAACTTAAAATCAATTACAAATTATCCAAAGCCCACATTTGCAATGATGGAGTTTGTTTTATTAATAATTTTTTGATTACTCGAGATATAAATGAACAAGACATTTTGGGAACCCCATTTATAACTCAGATAAAATCATATGTAGCCGGTTTAGATGCTATCTATACCAGGATATTAGGAAAGGAAATTAAATTTCCTTATATAAATGCTATTTCTCAAGAAGAAAGTGATTTTGTCAAATCAAAAACTATTTTCAAAATAGGTTTGTTAACCAATCAAATTTCGTACTTAAAAGATGAAATTAAGATTAAAAAGATTAAACAAACTTTAAAAAACCCAGTGATAGAAGGGAAAATAACAAGTTTTCAATAAAAACTTGAAAAAGAAGTTTGTTCAGAATTACCCAGTGCTTTTGGGAAAGAAAGCGACACATTGTTGAGTTACCATATATTGATGGATTCAACGAACAGGCTATCCCTACAAAGGCAAGGCATATTCAGATGAACCATGAATTAATGGAAACTTGTAAAAATGAAATCAATGATCTTCTACAAAAGAAGATAATAAGACCTTCCAGATCCCCTTGGAGTTGTTCAGCGTTTTATGTAAATAAAAATGCCGAAAAAGAAAGAGGATCTCCCAGGTTAGTTATTAATTATAAACCCTTAAAAAAGGTGTTACAATGGATTAGGTACCCGATACCTAATAAAAGAGATTTATTAAAAAGAACTTATAAGGCAAATGTCTATAGTAAGTTTGATATGAAATCAGGATTTTGGCAAATTCAAGTTGCTGAAAAAGAAAAATATAAAACTGCATTCAATGTTCCTTTAGGACAGTATGAATGGAACGTAATGCCTTTTGGGTTGAAAAACGCCCCTTCAGAATTTCAGAATATTATGAACAATATTTTCAATCCGTATAGCAATATGTCTATTTTCTATATAGATGATGTATTAATATTTTCTGAGGACATTGATTCTCACTTTAAACATTTAAACATTTTCTTTAAAATTGTTAAAAATAATGGTTTAGTCGTCAGTGCTAAAAAGATTAAATTGTTTCAAACAACAATAAGGTTTTTAGGACATGATTTATACCAAGGTACTTATAAACCCATTTGTAGAGCCATTGAGTTCTCTTCCAAATTTCCAGATGAAATTCCTGACAAAACCCAGTTACAGAGGTTTTTAGGAAGCCTTAATTATGTTGCAGATTTCATTCCCAACATTAGGAAAATCTGTGAACCCCTTTATAAGCGTCTCAGGAAAAACCCAGTTCCATGGAGTCTAGAGCAAACCAAGACAGTTCAGAAAATAAAGACTGTTGTCCAAAATCTCCCATGTCTAGGTATTCCAAACCCAGATGCATTTATGATTGTTGAAACCGATGCTTCCGACGAAGGATACGGTGGAATTCTTAAACAAATACTCTCCTCATATTCTTTAGAACAATTAGTTCGTTTTACATCAGGGATCTGGAATCCTGCTCAAAAGAATTATAGTACTGTCAAAAAAGAGATTTTGTCTATAGTACTATGTATTACAAAGTTTCAAGATGATTTGGTAAACAAAGAATTTTTATTAAGAGTTGATTGTAAATCAGCAAAAGACATTTTACAAAAAGATGTTAAAAATCTTGTTTCAAAACAGATTTTTGCTAGATGGCAAGCACTGTTATCCAACTTTGATTTTGAAATCGAATTTATAAAAGGAGATTTAAATTCTTTACCAGATTTTCTTACAAGGGAATTTTTACAGGAACACCATGAGGCCAGGAGGCCCAAACTCACCCTTCCGGAAAAAACCCAACCAAATACGGCCCAATCAGCCAAATAGGTATTCAGCCCTAGTTGAATATCCTAACCCATCACTTAGGCCCATGAGGCCTACATTACCAAATATTAGACCAAATTTAACCATACTCGGTTTTGTTCCCAAAACAGAACCAAAATCCCCATTTAAAAAGGACCAAGGCTCATCATCCAGTGAACCAGAGGTCCAAACCAGTAAGAGTTACAAAATGAAGGCCCCAGAGACCTTTGCACAAGCAGTTAATCCCAATCTTTCTTCAGCAAAAGAAGAAGAACAACAACAACCTCCAGAAGAGTTTGACATCATCAGAAAGATCGAGATACCAGTCTTGGCACTTGATAAACAATATGAAAATTGGAAGGTAGAAGATCTACTGAAACCATGCTACACTAATTTTCAGTATGTTGAAACAGATGATCCCATCAAAACCAGAAGATATTTTGAATTCATCTTGACAGACAAAGGATCTCTGATTATCGAACATAAATTAAAAGATAAAAATGATCCAGACAGTATTGAATATTCAAAATTAACAATTAATAAGGTAATCAGTCCTTTTCAACGGAATGTGAGCCATCTTAACACTCCAATGATCCTATCAGAAGAACATAGACCTCAAGTCTATAATTACTACAACTATGAACAAGCTTGGTACAACTTCATGTATGTACGTCCCAACACCCATACATGGTTCGTAAAATATAGCGAGCAATTTTCCTGGTCCATCATCCCCAGATGGTTTTATGATTGGTGGCAATGAGCTCACCATGCCCAGAAGTTTCAAAAAACATTATGAAGCCTTCCAAGTAGAACAAGGAATCTCAACTTTACCAGAGCATATTAAATTATGCAAATATTATGTTAATAAGAGGATATCCTACATACTCAGTTGGTCCTTTGATATCACTGAAGTACATAGGATTAAACATCTTAGCAAAACCATAAAAATTAAAGGATGGATTCCTAAGGATAAGAGGAAAAAATCAAAACAACCATTAACCAGCAGTAGAACAGGATCAACAGAATCCAAAGCAGATTTAAAGAAAAAGCTACTTCAAGCTTTGAACAGATGAGACGAAGCAGATCCTCTAGAAATTCAAGAATTGTTGGATACAGCTTCATCATCAACCAGTGACAATAGGAGATATGCTGGACCCACAAGGAACAGCCCAAGCATATCTTGACTATGATTTAAGATAAATTGCCTCTTCAGAAAAGCGGAAGGCAAGAGTCAAAAAGAGGTTTACCCCTTCAGGTAAAAGACAAGTGGCCGATAACTTTACAAAAGTAGTCGTCCAACTTTTCAAAAGTATTTACCCCTTTAGGTAAAAGACAGATGGCCGACAACTTTACAAAAAGTAGTCGCCCAACTTTTAGAAAAGCAAATGGCATCTTTAAAGATGACCGTCCACATGTAAACATCTTAGAATGGTAATCATTTATCAGAGGCCTATATAAGGCTCTCAAGTTGTATTAGTTATGGCATTCGAAATCCTCCCCACTTCGAAATAGCCTTCCCTTCCCTTATTGTAATAATTCCTCTCTGTAATATTTCCCATGTACTTTTCAATGTTTGAATAAACAGCTTCAAGTTCTTGTAAGTTTCTTTAAATTCCGCAATTTATTATCCTTATTATTTTAGCCGATCAATAAGATCCTTTAAATGGTATCATGTGTGGTTCCCACCCATGGCTAGCCAATTAACTCATGCCATGAGTGGGGGGCATGTGTCCAATTAATATTAGAAGGAGCTAAGTATATATATGGATAAGTGATGGCCAAAAATAAGACATAATCATCATTATAAGTCAAGAAGCTTGGAGAAGAAGAAAAAGAAAGAACAAGAGAAAGGGCCATTCGGCCATGGCTCCAAAAATTTATGCCATGGAAAATTGATCAAAAAAAAAATTCTTCTAGTAATTCAACCAAGTGGAACGTCCCTAACAACATGGAGTGATTGTTGGAGTAAGCAAAGCATTTGTTGTGCAAGTTGAAAATCTAGTTGAGTAAGAAGATGAGTGGGAAAAAGGTATGTGTTCAATCTTCTTTTACATGTGTTATGGATGATTTGTGAGTGTTGTAGTATGTAGAAATGGATGAAATTCATGGAACTATGTATGTTGAAGTGAGGCCGCGTAGGTGTGTGTATCGTGTAGAAGTGATAAACTAATTCCACTTAGTATTTTGATTGTTGTTGTTGTGGATTCCATAATAAAAAAAAATGAAGGTTTGATGGTTTGAAATGAAGTTGTAATTATTGTGGGATTGTTGAAGAAGTTAATGTAACATTAGTGTGGTTTCTTATAATTATGAGAATGAAGTTGTTAATAAGTATATTGTTGGTGTAGTTCATGAATTTGGAAGAAAGGAAATGTGTTGTTATTGTTCTTGTTGAATTTGGAAGGTTTTGGGTGAAGTGGTATGTTGGTTGGGTTGTTTTGAATACTGTGTGTGAATTGTTTGAAGTGTTCTTGAGTCATGTTAGAATGATTTCGGGTTATTGTTGGTAATTTGACCGAGTTGAATTCTCGGATTTTTGTTGATAAATTGGCCGAGTTGAAATATCGGATTGTTGATTGATAATTTGGCCGAGTTAGATTCTCGGGGATGGATGTATTTACAGGGGAAATGCTGCCGAAATTTCGGCAGATTGTAAATGAATTCATTTGAAGGACTAAGACAAGTATATGGCAATGAGTCTAATGATTGTGTCAATTCTCTTGAATGTAGACTAGCAAGCTTGGACGAATAAGCGTAGCCAATAGGACGTGGAATAGGTATGTAAGGCTTACCCTTTCTTTCTTTTGGCATGATCCTTGTGAAACGAACAGACAATGTATATGTATGATTTCAAAGAAACTCCTATTCTTAGAGCCACTAGGATGGCTAATGTTCTTGACTTCGGAAAACTGTTTTGCTATGTCTTGATATGTGCGTGTGGTTTCCAAAGTTCTATTTTGATTTGATCCATAGCGATATTCGAAAGGTACTTGATATGACTATTGCTTTGATTTTCCAAAAATAGCCTCTGAAACGTTTGTGGAGGTTTCTGTACTAAAATGTCCATAACTTTCTTATACTAACTCGGATTGACTCAAAACGTGTTTATGATCCTCAAATGTCGTTTTGAGTACTTATTCATCTAGTCTTAAAATTTGATTTACGTGCATATAGTTTCTTACTACTCTGCTCGTGCATGCCTCAATGCATCTTTCACTGAGTCCCGGGCCAGGATCTGTTATCGTGCGCCTTCCTCTGCATTGTTCACCGCGTCCCTCACTAGAGGGCCGGGATCTGTTATATGTATAGATGTATATGATGATATGGGGGTGGCCGCCAGGATGGCATATGATGATTCTGTTCACCGCGTCCCTCACTAGTGGGCCGGGATCTGTTATATGCATATATGATATATGATGTCGGCATACATGAATTGAGTCTGGAAAACAAGCATTTTGATATTTTGGATGATTTACTTACTTTCTGTACTTCTTCTGACATATGACATCGGTATATACGATTTGCGTTTTGAAAAATAAGCATTTTGGTATTTTGAATAATGTACTTACTTTTTGTACTGCTTGTTTCGATTATGGTTCTGTTTTCTGTATTCTATGCCTTACATACTCAGTACATATCCTGTACTGACCCCCTTTTTTCGGGGGCTGCGTTTGATGCCACGCAGGTGCACCCAGATGAGTAGAAGACATTGCTAAAAGATGTTCCAGCGGGATTGGCGAGCTCCATTTCCTTCCGGAATGTTGCCGAGTCTGAGTATATATGTTATGAATTCTGATTGATGTTAGAGACTTTGCAGACAGAGTCGTGGGTATAGATTGTCAGTCTTGTAAGCGGCTCTGCAAGCCGATGTGTCATTATGCATTATATTACAAATTCCATATGATTATAGATTTTTTTGACTTGAGAACGACAAAAAGAATGTTTCTGAAAGCTTTTATTATGTATTTCGTTTTATCTGAGTTAGGAGTCCAAGCGAGTATGCGTATAATAAGAGTCAGCGGGTTTGCTCGGCTCCGAATATGGGGTCGGGTGCCCATCACACCCTAGCGAGGTTAGAGTGTGACAAAGTGGTATCAGAGCAGTTCGTCCTAGGGGTTGTCTGCAAAGTCGTGTCCAGTAGAGTCCTGTTTATGGGTGTGAAGCCGGCCACATTTATAAACAGGAGGTTGCAGGGTATCTTGGAATCGTTGACCTTCTTTTTGTCTTAGATCGTGCGATAGAGCCAAGTCATAGGAAATGAGATTCCTGGCGCTAACCTTTGATCTTAGCGGAAGTACAGTATCGACGAGAGAAGGTGAGTGAGGATATGGGAAGCCACAGAGGTAAGTTTTGATACTTTTGTTCTTCTATCTGGAATTGGAAGCTCTGGGTGGCTGGAATGTGTTTTATAATTGTATGCTCTGTGAGGCATTGTTGGTATTTGCCGCGTGCAGATTTTGAATAGTAAGAATTGTAAAGGAGACCCTGCCAGAAATCTTTCAAAATCTGGTCATTTAGTTAGGTATGCCTAACAAGAGGAAGTGTGGGAAGGAAATATTGTAAATAGACAACAAGTGAGGTGCGTTGTTTCAGAAGGGTTATGGAATTGGCATGGCATGAAGAACGATTGCGAGAAAGACGATTAGCAGTCCGAAGGATTAGAATGGATAACATTCGAGGTTTAGTAGGAGCAAGATCTGTTGGGGAGATTCAGGGAAAGTCGACAACCAGTTTTGCTGTAGATTATTATATAAGAGTGGCGAGCAGAGGTCCAAAGAGGTGGATAATCGAATATTCATAAGTAACGGCGAATCTGGAAAGGTAACCATACACACAGGTGAATATTGGCGATTGAGAAGGCTGAAATAGTAATTGTAAAGGAGAAAGACGTGTTACGAGAATGTCTCGGAATCTGTAAGACTTCGACTTGCTCCAGATCATGTAATGAAGGTCATGCGATGAGGTGGATGCGATTATACTAGCGTTAACACACCAAATTCCATCAGAGTTTCGAGGTTAAGCGTGCTAAGGTGGGAGAAATTTTAGGATGGGTGACCCCCTGGGAAGTGTGCAAGAAATCCTATAGATTTAGACATAAAAGACAAATGAGAAGCTAGAGTAGCCTGGGGGAAACTAGAGTATACGGGATGGTTGGAGACCATAAGAGGTCGCGTAGGACGAGGCAGACTAGACTGTAGAAGAGACAGAGAGTGCGTCACAGCTTTGGAATTCGGATAGGCTTGAATAGCGTTTGGAAGTATTTTGTGGGTGAGTTGGTAGTAATATATATATATATATATATATATATATATATATATGAATGCGTATGATATCCCACATGTGATTGTATCGGTGGGCATGTGATGTGTGTCCCAGCAACCGGTGCTACGGTATGGAAGGCCTCAATCGAGTAAGGGTACCGAAGTTCAAGAGACAACAAAAATAAATGGTACAAGTGTTACAAGGCAAGCTGATGTTATATTCACTACAGGCCAAGATTGGAGAGTCCTAATACAATGATATTCGGAAAAGAAAGAGAGTGAGTAGGTGGAAGGCGAGGAGATCAAAATGTCGGAAAAAGTGAAAAGTATGAAACATGATAAAGCAAAGCCTCCAAAAGAAACGACAGGCAAGGCACGAGACTACTTGGGTAAAAAATTTCGAAGGTAGGAATGTGAAAAGGGTAGAGTGTGGTAAAATGAAACAAGAGAAGAACGTGTGGGGTTCGAGAACCGATTTCAATAAGTGGGGCTAAAAGAATAGTGACCACGACAAGGAACGTGAAGTAAGAGAAAGAATGCTTAGGCCTTGCGACGATGTTAAGAGATTTCCAGCCTGTAAGAGGTACATAACGGGATAAGTGTATGGTAAAATTAATGTGGTTGCCTCGGACATGAAGGGGATTTTTTGCTGAAAGGATGACTTAAGAATAGAACGGATTTGCGCGTTTAAAGGAATATTTCATGAACTTCAGAGCCGATACTACAAATAACAAGAGGAGAAAAATGCTCGGGGAGTAAGGTATAATTAAGGACTTCATAAAAGGACACAGTGAATCTCGACGTCTCCATGAACTAATGAGTCCAGGACACGGTTAGTCACAAAAGACAGAGGTATGGAAAGGTGAAAAAGAGGGCATCGAAATTGGATACCCTTATAAGTATTCTAGTTAAATACGGGAGAATAAGTAGCAAGAAGATAGACAGGCCAGCCTATACAATGGCGGAACCCATCCTTAAGAAGAAAGTGAAGGGCGGTAGGTAATTATCGTAGAAAAGGATACTCGGAGACTGTTGGCGTATAAGGAGCCCCTTAAAAAGAGGGGGGGGGGGGGGAGAACATATTATATTGGACTTAAAAGGAATCGCAACACTGTCAGGCTCCAGAGGGGGAAAATTTATTAGCTCGGGGCCAGAGTTCAAAAACATATCGGCACATCAGAAGAATACCTGAAAGAAGTAGAAACGAATTGACAATAAGTAAGGCAGACATGAGGATAAAGGAGTAGCCTATAGCCACACTGGATCGTCAAGTGAAGATTGTGTACCAAAGACGTGGCTTCTGTTAAGGTGTTGTGACGAAACGATAACAGAGAAGAGATGACCTGGGAAGGACAAGGATAATAAGTTGGCGCAGTGGATTAGAAAATCCATGACACGGAATGAGGACTCATGTAAAGACCGAGGAGTTCGATTATAAAGGAAATAGGGTGAAGGATAAGGAATGAGTATGAAGAAAAGGACAACTATAAGAGGGACCCTCCCGAAGTATTATAACACCCCATGAGGCCAGTTGAACATTCGAGGATGAATGTTCTAAAGGGGGGGGGGGGGGGGGGAGGATGTTATATCACGTATTTTGTACATTCGGATATCTCAAGATAGTCGTGGTAAGTTAAGGGCAAGACTATGTCCCAAAGTTATTTTAATATCCAAGTTGTTTATTAGTATGGAAATATTGAGAAAGGCTAAGGGTAAAAAGAGAAATTCAAAAGGTGGTTCATGGTAATATTGTGGAAGGATAGACCACTCTTGGCCGTGTGGCTCATGTGTGGTTCCCACCCATGGCTAGCCAATTAACTCATGCCATGAGTGGGGGGCATGTGTCCAATTAATATTAGAGGGAGCTAAGTATATATATATAGATAAGTGATGGCAAAAATAAGACATAATCATCATTATAAGTCAAGAACCTTGGAGAAGAAGAAAAAGAAAGAAAAAGAGAAAGGGCCATTCGGCCATGGCTCCAAAAATTTATGCCATGGAAAATTGATCAAAAAAAATATTTTCTTCTAGTAATTCAACCAAGTGGAACGTCCCTAACAACATGGAGTGATTGTTGGAGTAAGCAAAGCATTTGTTGTGCAAGTTGTAAATCTAGCCGAGTAAGAAGATGAGTGGGAAAAAGGTATGTGTTCAATCTTCTTTTACATGTGTTATGGATGATTTGTGAGTGTTGTAGTATGTAGAAATGGATGAAATTCATGGAACTATGTATGTTGAAGTGAGGCCGCGTAGGTGTGTGTATCGTGTAAAAGGGATGAACTAATTCCACTTAGTATTTTGATTGTTGTTGTTGTGGATTCCATAATAAAAAGAAATGAAGGTTCGATGGTTTGAAATGAAGTTGTAATTATTGTGGGATTGTTGAAGAAGTTAATGTAACATTAGTGTGGTTTCTTATAATTATGAGAATGAAGTTGTTAATAAGTAGATTGTTGGTGTAGTTCATGAATTTGGAAGAAAGGAAATGTGTTGTTATTGTTCTTGTTGAATTTGGAAGGTTTCGGGTGAAGTGGTATGTTGGTTGGGTTGTTTTGAATATTGTGTGTGAATTGTTTGAAGTGTTCTTGAGTCATGTAAGAATGATTTCGGGTTATTGTTGATAATTTGGCCGAGTTGAATTCTCGGATTGTTGTTGATAAATTGGCCGAGTTGAACTCTCGGATTGTTGATTGATAATTTGGCCGAGTTAGATTCTCAGGGATGGATGTATTTACAGGGGAAATGTTGCCGAAATTTCGGCAGATTGTAAATGATTTCATTTGAAGGACTAAGACAAGTATATGACAATGAGTCTAATGATTGTGTCAATTCTGTTGAATGTAGACTAGCAAGCTTGGACGAATAAGCGTAGCCAATAGGACGTGAAACAGGTATGTAAGGCTTACCCTTTCTTTCTTTTGGCATGATCCTTGTGAAACGAACAGACAATGTATATGTATGATTTCAAAGAAACTCCTATTCTTAGAGCCACTAGGATGGCTAATGTTCTTGACTTCGGAAAACTGTTTTGCTATGTCTTGATATGTGCGTGTGGTTTCCAAAGTTCTATTTTGATTTGATCCATAGCGATATTCGAAAGGTACTTGATATGACTATTGCTTTGATTTTCCAAAAATAGCCTCTGAAACGTTTGTGGAGGTTTCTGTACTAAAATGTCCATAACTTTCTTATACTAACTCGGATTGACTCAAAACGTGTTTATGATCCTCAAATGTCGTTTTGAGTACTTATTCATCGAGTCTTAAAATTTGATTTACGTGCATATAGTTTCTCACTACTCTGCTCGTGCATGCCTCAATACATCTTTCACTGAGTCCCGGGCCAGGATCTGTTATCGTGCGCCTTCCTCTGCATTGTTCACCGCGTCCCTCACTAGAGGGCCGGGATCTGTTATATGTATAGATGTATATGATGATATGGGGGTGGCCGCCAGGATGGCATATGATGGTTCTGTTCACCGCGTCCCTCACTAGAGGGCCGGGATCTGTGATATGCATATATGATATATGATGTCGGCATACATGAATTGAGTATGGAAAACAAGCATTTTGATATTCTGGAGGATTTACTTACTTTCTATACTTCTTCTGACATATGACATCGGCATATACGATTTGCGTTTTGAAAAATAAGCATTTTGGTATTCTGAATAATGTACTTACATTTTGTACTGCTTGTTTCGATTATGGTTCTGTTTTCTGTATTCTATGCCTTACATACTCAGTACATATCATGTACTGACCCCCTTTCTTCGGGGGCTGCGTTTGATGCCACGCAGGTATACCCAGATGAGTAGAAGACATTGCTAGAAGATGTTCCAGCGGGATTGGCGAGCTCCATTTCCTTCCGGAGTGTTGCCGAGTCTGAGTATATATGTTATGAATTCTGATTGATGTTAGAGACTTTGCAGGCAGAGTCGTGGGTATAGATTGTTAGTCTTGTAAGCGGCTCTGCAAGCCGATGTGTCATTATGCATTATATTACAAATTCCATATGATTACAGATTTTTTTGACTTGAGAACGACAAAAAGAATGTTTCTGAAAGCTCTTATTATGTATTTCGTTTTATCTGAGTTAGGAGTCCAAGCGAGTATGTGTGTAATAAGAGTCAGCGGGTTCGCTCGGCTCCGAATATGGGGTCGGGTGCCCATCACACCCTAGCGAGGTTAGAGTGTGACAGTTGCGTTGGAAACTAGACTTCATGAGCTTCACTTTAAGCTTTTGCTTTGCCTCAAAACTCATCATATTCTAAAAGATATTCTTCCTCCAAATTGGACCAAAACACATAGTTTCCGCAACTCACATGCTCTCCAATCCTCTCACAACTTACTATATGAACTAAGCTTTCATAACCATAGGATAAACGCATGCAATCATATATAACCTTCAAGGCAACTCCAACGTCCATACGTGAATTGACCAGCACTTACGAATTTCAACGTGCAGAACTACGGGGTGTAACATCCTTTTCCCCTTAAAACATTCATCCTCGAATGTTGTAGTTGCAAATCCACGATGTTTTCATTGACTCTTCTTGAAGTGATTGCCCTTCTCCTAGACTCCGATAATATAAGTTGGTCAGCCCCTGTTCGTTCACTCTTAACTCTTTACTGAACTCGTTCATAAAATTTATAACCTTCTGTTCTTATGTACGCAATTGGAAATCAACTAATACTTTTTTATCATTCTCCTTCCATTATGGTAGTTCTGACCCGCAACTGCTATGGCTACCTGTTGACTTGCAAGTACCTGTTCTTACTTGCCGATAGACAATTCTCTTATTTAACTATGGCATCTTCCTTTGGTTGCTTCTTTGGTACTAATTTAGGCTATCCTTTCTCATACTCGTTGATCTCGCATACGCACCACATCTGTCACGACCCAACCCCATGGGCCGCGACTGGTACCCTAGCTGGGTACCCGTACATACCTATCTGACCGAATTTCATATCGTACAGATTTTTTTTTTTTCTAACGGATATTACAGAAGTAGGCCGATACAGATACGGCACGCGCGCAAACATATATATATACCTGAACATGCAGACATTTACAGATAAGCCGATAAGGCTAACATACAGACGAAACCCGTAACCCACACATCTATCTACAGGCCTCTACAGACATACAAAATCATATGACGGGACAGGGCCCCGCCGTACCCAGAATTTCCATACATACAGAACATACGGAAAACAGAAGATATATACCAAAAGTGTATGCTCCGGATCAAAGGAGCTCTTCAAAACAGCTGAATAAGAACCCTACGCTGGCGGCGTATCACCTGCGGGCATGTAGCGCAGCCCCCGAAGAACCGGGGGTCAGTTCAAAAATGTACCGAGTATGTAAAGCAGAAATATATCAAACATAATCATGATCTGGACCGAAAGCGCAGAAATATAATAAACAGGCTCATAAGCCGGACAGACAGAGTCATAGTCTCGCCAGACGGACAAAATCATGGTCCAGACAGACAAAATCAGAATCCCTACGGACATACAGAATCGGAATCCATACGGACATACAGAATCATAACCAGTCGGACAGATAATCCTGACGGACAGACAGAATCGTAACCAGTCGGACAGATAATCCGGACGGACAGACAGAATCATAACTAGTCGGACAGATAATCTGGACGGACAGACAAAATCATAACCAGTCGGACAGATAATCCGGACGGACAGACAGAATCGTATATAGGGTACAGGAATGTGGTCGCCACTCCTGCCATTGGCACCACAACACAACATATATCAGAAATTCTTCTCCGATCTCCGTCATACATCATAACATAACCACGGTACCCGGGGACGGACAGATAACACAGCACCCCGAGCCCGGACACATCATACTTCATAATATATCCTCGGTAACCGGGGACGGACATATAACACAGTACCCCGAAACCGGACACATCATACTTCAGAATTCACATATGGGGCTCAGCGGCCCACCGCACGATATACGTACCGGCCCGGGATCCGGTGAAAGGAATCATAGCACATGCACGAACTGATTAATGAAAAACCACATACGTACAGATCGTCGTACAGATTCAACGGAACAGAAATAGGCCAACTGGCAGATCGAATCAATGTATTCAGATAGTTTTCAAACTACGCACCTACACGTCACTTGGGGAGGCACGACAGATCATAACCCGAACTAGATTTTCAGATATCAAAACCATATTGTGAGATTTATATAAAAACAGTCATATTATGTTCAAAATGATAGTTCAGATGTTGCCTGTGAAAAACGGACGGAAATGAGGCAATTTAGATCATTCACGGGGTATCGGGGCTCCGTGGGCCCACCTCGGACCAACTCGAGGCAAGATACATAAATTACTGATAAAAGACCTTATGAGGTCATCCATAATCATTCGAAAGTATTCCGACTCCGTTTAGGAAGGTTTCGTACAAAAGCATACTTTAAAGATATTTTATAAGGACATAGTTTCAATCTTACTGAAGGAATTGGAGCAGATTTCCATATCGAATTCCGAGGAACGGAGTCGTATTTAAGGCTCGCGGCCGAGCCTATTATGTTCCGAACATGCCTAAGAATGAAGGGAAAGACTTTACATACCTTAGCTGCGTCTTACGCTTGTCCAAATTCAATTCCCGTTTCGCTCAAAATCTACAAATGGTCACATTTACCAATTGTCAATAGTAAGACTTTTAGCATTCTTTAATTCACTATTTGTCTACAGAAATTTGGGCAGCATCTCCCCTGCTTATATGCCTAGCCCGAATTTTTAATTCAGCAGTCAACAACACAACAACAATACCAACATCAATAATATCCTTTTTTCATATCAACATATTCCATAAAACAGCCCAAACGCTGTTTTCCAACTTTCCTAACTAATTAACTCAGTATACAATTATTTAATCGCGTCTTCTTCGTAAATAAACTAGTATTAACACAAATAGGAAGAGATTCATACCTTTCTCCTTTTAATATTGTTGTATCTTCCCTTTTTCACCTTATTTTTATGCCACAACACACCGCCATACGATTCTGCAGTGAAAATTATACGCTATCCGGACTGAAATTGGGAAATTATACCTGGTTTGGGCTAAAATTTGGTGGTGGAAAGTTGGAGAGTTTTCTGGGATTTTTGGGGTGGTGTTCGTGGTTTTAGACTGAAAATGAGGGGGTCTCCCCCTCTTTATAATTGTTTTGGAAGCTGCCAGAAGCAGCTGGAAAAGTATTCATCGCGATCGCGCTGCCTTCTGGCGCGATCGCGTAGAGTAAATGATTTCCTTCTGCGCGTTCGCGCCCCCTCTGGGCGCGTTCGCGCAGGGTTAAAATTTCTGACTGGATGTTCGTTCAGTAAAATGGTTATAACGTTTGATCCCGATATCGTACGAGGGCCCACGACCTATGGATGGAAAGATAATGCAATTATCTACAACTTTTATTTCTGGGCGTTTTCCCAAATTCGAAACTTATAATACCGTTTTTGCCCCTAGAAGTCAGATCATCCGAAAATGCTTCCTTAAATTGTCCTTTTGGAGGGCTTCCACTTTGATTTGGCCCAAGGGTCCTTCTTGAGTTGTGTTTAACTTCACATATGTGAGTCATATAATTTGTCACATGTCCCAAAAAAAAATCTTGACGTGTGGGCCCCACCTCAGCTTACAAATAATTCGACGTTCGAAAATGCAGGATATAACAACATCATCTCTTTGTAGTCTATTGATCAGACCCCTTGAATCCTCACAATCTCATCATAGTTACTTCTACAATAACATTTTATTGTCACTGAATCCCTACTCTTAACAATTATTTACTTCAAACTATCCATTCCAATTCCTTTCCAAGATCAACTATAACAATACCCTCACACAATCTCTTAAATACGTGCATACACCATGTTCCCTCACCACCTTTATTATTCCTCATAGAAGGGTTGCACTTATGGTAAGCTAATAATCATAATTCAAACTAATTCCCGACTCAAAATACCCTCGAACTCATATTTGAACTTTTCCTTTACTTTCTTCTCCTCAAATTTGGTAATATAGATCTATACGTATGAGACTAAGGTAAAATTTTACTTTACCACAACTTCCTTCCAACACGAGTATACTTATCTTTGATTCCCCTATACCGGTGATCACTTACTTAGCCTTTATTCTTTGTTGGCTTTCCCTTGTTGCCCTTACACCATTTTGATGGGCATTTCCTCATGACGATTGTTTATATAGTTCTATAATACATGCTCTCATATTCGTCATCGCTGGCGACTTGTGAGATACTCTTTAATCTCTGGCAATACTGCTATCTTGCTACCCATAAGCACCCTACCTTCCTCCTCTTTGGAGATCGCCGCACTGCCTATTATTCTTTTTGTTAAGATTTTCACTTCTTTTGACGCTAAGATTCTCTTCCGCCGTAGTCCAACTGTCCTTTGTATTTATTCATCTTCATTCCTCTTTCTGGATGGCTTGCAAACCTTTCTTATCCTCTTTGTTACCTTTCAAAATATGTCACTGCGTATTTAAAATGCAGTCCAAATTCTCTCCAGTATGAGCAATTCGAGCCACTGTCTAGAAACATCATATCTCACATCAATGAGGATCATTCTCTTTGACTCGTTAATCCCCTTACTGTCCTGTGATACCTTCTTTCTCATACCTGCCCCATAATATAATTATTTTCAAAGCCATTTGTACTTTCTCCTGATACATTATCAATACATCGGTACATCTCAAACTTTGGCTTGTTCAAGCTAATACATTTCTTTCTTTGGAATTTTGGAAATGTCATAATTCATTTCAGGACTAGATCTGCTCTTCCCCCCTTTTTAAGGATATTCTTATACACAATAAACCTTGAATAGTAATCATGTTTCATAATCACCAGATAGACCTTAACGATCCTCCCACCTCTATTTATAATGCCAAAATTCCTTTCGTCGCATGGTTTGACTTCTTTCCCTTTCTGCTAGTTGAAGTCTGGTATTAAATCAAATGCTCACACATATCCGACCCAAAGCAGGTGCCTCCTTTATTGTCTTTCCACTTCTACCTTTTATGACTAGTAATTCCCTGGGCTAATGGATTAATAGGGATATCGGAATTCATTAAGACCCTTTATGGAGTGTCCGATTATACCTCGCCCCTTCAACCCTAGTCTTTATCCACAACCATCTTCTTATCACCCTTGAAATTCTTCTTGCTCTGGGTTCCCAATTCTGATTTACGTCTATATTATACCATTAAAGTTAATATTCCACACCATCCATTTTCACGATTCGTCCCTTCATTCGGTTAGTTCATTTGCCCGTAATTATCCTTAACTACTCATTTGCATCACAACTATGCATCATAGTTCTTCCAGTGTCTTGCCGCTTCTTGTTCTTACCATGAAATCCTTACAAAGTACACTCATTCCCTTCTTCTTTTGGTCAAGCCTTCATCTCCTTGCGCTACGGCTAGTTCATAATTTATTCCCCGTGTATCATTATTTCCTTTATGACCGAATCTCTATACTCTTCTTATCCCATGTCACTAATATATTGCCTCCTGGTCAGCTTTGTTAACGTATTATCCTTTTTCCTGTCCTTGGTGATTGCTCGACTTCCTTCAACCAATCCGTTAGTGTACCCCTCTTACTTTCGTCCTCTAGGGTTTTGAGTTCTTTTCCTCCTAGATGCCCTTCTCCGCTTGCCATTCTATAACATTGGCCCTGAAATTCGTAGAATATCCCTTCAGAAGTGCAAATCTGTCCTATCTCTAAGTCATCTTTTTGGAAGGGCTTCCCCGTTTCCGAGGCAATTGTGGCGTGTTAATATGACTATACATTCACCTCTTCGGATGCCCCTCAAGTCCGAAACCCCTTACCATCTTCGCTAAACCTGTTTATTCTTTCCCAATTCACATCCCTATTTGTTGTTACCACCCTTCGGTCCCACTTATCAAAATCTATTTTCGGGCCCTATACATTCGTCTTTTCGTTCCACGCTACCATACTCTATTCCTTCCATAGTCTTACTTTTTAAATTCATCCAAATGTTCCACTACCTCTACCGTTGTCTTAAACTCTCTCTCTCGGAAGCTTTACTTGACCCTCGTTAGCAACATACTTCTTTTTGTTCACACTTCTCCTTTTCTCAGGGCATCCTAATCGTCCTACTCTTGCATACTCACTATCTTCTTTTCCCTGATGTTATTGCATCAGGCTTATCCAACTCTAACCTTTAGAGAAAATAATGTCAACTTGCCCCGTAGCACTTGGCACTTGAACTTCAATACGCTATTCAATCAGTACCCGTAACATATTGCAACGTCGATCATTGGGGCACGTATACTAATTAACCACACATAAGATATCATATATACCTTTACTAACACCTTACTTACAAAGTGGCCCCCAATACGATTTAAACTCATCCTAATTCTGTAGCTGTAATACGTCTTCTCTCTCTTTGCGAAGCCGGTCCACCTTATCTCTTGTAATCATTTAGAGTTTCCAACCGTGAGTTTCATATGCTTCTAATTTCCCTCAAGCTATTCTAGTCCCTCATCCTTCTCTTATGTCTGAATTTGTAGGACTTTTAGCACACTTCCCAGGGGGTTACCCATCTTAGTACTACTCTTGCCCAAGCACGCTTAACTTCAGAGTTCTGATGGGATCCGGTGCGTTAGTGTCGGTATGATTGCACCCATCCTGTTGCGTGTCCTTTATCACATGACCTAAAACAAGTTAGAGTTCTAACACATCCCAATAAAATTCCTGTAACACATCTCCCTCCCGATTAGAAAGGTCCCTTACTCTCCTGACCGAGCAAATGTTGGTCAAACCTTCAGAACCGCCAACAATAACCACCAATCAGCACACCCATCTGTCTTCCATTGCTAATTCAAAGATTCCTAGTGGTGGCCAAAAACTTCTTAGTCGCAGTTACCTATAAGTGCTTTGGTTATCGGTTCCTTTAAAACTCGTATTTCTCAACTATTGATGATATCATGCAATAATTGTACACACATAAGAAATTTCAATAAAAGAATCATGTACCTGTAGCCGGCCTGTCCGGCTCTTGGTCTGGAGGGCTGTAAAGTGAAGTATCCTCCTCATCGTCCTCCCGCCATCTATTGGTCTGGCCCTCCTCATCTCCCTCATCCTAATCCGAGGGGTACGAATATCCTGGCAACTCCTAATTTACCGAAGGCTAAGATAAAGGGCTAGAGTAATCGGTAACACTCACAGGTATAGCTGCCCTAAGATAATGCTCCACCATAGGAGAAGCTGGAGGGGTCAACTCTGGTACAGCCTCGGGGGCCTCCTCTACCAGCATCTCATACGAACCCTCAGATGGGTCCATCTCATGACTATCTTTTGTCGAGTCCTCCTCCATGGAAGTCACGGGCTCTGGGGGATCGTCTTGATGTCCTCGGAAGGGTATGTCTCAATAGAATAGCTAGGACTCCTCTTACTCGGTCCTGGGGCTTGGGGTCCTGAATCCACCCTGTGGGCCTTCCTGGCACCCCCACTATTTGAAGCCGATCTCTTCATCTCTTGTCACGCTGCACCTACCTATAGGGAAAGAGGATCAGAAATAATCTTTCCTAGACTCTGGCTCTATCGTACGATCTATGATAGAAGGAAAGGTCAATAATGACTAAATCCCCCACAACCCCCTGTTTATAAGGGTGGCCGGCTTCACACCCATAAACAGGACTCTACAGGACACGGTCTGTAGATAACCCTAGGACGAACTGCTCTGATACCACTTTTGTCACGACCCAAACTAATGAGCCGTGGCGAGTGCCCGACCACTACTGACTAAGTACCCCTTAAACTCGTATCTACTTCTTACTGAGTAACCTAGTGGCCCATAAATAACCTATAACGGAGCTATGCTGTCTCCTGGATAATCAGCACAATAAGCACCGCCTCGAGAACTCACGGCCAACGCATACATATAAACAAAAATGCTAAGAGTAGTAGTGCAAGACGACTAGGCCACTACATATACTGTACAACAAAAATAAGCGCCGACAAGGCTGCATAATATCCGGCTACATATCACTGTCTACAGACCTCTATGGAATACAAACTATAGAAAAGACAGGACAATGCCCCGTCATACCCGTATATCTACATATCAAGATAGCATACCAAAAAAGGTTGTAACTCCGAGCCAAATGGAGAACTCTGACTGCAGCTGAGGGAAATCCTACTGGTCTGGATCATCTGGCTGACTACTTGATCCTACGAGCATGAATGCAGCGTCCATAAGAAAGGACGTCAGTACGAGCAGTGTACTGAGTACGTAAGACATGAATAATAATACAACACGAGTAATATAACATAACCTAAGGTAAGGAGATAACCTGTACATCTAATTGCCTCTTAAGGCAGATATCATGTGTGCCAACTTTAACTTTCATGGTGTGAGCACGATTATTTGATGAATAGCCTTTGTGGCAGTTTGTATGAATGGCCCTTTAGCAGTTTGAATGAATGACCCGTTTGGCTGTTTGAATGAATGACCCTTTTGGTTGTTTGAATGAATGGCCCTTTTGGCTGTGTATGAATGGCCCTTTTGGCTGTTTGAATGAATGGACCTTTTGGCTGTTTGTATGAATGACCCTTTTGGCTTTTTGAATGAATGGCCCTTTTGGATATTTGTATGAATGACCCTTTTGGCATGTTTGTATGAATGACCCTTTTGGCATGCAGATGACAGATATGGCCTTTGCGGCTGGATGATCTTTCTTTCGTCAGTAGTGTGGGTTGTGACCCCCATGGTCGGATATGCCCTTTTGTCTCATGAAAGGTAAAATATGTCTTTACGCTCATTCATTGTGACCCTTTCTGCCTGATATGTCTTTGTCATTCACTCTTTGTGTGACCCTTATGGTCAGATAGTTCTTTGTTGTTCATTCTTTGTATGACCCTTGTGGTCAGATATGTCTTTTCTTGTTCATTTGTTGTATAACCCTTGTGGTCAGATATGTCTTTTCTCATTCATTTTGGTGACCTTTGTTGTTAGATATGTCTTTTTTGTCCGATCTATGACCCTCGTGGCCAAATGTGTTCTTTCTATCCATCTTGTGATCCTTGTGGTCGGATGTCATCTTGTTCTATTTATGTGACCCTCGTGGTCAGATTTGCCATTTTTGTCCTCTATAGGCCTCTTAGCTTGATTATTTTTCCCTTGTGGCGCTTCTTCCTTTTTAATATGACCCTTTCTGGCTAAATTGTGCTGCCCTTTTGGCATTTTGTCCATTATATAGTCCTTTTTGGCTATCGAGAAGGATTATCACCCCGATGCCTTCAAGTCTTATGACAATCACCCTGATACCTCTCTCCAGTTCTGTAAGTTGTATTCGTACGAACCTGTACTTGAGGAAAATGGTTAATAGCCATGTCGTCGGTTTTGCTAGCGACTTTAGTAAAAAATAATCTTAAAAGGGATTTACAAAAGAACGGAGAATTGTTCGTTCGTTGTAGAAGTAGGCAAACATGCATGTCCCTTTCTAAGGTGGACAAACAAATATGTGTCCCTTTCTAAGCTGGACAAGCAAATATGTCCCTTTTCTAAGGTGGACAAGCGAACATTTATCCCTTTCTAAGGTGGACAAGCGAACATTTATCCCTTTCTAAGGTGGATGAGCACGTAATCATCCCTTTCTAAGGTGGACGAGCAGATTTGTCCCTTTTCTAAGGTTGACAAACAAAAAATCATCCCTTTCTAAGGTGGATGAGCACGTATTCATACCTTTCTAAGGTGGACGAGCAGTTATGCCCCTTTTCTATGGTGGACAAGCAAACATTCATCCCTTTCTAAAGTGTATGAGCACATATTCATCCCTTTCTAAGGTGGACGAGCAGATATGTCCCTTTCTAAGGTGGACAAACACATATACGTCCCTTTCTAAAGTGGACAAACAAATATAGGCCCCTTTTTAAGGTGGACGAGTAGATATATCCCTTTCTATAGTGGACAAACAAATATACGCCCCTTTCTAAGGTGGACGAGCAAATATGTCCCTTTCTAAGGTGGGCAAACAAATATACGCCCCTTTCTAAGGTGGATGAGCAAGTATGTCTCTTTCTAAGGTGGACAAGAAAGTGTGTTGAAAGTAAATATCCCACTTGCGGGTAAACAAGTAATAAAATTCCACTTCCGGGTAAACAACCTATAAAATCCCACTTCCGAGTAAGCAAATAGCATATATCCCACTTCCGGACAAATAGCAAATCCCACTTCTGGGAAAATAGCAAATATCCCACTTCCGAGCAAGTAAATAGCAGATATCCCACTTCCGGGCAAGTAAATAACAGATATCCCACTTTCAGCAAAAATAAATTGATATACCGAGAGCCATGTGTTTGACATGGTTTATGATTCCTCTAATACTTACTGATGTGAAGCGAGTTGTCCCAGCTTGTGGTCAAGGAAAGTCGTCGATGACTTGGCGTAAACTCGGCTTGTGCCGTCAGATTGGCTTTGTTTGATATCTCTGGTCATCATCGAAGACTTGATTTCCATTTCCTCTACAATATCGAGCATCTCTTCAGTTGAATCGAGAGACTTGATGCTTGGCAGCATTCCTTCATCTTGATGGGTGCTTTTAACAATGTCATATTGATTTGGCATCGTTATTTTATGACTTATCACGTGTTGATGAATGGTTTTGATATTGAAGGGTAATATAGCCGATTTCGAGATGTCACATAAGGTGTGTCCCTACTTTGTTCTGATTTCATGAAAAAAGGGAGATGTTTTGTCACGACCCATTTGGCTTAGGCCGTACGGGCACCTACCTTTCCCACCTCGGTAGGCGAACCCTTAGCTCAACATTCACAAAAATAGAACATAGTGGAAGAAAGTAAAATAACGTAAGTCTCACAATATAATATAATGTTAACAAGTGCGGAAGTAAATGAAATCCACCACAGTATCTGGTCTGGTCATACAAGAGCATCTAAATTAGAGTACTAAAGTCTGAATAATAATACATAAGTAGCCTCAAATCATGTCTCTGAATGGAAAGGAAGACATAAGTAATGGAAGAGTCTTCAAGGTTAGCGGAAGCCATGTTCACCCTAGAAAACTCAAGTGGAAGCTGAAGAGTCGATCAACAACGAGTCAGAGAAGTAGATCCGACCTGATACTCTGCATTCATAAAAGAATCCAGCAAGTGTAGGTCAGTACAACCAACAGTACTGGTAGGCATCATCGGCCGACTAAGCATAGTTAACACAATCCAGAAAATAAGGCAGATAAGCAAATAAAACAATCAAGACAATATAATCGCAACCAAAATCCGTCATCACCTATGTAAGCATCTAAACCCCAATATGATAAGTCCGAGTATACCTGATCCAATCTGATCACCACAATAGATTCGACACAATGCAATCATCACAATGAAAACATCACAATACAAACAATCACCACACTGGATCAAGTAATGATGCGGTGCAGTGCAATAATGTTATGATGATTTTCGGCATTCCTTTATCTTGATGGGCGCTTTTGACAATGTCATATTGATTTGGCATCGTTATTTTGTGACTTATCACATGTTGAACAATGGTTTTGATATTGAAGGGTAATATAGCCGATTTCGGGATGTCACCTAAGATGTGTCCCTACTTTGTTCTGATTTCATGAAAAAAGGGAGATGTTTTGTCACGACCCATTTGGCTTAGGCCGTACGGGCACCTACTTTTCGCACCACGGTAGGCGAACCTGTAGCTCAACATTCACAATAATAGAATATAGCGGAAGAAAGTGAAATAATGCAAGTCTCACAATATAATATAATGTTAACATGTGCGGAAGTAAATGAAATTCACCCCAGTATCTGGTCTGGCTATACAAGAGCATCTAAATCTGAGTACTAAAGTCGGAATAATAATACATAAGTAGTCTCAAATCATGTCTCTGAATGGAAAGTAAGACATAAGTAATAGAAAAGTCTTCGAGGTCAGCGGACGCCATGCTCACCCTGAAAAACTCAAGTGGAAGCTGAAAAGTCGAATAACCAGGAGTCAGATAAGTAGATCCGACCTGATACTCTGCATTCATAAAAGAATCCAACATGTGTAGGTCAGTACAAACAACAGTACTGGTAGGCATCATCGGCCTACTAAGCATCGTTAACACAATCCAGAAAATAAAGCAGATAGGCAAATAAAATAATCAAGACAATATAATCGTAACCGAAATCCGTCATCACCTATGTAAGCATCTAAACCCCAATATGATAAGTCCGACTATACCTGATCAAATTTGATCACCATAATAGATTCGACACAATCCAATAATCACAATGAAAACATCACAATACGAACAATCACCACACTCGATCAAGTAATAATGCGATGCAGTGCAATAATGGTATGATGCTTGTCGGCATTCCTTCATCTTGATGGGTGCTTTTGACAATGTCATATTGATTTGGCATCGTTATTTTGTGACTTATCACATGTTGAAGAATGGTTTTGATATTGAAGGGTAATATAGCCGATTTCGGGATGTCACCTAAGGTGTGTCCCTACTTTGTTCTAATTTCATGAAAAAAGGGAGATGTTTTGTCACGACCCATTTGGCTTAGGCCGTACGGGCACCTACCTTTCCCACCTCGGTAGGCTAACCCTTGGCTTAACATTCACAATAATAGAAAATAGAGAAAGAATGTAAAATAACGTAAGTCTCACAATATAATATAATGTTAACAAGTGCGGAAGTAAATGAAATCCACCCCAGTATCTGGTCTGGCCATACAAGAGCATCTAAATTCGAGTACTAAAGTCTGAATAATAATACATAAGTCGTCTCATATCATGTCTCTGAATGGAAAGCAAGACATAAGTAATAGAAGAGTGTTCGAGGTCAGCGGACGCCATGCTCACTCTGGAAAACTCAAGTGGAAGCTGAAGAGTCGATCAACCACGAGTCAGAGAAGTAGATCCGACCTGATACTCTGCATTCATAAAAGAATCCAGCAAGTGTAGGTCAGTACAACCAACAGTACTGGTAGGCATCATCGGCCGACTAAGCATAGTTAACACAATCCAGAAAATAAGGCAGATAAGAAAATAAAACAATCAGGCATGAGACAATATAATCGCAACCGAAATCCGTCATCACTTATGTAAGCATCTAAACCCCAATATGATAAGTCCAAGTATACCTGATCCAATCTGATCACCACAATAGAATCGGCACAATCCAATCAGCACACATAAAATATCACAATACGAACAATCATCACACTCGATCAAGTAATAATGCAATGCAGTGCAATAATGGTATGAATGTGATGAGGTCCTATGCAAATGAGGTGTACACATGTACTCTGAACGGAAATATCGACATCTCGGTAGCTCAACCCAGCGTGACTAGCGAAGTCTAAGTGCCACCATCCCGGATCATTGCCCAACAGACGAACGGGACCCTCGGTAATTGCTTACAAGGGGAGTCTCACCGACACCACTCTAAGGGACCC
Source organism: Lycium barbarum (assembly GCF_019175385.1). NCBI lineage: Eukaryota > Viridiplantae > Streptophyta > Magnoliopsida > Solanales > Solanaceae > Lycium > Lycium barbarum. The sequence continues at coordinate 83,826,401 of NC_083343.1, forward strand.
GCGGAGCCCATGCACTAACAATGATTTCGGGATAACATCGGAATTGGCCATGCGACAACGATGCCCAAATATAACTATCGGACATCGGCCTCCTCATAGTCACTCAAAAGATTATATCAAATATCTGTTTAACAAATCAACGATTCCGGAATTGAACCTCGAACATCGGTCTTCTCACAATCACTCAAGTAAAAGAATTTATCAAATATTAGTTTTACTCAATCAACGATACCGGATCATCACCGGGTATCGGCCATGCAAGAATATGAGAGAATGTGTGCAATACATATGTCAATCATCAACAATAAAGTTTAATATCACAAATACCACAACGAGATATGCCACAACGTATCATCTCACAATAGCACAGTGGGTATGCCATAATATATCAAGTCAAGTACCAACAGTGGGTACACTAATATATATAATTAACTCAAGTACCAACAATGGGTAAACCAACATATATCGAGCACAAATACTAACAACGGTATGTCCATTCTATCTAAATCAGGACGACAAGCAGGACTCGATACCTATCAACTACTCATGGCATCAAGCTAACACAATTAATCAATCAAACACATATAATGGGATGGCTAGTCCCAACACGCATCAAGGCCCAACCTAAGGCAATATCCATCCCGACTTCATACTCGAAGGTTCACATGCTATCTCCGACCTCATAATCTAAATATGTGATTCACTATACGAAGTCTCATCAAAATAAACCATAACCTACCTAGACTGCCAAACCGCAACACCAACAAGTCATTCTATTTCCTTGCCCTTCCTCCAAAGCTCAGAACCCAAGTAGTCTAAGCATCATCGAATTCTAAATTAGAAGTCATGAAGAATGATACTAATATTGCTATGAAATCAATTAGGTCCATTTTAACCCTAGCAATTGGGGAAACGAGCCCACAAGGGCAAAATGAGAAATTCACGGGCAAAATACCAAATTAAGTACTAGGGAATCATAGCCCAACCATTAATTGTTGATTTAACTCAATAATTGGTCTAAATCTGATTTCAAGTAAAACCCCCAAATTGGGTATAAACCCTAAGTCTCCAAATCTGAAATTCAATGTTAAAAGTGGGAGATACTTGATCAATAAGCTTAGATTCATCAATATCTAGCATAACCATCATCAATTTATCATTAATAATCTAGGGAAATGTTCTTCAAAAACCTTATCTCAAATTTCTTCTCTAAGGGATTGTTAAAGAGAAGGGGGAAATCTAAGATGATAGGGATTAAGGAAGGGTAAAGGATTAGGAAAGTTTTACCTCCAAGAATTTCTCCAAATTAGCGCCAAGAACAGTTTTGCTAAGCCCCAATATCAAGATATGGAATAATGAGGTTCTAAGACTTATTTAAGACACATTTAATGAAATATCATTGCGCGTCACCGCTTCGGTGGTAGGGATGTCGCTACGGCGGCTGGTAGACCGCCACAGCGGTATGGCTAAAATATACATGGTTGCCCCAGCGGTCAACATGCCGCAACAGCGGTGCCACCATAGCGGGCACCAGACACCAGAATTCCTCTATTTTCTAAGTCTTTAATCGAAATCCCGAGTTATTCCCGAGGCCATCTGCTAACAAACCAAACACACAGACCCATACAAAATTACGCTGCGAACGTGCTCGTGGTCTCAAAATTACCAACGGAGGCCTCGTTGACTGAGTAAACCCCTGATGCCTTAATTCCACTTTCCCATCCTAAGTCCCGAAATGCATCCGAATGCATTGGGAACCGAACCAAACACCCGTACAAGTTCTAAAAAAACCATTCAGATCTCTCAGAATCAACAAAATTTCAGAAAAGGTCTGTTTGCCCAAAAGTCAACTTTGAGTCAAACATTTTCACTTTAAGCCTATATTTTCACCAAAGTTGCCCGAATTCGGTCTAGACACCCCGAGAAGCATATCAGCGGTCCCCTCGGGTCAAAAGTGAGCTAATCAATGCTCAGGATTGAGCAAAAACCTTGAAAGAACTATAACGACCAAACGGGTCATTACGTGTTTGCTAGAAGTGCTTTAGGCATCTGAGAGATTTGATTGGATAGCAAGTTCTCCATGTCTATGTTGCACCGACGATCTCTTGTGTCGAACCTTGAATTTTTGAGACCCTCTCTAAAACATTCTGCCCAGTTGAGGGTTCGTGTCGGCTGACTCTTGTGCCGAATTGTTGCGAAGGAATTTTTGATGTTCTCTCAAAAATTCTGCCCCAGTTGAGGGTTCGTGTTGGTCATCTTCTCTTGTTGACTTTCTTGAAAGGAATTTTTGAGGTCTCCTAAACAATTCTGCCATAGTGTACGATCTACGCTGATTGTCTTCTGTCATTGATTATCTTGAATGGAATTTTTGAGGTCTCTTCAAAAATTCTGCCTCAGTTCAGGGTAGGTATTGGTTGACTCTTGCATCGCTTCTCATACTCTGGAATTCTGAGTTCTTCCTCAAAATTCTACATTCTTGAGGTTTTCTAGGGGTTTCTTGGATTTTTGATAGGTACGACTGAGCTCAAGGAGCGCCTACCTAGCATGTTATGTCAGGAATCATGTCGAACGTAGTTCGGAATGGCGAAATGGTGTTTTTTCCTAAAATGTGACCGAGTCCTATAAGGACTGCCTATCTATCCAACCTCAGGAAGTCAGGTCACTGTGTAGTTCAAGTAGCGAGGTCAAAAAATGAATTTAGTTTTCCCCAGTGTCGAATTATGGGTGAGACTGGGATAGCATTTGCGAATAAGAATTATTTCGGAAAGCCATGAGTTATGTTGGGTTTGGGCGGATTTGAGCTGCCTATATTTTGTTACACCCCGAAAAAAATTTCGTGTTACCGAGACTACAGACGACTTAGTATGGGCTCAGGGGAGAGTAAAGATATACAGGGATTAGGGATGAAGATTCTATTATATATGTATAAGAATAACATATAGACGACAGTGGAGGCCATATGGTGTAAGTTGGTTAATACGTTACTTGACAAATAACCCTCGTAACCGTAAGTTAAGGTGGGGCCCACATGTCGGGATTTTATAAAGGGCATATGACAAGTTATATGAATAGCACATAGGAAGTTTAGCAAGTCTTAAGAGGGACACTTAAGCCAAATATGAGCATAAGCACTCCAAAAGGATGATTTAAGGATACGTTTTCGGGTGATCTAGCTTTATGAGGCCAACACACCATTATACGTTGAGAATTTGGGAAACCACAAAAAATGAAAGTTGTAGATAATTGAAATACCTTTCCAACCATAGGTCGGGGGCCTTCATGCGGCATAGGAATAAAAAGTTATGGACGTTTTAAGGAGGAAAGGTCAAACTGGCAGTGGGCTTGGCCCAACCCGACTCCAAGTCGGGTCAGGCCCACTTCCTTGGCTATTTAAGGAAAATTTTCACCCATTATCTTCCTCATTGCATGCCAAAAGATCTGGAATATTTTAGAGAGAGAGAGAGTGAGGAGAGTTAGAGAGATAAAGCAAGGGTTCGATCAAGTTCGAGGCCCCGAATCCCGAGGCTCGTGAAGGATAAAGTGTAATACGAGTTGTCGTCGTCGTTTCAAGCTAAATATTGAGCTTGGGGGATGATATTTTCGTGGTTGAGCTGCTGATAAGGTATGTATTATTTTCTCATCTTTGTTATTGAGATGATTACGTGGAGATTTAACGGATTAAAGTGTTAGAAATATAGTTATAATTATCGTATACCGAATATTAAGGCGTTGTGGTTTAGGGGCTGTTTTGGATAGAATTGTAAGATGATTTTAGTCATATTATTGTTGTAAATTGTTAGATTTGTTGTTGTTGGTGGTTATTAGCTTAATTTGGAATTGTTGGGTTGGTAGGATTATAGGGGAAATGTTGTCCAAATCCCGTTAGGCGACAAAATAAATGATTAGTTAGAATAATCTTGTTGGCCTAGTCTTAATCCCTATATTGTTGATGGTATTTTAGTTGACTAAGCTTGGGATGGAACTCGAGGATTAGCTTGAGGCATAAATAAGGTATGTAAGGCTAACCCTTCTTTCATATTTTGGCATGATCCCTTTTATATGACTCCTAAAGAACGTAAAACATGAGTACTCTAGTCTTAGTTGGATTTGGAGTCGATATCCAATGTCTTGTTTCGTTCATGCTATACTCTTGTTGATAATTCGAAGGAAGCTTCTGCGATACATTATACTTACATTTTCACTACAAAGCAAATGGTAAATGATGGAAACTCTAAAACTTGTTCTCAAAATCTCTCCAAAAGGAGTTGTAATAGAAACCACTCTGAAAGGGGTGCAACGTTTTGTAACTTCATTACATATTAATACTGTATATCATATGTATTTTTATTGTTCCACCTGATCAGTTGGATTATGATATTCTTAAGCCGGAAGCGGCTGCCCGAAGGGGCCACCCTAGCTAAGCCGGAAGTGGCTGCCCGAAGGGGCCATCATGACTACGCCGGAAGCGGCCATTCGAAGGGACTATTGTGTTATTAACCGGAAGCGGCTACGAGTAGGATATTCTATATTTATATTGTGTATGCTAGAATTTGTGTAAGGGACCATATGACATGGTTAAGTGCTGTTCCAGGTTACTCCCATGTTGCTTTCTAAACTTGCTTACTGTTACGCTTTTCCTTGTTTTATGATTCAGTATTGCTTTACATATTCAGTACATATTTCGTACTGACCCCCTTTCTTCTGGGGCTGCATTTCATGCCCGTAGGTTTAGGGACGCGGTTAAACGATCCAGCCACCTAGGAGGAGTCAGCATTGAGAGTCAGACAGCTCTACTTGCTTCGGAGACTGTTCCTATTTTGGTATCATTTTGTTTGTATACATTATGGGTACGACGGGGCCCTGCCCCGTCACTTATGCACGGTCGTACTCTTCTAGTAGTCTGCGGACAGCGTGGTTGTCATGGATACTGTTTGGCCTTGCCGGCCATTATTTTGTTGTACAGAAGTATCGGTAGCCTCGTTGGCTTGCATTGTGATATGTTACGTATATATAAGTATGTTTTGGGTTGTTTTGAGTTACAAATGGATCTTGGTATTCTATTTACAGCTTTCAAACTTAGTTAAATAGTCCCTATTAAATGTCATGTTTGAGTACAGGTAACATAAGTTGGGTTATCGGGCAGGTTAAGCTCAGTCACTCGTCATGGCCCTAGGTTGGGTCGTGACATATTTACCCTAGAGGCTTAAGCTGAATATTAGAGACAAATGGTGTCCGTCATTCGAGCATAGGAAAAAGAGGCTTGCAACCTCTTAGTTATAAATGTGGCCGACGATACATCCATAAATAAGACTTTACATGGACATAGTTTCCATATTACTTTGAGAACATTGTCACCTTGATCTCCGAAAGAAAAGGGATTGAAATCATCATAGTGCTAAATTATATTTGCACTAGACACTTGTGTTCTTAAGTAGTGATCTCGTGAAAGGACGACCTCGAAAGGCGAGCATCCTAAACGTCTTCAGCCATGGATGGGGTCGACATGGTTTCTACTTGTTGGGGAGTTACGTATCCCTCTTTAGCATATTGATGTTGACTTGAGGCTCGTCGCCTTATAGCTATCTTGTCCTTGCTGACTTGAGGCTCGTCGCCTTGTAGCTTTCTCATCCTTGTTGACTTGAGGCTCGTCACCTTGTAGCTTTCTCATCCTTTCTGACTTGAGGCTTGTCGCCTTGTAGCTTTCTTGTCCTTGCGAACTTGAGGATCGTTTCCCTGTAGCTTTCTTGTCCTTGCTGACTTGAGGCTCTTCGCCTTGTAGCTTTCTTGTCCTTACTAACTTAAGGCCCGTTGCCTTGTAGCTTTCTTGTCCTTGCGCTCGCAGAAAATATCCGTAGTGGGATAATGATTGACTCGTGTTAATCCGGTTGAAAGTGTCATGAGAGATGGGAAGTATCAAAAATATGAAACCTATTATGAGTGTTATGTGAATCGGGGCTAAACAACCGATTAGAGACGTCACATAAGGCGTGTCCCCATTTTTTTTGGATTTCCATGAAAGGAGTTGCTTTTGGGTCATTTCGGAGTTTGAACAAAGTTGCCGAACATTTTGAATAACTTGCCCCAGTTTCCAGTCCTTAGGTTACTTGATTGAAAATGTTCGTGAATGAAAATTCGAGGAGTTTGACTGATTCAAAGACATACCTCAGATCCGTTCTGAGGGTCCGTAGTTTGAAATAGTGGAAGACCGTACCTTTATATAGGATTGCTTATGTATCTTGCTGGAACAAGAATTAGTTCTGCGTAGTTCACAACTGAAACTCATTCTCTATGGGAGGGTGGTTGGACACTGGTAGCGTCTGAATAAATGACAAATGGAGATTTTTGAATGTTTTGGCATTTGTAGCGTAGTGCATGGGTGGGCTAAAAGGGATCGTGATTTTAGTTTTTTGTAACAGAAAAAAATTCGGTGGTCCCTACGAGTCAATCAGGGAATCTCAAAAGGAAAAATATATTAGTCCATCAGTTATAATGAACAAAGCACTCGTTTTGCCTGAGGCTGAATAGTCCAGGATTCGGTCGAAATGGAAGATTTTTTGAGATAACCTAAGGAGCTAACTAAACGGAGAGGATTTTGACCATCTAACTGGTAATGAAACTATTAGGCTTGTGATTGACTGGTCGTATGTCGCTAAGCATACATGTGTATCATCAAATTATATGCATATACAGTGATACCAGATTAAGATAGCGCCAAACAAACCCAGGAAATGGGCCTGGCAAGCCCAATCACACAAATGGCTTTATAATTCCTACCCAGGCCCAGACTTATCTCTTATATTAGCTTAAGGCTGAAATAGGCCTTCTCATATTTATTCTGATGGGCCGGAACACTTAGGTTCGTACCACAATCCATTTAAACGCTAAGTATTAAAGCCTATGGTGATTTCTATCCCATTTTGACTTAATATATACTCATATATTGTCTGATCTTTATACACTTGGTATACCACTCGATATACACTTTGATACATACATCAAGCGTACATACCTTGTACACATCTAACAGGATCACCTCTTATTAAGACCTATGTATACATGCCATATATGCACTTCTTTTTAACTTAAGCAGTTTTCACTAATGCCCTTTTCTAGCCATCTAAATTCTAATTCCTTTTATTATTATGATTAAGCGGTACTGGGCTAGTTGAAATAACTCTGACCTTTCTAAGATTAATCCTTGAAACGTCCCCCTCTTGTCTATTGGTCACACCATACCGGACCGGTTGCAAGCAACTCTTAATCCCTCCAAGTGCCACCTCAGTCTTATGATTCAATTAGGATTATTAGTCACTAACTTAAGTTGATTGTACTGAACTAGGTTGCAAGCAATTCCAAGTCTTTCGAAGCTTCTCTTAAGTCTTTGACTCTATTAACCACCTAATTAATTTCCTTTTTAGGCAATGTGGTTTTCAAACTAATTCTAAGGCGAATATGGACATAATATTAACAAGGCAATCATTCATCATTTATCAAACCAACAACAGAAGGATACTCAGCTTCATACAATCCAAACAGGTATTAAATGGAATACAAACATTCATAATCGATACAAGTATTTCATTTGAAAGTTGGATAGTGCAAGGACCAAACTTTCTGAACTAAAGTTGTCTAGAAGATTGGACATAAACAATAAAGTCCCTGAACCTACTCACGACTTGTTGAGACTCAGGACAAACTGATTTAAGGTTTTTGCTTCACTCTGTTCCCTTTCCCAAGTTCCAGAAATTAGGAGCACTAAGTGAACTAGCTAAAACTATAATAACAAGTCCATTTTCAGGCTAAAGCGGCTATTTTATGCAAGATCGAATTCACTTTAATAAATCCTTGATTCAATTATAGGAAATGAAGGTCAAATGTGTACATATGAGAAGTATTACCCCATAGAGCTATAGGGCATGTCGTGACAACCTTTTATATGGGAGAATGATATTATGAACCAAGTTAGACTTGGTTCTTTCCAATCTCCTCTCCAAGGTGTCTTTAAAAAGACTTCCCTTTGCCAAGTGGTTCACAACTTGTATACCTACACTCATGACCCTCTCATCCTGTCATTAAATCAATCCTACTATCCTTAAAGGTGAGACAACTTGATTTTTAGAACCGAGTTTACTTAGAGTCTTCAAATAGACTATCCTGACCTATCTTTAGCTAACAAAACCTAAAAGGATCCTATTTGATTAATCTAGGTTGGATCTTAGTGTCACAGTTTTAGCAAAATCCCTCCAAGGTCTTATTAACCTCTTCCTAGTCAACTAAAGGGCTTGCGTGGGTCCATGGTCATAGGAATGAAACTCAGGGGAGGAATGAAACTCAGGGTAAAATGACCTCAAAGCCCTGAAAAAGAAGCAGTACAGGGTGGGTTATCACCCCCAAACCCTTTGCTAGACCCTCTTTTTTAGTAAAAATGAGGCAAGGCTAAACTGGTCATCCCTCAGTCCATGCCTTGACCTTCCTTTTACTCCCCTGAAGCACTCTCAACCCTTTATCCCATCCCACAACCAAATGACAACCTCTAGAAACCTTTAGAACTAGGATCAGTTTAATAATACCTTTAAACCATACTATTCTGTTTTTTAAGGATTCACTTAATAGTCTACCCTCTTATCCTAGGGCGTTGATCACTTGACATTTAGGCTCTGTTAAGTAATCCTAGAAAAAGAACCCTTATGGGCATAAAACACAGGCTGATATTCATGCGATGATAGTTTATTTGTATAAAAAAGTAAAGACATAAGTAGTTTAGATCAATAATCACATTATATTGAAACCCTTATGTTTAGAACCTAAAATCCCTAGCGGAGTCGCCATCTGTTACGGTTCGCATTCCGCGGGCAGGGTTAGCGCTCAGAAAGCAACTAAGAATTTGTTGGTGCTCTTTCGGACTTATTTTGAAAAAGATTCACCACCTAATTTTTAGGAAAATCGGTGGTGAAGGGTTTATTCAAATACAGTGAAAAATCCTTCGTAATCCAGAATTATAGGTAAGGGTTCTGGTGATCCCCTACGGAAGGTTTTAGGCACTCTACTATTATGGATCTGTGTCATACGGTTGACCTTCAAGTTTCAATGTGTGATTTTATATGAACTACTTATGCTTTGTTTAATTTCCCGTCTAAAAAATACTGTCATGGCATATCATTTTGGATTTAAAAGTGTTAAACAAATTCCCTTTAAGTAAGTGTACTTTGAGTTTGGATTAATAATATCGGGTAAAAATAGTATGTCCTTTTACTTATAAGGATAGTAATATCGGGTGTTCCCCGTCTAAACTAATGTCGTATGTTTGTTTGTAAGAAAATACATATGTATACATCTAGGTATAGTCTTTTATTAATTCATACATTATCCACATTTTATCTCTTTGGTCAATCATATCCTCAGAACTATTTTCCCAAACTCAAGCTTTGAAAGAAATCCCATTCATCTGAATTCATTAAGTTGGTCTCGCCCAAATGTTTCTTTTTTCTTTCTTTTCTTAAGTTTCTCAAATTATGAAATGTACTTTTAAAGATATATTCAACCATAATCAAATTTTTATACAAGAAAACATTCTTTAACTTTTAGGTACTTTAATAAAATGGAGTACAACTCTTTCATCATCAGGGTACAATTTGAAATATCATCTACCTGAATCCTAGGTTCCAACTTATAAGGGGTTCAATATCTATACAAATATTTGCAACAAAAAGCATGGTCATAAAAAGTGAATGTAAATAAAATAAGCATGTTTTATACAAAAATAAAGAAGGGAAGAAAGTTTATCTTTGCCGGCCTTAGGCCCAAATCCCATACTCTTCTAGTCTTCGTCCGAAGCTCTAAGCATCCGGTCATTTTACTTCTCCTAAAGCTTTGCTTTCCATGCTTGTTTTATTGGTACCTTGCACGATGAAAAGGAAAATAGTTAGTCAAAATGATACGCACCCCATAGGGTGACATTTAGGAACATAAATAGTAATATCCCTTAGACTCGTAACAAACTTTGAGAGTTTTGATTACGGAGACTCGGACTCACGGTTCCGAATATGGCAAAGGAACCCGAACAAACAAGTGGAAATTCTAGTTGCCTTGCCAAATACATGTTGGTTCCTACCTCGTGATATCACTGTGAGATCATCATTGCCTAAACCGAGGAATAACCTCTTCGGACAAGGCATGGCCTCAAAAATAATTTTTTTCATTGGCCCAAGTGTAGTATCATGTTCAAATCAGTGGGTGTTTTCAAGTGTAGAAATTTATTTCTCATCAATATGTGGCATATTTAAAAGGCAGCAACACTTGTCTCAGAAATGGCTCCAAATGCATCTCAAGAATGTGGTATTTTCAGCCTCAAAATACAACAACTATTTCGCTTGAAAATGCAGTAATTCGTGGCCAAAAAGCACAACAGTGAAGGGACAAAATGTAGCAATTCATGGCCCAAAAATAAGGCATCAGAATGAAGCAGCAACACATGTATCTCAAATGTGTCATCCTTCATCCCTCAAACATGCAGCAACTATTGACAATAAAAATGCAACCAAGCCATAGCAATAAATGGCTGCGAGGTAGCAGCTATTTACACCATCTAGAGCAGCAAATTTTTCAAGAGGAATCATGCATCAACATCAATGTAGCCATAACAGCTAAACGTAGCAGTTGTTTTCATGGCATACGACAGCAGCTCACTCAACAAGTCATAGAAGCAAGCTCATCAGATATAACAACCAAGATAGCAACAAGGCATCAGCAGAGGACAACATGTTGAGCACAATGATGGTTCAATCCGAAAGCATAGCATTTGCTTGTCAAAGGGCAGCAATTCATAGTAGTAATTCAAGGTAGTTTGGGATGTAAACCCCCCAAGTCATGAAAAATAAAGAGAGGGGTAAAGAAGTTAGAGATACTCTACTACATTCTGAATAGTGAAAGGAAACATACAAGCAGATCCATAGTCATGTAATCATTCAAACATACATTACTAAGACCAATTATAATGAAAAATAAATTGTACTGCACCTCTATCAGATTATATCAATGAACAGACACATAAGAAAAAACATTGACTTGGAAAATAGTTATTTCATCAAAGAAATAAAGGCATTGCATTCACTGCTTGACACAAAGAGAATTGGAGGTTCTGAAAGGCATGGCACCTATATTGGTTGACCAACACTTTAATCAAACGATTTTAAACTTATTTTTACCAGATGTTTATATAAGCAATGTAAAACTGGTTTTGGACACCAAATGTACACAGTAACTGAAACAAGGACAAGAGGTTTGAGAATCCCATTGACTGTTTTGGATAAACACTTGGCTAAACAAATTGTGATCTAATACTAGCCTCTACTGTCAATTGAGTTTTAATACCAAGAGGGTAGATTTAATGAATGTGGTCCAGTATAGCTGGTCTTAATGCCGCTGGGATAGCAAATTAACAAATCTAGACTTTATCACTCTGTTCATCTTGTCAAACTTTACTTGAACTAAACCCATAAGCTTAACATGGTTATACTTAAAGTTACACCATATGGAATTAGTCACACAGAACAAGGATTAACTGAAATAAGGCAAGAAGAAATGCAAATTATTCTTCTCCTTTCCCAGTTTTAAAGCTAAATAAGAGTAGGTTGGTATCATCAAAAGCATACTTTATTGACTGGACAAAAAAGGGAAATGATTCTAAAGAGGGCGAAACAACAACATAACATTCTACTTAACACTCAATCAGGCAACATATACAGTTGAAACCGTCAAACACTCAAATGTATTCAGGGGAACATTTTAGAATTTGTTTAGGTATGGGCAACTTCTAAAACTAATTCTGGACAATTTTGATAAACTGGTTATGCGTTAAAAGAGTTCTTGCATACATACCACACAAAGAGGAACCAACAAATAACAATATATACACTAAAGACCATATTTCCAAATCATATTCTTAATTAGCTCTTCCTAGGTTCAACTAGGACAAATATGGAATATCATTTCAATTTCATGTTAAGCTAACTCAAACTTTCCATAATGGGAAGAAATCGACATTAGTGAACACCTAAACCATCCATATCAAAACCAGAACCAACTTCAACCATTAACTTATAATTTAAACTTTCGAGACAAGTCACAAGCTGGAACTTAAACAACTTGACATGAAACACATCTAAGGAAAGCTAAAAGAGAATATATGCAGTTGTTTATTGAAATATTCATTCTCACATAAAAGGCACTAACTGTTTTAGTTTGCCTAGCTCGAGTTTTAACCTACGAACACATTTATGTAACTACTAGTTGAATGGACCAATAAAAGAGAAAGGTATTTTGATTTCCTATTCACAAGAAGTTTTAAATCAAGTAGCTAGCTTGTTTTTTTTTTTTTTTTGGAGAAAATGAACTCAAATACAAAAGGACAGGAACCAGTAGCTAAACATATTAATGTCTCGACAATTTCACATTTTTGAGTTAGTCTTATCGCACAACAAAAGAGTGAACATCACTGGACTCAGTAGATACTAAAATAAACAGTGATAACTCCTTATTACTTTCAAACAGAGATTAGCCACAGGTTAGGACTAAGAGAATTCTTTATTACAAGATATAACACAATATGAACTTGACGGAGCCTTAACAAACTACTTGTGACAGGGTCATTCTCCCGTTCTAGGCTTAATGTACTTCAAAAGAAAGTAGCAACTGAAAGATGAAATGGCTAGGAGTAATCAACTAAATGCAAAAACAAAAGGTTCATGTTTTCATGAATTATTCAATCTAAGGCAGAGCCAAACTTTTAATCCATAGGAATACAGATTAATATTCTAAGCTCATGAAAACCTGAAGACGAGCTCAAACTAACACTAACTTATATGGACTAACTAGATTTCAAAGCATTAAGAGTAAATTAATAACTAAAACAAGAATGAAACTAATCTAATCTACATGAAATCGAAAGCACACAGAAACTTTAAAAAATATTTAACCAGAGAGAAAATTACCTTTTTGGCGAGCAACAGGGGCGATGAGAGTCAATGATCACCTTCGACCTTTAACCAGAACTGACTCTAACTCAAAAGAATGTTTTAACTTGTTCCAATGATTCAAGATTTTGGCTTATAAGAGAATATTTCTTATTTAAAACCAAGTATTTAAAAATTTCAAAACTTGGGGTGTTGAAAACACTTTGTAGGATAAAATCCCATTCTTGAGGTGTCCAAAAAAACCCTCCGAGAATGAAGAGAATGGCTTCTATTTATAGAGGCTCAATTCCAGGGCTTGTTGTGTAAAATATCGATGTGGGACAAATGTAAAAGTTTGAAATTCTATTAGTTTCAAATTGAAAGCTGAATCCTACTCTGAAGTAAAGAAAAAACTCAAAAAGAAATTGGAAAAGGAAAAAAGTGAAGTATTACCGTCTGAATTTGCAGGACAATGAGAAAGGGACAAGAACTATCAATGCCCTTACCCAAAATGGGCGAGCAAGACCTGGGAAAGCAAAATACCTTATGAATTTAGCCAAAACCAGCCGAGGACAGCAAGTTTCTTGCAGGGTTTGGGAGTAAGGAAAGGGCTCATTTAGTTGCTATTTTGTTGAAAATCTGCCGCATCAAACTACTGGTAGCACGTAAGTAGTAAATATATATTTTTAAAAGTATCATAGTGTATCATATACATGATATATCCTATTAATTTATTATTCCTCTAAATACATGAGGTGTTTGAACTTGAAATACTTTATTTAGAACTTGAAACATATATTTTCTAATATAAGTTCTTATCTGTTTTTTTTATTTATTTATTTAGGGACTGTGGTGTCTTCGTGGCAGTGTACGCTCAGTATTTGACATCGGGTGAAAGGATTCCAGATGTCATTGATGCACACATACAGTGTATGAGATACGATGCACTCTTATGGGACTACGCTGAACGCAAGGTTGCTGACAAAGCCGAGAGTGATAATGAAGTTTCACCAAGACCAATTAGGCCAGCAATCGATTACGACAATGTAGATGCAATTGATGTTTGATAAATACTATTCGTGCATTCGATGTTTTTTGTCCTTTTTTTCATTAGAGCAAACAATCTGATGTTTTTAGATGTATTTTGACTGATGTTGGATAATTATCATTTAACCAAAGAAATCTCAGGGGGTTTATGTTCCATATGTTTGATGTACTTAGTTCCATATATTGTCAAATATATCTGAAGTTTGGAAAAAATACAGTAAAATGTGACATCATTAATCTACAAATACATTTATTCACCAGGTTCACAAAATATGTATGTTTAATTCACCAAGTTCACAAAATACGTATGTTTTAATAAAGTTTATTCATTTTTGTTTTAGTTTAATAAACACATCTTGCGTATTTGACATGACCAGCACAACTATATGATTTCAATAAAAAAACATTACAAAAAATAAACAAACTTCATCAGTTTCGGAAACAATACGTACGTTTTTATACCACATATGCAGTGTTATGAGGTTGAATAGACAACACCATTTTCTAACCGGAACATGGGTTGCCTTTTTTTTTTTGTGTTAAAAATACATGAACATTACCGTGTAATTTCAGACATCAGGATCACAAAAAACATGTATGCTCTATTACAGTTTATACAATTTTCAGAAGGCCAACAAATACATAATGTTTAGTTGACATTACTAACACAACTACGAGCCTCCAATCCAAAAAAATTCCAAAATAAAAACAACTTTATCTTTTTTACAGATATAATATGTATGTTATTTTACCAAGTATGCAGTATTTTTTGAAGTTGAAAAAAACACCATACGTATCGGAAAAAAAAATTCAATTAAGATCATTTTGAATGGGACATTCATTTCATTGCAAAAATTTATTACATCAATATATATTTTATCTGTTTTGGACAAATACAAAATGTATTTTTTTTTCTTCTTAACTATATCTCCAGGCAACATACTTCCCTTAGCATATGGTGTGATTGATTCTGAGAATGACAGATCATGGATGTGGTTTTTTTAGCGTTTCAGAGAAACATATGGAATTAGAGAGAATATGTGTATCGTATCAGATAGGCATGAAAGTATAAACAAGGTTGTTTGTAGAATTTATCCAGAAGTTGCATATTATGCATGTATTTGGCATCTGTGGGGTAATGTATGTAAAAAATACAAGAAGAGCCATAATGTGCTGAGTCCTGTTTTTTATTCCATGGAAAAGGTATACGCGCAGGATGATTTCGATGAGTTGATGGGAAAGGTTCAAAAGGTAGATATGCGCGTGGCAGAGTATTTGGAATCGGCTGGTAGAGACAAGTGGGCTAGATTGTATGCATCTGTTAACCGAGGGTGGACAATGACTTCTAACATAGCAGAGTGCATTAACCGACATCTTCTAGTAGCTAGAGAACTGCCTATATATGACTTTCTCGAAGAAGTTAGAAGGATGTTTGGGAGATGGAATTACAATAACCGGAGAAATGGAACATACAAGTTCACTACACTCGGTAAAAAGTTTCAGGAGATGCTATCAATCAACGAGTATCTATGTCTACGAATGACGGTATGTTTCAGTTTAATGCTTGTTATAATTTATTTGACAAACTTGTACTTGTACTAATCTGGTGTTTCTACACATTATATAGATGTGTATTTGGTATCCATGAACAATTAGTATTAATGTAAATTACATGATTCTTTGAAAATTGATATGTATTTGTTTAATGGTCTGTTCATTTATTTTAAAATTCTGATTGATTCAATAACAAATACATGTAATATTTATTTTTTCAGGTAGAACCGTCAACCGAATTCGTGTACACAGTACATGATGGAGGAAGGCGATTCATTCTTAATTTGAATAGCAAAAATTTCAGTTGTCGTATGTTTCAACTAGATGAAATCCCCTGCCCGCATGCATGGGCAGTCATTAAAAAGAAAAATCTGGTTGCTGATGATTATTGCTCTGATTTGTTCAAACCGGAGACCGTGTTGAAGACATATGATGTACCTGTGGATCCTCTACCCGACAAGCGTGAATGGAACATTCCCAAAAATATCTTGGAGGATGTGGTTTTTCCACCAAGATACAAGAGACCGGCTGGTAGACCAAAGAAGAGGCATGATAAGCCTTTAAGTGAATTGTTGTTTGGAAATAGCAAACATGCTTGTAGTAATTGTGGACAACTTGGGCACAACAGACGTTCATGTAGTTTTGAGCCTCTGAGGAAGTGAATTTTTCTTGTGTTCCTATCCATTTAACTTTATTAGCGAAGATAGATTGGTTATTTAAGTATTTGAACACTTGTGTCAAAAACTTCTATTGACACATGTTGTAGTATTATAGAAATTTTTGCAATGAAATGAATGTCCCATTCAAAATGATCTTAATTGAAATTTTTTCCCGATACATATGGTGTTTTTTTCAACTTCAAAAAATACTGCGTACTTGGTAAAATAACATACATATTATAGCTGTAAAAATGATAAAGTTGTTTTTATTTTGGATTTTTTTTGGATTGGAGGCTCGTAGTTGTGTTGGTAATGTCAACTAAACATTATGTATTTGTTGGCCTTCTGAAAATTGTATAAAATGTAATAGAGCATACATGTTTTTTGTGATCCTAGTGTCTGAAATTACACGGTAATGTTCATGTATTTTTAACACAAAAAAAAGGCAACCCATGTTCCGGTTAGAAAATGGCGTTGTCTATTCAACCTCATAACACTACATATGTGGTATAAAAACGTACGTATTGTTTCCGAAACTGATGAAGTTTATTTAATTTTTGTATTTATTTTTATTGAAATCATATAGTTGTGCTGGTCATGTCAAATACGTAAGATGTGTTTATTAAACTAAAACAAAAATGAATAAACTTTACTAAAACATACGTATTTTGTGAACCCGGTGAATTAAACATACATATTTTGTGAACCTGGTGAATAACTGTATTTATAGATTCATGATGTCACATTTTACTGTATTTTTTCCAAACTTCAGATATATTTGACAATATATGGAACTAAGTACATCAAACATATGGAACATAAACCCCCTGAGATTTTTTTGGTTAAATGATAATTATCCAACATCAGTCAAAATACATCTAAAAACATCAGATTGTTTGCTCTAATGAAAAAAAGGACAAAAAACATCGAATGCACGAATAGTATTTATCAAACATCAATTGCATCTACATTGTCGTAATCGATTACTGGCCTAATCGGTCTTGGTGGAACTTCATTATCACTCTTGGCTTTGTCAGCAACATTGCGTTCAACGTAGTCCCATAAGAGTGCACCGTATCTCAGCATACGCTGCCACGAAGACACCACAGTCCCTAAATAAAAAAAATGAAAAAAATAGATAAGAACTTATATTAGAAAATATATGTTTCAAGTTCTAAATAAAGTATTTCAAGTTCAAACAACTCATGTATTTTAGAAGAATAATAAATTGATAGGATATATCATGTATTTGATACACTATGATATTTTTAAAAATATATGTTTACTACTTACGTGCTACCAACAGTTTGATGCGGCAGATTTTCAAAATAGACAACTTCAAGGATATTGATCTGTCCCTTATCCGCATATGCTGGGTCTTTCACCAAATCTATGCTTTTTTTATTTACATAGAATCCAGCCAGATGTAGGAAATGTGGAAGAAGTGTAGCAAGTTTTTTTATTTCATTCCTAACAATTGCGTTGTGCCCGGCTGATTGATACGAGTTGTAAACATACAGACGCCTGTACATTTAAAAAAAAAGAATTCAGCGGTAAAATAATGAATGAAACTAATGATAAAATATTTAATTCATCATTAAAAATACCTGTCCTTGAATGAAAGGAGTACCAATAACCAATGATTTTCTTCTTTTATATTCACCGGTATTAGCACGTTGTCAATCGTATGCCACGGGACATTGGCAATAAGCCTGTGGCCCTTAACATACTCAATCAATACTTGCTCTTCATTTGCCACATTTGTCTGGGTTTCAACATTGTGATATGCGTGGTGGACCACATCAATTATCTGCTTGAATAGGCAGTCAACAGTGGTGAAGCTGAAATTGTTCCTTTTATCATACTTTCCTTTCTTCCGAAAGTAATAGAAAACGACGTCAAAGTGCTGGAATTGTAAAAAATACATCAATTAGATCACATTCAAATACATAGAAACATTTTAGTAACAAAAGGTGAATTTCATTGCTGATAAAATCACCTCGTCATTCCAAAGCTGACCATCCATCGGTAACAGGTAAAACCAGTTCTTATCATTGACAGTTGTGATGCCAAAATTGAATTTGACTCCATTGTCAAAAACTGTCATTTTTTTTGTAATGGTCTTTGTAGTTCTTTCTGCGGCAACAAAACAAACAAATACATCAAATTATTCACAAAAACCATGCGGAATCACTATATGTAATACTGGGATAAAAACATACTTGTTATCGTGCCTCACAAGCCGATTGTTTCGAAGCCAAATACAGTATTCATCCACAATCTGCACATCAAGTGGACCCGTAATGGGATCTTGCTGGAATGGATATTTTTTATCAAACACATAAACATGATGATTTCCCGAACTACTACCTGTGTATTTGGTCTTTAAACATTAACAGTTGCGTATTAAAAAACAAACAAGTAAATTAAAAATTAGATATATACCAAAATCTGTCACAAACGGTGAAGACTTGTATTTACTGGGGCGTGTAGCTCGTGTGACTGATGGATGTAACATGATTTCTTTCCCTGGGGTTTGGCTTGGTAAATACTCATCAGGCAACAACCACTGAGACAACGGCTGCGCATTAAAAACTACTGCCTGGGGTTCCTCTAAGACAGTTGAGCTGGTGTTTTCCTTGGTTTTTCCCTCTTGAACTTGTTCATTAGCCATTTTTGATTCTGCTATATTTGCTAGCACCTGTGCGATCACCTACTCAAAAAATACAAAATAAAAACATTATTCAGTCACTTGTATGATACATTTTAAAAAAGAAAAAATGGCTGAATCAGAATAAGTTTATTTCGAACCTCGGAATTATTTGAATCATCAGAACATTTTTGCTCTTCCACAGTATGTATCCCTGTTTGATCAGTCGAACGTTCAACCGAAGTCTTCGGTTCTCCTGAAAGATCACCTCCTTCTGCAATCTCTTCGGTTGAAGATTCCATCATATGGCCACTCTCATTGCCAATATCAACTTGAATATCCGGTGTAAGACCCTTTTCCTTATTAAAAACACAGGCCAAAAGTCTATAAAATACATGAATCTAATAGATAAAAAACTATATTAAATACATAAATACATGAGAAACTATTTTTTGAGGATGTCCAAACCATTAAACAAATACATAAGGAAAACAGTGAACAGTCATGCTGTCAAACAAACAGTACATAAAAAACACATGACACTACTGTTTTTCATATTAATATCAAATACATAAAATTTTAAAGTCCAGTAAATCCCAAATTTTCATCATACCTGAATTATATTTTTTTAAAAATAACATATAAAAATGAGTAAAAAATGGTAAATACATTAAAAAAAAATATATACCTCTGTTGGATCAGCCGGACGTTCAACCGAAGTCTTCGGTTTCTCCTGCACGACCCGGCCCAGTCTCATATCAGATAAGAGGGTACACCCCTTTAAATTTTATTCACACCAAACGACCCATAAGTCCTCCCTCTCTCTTCAATTTCCTCTTCCACGTAAAAACCCTAATCGCCACCTGCTCTATCTTCTCTCTCGTCCAAAAAATGGAAATACTACAGTGCAAGTGTGAAGTGCACAACTTTTGCAGTGTTATTTATGTGCAAAGAATTAATTCAAAGGTTGCTTTTACCTATGTCTTTCCAAAATCTGTAACAATTTCCTTTTTTTTTTCTTTGAAATTACTTAGTCAAAACTGATTATTATTGTTCGATTTTTGTTGTATTCTGTTGATTTGCTTGATTTCCATTGGTTGGGGATGAATGGTCTTGGATCAAGTCGAATAAGGCTCAGATCTAGCCGTTCATCTGTTGATAAGTCGTTTTAAGCCACAAATTGGCTTTCTAAGTTCAATTCTTGGGAAGGATTGTTTATCCACATCGATGTTTGGAAGGTTTGAACAATTTTTGGGGTTCTATAAATAGAACCCGAACCCTCTTACAAAGGGAGTTTGGGAAAAAGGTCGGTAAAATTTGGGAAAAATTAAAAGGGCCTAGAAACTTTGAATTTCAAGCCTCTTAAGTATAAAAATTTTTAAGACTTCGACTTAGTTTGAGGTTTCCTGAGTTCTAAAAATTTGTTTTCTTTCTTGTTTTCGAGTCTGTGTGGCTGAGTGTGGATTTAGAAGCGCAAAGGGCTTTCAAATTCGATTTTACCACGGCTGCACTTTAAAAAGGTAACATTTTATCCTTTTTACTTATTTTATTATTATTTAGTAGTTAGTTTGTGTGATAGTAGCCTGTTTGATGTTAGTTTGTTGTTGGATTACTTTTGGTTCAACTAAGTGGCAATGTGTTGTTTAGGTAATGTTTAAGGTTCATTAGATTGTTTGGAAGTGGAGATTACTTCCTTATGTTCAAAGTGCATGTTTAACATCAGTAAATAAGTTGCTGATATAAACTGAATGCATGAGTTTTAGACAATGTGTTGATATAGATATGGATGAGCAGCTTGTTGTGTGTTTTATTAGATGATTGAAATTTCATGTTTGTCTGCTTCAAACCTTAAACATGACAAGAATATGATTACATGAGTCATAATAGTAATTTAGTGAACCTTTAAATCAGTGCTGATCCTATTTGAATGTAATAGAATGATAAGTACTATGATGATCTATTTTAAATTATTTAAGGCAGTTGCTCTTTTCTTGGATGAGACTATGTCAAATTTGATTCTCCAATTTGCTTTCATAGGTCTGTATGCTTTGTCTATGTCAATTAGAAAGCATGAGTTATAATTAGGATAAAAAATAAAGGATCATGATTGGACTGCAATAAGGTTTAAGGAATCTAGGCATACTTATAGAAGTGTTTGATGTGTTTTAAGGCATTAGAGTAAGGTCAAGAAGGGCCTGTTTGCATTTGTGTGGGTCTGAGTCTATCCATGTCTGCTTGAATATGTTTGGATCAGTCAGCAATAACTTTGAATGGTTGTATGCTATACATTAAAGATAATTTGAAGCAACAACACCCTAGAATATGATATAGAAGTCTCAAAATGAAGGTTAGGATTAAGGCTCTTTCATTTAGTAACAGGTTCCTAAATGGTTCATTAGAAGCTAATGTAGGTCCATGAAGTTGTAGAAATCATCTAAAATGAATCAGGATACCTATATACAACTAGGATGATTGTGTGTCATGTTTGTTCATTTGAACAGAGTTCAGTCCTGACATTCAAGTTATCAGACCCTTCCCTTTTCATGTCTAATTCATGTTTGAGTTTTCAAAAGAAGTCTAAGGGGATTAAAAAGGATAATTGAGTCCTGATGTGCTCTTGACTATTGAAAATGACCAACAACTGGTGAAAGGGAGTTGTTTGAGTCTAAAGGCTGGTTCTCAGTCTGAACTTAAGCCTTTAAATGATTAAAATGTTCAAATCTTTCCAAAGTAGCAATGTCTAAAAGGAATTCAAATAACTTTTGACATGTTTGAGACCATAGCCTGAGTTGATTAGAATTGTTAACTTATGTGGCCAACTAGATGTTTAGAGGAAATTTGGTTTAAGGGCAGTGTCAAACTAGTCCTGACCACAAGGCCTTAGTGATTGCCATTAGGCATAAGGATAAGGTAAGGGAGTTGAGGTTACCTTGGGAGAGTAAAAGGTGAGCTTAGACACAAACTAGAGGTAGTGACCAGTGGGGCCTTTAATCCCTTTTTACTGAAAATAATACTCGGGAGAGGGATGGGGAGGTGATGACCTCACCCGATCCTGTTTCTCTTTCAGGACCCTTAGGTTCCCTTGTCTCCTAAACCATGTTCGCATGACTGTGGAATTCACAAGGATCTCAGGATTGGTTAGGAAGAAGTTTATCATGCCTTGTGAGATCCTTGAGACTTTATGCTATCTAAAACCAAGTTAAAATAAAAGGTGGGGGCCTGTCCCATCTTCTGCCATGATTAAAGGGACTAAAAATTGCTATTAACTAGATTCTAAAGGGAAAGGTATCTATCAGGACCTGAATTCATGTTTCAGAGTTCAACTTGCTTGCTTTTCTGTTTGTTTTAGAATGAATAAGTCTAAAAACCTGCATGATACATTTATGTATGGACCTCTGTGTGTTGTGTACTAGACGTAATTTGAATTAGGGAAAAAGGCATTTATTTAACAAAAGGTTGGTGAGAATCCTTATTTTTTGAACTTGAACTGTTGCAATAGACTTTAATGTGCTTTGTAATGTAAATTTGGATTGAATAGGTAAAGATGTACTCTTCCTAGTAAGTTTTGATTCTATGCGGTTGGTGTGTTTAAAATCCTATCATCTCTAGAACCATGGAATAAAATAACTGAATATTGACTCTGTGTTTTAAGAAATGAATAGTGATAGCCTGAAATTGGTTTGATGTTGTTATTTGGGGATATTGTGAGTACTCTTAAAAGCAGTTTGAACCACTTGGCCTAGGGTGGTCTTTTCAAGACACCTCAAAGAGGGGGCAGGGAAGAGTTAAGCCTAGCTTGACTCATAGTACCTACCCTCCAAATGAGGGGTGTCATGACACAACCTATGGACCATATGGGGCATTCCTGTCATGAGGCTGTATTGGCCTTCCTCAAATCTCACCATTTTATCAAAGGGTTGGACATAGAAAGGGGTGGAAAATTTAACTTGCTTAAATGTCTAGAGGGAACATAAGAGGTTAAAAAGAGGAAACTGGTTACTTCAATAGGGTGATTTTGTTTTCTTTTCTAAGGAAAATGGACTGATTTAAGGCTGTTGAGTGTTGATAACAAGTGTCCTGATAGGAGTTAAAATCCTGAGTTGCTAAGAATTGTGTTAAACTTTATGCCATTCTTTTTCCTGTGAGACTTGGAGACATACATAGCTGGTCCTTTCTCCCTTTTATTTCAAGTGACAACTTACATGAAATCTTGTTGTGAATGTGCTCTTACTACTGTTTGACTAGAACAAAGGTTCATTTTGTGGTCTCCCGGGGAATATAAAGTTGTACAATCTTAGTTTATTTAATGTTGTTTTAGTTCAGACCTCTTGGTGCTCCAATCCTGTTTTTGATGATTATAAATTATAGAATCTTTTCTCTTTGTCTGCATCCTTCTACTGTGTTTACATTAAACAATTCCCACTTCTTGCCATGAGGTCTGCTAACATGTGAAGTTGATGAATCATTTATTTGATGTGTATAAGAGTTAAGTTAGACTTTAATTAGCTTTATTTTTGTCCTTGAACACCGTTCTAAGGGACAAGGATTAATTAAGTAAATGAAATGACCTTGAGGCCTAAAGTTAAACACATAGAGTGCGGATATACCTAGAATATGTATAGGTTAATGAAAAGGAAGAGGAATATACATATGATATACACTTGGTATACACATCACATGTGTATATCATAAGTATACTATGTGTATATAAGGGAATGGGCTAGTTATAGATAGCATGTGTACATGAGTAAAAGAGGATGGTTTGCTTGTATCACCAATTGACTAAGTATTTGAAAGTTGTTATGTTATTTATACATCATAGCATTACAATACCTGCCTCAGTTTCTTTGCCATGATTTTGAGCTTACTTTTAATGTTGCTTGTATTTAAACTACTTCCTATGTGATGATGCTTTTGTATAACTTTGGGGCTATGATTGTATACTACGGCAACACTGGTTTTGGAAAGTTGGAGGTTGTTTGGGGGCTAGGTCAAGACACTCCATGATGTCCAGGCTTGCCTGGGGTTCGTGAAACCCCTTGGAACTTGTGCGGCGTCAGGAATAAGGGTTATGATAACCTTTTCCCATTGGCATGGTATGAGTTGCAGTTTCAGTGAAGCCAATAGTGTATGATCGGGTCCTTTAGTTGTGCACTTGTAATCAAATGGGATATATGCGTATAATTATGCTAGTAATAGGTTCAGAAAACATAGACCAATTTGGTTCCTTTTCCTTTTCCCCTCTTTGTACTGCATGGCCATTTGGGCCGGAGTCTAACAAGCCTATTGGCCCAATAGGAAATTTTCTTTCAAAAAACTGTTAAAGTCCATGATGTCCAGGCTTGCCTGGGGTTCGTGAAATCCCTTGGAACTTGTGCGGCGTCAGGAATAAGGGTTATGACAACCTTTTCCCATTGGCATGGTATGAGTTGCAGTTTCAGTGAAGCCAATAGTGTATGATCGGGTCCTTTAGTTGTGCACTGCGTATAATTATGCTAGTAATAGGTTCAGAAAACATAGACCAATTTGGTTCCTTTTCCTTTTCCCCTCTTTGTACTGCATGGCCATTTGGGCCGGAGTCTAACAAGCCTATTGGCCCAATAGGAAATTTTCTTTCAAAAAACTGTTAAAGTCCAAGATTAGAAAAGGGAAGCTAATATTATTGAAGGCACAATCATGGGTGAGAATGACATGAAAGCCCAATCATGGGTAAAAATGGTCCATTAGGGGGTTTGGTACACCCCTAACCTATCCCTCTTTTTCCTTAAATTTCATTATGCTAGTTTCCTTTATTGATTAAAGTATTGTATTTGTATGTTGTAAAACAAAACTCGCATTATTAGTGGAATCGTTTATGGTTTAGACTAGGCATCTTAGGTGAACGGTACATATGTCGTTTAGTTAGACCTTAGGCCCCAGTGTGATTTTTCAAAACCGGATTAATATAAATGTTTTCTGAAAGAATAAAAAATGGCTAAAATCAGTAAAGGAATGAAAACGATTAGTTTCATATTTTAAACTAGAAGAATGTTTTTCCTAGTTGTAAATTCAAATTTTCAGAAGCTCTTTCTAATCCAGGCAGAAAAATAGGTTTCAAAATGCACGCAAATGATATGCTTTAAAATGCCAGGAATAATCTCCTTATTTTGGACTAAAAAATCAGACAGAAAACGATTTCTGAATTTATGCATATGTAGTATATTCGTGCACCAAAACACACATGCTTTCTGAGTTTAATTCAAACAAAAGATTGAGGTTTTTTGAGAGCTAAGGCCCAATCTAAAAATCATATTTTTAGGCCCAACTTAACACTTTTTTTTTCCCGAAGATAAAGAGAAAAACATGTTTTGGGCTGAGCCCAGTAATTAAAGAAAAAAAAGAGATTTGGGGCCAAAAACCCAACAGACCTTAACTGATTTTTCAGGAAAAAGAACATAAGTTTAGGCCAAAGCCCATGTCAAAAACATTTTTCTTATAAACATTTGGCTTTTAAAAGATAAATTCCAAGTCCAAAAGTTAGTTGATTATGTAATTAGATTGTTGTAAATTAAATCCGTGCAAACCATTTATAAATGTAAAGTTTTAGATAAGGACGTTCTGAAAAACATATTAAACGGATTGACATGAGTCAAGCATGAACAAGAATTTATTTATCCCATACTCTTAAAAGACTTTTTGTACAAAAATTACTATTATCCTTATATATGAAAGGAACCAATTGTATCCAGATATTATAAATCTGAACCTAAATACACTATATGTAAAGGGAATATATTCAATTCTTTTTAAAAAAATGATATGCCAAATGACAGACTTTTTTCGGGAAATAAAACACCAAATAAATAGTTCATGCAAATACTCACACATTGGAATTCGAAGGTCAACCGTATAGTACGGATCTTCAATACCAGGGTGCCTAACACCTTCCCTAGGGGATCACCAGAACCCTTACCTAGAACTTTGGATTAGGAAGAATTTTTCACGGTGTATGAATAAACCCTTCAAAATTTGTTTTCCTAATTACCAAAAAATTAGGTGGCGACTCTTTTAAAACAAAGACCGAAAGAGTACCAACAATTTCGAAGTAGCTTTTCCGAGCTCTAACTCCGCTCCCGAAAATGCAAACCGTCACATCAAGTGTCAGAATTGACACGTATTGTACTCCGTTTAATTAAAAAAATTATTAATTAAATAAATAATCATTTTACTACTGAATTTTTAAATTTCTGCATAACTAATTGGCATTTGCAATTCCTCAAATTAATCATAACTAGTTAAATGTTTAATTGTGGTTATAGTTGAAAATTGCTCACTAGTGGTTAATTATGGCTACAATTGAAATAATCATTTATTAGTCAATTATAGTCTCAATTAAAACAATCCATTTCATGGCCCAATTCATTAAGGCTAATTTTGCAATTTTAGTTTTCTTGTACAATTTGGTGTGTCTTTAAGTGGATTGATTGGTTAATTAGTTAAATTTTGGTCGTAATTGAAGTGTTCAATTGATAAGCATTTTCAATTTTGGATATTTTCATTAAAGTGTCATTTTGCATCTCCCTATTTACACGTGTATACACGAATATATATGTATACCCATGTATACATATGTTGTAGGGGTATGTCTATTTGGGCCCGTCTATACCTTTGGTTTTCAGTTGAGTCCAGCCCAAATAGGGACCAAACCTGGCCCAGCTTACAAAATATATACGACGAGGCTTATAAGTCAAACGTCCCTTTTGGCATTTTCTCGGTTTAAACCCTAGCACCTCCACAAGGCGATCATCTCTCTCCTGCGCCATCTTTGCCATTTGGCAAATTAGCAGGTATACAGAGCCTTTTTCAGTCCTTGCATGGCTGGATCAAGCAAGAAATTAACGCTCCGTCTTCCTTCCACCAAAAATTTCAACTAGACACGGTATTACTTCACCCTCTCTCTTGATTTTCATATTTCACGCTCAAAATGAGTACAAGTCCATTAATGGGATTTGTCTCAACTCGTTTGAACCCTTGGATTTCATTGGTTCATAAAGAACTGATCGAGTTCACAAAAATACTCAAAATCTGACCCTCTGTGGGTCAATTTTTGTATCGTGGCCGTTAAATGTTGAGTTGAGGGAACAATTTCCAAATTTTTTTCTTAATCCCACATTAGTTGGTGCATCGAGAATTGGGGTTTTTGGGGCCTATGTAAAGGAGCCCCTATTTCGACACAACACACCGATTATATCACGTATTCACAACAAAACTCGAAACTAGGGTTTTAAGCAAAGTGAGCGACTAGAATTGGACACTTTAACCTAAATCTTTATTTTTGGCTAAGACTAAAAAATTTCTTTGTTTTCTGTGGCTGAGTATTGACGTTGAGGGGAATTTGGAGCTTGAATTCCATTCTCGATCAAGGCTACGCCAAGAAGAGGAATTTTCCTTCCTTAGTGTTTTTTTTTTAGAGTTTTCGTTATGTGTTTATATGCATGCTTCATATGTTACTGGATTTTGATCTGTTAGTTTTGTATGACTAGACTGTATTAGAGTTAGCTATGTGGTTATTTAGTTTTGAGTTTTTATTATTTTATTTATTAATTGTAAGTGTTGTTTTTAGTGTGCTTAGTTTGATTTAAGCATGCCTTTGTCTGGTAATTTTTATTTAGGTCTTGTCATGTATTATATTAGCATGCTTTATCATTACTTGATTCATATTTAGCAAGTTAGTTTTTTTATCTATGATAGATGACTGCTGATGCTCATATAGGCAGTAGTAGATTCATACTTAGTTTTTTCATCATGATAAATGCACTGTTAGTACTTGTTCAATGAAGATTGTGATATGATTTTACTAGTATGATTTGTGTGAGTAGAAATATGGTTATCTGTGATTGTGTTGGGTCACCTAGATATATTTTAGGACCACATGAATAGGGTTAGACAATTCCTGCTTAAAATCAAAAATTGATTTATACTTTAAGTTAGCCTAAACATGATACGATAGGAGAAGGATCATGGTTTTGTGTGTTTTGTGTCTTGATATATTCAATCTTTGAAATATTGAATATCTCCTGTTCTTACCGAGTTCTTTCAACTGGTTCACCCTCTTAATACCCCTGTTTAGTTTGGGAGGACATGTATATTGGTTGAATTAGCTTATCACATGACAGCTAGGTTGATTACCCCTTCCTGTTAGATGTTAAAGAGCATATCGGTGTTAGTATATAAAGTGTCTTAAGCTACTTTGATCCTTCATTGCTTACATAACTGTCTGATGGTACTTCAATAGCATTTCTCATGCATAATATGGCTTTGATTTTGTTAGATTATAGCCTTAACTGCATCCCATACTTAGCCTATTGTCATGTTCCATAGTAAGCATGTGTAGAACACTACTTGGTATTGAAATCTTTAGAATGAATGAAAGGTTAAACAATGAACATGCCCCACTTAGGAAATAATGATCGGTATCCTTAACAGCTTGCCCGTGTATGCTTAAGCTGCCTATCCAAGAGTGTGGTGTATTGCTTTGCATATCAGTTTACTTTACATGATTACCTGTCCTAGGCCAAAGTATGAGTCTTTTTTAATTAAAAGGGATTGATTTGGTTTGTTGATCATTTGTCTAAATCACGCTCAAATACTCCGATGTTCTTTGATTAAATCCAGAATTTGATCGCCTTTGAACATGATTTTAGGTTGAAATATCAGAACAACATGACGAAGTCTCTTTGTTGCATTTGAAATTACTCAGAGTCGATTATTCTCTATTTTGACCCGTTTGAGTTATGATATACCCCGAAGTATATATGATATACAACCTTAGTATACATTAAGTATATACAAGGGTCATATATCTATGTATATCTTTCAGGTATACCATGGGGATCCTGAATGTATATGTACATCAGTATTTCCATAAGTTTATAGGGGTATGAGATTGACATATTAGCTATTTTTGTATTTGTATATGGGTGCATTTCTCTTGTAGTATATCCATTATATGTTGTATTCTATGTCCTATAGACCATTTTAGATTAGGATTTTGCACTACTCCGTCTCTCTTATTCCATCTATATTCTATTTCTCTTCCTAATGCTCCTGGTAGTTTATTAAATAATTTTTTACCTAATTCTTGATCAAACGCATTTCCACTAATAGTACAGTAGTAAAAATAATCGTTTAAAAGTTTCTTAATATGAAACCAACTACTTATGCTTAGTTGTTCTAATTTTATTACCGCATTTCTCTGTAGTACTAATAATCCACTATTTGGGTCTTCCCCTGTAATTAAAGTATGTATTTTATTAGTAATGTTATATGGATTTGCTCCCATAGAGCTTTGGCTGATTCTCCTAAAAAAATTTCTAAATATTTATACATTGTTTCTGCGTCTGTATCACTATATGTTTTTATATAGTCTACTACTACTATTCCTTTCCAAAGATCTATTACTGAATTCCATACATATATATATATATATATATATAACAGACCCAAATATATACTGTCATGCAATTATAGCACAAGAAAACCCAACTTTCATAATCATCAGACTTTCCAGAGGAGGTCAGCCCAACTGCATGACAGACCCAACTTTCATATATATATATATATATATATATATATATATGAAAGTTGGGTCTGTCATGCAGTTGGGCTGACCTCCTCTGGAAAGTCTGATGATTATGAAAGTTGGGTTTTCTTGTGCTATAATTGCATGACAGTATATATTTGGGTCTGTTATGCCATTTGAGCCTTGCCTTGGCTCATATGATTGTAAAGTATAATTGATGATATACATTGGCATACCTAAATCCACTTATGCATATTCATTATTGTTTTTTAATATTTAGATAAGTTTAGATACCTTCTAACGGTAATTTTTTTCTCCCTTTGCATTTGCATATGATCAATATCGCGAGTCATTTGGGCTTATTTCTTGTTCAAATCCTATTGGGCCTGAGGCCCAACTATTTTTCTTGATCGAGTTCGAGAACATGAAAAAATTTGAAAGGCCCAACCATGGGTGAAAATGATTAACTGGTGGGCTCGGTAGGCCCGCCAGCTTCCCTTCTTTTATTTACATTTATGCGTGTATTTATAAATGTTAATACGTAAATGAATACTTGTAAATATTGAAACTTGGTGGTTAGGACTTAGAAAATATAGCGTCGAAGTTAGGGAAAAGCTTTCAAAAGTGATTTTCTTTACCGTGGACATGGTTAGAAGTTAGAACAAGATAATGGTTTAAAATGGGTAATTTCGGGGTTTAATAAAATCCTTTCAAGTTAAGCCTGGAATTTGGACGTGGGTGCAAGTTAAAGGATTCAGATCAAATAAAAGGACAATTTTGGGCCTTAAATCCACTTTAGACCATGAATAAATCAGAAATTGTATGTAACATATACATACAACCAAACCACCAGGAGAAAAGAACAAGTTACAACATAAAGGCAACGGAGGAGCTACAGGAACAACAGAAAAGATCTGGGAGTTCAAGAACACATCTTCAATGCAACATCGACATATGAATTTGATGTGAAACCAAGCTCAACGAACATCATTTTAGGTTATACAGGTTCAAAAAGAGAAGGATTTTCAGTTGAATATACAAGGAAAGGAATAAAAACCAAAGATGAAAGCAGAGCCACTCACCGATAATACGAGCTGTGCATCTTCGTCATCGGAGTTACTTCAGTCACAGGTCGGCGGCAAAGAGAGGGAGAACACCTCCAAGGAAGAGAGAGAGCCGAAAATTTAGGGCACAAGTTTCATTTAGGCAATTGCTAGTTTTGTTTCTTTCTTGTTTCTATTTTTGTTTTGCATTTGGGTTGGGCTCGTTTTTTGGCCTGCCCAGACTCTTGTTTTTTTGGTCTTTCATTTCTATTAAATAAATGGCCCAATCGGGCAATCATAATTTTAAAAAAAAAATTAGAAATTGTATTGCTTTACCCTTTTGGGCCTTAAATGAATAAAAATGGAGGATTATCTTTGACTTTATAACTTGGACCCATTTTAGTATAAATTTGAAACAAAATAAGATTTTGGATTAGTTAAAAAAATGGACCTTTTCTTAAACTTATTTGGACTTAAGGGATTTTCAAAACTTTTGGGCTCAAAGCCCAATAAACAAAGAGAAATACATTTAAACCTTTATTTGAGGAATAAGATGGCTTTGGAGTAGTATATGGTTGATAATTGAGCTTCAATAAATTTAAATAAGTGAACTCACTTTTCTCTACTTATATTTGTTCAAAACCTATACTATTTTATAATGGAGATATACTCCATTTATTTTCTTGTATACATATACAAAATCGTAAGGACTAAATCATAACATTGGGACCAAACTAGTAGTAACTCTACTTAAAAGAAAGTCTTAAGTGTGTTTTGGTCTGGAAATGAAATGAATTTAACACACCTATACATTTTTCATAAGAAAAACAACCTTTTTCTTTCTTTAAAGTATATTTTTGCCAAAAGTGGAGTTTTATGATTAGCATGACATTTTTGCAAGAAATTATTTTAACAAATAATCACATTAATCACACATTGAAGCTTGTAGGTCAATTGCATTCTATGGATCCTTAATACTAGGGTACTTAAAATCTTCCCTAGGGGGATCACCAGAATTCTTACCACGAAATCTATTTTAAAAGGATTTTTCTTTGTTTGAATAAACCCTTTTATCTCGATTTTCCTAATTTCCATTATAAAATTAGGTGGCGACTCTAACAACATAAAATCCGAAAAGAGTCCACAACCTCTAAAAATAGAAAATATAAAAGTGAACCATAACTGATGGCGACTCTGTTGGGGATTTTCTAGGTTCTAACCTGTCACGACCCCAACCGGAGGGCCATGACGGGTACCCGAAGCTAACCTACCGAGCACCACTGAACATACATCTCATACTTACTTCTAGGTAGGCCACAAAGCTAGCTCATGGGCGTCATACTCTGTAAGGGCATATATTACAGGATAATGGCACATCTCTATATAATCATCAACAATTGTGCCCATAAACATAAGCCAACAAGGCTGCCACATTATTATACAACAATATGAACTGGTAAGGTTAAGGAACATCTAGCTACATATATCTATCTACGAGCCTTTGCATAGATTATAGGAATCCATAAAGATAGGGCAGGACTTTGCCATGCCCAAGTATATACACAAAGAGTAATACCATAAACTGCAGCTCCGAAAGAAATGCAGCTCTCTTGAGACTCCGCTGATGAAGCTCCTAAGGATCAGATCCGTCACCCTGCTTTCCTACGGGCATGAATGCAGCGTCCACGAGAAAGGACGTGAGTACGAGCGATGTACTGAGTATGTAAGGCATGAATAGCAACATAACAAGATATAGGGAACATAACATGAAATAAAGAGATAACCTGTACATCTGAATGCCACTTAGGCGGATACCATGCATGCTTAGCCTTTTCACAAAAAAAATTTCTCATACATTTATATAACATAATAGTGCTGCAGAACGTGCAACCTGATCCATAAATATATTATATCATCATTGTTACCCATATATCCCGCGTCCGGGACGATATCATAGTATACAAACTGATTAGATGGTTATGCGTATATAACACCATCACCCTTTTCCCATACCCCATATACATATAATATACGCATATATAACGCTGTCATCTTTTCTCATATCCTATATCCATATATAACATAAGTAGGATGCATGAGAGCCCAATTAAAAGTTACTATTTTATCGGAATAACATAAGGTCGGTAACCTCCGATTTATATTATGGAACAATCATCATCGCTATATCTCACCTTGAAGGAACAATTATCATAAGGTGAGATCAACAATAGTGAATAAAATCAAGAAAATCAAGAAATAAGCTCAATAATCTCATAATAGCATCAAATGCATAAGCTTTGGAATCTCTAGAATGGGATCATCATTATCATCATCATCATTATCATCATAGAAAACATCTATCTTTGGCATCATAAGAACTTTGAGAATCATGAATTTCTAGCTTTTTGGGAATAAGGATGATATGGAAAGCATGTATGGATTCATAAGAAAAGAATCATGCCTTTAGAAAGAAAGGTACCTTAACATACCTTTTTGGTATCCTATTACTTAACGCTTATCCTCCCAAGCTCGTAGATCTACATTAAAGAGAATTCATATTATTATTAGGCTTATCGTCACATGCTTATCCTAAGCTTTCAAATTAAACCCCTTTTAGAACAATCGCAATACCAACAAAACAAAAACAATCGCAACACTAATATCAACACATCATCATCAATACAAAAATACTCCATAAAACATACCACACGATGTTATCTCAATGTCTCAACCAATTACTAGCATTTTCGAAGCCTTAACAACTAAATCTCCATAATACCATTCATAATATCAAAAATAGAGAGTATCCTTACCTCAATAAAAGTTGGAAGAGCTTGAAATCTTATTTATCTTCAATAGATTCCTTCGTCCCATCAATATTTGATGTTTAGAACAAGAGCTACAAAATCCTAT
Organism: Lycium barbarum; assembly: GCF_019175385.1. Taxonomy (NCBI): domain Eukaryota; kingdom Viridiplantae; phylum Streptophyta; class Magnoliopsida; order Solanales; family Solanaceae; genus Lycium; species Lycium barbarum. Next base: position 83,859,778 of record NC_083343.1, read on the forward strand.
ACACTTCTCGAGCCTCGTTGATGGCTAGCTTTAACACTTTATGACCAAAATTTGCGTATGGACATGTAGGAACATGTATGTATGTTTTGGAATGGTCTAGAGTTGGAAAAATGACCAGAAGGATCCTTTTATACTTGCCAAAGTCGGTTCCACCGACCTAGAATGTTCACGCACTGTAGTTGCGTGTTCGCGCACTGTAGCTGCGCGTGCCTATGCTCCACCGGCCTAACTTGTAACATCCATAACTCTCTACTCTGATGTCATATCAACAAGCGGTTTGTTGCGTTGGAAACTAGACTCAATGAACCTCAATTTAGGCTTTTGTTTCACCTCCAAACTTCTGATATACTAGGAGATATATGTCTCTAAAGTTGACCCAAAATTCTACCAAAATTTCTCAAATTTTCTACAAACTTATTTTCTTCGATTTGCTTGATCCCAGAACCTTTAGACACTTTCTTAAAACTTGTTAAGAATATTCCTTAACCTTATAAGGGTTCCATGACCTCTCCAAGCTTACGTTAGTTTACTCACGACGCAAACGATGCAAAAATTTTCGAGGTGTAACATAACCGTAAGGGTTTCAATATAATGTGATATAACTAGTGAATATTTGCTTATTTGTTTACTTTTTTGCAAAATAAAACTTTCATGCATATTCATATCATAAACTCCAATATTCCAGGAAAAAAGTATGGTTTCAAAGGGAACACATGAGATCGCGGTCTAGCATTCACTAAAAAAAACTGAAACACCCTTTCTTTAGAACAGTTGAACATGGAATTGGTACGCGGTCGTCCAATGGCCAACAACGGTTCACCCCGAGTGGTCCGCTCCAGTTCTTGTCAGAATGAAAAGCCCACTCTAGCATTTAACTAGGATAGAGACAAGCCAAATCCTACCAGTCTAGCGCATGATTGACCTATATGGGTTTTGGATATTTTAGACGTATCTAAAACCCATTAAGAGAATTAGCTTGTGTCGGAACGGTCTATGACCCAAACGACACCGCATGCCCATTATGTGCTAATTGAAAACATGTTTGTGCCTATGTGCTAAACCATTGTCCATGGGGGTTGGGGAATTAACCGTGCTCTATTTGTAGATGAACACCAACTTGAAATTCGACATGGTTCTCGAGGCACCGGATATGTTGAAAATATGATGGGGTTGGATGAACGTCAAAGAACAAAGCAAAGTGACTATGTGTCTAGGATATCTCCCCTCTTTATTGGTTATGACTGGGTGTAGGGACTTGATTGAGATCATCACAGGATATTGGGACCAAGAGAAGATGGTATTCCAATTTAGGGATGACATAGAGATGGCCCCGACTTTAGAGGAACTTCAGGATATGATAGACAACATTGGGACTTGACTAAGAATTCGAAAGAAACTCGACCAAAACCTCCTTATCCTGTATAAGTCTAACCCTAACCAAATCCTCAAAATGTTATCCTTATCCCATGCCAATTGGATATTCGTCCCAATCGTAGCTTATAAAGAGTTGCACAAATGGTTTGGGACCAAATAATGATTTGTAGAACACCCAGGAGAGTTTAAATCCTTTGCCGAGTGGGAAGACACGCGACCATTGGCCTTTGCCATTTGCTTATTGGGACGTATGGTATTGCCGAAATATAGGAACCAAACCATAGACACTCGAGTCATTTCGATCACCCATGCTATCTTTCACGGTATAACCACAAATGGGGAAACCAAATACTTTGACCTAATCCCTATCATTCTTGCAGATATAAACCGAGCCTTGAGCATGTGTCGAAACCATTGCCATTACTTCCAATGGTGCAACTTGCTTCTACAATGGTGGATCCTTAAGCATTTAGTAAAGGACGAGGTACTCAATAGTTGAGCAGACAAACGGGGAAAGATGACCTTCACGACCATTGCTCGAACATAGGACAACAAACAAAGAAAAGTTGGGACTTCACTTTTTCCAGACTCAAAGTGGGTAGCATACAATGGATGTTCGCCGATTTCATATCCGACTCTGTTTTCATCAAGGGGAGAAAACATTCATACCACTTATGGGAATTTGAGGGATTCGCCCTTATGTGCCTGCCCAAGTACTGAGACAGTTTGGGAGGCACCCTTGCTCCCGGACCTATCCTTTTCCATTGTGTCCAAGACAAGTCTTCCAAGGCCAACATCAAGGCCTGCTTGATCCAACGGGGAGCCGACGATAGAGATGCAAAATATTTGGAAAAGATTAAGTACGATAAGACTATCATAGATAACCTGAAACAAGAGTTGGATTTCACACATGACTGCCTATTGGAGCTTGACGATCGAATGGCAAAAGCAATGGATGACATTGCCTTGATGACTTTCACCGACGAGGGATTTTTGATGGATGTTGTGTTGACATCGACTCATCTACACATTCAGACTGCCCTCCGAAGGGCCAAGAAGGCAAGGATTCAGAGAGCTCCATCATCATCCACTGGAGGACAATTCAACTGATTTTATCTCTGAATTGGGCAAGTGGCGGGGAATTACCCGTATTTAGTTTTATGCTTTTATGATCTTTTGTAATCTCTTAGGGGAAAATGTTATTAATGAAATTATGATTTATGGGGAAATGGTGGCATATTTATGTTTCAAATCGACTAGGTTGACTATTTTAGAATGCGACTTGCCTGATTTATTTTTCCATGATTATGTGAATAAATGTTTATGTGTTTCCTATTATTTCATTTAAATAATTGGTTGGTCTCGTGTTTCAATTACTATCCAAAGAAAAATTCAAAAAATACCTAAGCCACAAACTTAGAAAAAACTAACACTTTTGCACCTCCAAAAAGGTCGACTTGCTATCAATGGATGAACAAAAAAGTCGAAGCAACACCGCTAGATAGGAAGAAGGGTCGTACAGTAGGAAGATTCACAAGTTGGAAGAAAAGATCAAATTGGTCCAAACCAAAATCAAGGAGGTCGACCAAATCTTCAACTTAAAAGAGGGTCCACCAAGAGAGACCACAGAGTTGGGATATTACTAAGAAAGCCCATCAGACAAGGTCAAAAGAATGACGCCAAGCTACATACCCTTGGCAGTCAAAATTGAGACTCTTGAGGAAGAAAATGAAGATCCCAAGGAGGAGTCCGACCCACAAGAACCAACATGACCATCCAAAGAGGCCACCACTGCCACCTCTATGGCTCAAGAGGATTAAAATGCGTAACCCGAGAACTCATTCGTCCACCATCACCAACTTGGTGGGGCATCGCTCTTAAGGACATTTCTTTTCCTTACCGTGTCACGCCAAAGCATATACGAGGCCAAGAGATCTTAGATAAGATGAGGAGTGTGGGTGCCACATTGTGAGTACGATCGACGACAAGATAATCCACAAGTTATGGGGACCTCAATCTTTGTTGGTCCATGACACGGTCACTCCAAATGAAGGAATCACTTTCGACACCCACGTTTGGCGTTACCACTTCACCATCTTTAAGGACTCGTACACCAGCATTATCTAGAAATTGGCAAGTAATGAAAAGGTCCATCCAGTCAGAGCAGCTTGGAAACCATCGTTATGCGGATTAAGTTATCAAAGGATTTGTTTGTTCCACTCCAGAGCGCCAGGGCATGGCATCGAAGAATGCGAGGCCTTAAAGTTTGAGTTGGAACATTAGGTCCATATTGGGGAAATTTGGGTAGTGCTCCAGCCCTGCTATTAGGAAGTTCGGCCTTGGGCTGAACTAATGGTTGAAGGACAATAACTTGTTTTAACCTCTAGAATAGATTACTTTTGCTCAGACTTGAGGGGGGATCCTCTCTTGTATTTTTTCAGAGTTTGTTCTCCTCCTTTCCCTCTTTATTTATCCGTAAAAGAAACTACGTCCGACCTGATATTCTAAGGAAGGATCCGTAGGAAGCCCTTATCAAGCTTGGTCTGGGAAAACTTTTGGGTAGTATAGGTTTAGAAAGAATTTTTATGTATAAAACTAAATACAGACGGGTCTCACTTCCTGTGGAGGGATACGTAGGCAGTCTACGTAAGTGTTACACCTTGTAGTTTTTGTACATTGAGATCCGCTAGGTGTTAGCTGTCAAATTGTGGAAATTGGAGTTACTGTCGAGGAGATATGAGATCATACGCGCTCATCTTATGATTATGAGGGTTTAAGCTTATGCAATAGATCATGGAAGGGTTGGAGAACAAGTGAATCAACGAGATTGAGTTTTTGAAACTTTGGAGAAAAGTTGGGTAAGATTTGATACGATAATTTTGGTCTAACTTGGAGAAAGAAAATCTTTTAGTATATTAGGAGTTTTGGAGTGAAACAAAAACCTAAAATGAAGTTCAGGAAGTCTAGTTTCCAACTCAACAAACCGCGTAACGATCTGACATCGAAATCAATCGTTATGGGCATTTTAAGACAGGCTGCCAGAGCAGGGACTAGCTCTGTGCGAACGCGCCTAGAGGTGGTGCGAACGCACAAAGGACCAAGGGTCAACTCAGCGCGATCACGCCCCAAGGTGGCATGAACGCGCTGAGCAATTTCAAGGTCGGTGAAACCCGACTCTAGAACTTAATAAAAGGGGGCTTACCCCTTTATTTTCATCCAAAACACCTCTTCAAACACCTCAAACATTGTATAAATTTCCCCAAACTTCCATTCATCAAACTTTAGCCCAAATCAAGTATAATCTCTGGATTTAGGTGTTACATCCCAGAATATCTTGAGTTCTTGCGTTGTGAACAGACTAATGTGAGATCAAGGTAAACATGAAGTCCTTATGAAGTTAAGGAGAGTATTTGATAGCTTTAAATTGCGTACCATAAGATTTTGAAGTCACATGAATCGGTGGAACTAAGTTTGTTGAAGGAAGTGAAATGTAAGTTGTGATTGGGAAGGTTTCGTAGCAATAGAGCTAATGTTTATTTAGTAATGTTTTGAGGAAGAGCTAAAGGACTCCTTATATGGTTAATGAAGTGTTATATAAGTGCCAAGAAGGTTCCACAAGGATTGGAACTCAAACGAATCAACGAGAGCAAGTTCGGAAAAAATGGGTTATATGACCACTTATACGGTCTGTATAACTTTATACGGTCCGTATAATGGTCCATATAACATTCCAGAGAAGGTTCAGTCCCAGGTGGGATTATACGACCACTTATACGGACCGTATAAAGTTATACAGACTGCATAAGTGTCTGTATAATCGGGTCGGGTCATTTTTTCAGAGTTTTCTCTTTTTATATATAGATGACCATTGTTATTATTTTTCATTTCCCACATTTTCCCCAAGTCTTGAAAGCTCTAGAACATTCCCCCTACCATATTTACAAAAACCCAAGAGAAATCAAAGATTAAATACCAAGAATCAAGAGAATCAAGTGTGAAAAGATTCTCTAGGGTTTGTAGAATTCAAGATTTCGTTTGGTGTTGAAGTTGGAGTTTCATTCAAGTGAGATTAATCAATCGAATGTTCATCCTTGTATAATAAAAGGTGAGTTTTACATCTATTTCATGTTATTAAGAGTATTTAGTTGTTGAATAGCATAGATGAGGGAAGAAAGTAGAAGATGAAGCTTAAATATGGATTTAATGATATTTTTGAGTAGTAAACTAACTTGAGTCATGATTCTTAGTATGCCATGAGTATAATCTTGTTGTGGGTGGCACTAATAATGTTGAGGAAGTATTGTATGTAAGTGAATATGGTGTTGTGTTGTGGCTATGGTTATGAATGACCTTAAAAAGGAATTTTGAGGATTGGACAAATTTTAACTTGGAAGAAGCCTATTGATTATGATATTATGGATGTTGCTATTGATGTTTGGGAGTTGTTTATTATATGGAGAAAGTTGATGAAACAAAGGAAATGCTGCCCAAATTCCGTTAGCTCTTAGTTGCTTTAGTTTAAGCTTAATCATGCTTTCAATTACCTAACCTTGGTACGAATTCTCTTGAATGTAGAGTCGCGAGTTTGGAAGGAGAACGATTAGTCGTTAAGGAGACATAAAGGTATGTAAGGCTAACCCTTCTTTCTTAAGGCATGATCCCATTGTTGTATACCTTCACGTGAATTCCATAACGCCTTCCATGAGGAATTCATTCCTAGAATCACTAAAGCTCATAATTCTTGATGTTTCGATGACACCATTGGTTCCATCTGGTGATAGTTGATCCTCTAAGGAAATATACAATGAAAGTGATGATGATGTTGATGTTGACTATACTTATGTACTCATATATATACATACATATAAAATATATATATATATATATATATATATATATATATATATATATATATATATACATGAAGTAACACCGAGCTTATATGGTCTGATATGATATCTATTGCGCGCGCAATAGATATCTATGTATGACTTGGTGGGAGTTTGGTACGGATCACACTGAGCCTTGGTAGGGCCAGGTATGTATAACACCGAGCCTTGTCAAGGTCGTGTTTCTGAAACATCGAACCTCTATTGTCGGGTATATTACTACTATATGTATATAAGTGTATGTAATGGAAGGTTCCCATTTGAAAAAGGCAAGTGAATATGATGAACACCACTAGAGGTATAGATGGTTCTATTATCCCATGACTCTGCTATTTTATGCTATCTTCCATGCTTCTCTTATGCTATTGATTATGCCTTACATACTTAGCACATTGTTCGTACTGAAGTCCTTTTGTTTGTGGACGCTGTGTCAGGCTCGCAGGTGGACAGGGAGATAGACTTGATCCTTAGGCTGCTTATTAAGCGACTGCTTAGAGGAGCTCCACTTGATTTGAAGCTGCAGCTGTTGTTACTATTCTTTTGTGTATATATGGGCATGGCGGGGCCCTGTCCCATCTATATGATGTTACATACTCTTCTTAGAAGCTCGTAGATAGTTACGTACAGTTAGATGTCTTTAGCCTTGTCGGCTCATATTTTGTATGTCATTTTGTCAGCTTCGTCGGCTTGTATATATGTATATGGGCATGTTTGTTGATGTTGATGTGAAAGTGCCTTAGCCCAATGGAAATGGTAGTATTGATGCGTAGAGATTGTTAGCAGGCCATGTGCCTCACATAGATATGATTGTGAAAGTATGATGAGAGGTGCCCGGTGGTTAGCTCTGGGTGCCCATCATAGCCCTTCGGTTGAGTCGTGAAAAAAGTGGTATTAAAGCAGTTCCGTCCTAGGGTGTGTCTACGAGCCGTGTCCAGTAGAGTCTTGTTTATGGTTGTGTTACGCGCCTCACTTATAAACAGGAGGCTGCGAGCATTTTAGGAATGAATGACCTTCTTTCTTCATAAGATCATGCGATAGAGACATGATATAGGGATTTTCCTTCCTTTAACAGTGTGTTATGTATTTCAGAAATGCCTGTAAAGAGAAAAGCTACAGCAGCTCAAAAGGGCAAGACAGTGGCAGGAAGACGGGCTGAAAAAGTACCGCTAACCAATATAGAGAAGGGTAAGTCCCAGAATGTGGTTCAATTTCAGTCCTCTTACTCGTTGTCTATTTCTGAGGAGCATGAGGGAGTCTGAGCCCCGACTCCAGCACCCCCAGCTCCTCCACCAGAGGTTTCGGGCCAAGATATGAAAGAGACCATTCAATTATTGACTCAATTGGTTGCTACACAGGCCCAAAGGCAGGGTATGGGTTATGGCAATAGGGCTGTGAGTGCTAGAGCCCGTGATTTCATCAGCTTAAACCCTCCGAAATTCTTCAGGTCAAAACCGGATGAGGACCATCAAAACTTTATTGATGGAATGTTGAGGAAACTTCAGTTAATACATGCTTCCGACGTTGAATCGGTTGAGTTAGCATCATATAGATTGCGGGATGTTGCGATTCATTGGTATACGGTTTGTTTGTCTTCTAAGGGAGTCAATACACCTCCCCCGGTATGGCAAGAATTCGTTGATGCTTTCCTTCGAAATTACTTGCCCCGAGAAGTTCGGCGGGCTAGAGCCGACAAGTCTTGAATCTTAGGCTAGGAAGTATGAGTGCCTTAGAGTATAGTCTCCGCTTCAATTCTTCAAGCCCAAGCCAAGAATTTTGAGGAAAGCCAACAACCGTAAAGAGGTGAGCATGAGTTTGACAGAGGTTAGAACAAGAAGGCTAGATCTTCGGGTCCGACTGGTGAGTTTAGAGGAGGGCAAATACATCAGTTTTCTAGGCATTCAGGCCATTCTATGACTAGTACGCCTCCGCGATATATGGGCCAGATATTTGATAGGTCTATTCATTCCGGGGCAAGCCAGAGTTTTAGAGCATCAGGTTCTCATTACAGAGGCGACTCGGGCCAGGCAAGGCCACCCATGCCACGATGTTCTCAGTGCGGGAAGTCACATTGGGGCCAGTGTCGATTAGGCTCAGATGTTTGCTATGCATGCGGTCGTCCATGCCATATCATGCGTGACTGCCCCTCGATTGTTGATAGGGGTAGGATCCAACCTTCAGGGTCGGCAGCCGAGTCTTCATCATCCATATGCCCTCTGGGGCAAGGTTCACAGACGCCGGTCAGCTGTGGTAGAGGTAGAGGAGGAGCCCCCGGTTCTAGCGGCCCCCAGCATCGTATTTATGCATTGGCTGGGCAACAGGATCTTGAGTCCTCCCCTGATGTCGTCACAGGTATATTATCGGTATTTTCTCATGATGTGTATGCTTTGATTGACCCAGGCTCCACCTTTTCATATGTTACTCCATGTATTGCTGGTCGATTTGGGTTGAAACAGGAATCAATTAAACCTTTTGAACTATCGACACCCGTTGGTGAATTGGTAATAGCTAGCCGAGTATATAGAAATTGTGTAATTGTGATTTGTAATCATCGTACTATGGTTGATTTACATGAGTTAAAAATGGTATACTTTGATATTATTATGGGCATGGATTGGTTGGCTTCTTGCTACGCCAATGTTTATTGTAGAACAAAAATAGTTCGCTTCCAGTTTCCGGGAGAACCAGTTTTGGAATGGAAAGGAAATACAGCGTCTCCGAGAGGTAGGTTTATTTCCTATCTCAAGGCCAAGAAAATGATTGCTAAAGGCTGTATTTATTATTTAGTCCAGGTTCAAGATATAGAAGCTGAATCGCCAACTCTTCAATCTGTTCTCGTGATGAATGAGTTTTCGGATGTATTTCTAGATGAGCTTCTAGGCTTTCCCTCAGAGCGGGAGATTGATTTTTCTATCGATGTGTTATCTGATACCATTCCCATATCTATTCCTCCTTATATAATGGCTCTCGCAGAGTTGTAAGAGTTGAAGGAGCAATTGAAGGACTTGCTTGAAAAAGGCTTTATTAAGCCTAGTTCTTCCCCGTGGGGAGCACCCGTGTGGTTTGTGAGGAAGAAAGATGGCTCCTTGCGAATGTGCATTGACTACAGGCAATTGAATAGGGTGACGATCAAGAATAAATATCCGCTCCCAAGGATTGATGACTTATTTGATCAATTGCAGGGTGCCAAGTGGTTTTCAAAGATAAATTTGAGATCTAGGTATTATAAGGTGAGAGTTAGGGAGGAAGCTATTCCTAAGACGGCATTTAGAATAAGATATGGTAATTTCGAATTCCGGGTAATGTCATTTGGACTAACTAATGCACCGGCAGTATTCATGGACTTGATGAACAATGTGCTCAGGCCTTTCTTAGATATATTTGTGATTGTAGTCATTGACCATATCCTGGTATATTCTCGGTTCGAGGCAGAACATGCGGATCATTTATGTACCGTTCTTAGAGTTCTTAAGACTCGAGAGCTATTTCCAAAAAAATTAAAATGTTAGTTTTGGTTGAATTTGGTGACCTTTTTGGGGCATATTATTTCGGCCGTCAATATTCGGGTAGATACCCAAAAGATTGAGGCTGTGAAGACTTGGCCGAGGCCTACAACACCTACGGAGGTTCGCAGTTTTCTGTGTTTGGAAGGTTATTACAGAATATTTGTAGAGGATATTTCTTCTATCTCTGCACTACTAACGAGGCTAGCTCAGAAATCAGCTAAATTTCAATGGACGGATGCCTGTGAATGTAACTTTCAGGAGTTAAAGAATAGATTAACTTCTACCCCAGTCCTGACACATCCAGAAGGATCGGAAGGCTATGTTGTCTATTGTGATGCTTCGGGAGTTGGGTTAGGGTGTGTGTTGATGCAGCATGGTAAGGTGATTGCTTATGCTTCAAGGCAGTTGCGAAAATATGAGAAAAACTATCAAACTCATGATCTTGAGTTAGCTGCAGTGATTCATGCATTGCAAATGTGGAGACATTATTTGTATGGTGTCCACGTGGATATCTATATGGATTACAAGGGCCTTTAGTATATTTTCAAGCAGAAAGAATTGAATTTACGGCAAAGGCGGTGGTTGGAGTTGTTGAACGATTATGATGTTAACATTCTATATCATCCCGGGAAGGCGAACGTTGTTGCTGATGCTCTTAGCCATAGATCTATGGGAAGTTTAGGTGATGTTCAGCCAGAGAAAAGAGAGTTAGCTCGTGAGCTCCAGCAATTAGCTAGCCTAGGAGTTCGGGTAGTGGACTCAGGCAATGTGGGAGCTACCATTCAGAATTCAGCTGTTTCATCGCTAGTAGTTGAAGTGAAAGAGCGCCAGTATGAGGACCCCATACTAGTTCATTACAGAAATACACTTCCTCAGAAGAAGAATTCATCCTTTGAAATTTCTAGAGATGGAGTTCTCCGATGTCGAGGCAGGTTGTGTATTCCTGATTATGCGGGATTATGCCATCAAATATTGAAAGAAGCCCATTGTTCGTGTTATTCTTTTCATCCCGGAGCAACGAAAATGTACCATGATCTCAAATCTATATATTAGTGGAATGGAATGAAGAAGGTCAGAGCGGAATTCGTGGCCTAATGTCCTAACTGTCAACAAGTGAAAATTGAACACCAAAAGCCCGGTGGATGGTTGCAAGCTATGGAAATTCCAACTTGGAAATGGAAAGTGATTAATATGGACTTCATTGCAGGCTTGCCTTGGTCTAAGCATAAATATGATTCTATATGGGTAATTGTGGATAGACTTACGAAGTCAGCTCATTTCCTACCAGTAAGAACTACATATGTAGCTGAAGCTTTATGTTAAAGAGATAGTACGACTCCATGGTGTCCCAGTATCTATTATTTCCGATAGAGGGACACAATTTACAGCCAATTTCTGAAACTCTTTTCAAGTAGGTTTGGGGACTCAAGTGAGTCTTGGTACAGTGTTTCATCCATAGACTGATAGACAAGCTGAGCGTACCATTCAGACTCTCAAGGATATGCTACGGGCATGTGTGTTGGATTTTGAGGTCTTTGGGATAATCACTTACTGCATATTGAATTTTCTTATAACAACAGTTATCATTCTAGCATCTAAATAGCCCCGTATGAGGCTTTGTATGGGCGCAAGTTTAGATCGCCAATTGGGTGGTTTGAAGTAGGGGAGACTAAATTGATAGGGCCAAACTTGGTCCACCAAGCTATAGAGAAAGTCAAGCATATACAAGATTCGTTATTAATAGCTCAGAGTCATTAGAAATCCTATGCAGATAATCATCGACGGGACTTAGAGTTCCAAGTTAAAGATTGGGTATTCTTGAAGGTGTCGCCAATGAAGGGCGTCATGAGATTTGGAAAAAAGGGCAAGCTTAGTCCTCGGTATATTGGCCCTTATGAGATTGTACGTAAAGTAGGCGAAGTGGCTTATGAATTAGATCTACCTTCAGATTTGGAATCAGTCCATCCGATTTTTCATGTATCGATGTCGTAACTGCATTGGAGATCCCTCTATAATTGCACCGGTAGATGATGTTCAAGTCACTGAGCAATTATCCTATGAAGAAGTTCCCATTGCCATTCTAGATAGACAAGTACAGAGACTCAGAACCAAAGATGTAGCTTCAGTTAAAGTCTTATGGAGGAATAATAATAGAGAGGAAATGACCTGGGAAGCTGAAGAAGACATGAAGTTTAGGTACCCACATTTCTTTCCACCTCCAGAGGAGACTCAGGCAGAGACACCATTACCCTCAGGTATGTAATGCTTTTCTTGATGCTTTCTTGGTCGTGTGTGGCCATGGATGTTGATGTTGTTGTTGTTTCCCTATGAGGCGATATATTTTGGGTTGCTGTGACAGGATGGTAGTGTCATATTACAAGGAAAACTCCGGCAAATTTTTTGTAGAATCCCCGATAGCCTATCATTTGAGGACGAATGTTCCTAATGGGGGAGAATGTTACATCTCAAAAAAATTTGAGTTGCTACGTTGTGAAAGGACTAATGCGAGCTTAAGGTACATGAAGTCCTTATGAAGTTAAAGAGAGTATTTGATAGCTTTAAAGTGCGTACTAGAATATTTTTAAGTCACATGAATCGGCGGAACTAAGTTTGTTGAAGGAAGTGAAATGTAAGTTGTGATTGGGAAGGTTTCGTAGCAATAGAGCTAATGTTTATTTAGTAATGTTTTGTGGAAGAGCTATAGGGCTCCTTAGATGGTTAATGAAGTGTTATATAAGTGCCAAGAAGGTTCCACAAGGATTGGAACTCAAACAAATCAACGAGAGCATGTTCGGAAAAAATGGGTTATATGACCACTTATACGGTCTGTATAACTTTATACGGCCCGTATAATGGTTCAGATAACATTCAAGAGAAGGTTCAGTCCCAGGTTGAATTATACAACAACCTATACGGACCGCATAAAGTTATACGGACCACATAAGTGTCCGTATAATCGGGTCGAGTCATTTTTTAAGATTTGTCTCTTTATATATAGATGACCCTTGTTCTTATTTTTCATTTCCCGCATTTTCCCCAAGTCATGAAAGTTATAGAACATTCCCCCTTCCATATTAACACAAACCCAAGAGAAATCAAAGATTAAATACCAAGAATCAAGAGAATCAAGTGCGGAGAGATTCTCTAGGGTTGTAGAATTCAAGATTTCCTTTGGCGTTGAAGTTGGAGTTTCATTCAAGTGAGATTCATGAGTTTTACATCTATTACATGTTACTAAGATCATTTAATTGTTGAATAACTTGGATGAGGGAAGAAAGTAGAAGATGAAGCTCAAATATGGATTTAATGATATTTTTGAGTAATAAACTAACTTGAGTCATGATTCTTAGTATTCCATGAGTATAATATAGCTGTGGGTGGTATTAATGATGTTGAGGAAGTATTGTATGTAAGTGAATGTGGTGCTGTGTTGTGGTTATGGTTATGAATGACCTTAAAAGGGAGTTTTGAGGATTGGACGAAGTTTAACTTGGATGAAGCCTCTTGATTATGATATTATGGATGTTGCTATTGATGTTTGGGAGTTGTTTATTATATGGAGAAAGTTGATGAAACAAAGGAAATGCTGCCCAAATTCCGTTAGCTCTTAGTTTCTTTAGTTTAAGCTTAATCACACTTTCAATGACCTAACCTTGGTACGAATTCTCTTGAATGTTGAGTCGCCAGTTTGGAAGGAGAACGTTTAGTCGTTAAGTAGACATAAAGGTACGTAAGGCTAACCCTTCTTTCTTAAGGCATGATCCCATTATTGTATACCTTCAAGTGAATTCCATAATGCCTTCTATGAGGACTTCATTCCTAGAATCACTAAAGCTCATAATTCTTGACGTTTCCATGATACCATTGGTTCAATCCGCTAATAGTTGATCTTATATGGAACGATATAATGAACGTGATGATGATGACGATGTTGACGATACTTATGTACTCATATATATATATATATATATATATATATATATATATATATATATAACACCGAGCTTATATGGCCGGGTATGATATCTATTGAGCGCGCACCACTGCAGTTGGGTACGGATAACACTGAGCCTTGGTAGGGCCAGGTATGTATAACACCGAGCCTTGTCATTTTCGGGTATGTGAAACACTGAACCTCTATGGTCAGATGTAGTACTACTATATGTATATAAGTGTATGTAATGGAAGGTTCCCATTTGAAAAAGGCAAGTGAATATGATGAACGCCGCTGGAGGTATAGATGGCTCTATTATCCCATGACTCTGCTATTTTATGCTATCTTCCGTGCTTCTCTTATGCTATTGATTATGCCTTACATACTTAGCACATTGTTCGTACTGAATTCCTTTTGTTTGTGGACGCTGTGTCATGCTCGCAGGTGGATAGGGAGATAGACTTGATCATTAGGCTGCTTATTCAGAGACTTCTTAGAGGAGCTCTACTTGATTTGAAGCTGCAGCTGTTGATACTATTCTTTTGTATATATATGGGCATGGCGGGGCCCTGTCCCGTCTATATGATGTTACATACTCTTCTTAGAGGCTCATATATGGTTACGTACAGTTAGATGTCTTTAGCGTTGTCGGCTCATAGTTTGTATGTCATTTTGTTAGCCTTGTCGGCTTGTATGTATGTATATGGGCATGTTTGTTGATGTTGATATAAAAGTGCCTTAGCCTAATGAAAATGGTAGTATTGATGCGTAGAGATTGTTAGCAGGCCATGTGGCTCACCTAGATATAATTGTGAAAGTATGATGAGAGGTGCCCGTCATGGCCCTTCGGTTGGGTTGTGACATTAGGTTCGGACAACGTATAGCTGCGATTATAATATCGTATTACGGCGAATCTTGGCTAGAATTCAAGGTAAAAATTTAAGATATTGCGGTTCTAACGGAAGTAAGGTATGAATCTTCTTATTGATATTGATTTAGGCTTATTTATGAAGGTAGAGCTATTAAATAATCGTATAATGAAATTGCTGGTTGAGAAATTTGATAAACATCGTGTGAGATGTTTTATGGAATATTTTGTTGTGGATGATGATGTTGTTGACGTTAGAGTTGTTGTTGTTATGTTGGTTGTTGGTATTGTGATTTCGGGCTAGGGATATAAACAGGGGAGATGCTACCCGAATTTTGGCAGATTCTAAAGGAGTTTAATTTAAAGTCTTGAGATAGGAATATAACGATAAGTCTAACAATAGTATGATTTTTCTTGAATGTAGATTTACAAGCTCGGGAGAATAAGCATTAAGTTAAGTAGTAGGACATCAATCAGGTATGTTAAGGCTAGTCCCTTTCTTTCTAAAGGCATGATTCCTTTCTTATGAACCTATACATGTTTCCATAATGTCCTTATTGCCAGAAGATAGAGATTCATGATTCTTAAAAGATCTTATGATGCTAAAGATGGATGTTTCCTATGATGATTTTGATGATGATGATGATCCTATTTCTAGAAATTTCAAAGTTTATGGTTTTAATGCTATCATGAGATTATTGACTATATTTCATGATGTCATTGATTTCTATCATGAGATTATTGAGTATATTTCATGATGTCATTAATTTTACTCATTGTTGTTGGTCTCACCTTATGTTTCTTGTTCCTTCAAGGTGAGATAGAGCGATAATGATTGTTCCATAACATAAATCGGAGATTACCGACCTTACGTCACTCCGATAAAGTGGTAACTTTTATTTGGGCTCTCATGCATGGTACTTATATATATATATATATATATATAGGGGATATGGGGAATGGTGAGGCATTATATACGCATAACCACTTGATCAGTTGGTATATTATGATTTCGTCCAGACGCAGGATGCCTGAATGCGGGATAAATGGGTATGGATCGGGCCGTTCGTTCCGCGACAATACATATTTATATTGATTATATGATATATGGATCGGGCTGCATGTTCTGAAACAACACAGTATATATATATATATATGGATTGGCCTGCACGTTCCCCAGCACTATTATGTTATACGTAAGAAAAATGTTTTCTTTAAAAAGGCTAAGCATGCATGGTATCCTCTTTATGAGGCAATCAGATGTACATGTTAACTTTATCTCATGTTATATTCCATATTTCTTCTTATGTTATTTTCATGCCTTACATACTTAGTACATTATTCGTACTGACGTCCTTTCTTGTGGATGCTGCGTTCATGCCCGCAGGTAGATAGGTAGACAGACCTGATCATTAGGAGCTTTATTAGCGGAGTTTCAGAAAGGCTCCAATTTTCCTGGAGCTGCAACCTATTGGTACTACTCTTTTGTATATATAGACTTGGGTATGGCAGAGACCTGCCCCGTCCTTATGGATTCCTGTATTATTTATATAGAGGCTCGTAGACAGATGTATGTATCTAGATATTCCATAGTCTTATCAGTACATATTGATGTATAGTGTTTAGACAGCCTTGTTGGCTTATGTTTATGGGCATGGTTGCTGGTGATTACATAACGGTGTGCCATTATCTTGTGAGACATGTCCTTACAGAGTATGATGCATATGAGCTAGCTTATGGCCCACCTTGAAATGATTATGAGATGTATATTTAGAGGTACTCGACAGGTTAGCTCTGGGTGTCCATCATGGCCCTCTAGTTGGGTTGTTACAAAAGTGGTATCAGAGCAGTTCGTCTTAGGGAGTGTCTACGAGCCGTGTCCGGTAGAGTCCTGTTTATGGGTGTGAAGCACGCGACACTTATAAACAGCAGGCTACAGAGCATTTTAGGAATAATTGACCCTCTTTCTTATCTTAGATCGTGCGATGGAGCTATGCTATCAGATCCCCCTTTTATTAATCGTGTGCTATGATTTCAACGATGCCTATGAAGAGGAAAGCTACAGCGGCCCAGAAGGACAAGACAGTGGCAGGAAGAAAAACTGAACGGGAGCCACCGGTAGAGATAGAAGTGGCTGAGTCTCATAATGAGGTTCCATCTCGGACCTCTCCTATTCTACCCCTACCAGAGGAGCATGAAGGGGCTTCAGCTCTAGCTCTAGAACCCCCTGTTCCTCCACCGGATGCCTCATGCCAACAGATGACCGAGGCTATTCAGTTGTTGACCCAGTTAGATGCCGCTCAGGCACAGAAGCAGGGCGCGAGCCAGGGTGATAGAGTGATCAGCGCAGGAGCTCGTGATTTTATTAGCCCGAACCCTCCAAAATTTTACTGGTCAAATCCGAATGAACACTCGCAGGGCTTTATAGATGAGATGCTAAGGACGCTACGAATAACACATGCTTCTGATACTGAGTCAGTTGAATTGGCTTCTTATAGACTGCGGGATTTGGCCGTCCACTGGTACAACACTTAGATGTCTTCACAAGGGGCAAATAGACCTCCCCCAGTATGGAAAGAGTTCATGGATGCCTTTCTCCGACATTATCTACCACCGGAGGTTCGACGGGCCGGAGCCGACAAGTTCTTGAATCTCAGGCAGGGGAATATGAGCGCTTGGGAATACAGTCTCCGTTTTAATGCTTTGGCTTGGTATGCCCCAGCCATTGTAACCGATATAAGAGACCATGTACACCGATTCGTGAGTGGTTTGGGTCCACATTTGATTAAGGAGTGCTTGATAGCCTCGCTCCAGGACAGGATAGATATTGCTCGTATTCAGACCCATGCTCATTTCTTGCCAGTTAGAACTACGTACTCAGCAGAAGATTATGCAAAGTTGTATATTAAGGAAATAGTTCGACTGCATGGTGTTCTAATATCCATTTTCACCGATAAAGGAGCACAATTTACAGCTAATTTTTGGAAGTCTTTTCAAGAAGGTCTGGAAACTCAGGTAAGATTTAGCATAGTATTTCATCCACAGACTGATGGGCAAGCCGAGCGCACTATCCAGACCCTTGAAGATATGCTGAGAGCATGTGTGCCAGGAAATTGGGATGATCATTTCCCTCTTATTGAATTTGAGTACAAAAATAGCTACCACTCCAGTATTCAGATGGCCCCATATAAAGATCTATATGGAAGGAAGTGTAGATCGCCAATTGGATGGTTCGAAGTAGGAGAGACAAAGTTAGTGGGCCCAAACCTGATCCAGTAAGCGGTAGAGAAGATCAAGCTTATTCAGGATCGGTTATTAACACCCCCAAAGTCGTCAAAAATCCTACGTGGACAATCGTCGATGAGATTTGGAATTCAAAGTTAATGATTGGGTATTCTTGAAAATGTCGCCGATGAAAGGTGTAATGAGATTTGGCAAGAAGGGCAAGCTTAGTCCCCAGTATATTGGGCGTTGCATGAAGGGCAAGCTTAGTCCCCGGTTAGATCTGCCTTCGGACTTGGAGTCAGTTCACCCGGTGTTTCATGTGCCAATGCTTTAGAAATGCATGGGAGATCCTTCCATTGTGCCTGGAGATGATGTCCAAGTTACTGAGAAATTGTCCTATGAAGAGGTACCCATTGCCATTTTAGATAGCCAAGTTCATAGACTTAGAACCAAAGACGTAGCTTCAGTTAAAGTCTTGTAGAGAAACAATAACAGAGAGGAAATGACTTGGGAAGGAGAGGAGGATATGAATGTCACGACCTGACTAGGGCCCATGACAGTTACCCGGAGCTGACTACCGAGCACCACTCATTATCCCAATTATCATACCCAACCTGAACACACATAATCTACAAGGCAATATACATATATATATGTACATAAGCCCTCACGGTTGCAAAAATGATATACCAAATATCCAATGATGTATTCACGAGACAACTACTACCCACGCATACGTATCTACGAGCCTCTACTAGAGTACTGAGACATAAGGGCGGGACAGGACCCCGCCGTACCCAAATATGTACACACAAAAATGTATCAACAAATGGCACTTCCGGAGTAATGGAGTGCTCCTGTGAATCTGCTACGTCGCTCCTAAGATTCTGGGCCGCCTCCCTGTCTACCTGTGGGCATGAACACAGTATCCACAGAAAGAAAAGGAAGTCAGTATGAACAATGTACTGAGCATGTAAGGCATACACAATAACATGATAAAGAGATGCAAGAATATAAGGAAAAAGGGTAACTTGAACTAATTGCCTCTTAAGGAAGTGTGTCACGACCCATACCGGAGGGCCGCAATTGACACCCAAGACCCTACTCGGCTGAGTGCCATACTACCATTCCATCCATAAGTCATAACTTTTTGTGAACCTTTAATCAATGAAATGACGTTTCCGTCACGTACAAAAAAAAACTTTTCAATAAAACTCTTTTGTCAAATTAGGGACTTCTCCCTTATCGTTAATTCAAGAAAACCTTTAGTCACAATAGAATTCTTAAAAATAAAGCTTGAAAATACATCGACCTGTATGGTCGCTTTATACTACTGTCGACTCTTCGACGCGCAATCCACAGGACACTGTCTGCAAAGTCTCTAACATATACACAATACCATAACATAAGTACTTTGACTCGGAAACACTCCGAACTGAGATGGAGCTCACCAATCTAGCTGATAGCCTGGGAACATCCTATAATTCTAGCACGTCGGTACTGTAGCACGTGTTTCTGTTCTGTCAGCTGAACTTGTAACGTGCATAATTCTCTACTCTGATGTCCTATCGACGAGAGGTTTGTTGCGTCGGAAACTAGACTCGACAAAATTCATCTTAAGATTTTGTTTTACCTTAAAACACTTCATATGCTAAGATATATTAGTCCGCCAAGTTGGACCAAAATTGCTCCTCATATTTTCTCCAAAGTCCGACAAACTTAATTTCCTTCGTTCACTTGCCCTCCAGTCCTTTCGATACTTCTCATACATGATCTTAAACCCTTACAACCATCAAATAGGCACATATCACTTGAGTGTTCACAATTGAGCAGTTAACACCTACGGAACTCAACGTCCGAACTGCGAGGTGTAACATTCTTCCCCCCTTAAAAACATTCGTCCTCAAATGTTATAGTTACAACTCCATGACGATTTTACTTATGTCTTGAAGTGACTGTCCTTCTCTTATACTCTGATCGCCTTATTTTTAACATAGGTTGGTCAACCTCTTCTCTCGCAATCATTAAGAATCCCCAATCGTGAGGTTCACACGCTTCTAATTTCCCTCAAACTGTTCTAGTTCTTCATCCTCCCTTTATGTCTAAACCTGTAGGTCTCCTTAGCACACTTCCCAGGGGGGTCACCCATCCTATTACTACTCGGGCCCAAGCATGCTTAACCTCGAAGTTCTGATGGGATCAGGTGTATTAGTGCTGGTATGATCACATCCATCCTACTGCGTGGCCTTTATCATGTGACCTAAAACAAGTTGAATTTCAAACAGATCCCAAGAAAAATTTCTGGTAATGCATCTCCCTCCGAATTGGAAAATTTCCTCATGTTACTAACCACAGAAATGTTGTTTTAGTCTTTGGAACTCCCTATTACTTCTTAATTTTCCCATTTTTGGGTGTCATAATTTCTCTAATACCTTAGTCAGTCCTTGTGCTCGTACTCAAGCTTACTTGCTTCCCCCCTTAAAGGTTTTACCTTATGGTGTTGTATTTCATTGTCATTCTTGATCGAAATTTCATCCCATAATAATCCTTTCGTCCTCGCTTTTTATACTTCCCCAGTCACTTCCCCTTCCATTCATTGGTTGTACATTTCAATCATTTTTACAAAACCCTTACCATATCCGACTTATAATCCTTTTTACCAATACTTACCTCTGTGCTGATTCCCTCAACATCTATTGTCCCTGTAGTCCCAATATCATCATTCACTTCCTTTGCCAGTACCATTCTTCTGCTGAAGTCAAGGGTTAGTGCAAGGAATTTCATTTCCTATGACTTGGCTCTCATCGCACGATCTTAGATATGAAAGAAGGGTAACCATCGTAAATGCCCTGTAGCCTCCTATTTATAAATGTGGCGCGCAACACACCATAAACAAGACTCTACTGGACACGACTTTGCAGACAACCCCTAGGACGAACTGCTCTAATACCACTTCTGTCACGACCCAAACCGGAGGGCCGCAACTGACACCCAAGACCCTACTCAGTTGAGTGCCATACTACCATTCCATCCATAAGTCATAACTTTTTGTGAACCATTAATCTATGAAATGACGTTTCTGTCAGGTACAAAAAAATACTTTTCAATAAAACTCTTTTGTCAAATTAGGGACTTCTCCCTTATCGTTAATTCAAGAAAACCTTTAGTCACAATAGAATTCTTAAAAATAAAGCTTGAAAACACATCGACCTATATGGTCGCTTTATACCACTATCGACTTCTCGACGCGCTATCCACAGGACACCGTCTTCAAAGTCTCTAACATATACACAATACCATAACATAAGTACTTTGAGTCGGCAACACTCCGAACTGAGATGGAGCTCACCAATCCAGCTGATAGCCTGGGAACATCCTATAGCCAATGTCTTCTACTCATCTGTATACACCTGCGTGGTATGAAACAGAATGCCCCCAGGAAAAGGGACGTCAGTACGAACAATGTACCGAGTATGTAAGGCAGAATTGAAACAATATATCTCGACTCAGATTATAAAAGAGTAACAGACTCAACCTGTACCTGTAACCAACTCTGATAAACATGTACATGCATATGAACTTTTGATACAGCATGAGTATGTGCAAAGGAACTTTATATATATATAATGCATGCCCTCACCCTGCTCGCAGCCCCTTCGGGCATAATAGCATAATGGGCCCTTCGGGCAGCCGCTTCCGGCATCATAATCATCGTATACCAGCTGATCAGGTGGTTTGCGTATATAACGCCTTAGCCCTTTTCCCTTCCCCATAAAATGATGTCGTGCATGTATGTAAATATGCAAATGCATGAAAATCTTTCAAAACCATCAAAAGACTCCCTTCAAAGCAACTTTTATTTCAAAACGGGAACTTCTTCCCTTTTCTTAAAAATGGGAACTTCTTCCCCTTTTTCTCGAAAATGGGAACTTCTTCCCCTTTTCAGTTGTCTCCTTCGAGACTCAAAAATTAAATGTAAAATGCATAGGTAAGAGAAAAACCTTATGAATATCCCCTTCGGGATTTAGACAACATTATTAAATCGTAAAACTTAAGAATGCCCCTTCGGGACTCAAGAGGTCAAAGATACGAATACTCCTACACTGTCTAGGAATAGAGTCTTTGGAGTTCATTCATTTGCTGGGGTTGTTTGGATAATAAGGATCTTCATCACTACCATAATCATCACCACTATCATGTCTCACTTTGAATGACTATAACATAAACTGAGGCCGTATGTTATATAGCAAGCTCAGACATAAGCTGAGGCCATAGCACACTCAGACATAAGCTGAGGCCATAGCACACTCACACTCAAACATAAGCTGAGGCCATAGCACACTCAGACATAAGCTGAGGCCATAGCACACTCAGACATAAGCCAAGGCCATATATTATATAGCACGCTCAGTCACGTCATGAAATCATCTAAAAACTTAGGCTTGAAAATCTCTAGGATTGGAGTCATCGTAAGATTTTTCAGAAACTGTAGACTTCTAGCATTTCTAGGAGTAAAAATATTATGGATGTCATGTATGGAATCAAAACTTAGGAATCATGCCTTTGAAAGAAAGGGACGAGCCTTAACATACCTGGAAGCTCGCTTCTTGACTTTCCAACCTACCTCCTGTCTTGAAATCTACATTTAAAACAATTCATTCTATTGTTAGGCTCGTTGTTATATACTTATCCTAAGCCTCCAAATAAATCTTTCTAGAATCTGCCGAAATTTCGGCAGCATCTCCTCTATTTATATGCCTAGCCCAGAATCTCAATTTAGCAGCCAACAACAACAACAACAACAACAATACCAACATCAACAACAATATTATCAACACCAATATGTACCATAAAACAGCCCACACACTGTTTTCCAACTTCCATAACTAACCAACTTACTATGCAATTATGTAACTGTCACGACCCAACCCCGTGGGCCGTGACCGGTGCCCTAGGTGGGCACCTATACGTACCCGATACCCAGATTAGCAAATTAACAGAATAATAATATAATAACATTAGTGAATACTACAGAAATTAACAGAAAGGTAGGCTTGGCACACATAGGCCGAGAAGGCCGTCATAGAACAAAATACCCCAAACGTATGTACAGAACCCACACAGATATATCCACAGACCTCTACAGAACCCAGCATAATCATAAGACGGGACAGGGCCCCGTCATACCCATAATAATGTACACATCCAGATAGAGGTGTCAAACTGTACCAAAAGATGGGCTCTGAAGAAGAGAGCGCCCCAAAATAGCAGTAGTAAGATCCTAGACGTGTGGATCGGCAAACCTGTCGTCTGAACCTGCGCGGCATAAAAACGCAGCCCCCGAAGCAAGGGGGTCAGTACGAAATATGTACTGAATATGTAAAGCAGAATCACAGAAGTATAAATCATAACAGATTCAGAAAACTGAGTAGAAAATCCTGAGTGTCATATGCATATTATCAAAACAGACAGAGTGTGTACAAAATCATATGTCATATCATATCCGGCCCCAGCCATGGGGCTCGGCAGACAGAACGTGGTCACCCTCCCGACATCGGTGCCACAACAGATAGGAATCAGAAAAAGGGGGCGTGGCCCCGTATCATAAAATGTCATATCAGAATGGCCATAACAGATCAGATCAGAACAGGCGGACATGGCACATCATACTCCACAGACCCATGTACGCGTATACCTGCCCCCTCACCTCGGGGCGCGGCGAACAATGCAGAAGATTACGCTTAACAACATATCCTGGCCCGGGCTCAGTGTGGGAAACGTTGGGACATCCACGAATAGAGTAGTGAGAAACTAATGCAAATTTTAAAACGTCATAATTATCTTCAAAGACTCGACGAAGCGTATCGAAGACGAATAAGTCAAATGGAATAAAACGGGATCAGAATAACACATTTCGTATGTCAAAATAAATTACGGAAGTATAGCTTTCCCGAAGTCATACCGGGTATCAAAATAATTCGTTAGGCTTGATATAATATTTAAACCACATTCTTTAGATAATTTAAAGGTAGTCCACACATTTTCTTTCAAAAATTTGCTTAAAAAGGAAGCCTTGACTCATAAGGGTAAAATCGTAATTAGCGGGCCCGCCTCGGGACAAACAAGGCGGCGGGCTCAAACAGTGTTCTTTAACCATATGGAGTCACCTAAAAAGGTCCTACGGACATTCGACGACGCTTCGAGTAGTTTGAAGAAAAGGTGCCTTATTTCAAGCAAAGGGCACCAAATTGGTTCAATTCCATTGAAGGAAAAATGGAAAATTTCCTTTGCGGATTCCGAGGGCCACGAGGTCCTTCGAGGCCCGGATCCGACCCTAACTCACTAAAGGCATGCCAAGGGAAGTAATAGGGTTGCTTTACATACCTTTCACGCTCCTAACGCCTTCCAAAAGTCACTTCCCGTTTCGTCGAAAATCTGCAAATGGTCAAGTTAACCATTTGTAAGCCATAATTACCAAAGTCTCAATTTAATGCAAATTTGGCTACCGAAATTTCGGCAGCACTTCCCCTATACATATAGCACCCCGAGAATTCAACTCGGCTATAATTCATCAACAACAACCCAAACAACAACATTAATGCCAACAATGAACATTAAAGGCACAATTATCCTTCAACTAGCAATTTTTCTCACAAGTTAACTTAATTATCAATCCAACCCAAATTTTCGAATTAACATTATAATCTCACATCCATTATCATTTAAGATCATCACCACATGAATCTAAAGATATCTCATATCATTTCTCTTAGGATATACACTTGATATACACTTTTCCGCCAAAAGCATAACTTATGCAAAACATCAAATCCTTAGCATATGATTTCATAACTAGTTTCCAACTTCCAAATTCATCAATGAACATCATAATTCACAACCAAACACTTCATTTCCTTAACGACGGAAAATCACACTAAAGCGACATAAGTTCCTACCTTCCAATTCAATACAAACTTATATCATACTAACGTCGTTCACATTACAAACATCACAGTACCAACACTCTAAAACATTAAACAAACTTAATCCATTTTATTCTCAAACCACATACACCACACGGCCAAGTGCTATTGTTAGCCATTCAATCAAATTTATTCCACTTTCATTCTCCACATGAATTCCATCACATTCATAACTAGAATACAACATAATTTCAACACATTTGTGGCTATACATCATATATATACATACGGCTACACACTCACACACACACCCACTTTGCAAACTTCCATTTCTTCATACAATAAGCACATTTCCACATACTACAACACAAATAAGGCTCAACAACACAATAACAAGGTAGAAATTCTTACCTTTTCTTCAAGTCTCCTTCACTTGAATATATGATCACCTTGGAGATTCTAGTGCTCCCCACTCCAATCCAACTATACCAAGATGCAAAGGAACCTTGAATTAGTAGGAATTTAACAAGAAATGAATTTTTGAAGCAAGATTTTGGATGGCTAAATTTGGAGGGCAAACCCGAAACCCTCCTCTCTCTCTCTTATGTTTTTTGCTCTTACTTGTTCTTGCTTCTAATGGATTAATATGAAGACTTGGTCTTCTCTTATAATTAGTGGTCACATGTCTTGCACATGACCACATTAATTGGGCTTGGGCCAAGGCCTACCATGGCCGGCCACTTCAATGGATTGGGCTCCAATTCACTTAAAAATTTTTTGAGCCCAATAACTTATGGATCACATTTTGTAATTCCCGAAACTAATTTCCAAAATTCCAAAATTACCCTTAGCCTTGTCCCACACTTTCATGATTCTATTCTTTCATGCATAACTCCTATGTTCAACAGAACATCAAATTTGACCTCATATCTCAAAAATCCAATATAATTCAAGTCTTTCCAAACGTGTGAAAACACGGGATATAACATCCTCCCCCCCTTTAGAACATTCGTCCTCGAATGTAAAATTAATCTTATAGGGTTTGAGAACACTTTGGGGGAGTTCATGCTTACAGACAACATATAATTTCATACGATTTATTTTGAAATGAAATTGAGCAGGGATTTGAGGTTACCTGTGGCCATAGGGAACAGATGAGGGTATTTCTTCTTCATTTCTTCCTCCGACTCCCAGGTCATCTCCTCCCGGTTATCATTCCGCCACAGTACCTTAACGGAGGCCACATCTTTATTTCGGAGCCTCCTTACCTGGCGATCCAAAATAGATACGGGCTGCTCCTCGTACGATAACTGCTCCGTCACCTGAATATCATCGGCAGGGAATACTCTGGAAGGGTCTCCGATGCATTTACGAAGCATAGAGACGTGGAACACCGGATGCACCGCTTCCAAATCAGATGGCAGATCTAACTCATAGGCGACATTCCCAGCTTTCCGAACAATCTGATAAGGCCCAATATAACGCGGACTGAGCTTACCCTTCCTGCCGAACCGCATCACGCCTTTCATAGGCGATACCTTCAGAAATACCCAATCGCCTACCTGAAACTCTAACGGTCGACGCCTTCTATCCGCGTATGACTTCTGTCGACTCTGGGCTGCCAACAGTCGCTCTCGAATAAGTTTCACCTTATCCACAGCCTGCTGGACCATATCTGGGCCGATTAACTCTGTCTCGCCAATATCAAACCAGCCAACCGGCGATCTGCACTTCCTGCTATATAAAGCCTCGTACGGAGCCATTTGGATGCTGGAATGGTAACTATTATTATATGCAAACTCGATCAACGACAAGTGATCATCCCAGCTGCCTCTGAAATCAATAACGCAGGCCCGCAACATATCCTCCAGCGTCTGTATAGTGCGCTCGGCCTGACCGTCGCTCTGAGGATGAAACGCTGTGCTCAAGCTCACCTGAGTCCCTAGACCCTCCTGAAAAGATCTCCAGAAATGCGCCGTAAACTGGGCGCCTCTGTCAGAGATAATAGATAGAGGAACTCCGTGAAGCTTCACAATCTCCTTAATATAGAGCCTGGCATAATCCTCGGCGGAATAAGTAGTCCTGACGGGAAGAAAATGGGCTGATTTCGTCAGCCTATCCACGACGACCCAAATGGAGTCATACTTCCGTGGAGTGCGAGGCAAACCCGTAATGAAGTCCATATTAATAGCCTCCCACTTCCATGTCGGAATCTCCATCTCCTGTAGCAGTCCTCCCGGCTTCTGGTGCTCAATCTTGACCTGCTGACAATTAGGACACTGATCGACGAACTCTGCAATGTCCCGCTTCATACCGTCCCACCAGTAAAAACATCGAAGGTCATGATACATCTTCGTAGACCCCGGATGGACTGAATAGCGAGCATAATGTGCCTCGCTCATAACCTGCTGCCGAAGGCCTGCAATGTCAGGTACACACAACCTGCCCTTGTATAATAAAGTGCCGTCCGGCGAAAACTCGAACGGGGTCCTCTCCTTATCATAAGCTGTGTCCCTGTACCGAGCTAAGACAGGATCCTCGAACTGATGCCGCCTAATATCATCCCTGATGGAGGACTCAGAAACCCCTCGAACAGAAATCCGGGTGTCTCCAGAATCGGCCAGACGAATCCCAAGACTGGCCAACTGCTGAATATCACGGGCTATCTCTCTCCTGTCTGGCTGTAAGTCTGCCAAACTGCCCATGGACTTCCGACTGAGCGCATCCGCAACAACATTAGCCTTACCCGGATGATACAAAATATCCACGTCATAATCCTTCAGAAGCTCCAACCACCTCCGCTGCCGCAAATTAAGCTCTCTCTGTCTGAAAATATACTGGAGGCTCTTATGGTCAGTATAAATATCCACATGAACGCCATATAAGTAGTGTCTCCATATCTTCAGAGCATGAATCACCGCTGCGAGCTCCAGATCGTGAGTAGGATAATTCTTCTCATGCTTCTTGAGCTGCCGGGAAGCATACGCTATAACTCTGCCGTGCTGCATCAATACACAGCCTAACCCGATGCCAGAAGCGTCACAATAGATGACATACCCATCCGGTCCCTCGGGAAGAGTCAGAACTGGGGCTGTAGTCAGCTTCTCCTTCAGCGACTGGAAGCTTCGTTCACAAGCATCAGACCACTGGAACTTAGCTCCCTTCTGAGTCAGCCTTGTCAAAGGCGCTGAAATCGAAGCAAACTTCTCCACGAATCTCCTGTAATAACCTGCTAAGCCTACGAAACTGCGTACCTCTGTAGGCGTCGTGGGTCTGGGCCAATTCTTCACAGCCTCGATCTTCTGTGTGTCCACCCGGACACCATCAGCTGCAATAACATGGCCCAAGAAAGCCACTGAAGATAGCCAGAATTCACACTTAGAAAATTTCGCATACAACTTCTGATGTCGGAGTACCCCTAATACCGATCTGAGATGATCCGCGTGCTCCGCCTCAGACCGAGAATAAACCAGGATATCGTCAATAAATACAATCACAAACATGTCCAAAAACGGCCTGAATACCCGGTTCATCAAATCCATAAATACCGCGGGGGCATTAGTAAGCCCAAAAGACATGACCCTGAACTCATAATGCCCGTATCGGGTCCGGAAAGCTGTCTTAGGAATATCAGCCTCGCGAACTCGTACCTGGTGATAACCGGACCGAAGATCTATCTTCGAGAAGCACTTAGCACCCTGCAGCTGATCAAACAAATCATCAATCCTGGGGAGGGGGTATTTATTCTTTATAGTTACCTTATTCAGCTGCCGATAGTCAATACACATACGCAGCGACCCGTCTTTCTTACGCACAAATAATACCGGAGCTCCCCAAGGCGAAGTACTGGGCCTGATGAAGCCCTTATCTAGCAAATCCTTCAACTGCTCTTTCAACTCCTTCAGTTCTGCCGGCGCCATTCTATACGGAGGAATAGAGATAGGCTGAGTACCTGGGAGTAAATCAATAGAGAAATCTATCTCCCGCTCTGGCGGAAGACCTGGAAGCTCGTTGGGAAAAACATCTGGAAACTCATTAACCACGGGGACTGACTGAAGTGTCGGCGTCTCTGCTGTCAAGTCTTGTACCCGTACCAGATGATAAATATAGCCCTTTTTGATCATTTTCTTTGCCTTAAGGTATGAAATAAACTTACCTTTCGGCGATGCTGTATTACCAGCCCACACTACAACTGGCTCCCCGGGAAACTGGAAACGGACTACCTTATTCTGGCAGTCCACATGAGCATAACAGGAAGCTAGCCAATCCATACCCATAATAACGTCGAATTCAATCATATCTAGCTCCACCAAATCTGCCTTAGTGTCACGGTCACATACAACTACAGAACAATTTTTATACACCTGATTCGCTACAATATAGTCTCCGATCGGTGTGGCCACCTCGAATGGCTCTATAGGCTCAGACATAATACCAATTTTACCAGCAACAAGGGGCGAAATATATGATAAAGTCGAACCTGGATCAATTAATGCATACACATATCGAGAGAAGACCGATAAAGTACCTGTAACGACATTAGGAGATGCCTCCTGATCCTGACGACTGGCCAAAGCATAGATGCGGTTCGAAGGACCGCCAATACCAGAAGCTGCACCACGGCCTCTGCCGTGACCTGCTGGTGCCGGAGTACCCCGCCCCGTAGGGCGCATAGCTAGTGATGAAGATGATGACCCAGCGGCTGATCCGGTAGGCTGCGCTGCACCACCCGCACTGCCCTTATACGGGCAATCTCTCACCGAATGACCCTGACGGCCACAAGAAAAGCATGCCCCGGTGGCTCTGTAGCACTCGCCCGGGTGATATCTACCACAGAAAGAACACTGAACTCTGGGTGGCCTCATCTGACCAGAACCCCTATCTGTCCGCGAGCCTGATGCCCTGGAGCTCTGGCCTGCTCCTGAATACCCTGGGCCATCAAATCGGCGACCTGTAGGCTGGGGAGGTGCGCTCTGTGCCGGCTGAGATGAAAATCTGCTAGGCTGCTGCGGCTGCTGGGGCTGCCTGCCCCGAAAATCTCCAGAATACCCCGATGATCTGGCCCTCTTGGGCGGTCTCCGGTCCTGGCCCCTATCGGCCTGCTGTCCCCCTCGGCCCCTATCCTCCATGCCCTGGGCGTGCGCCTGAATACGGGCAATATCCATATCGGGCTGAGCTGCCAATACCAAACAACTATCAATAAAATAGCGATCGAGCCCCATAATATATCTGTGTATCCTGTCCGCCATCGTAGCCACCACAGTAGGCGCATATCGGGCCAAGGAATAAAACTCCAAACTGTAGTCCCGGATACTACGGCCCTTCTGTCTCAATAACAAAAATCTGTCAGCCCTGGCTCGTCGTAACTCTGGGGGCAGAAAATGTCCAAGAAAGGCCTGAGAAAAGTCACTCCAAACTGCTGGGGAAGCGTCGTCCCCTCGGGATAGCTTCCACGACTCATACCAGTTCGCTGCCACGTCATATAACCGGTACGAAGCCAATGCGACTGACTCTGTCTCGGCAGCATTAATCAGCTCTAGAGTGCGCTGCATCTTCCTGATAAACTCCTCGGGATCCTCGTCGGGCTTAGTCCCGTAGAACTCTGGAGGACCACAAGTCAAGAACTCCCGGGCCCTCGAACTGTCACGCCTATACATCCGGTCGCCTCCCAGTCCGTGGCCCTGGGCCTGTCCTGCCACCAATCTGGTCAATAACTGAATCGCCTCCCTCATGGACTGATCCTCAGTGCCTGGCCGTGGAGCTGGAGGCTCAGGTACTGGAACTGCAGGAGCTGGCGGAGGAGCCGTCCCCCGATCTGCAGCTACGGCTGCCCCAATCTCCTCTACTAGCGGCGGTGTAGACGAACCCTCTGTCTGGGGCAAAGTCTCCGGAGCAATATATGTCTGGGCCCTGGTAGTCCTCTGGACCCGGCTCGTCTCTCCTACGGCCACTGACTTGCCCTTTTGGGCCGCTGTTGCCTTTTTCGGAGGCATATCTGCAAATGTAACCATTCGTTAGGGAGGAGTCATCTTTATAACACAGCTCCAACGCACGATCTAAGACAGAAAGAAGGGTAGTATCCTAATGCCCTGTAGCTTCCCGTTTATAGGCGTGGTGCACAACACACCGATAAACAAGACTCTACTAGACACGGTCTGTGGACATTCCGAGGACGAACCGCTCTGATACCACTTTTGTCACGACCCAACCCCGTGGGCCGTGACCGGTGCCCTAGGTGGGCACCTATACGTACCCGATACCCAGATTAGCAAATTAACAGAATAATAATATAATAACATTAGTGAATACTACAGAAATTAACAGAAAGGTAGGCTTGGCACACATAGGCCGAGAAGGCCGTCATAGAACAAAATACCCCAAACGTATGTACAGAACCCACACAGATATATCCACAGACCTCTACAGAACCCAGCATAATCATAAGACGGGACAGGGCCCCGTCATACCCAGAATAATGTACACATCCAGATAGAGGTGTCAAACTGTACCAAAAGATGGGCTCTGAAGAAGAGAGCGCCCCAAAATAGCAGTAGTAAGATCCTAGACGTGTGGATCGGCAAACCTGTCGTCTGAACCTGCGCGGCATAAAAACGCAGCCCCCGAAGCAAGGGGGTCAGTACGAAATATGTACTGAATATGTAAAGCAGAATCACAGAAGTATAAATCATAACAGATTCAGAAAACTGAGTAGAAAATCCTGAGTGTCATATGCATATTATCAAAACAGACAGAGTGTGTACAAAATCATATGTCATATCATATCCGGCCCCAGCCATGGGGCTCGGCAGACAGAACGTGGTCACCCTCCCGACATCGGTGCCACAACAGATAGGAATCAGAAAAAGGGGGCGTGGCCCCGTATCATAAAATGTCATATCAGAATGGCCATAACAGATCAGATCAGAACAGGCGGACATGGCACATCATACTCCACAGACCCATGTACGCGTATACCTGCCCCCTCACCTCGGGGCGCGGCGAACAATGCAGAAGATTACGCTTGACAACATATCCTGGCCCGGGCTCAGTGTGGGAAACGTTGGGACATCCACGAATAGAGTAGTGAGAAACTAATGCAAATTTTAAAACGTCATAATTATCTTCAAAGACTCGACGAAGCGTATCGAAGACGAATAAGTCAAATGGAATAAAACGGGATCAGAATAACACATTTCGTATGTCAAAATAAATTACGGAAGTATAGCTTTCCCGAAGTCATACCGGGTATCAAAATAATTCGTTAGGCTTGATAGAATATTTAAACCACATTCTTTAGATAATTTAAAGGTAGTCCACACATTTTCTTTCAAAAATTTGCTTAAAAAGGAAGCCTTGACTCATAAGGGTAAAATCGTAATTAGCGGGCCCGCCTCGGGACAAACAAGGCGGCGGGCTCAAACAGTGTTCTTTAACCATATGGAGTCACCTAAAAAGGTCCTACGGACATTCGACGACGCTTCGAGTAGTTTGAAGAAAAGGTGCCTTATTTCAAGCAAAGGGCACCAAATTGGTTCAATTCCATTGAAGGAAAAATGGAAAATTTCCTTTGCGGATTCCGAGGGCCACGAGGTCCTTCGAGGCCCGGATCCGACCCTAACTCACTAAAGGCATGCCAAGGGAAGTAATAGGGTTGCTTTACATACCTTTCACGCTCCTAACGCCTTCCAAAAGTCACTTCCCGTTTCGTCGAAAATCTGCAAATGGTCAAGTTTACCATTTGTAAGCCATAATTACCAAAGTCTCAATTTAATGCAAATTTGGCTACCGAAATTTCGGCAGCACTTCCCCTATACATATAGCACCCCGAGAATTCAACTCGGCTATAATTCATCAACAACAACCCAAACAACAACATTAATGCCAACAATGAACATTAAAGGCACAATTATCCTTCAACTAGCAATTTTTCTCACAAGTTAACTTAATTATCAATCCAACCCAAATTTTCGAATTAACATTATAATCTCACATCCATTATCATTTAAGATCATCACCACATGAATCTAAAGATATCTCATATCATTTCTCTTAGGATATACACTTGATATACACTTTTCCGCCAAAAGCATAACTTATGCAAAACATCAAATCCTTAGCATATGATTTCATAACTAGTTTCCAACTTCCAAATTCATCAATGAACATCATAATTCACAACCAAACACTTCATTTCCTTAACGACGGAAAATCATACTAAAGCGACATAAGTTCCTACCTTCCAATTCAATACAAACTTATATCATACTAACGTCGTTCACATTACAAACATCACAGTACCAACACTCTAAAACATTAAACAAACTTAATCCATTTTATTCTCAAACCACATACACCACACGGCCAAGTGCTATTGTTAGCCATTCAATCAAATTTATTCCACTTTCATTCTCCACATGAATTCCATCACATTCATAACTAGAATACAACATAATTTCAACACATTTGTGGCTATACATCATATATATACATACGGCTACACACTCACACACACACCCACTTTGCAAACTTCCATTTCTTCATACAATAAGCACATTTCCACATACTACAACACAAATAAGGCACAACAACACAATAACAAGGTAGAAATTCTTACCTTTTCTTCAAGTCTCCTTCACTTGAATATATGATCACCTTGGAGATTCTAGTGCTCCCCACTCCAATCCAACTATACCAAGATGCAAAGGAACCTTGAATTAGTAGGAATTTAACAAGAAATGAATTTTTGAAGCA
The DNA here is from genome assembly GCF_019175385.1 of Lycium barbarum. Taxonomy (NCBI): domain Eukaryota; kingdom Viridiplantae; phylum Streptophyta; class Magnoliopsida; order Solanales; family Solanaceae; genus Lycium; species Lycium barbarum. The sequence continues at coordinate 83,893,245 of NC_083343.1, forward strand.
AGATTTTGGATGGCTAAATTTGGAGGGCAAACCCGAAACCCTCCTCTCTCTCTCTTATTTTTTTTGCTCTTACTTGTTCTTGCTTCTAATGGATTAATATGAAGACTTGGTCTTCTCTTATAATTAGTGGTCACATGTCTTGCACATGACCACATTAATTGGGCTTGGGCCAAGGCCTACCATGGCCGGCCACTTCAATGGATTGGGCTCCAATTCACTTAAAAAAATTTTGAGCCCAATAACTTATGGATCACATTTTGTAATTCCCGAAACTAATTTCCAAAATTCCAAAATTACCCTTAGCGTTGTCCCACACTTTCATGATTCTATTCTTTCATGCATAACTCCTATGTTCAACAGAACATCAAATTTGACCTCATATCTCAAAAATCCAATATAATTCAAGTCTTTCCAAACGTGTGAAAACACGGGATATAACAGTAACGACTTTATCTTCGCGAATAAACCGTTATTAACGTAATTAGAAGAAGATTCATACCTTATTCTCGTTGAAATAGCAAGATCTCCAATATCGTCTTTGAATCCACGCTAGAATCCACCATACAACAATGCCAGAATCACGACCACGCGTTACCCGAACCTAAACCACTACTCCGCGACTTAAAAATCGCTCACTTTTTGTTTTCCTTACTCTCTCTCTCCAATTTATAGAATTTTCCAGCAAAATCTGGTGAAAAAAAGGGGTCCTTACCCTTTTTATAAGGGTCAAATTCGGGGCAAATTTGGATTCGGTTCACTGTAGCAGCACTGTAGCAGGTCGGTAAGTGTAGCAGTACTATAGCACGCGTTTCTGTTCTGTCAGCTGAACTTGTAACGTCCATAATTCTCTACTCCGATGTTCTATCGACGAGCGATTTGTTGTGTCGGAAACTAGACTCGAAGAACTTCATTTTAGTCTTTTGTTTCACCCTAAAACACTTCATATGCTAAGAGATATTCGTCCGCCAAGTTTGACCAAAATTGCTCCTCATATTTTCTCCAAAGTCCGACAAACTTAATTTCCTTCATTCACTTGCCCTCCAGTCCTTTCGATACTTCTCATACATGATCTTAAACCCTTACAACCATAAAATAGGCACATATCACTTGAGTGTTCACAATTGAGCAGTTAACACCTACGGAACTCAACGTCCGAACTGCGAGGTGTAACACAGTGTCATGCTTGCTAACTCATACAATAAACAACATCATATAATGTAAGCATAAGTATGTAACTTCCCAACCATATAGGTACGGTGTGATCATCATTAGCCCGCGTCCGGGGTGAAATCTTATGCCGCCCACTAGTTGTGTCTGCCCATGCCATCTAGACATAGTGTATATGCCGCCCGCCTTAGCGATGTCTACCCGGCCATGTAGGCACGGTGTAATCTCATCATCATATACTTATAATAAAGCATGCCTAAGAACTCAAGTAAAAATTACAACTCTATCGGGGTGACATGAGGTCGAGAACCCCTGATCCCATTATGGAGTAGTCGTGATCATCATGTCTCAACTGGAAGGAACTAGCATTATAAGGTGAGCCCAACAACAATGAATAACATCGAGGAATCATATAAGGATCATTAACTTCATAAGACTATCATATCATAAGCTTTAGACTCTCTAGACTTAGATTCATCATCATCATTGTCATATTCATAACACATCTCTTATCTTTATCTCATGAGAAGCTCCTAATAATATGTCACGACCCAACCCCGTAGGCCGTGACTAGTGCCCGACCTGGACACCCGTATACATACCCATCAGATATAGTCAAGCTGAAATACGAACAATATGAAAACTTACAACAGAACTCCAGTGGTTCGTAACGTCGTCATATATATATATATCAAGATCAAATGTCTCCTGAGGAGTCACAACTAATCATATCATGAAAGGATACGCAAGCCGACAAGGCTGCCATTACATATCAATATCCATAGCACATCGAATAGACACAGCTGAACAAGCCTATATACAACCCACACATATGTCTACAGACCTCTAAGAGTACGAATGGCGAAATATGATGGGACAGGGCCCCGCCGTACCCCTAGATAAACATACATATATATATCATAAGATCTGTACCAAAAGTCTAAACTCCGGAACAACGGAGCTCTCCAAGACAGCTGAGTAGAAGTCCTATGCTGAAGGGTCACCAAACCGACTATCTGTACCTGCTGGCATGAAATGCAGCCCCCCGAAGAAAGGGGGTCAGTACGGAATATGTACCGAATATGTAAGGCAGTGTTGAATCATAAAACAAGGAAAAGCGTAACAGTAAGAAAGTTTAGAGAGCAACCCGGGAGTAACCTGGAACAGCATTTTGAACCATGTCATATGGTCCCTTACACAAATTCTAGCACACACAATATAAATATAGAATATCCTACTCGTAGCCGCTTCCGGCTAATAACACAATAGTCCCTTCGGACGGCCGCTTCCGGCATAATAATACAATAGTCCCTTCGGACGGCCGCTTCCGGCATAATAATGATGGCCCCTTCGGGCAGCCGCTTCCGGCTTAACAATGATGGCCCCTTTGGGCAGCCGCTTCCGGCTTAATAATGATGGCCCCTTCGGGCAGCCGCTTCCGGCTTAATATCACAACCATGTCAACACAACTTAATCCACAAATACCCATACAAAGAGATGATGCTATGGAATGTAAACATAAATCGTAAATGAAATGAAATAGTAAAATCTCACACCCCCTTCGGAGTGATTTTGAAAATCAAACTTTATGTTTCCTTTACTATAAAACTAATTTCCTCGAAATCATTAGTAAAACCATATACACAACTCAACTGGCACCTTATGGGTGTTCCCTTCGGAACAGAATAAGAGCTTATATATATCGACTATTATCCATCGTATAGGAAACTAAAGAGGGGAGCTCAATCACTTAAGAGTTCTAACATCAAGAAGTGAATAAGAATCATGAATCACACTCAAGACTTATGGATAGGATTACCCCAAAGTTCATATTATTCATCACTTAAATCTAAGACATGCCAAAAGAAAGAAGGGACAACTTTACATACCTGTTGACGACTATTCGTCACCCGCTCGTCTCGTCGCTCTTTTAGCCTATTTAATATAATAGTACCGTTATCGTTAGTCACCATATTTTCTAGTCCACAAATCTATTGCCCATTTCTTATAGAACCTATATTTCAGCTCATATATTCTCATTTAGGGTTTTTGTTAGTTAGGGACTTAACGAAAATCGGGCAGCATTTCCCCTATGTATTCGCCTACCCCGAATTTCTAATTGTCAGGACTTACCTCACATATCGCACCCCGAGACGTACCTGATCCTTTAACGATCTGTTCTGTTGTACTTTTCTATGCACCTTCTCTTTCATCCTCCAACCTCACATTTCAATCATATTTCAATATTCCTACCTTATCCCACATGCCTCTTTCGCACCGTTACTTACCTGTGTACTTTGTAACTTCCAATAACGTCAGTCACTTCCTTCTATCGATGTTGTTCTTCAGCTGAAATCAAAGATTAGTATAAGGAAGTTCATTTCCTATGGCTGGGCTCTATCGCACGATCTAGGATAAAAAGGAAAGATAACATCCTAAATGTCCTGTAGCTTCCTGTTTATAGGTGTGGTGCACAACACACCGATAAACAAGACTCTACTAGACACGGTCTGTAGACACTCCGAGGATGAACCGCTCTGATACCACTTTTGTCACGACCTAACCCCGTAGGCCATGACTGGTGCCCGACTTGGACACCCGTATACATACCCATCAGATATAGTCAAGCTGAAATACGAACAATATGAAAACTTACAACAGAACTCCAGTGGTTCGTAACGTCGTCATATATATATATATCAAGATCAAATGTCTCCTGAGGAGTCACAACTAATCATATCATGAAAGGATACGCAAGCCGACAAGGTTGCCATTACATATCAATATCCATAGCACATCGTATAGACACAGCTGATCAAGCCTATACACAACCCACACATATGTCTACAGACCTCTAAGAGTACGAATGGCGAAATGTGACGGGACAGGGCCCTGCCGTACCCCTGGATAAACATACATATATATATCATAAGATCTGTACCAAAAGTCTAAACTCCGGAACAACAGAGCTCTCCAAGACAGCTGAGTAGAAGTCCTATGCTGAAGGGTCACCAAACCGACTATCTGTACCTTCGGGCATGAAACGCAGCCCCCCGAAGAAAGGGGGTCAGTACGGAATATGTAAGGCAGTGCTGAATCATAAAACAAGGAAAAGCGTGACAGTAAGCAAGTTTAGAGAGCAACCCGGGAGTAACCTGGAACAACATTTTGAACCATGTCATATGGTCCCTTCCACAAATTCTATCACACACAATATAAATATAGAATATCCTACTCGTAGCCGCTTCCGGCTAATAACACAATAGTTCCTTCGGACGGCCGCTTCCGGCATAATAACACAATAGTCCCTTCAGACGGCCGCTTCCGGCATAATAATGATGGCCCCTTCGGGCAGCCGCTTCCGGCATAATAACGATGGCCCCTTTGGGCAGCCGCTTCCGGCTTAATAATGATGGCCCCTTCGGGCAGCCGCTTCCGGCTTAATAATGATGGCCCCTTCGGGCAGCCGCTTCCGGCTTAATAATGATGGCCCCTTCGGGTAGCCGCTTCCGGCTTAATATCACAACCATGCCAACACAACTTAATCCACAAATACCCATACAAAGAGATGATGCTATGGAATGTAAACATAAATCGTAAATGAAATGAAATAGTAAAATCTCGCACCCCCTTCGGAGTGATTTTGAAAATCAAACTTTATGTTTCCTTTACTATAAAACTAATTTCCTCGAAATCATTAGTAAACCATATACACAACTCAACTGGCACCTTATGGGTGTTCCCTTCGGAACAGAATATGAGCTTATATATATCGACTATTATCCATCGTATAGGAAACTAAAGAGGGGAGCTCAATCACTTAAGAGTTCTAACATCAAGAAGTGAATAAGAATCATGAATCACACATAAGACTTATGGATAGGATTACCCCAAAGTTCATATCATTCATCACTTAAATCTAAGACATGCCAAAAGAAAGAAGGGACAACTTTACATACCTGTTGACGACTATTCGTAACCCGCTCGTCTCGTCGTTCTTTTAGCCTATTTAATATAAGAGTAACGTTATCGTTAGTCACCTTATTTTCTAGTCCACAAATCTATAGCCCATTTCTTATAGAACCTATACTTCAGCTCATATATTCTCATTTAGGATTTTTGTTAGTTAGGGACTTAACGAAAATCGGGCAGCATTTCCCCTATGTATTCGCCTACCCCGAAGTTCTAATTGTCCTCCTGTTAACACAGAAATACTAACAACAACGATATACATATAAAATTCTTACAATTCCACCCATAACGATTCTAACAGCCCAACAATCCTTCTTAACACTTTTCAACCCGCAATTTCGCATAACAACGATTTCATGCAATTTTCTTCTTCCAATTTCGTCCAATCCAATTTTAATAATTCCATTACAATACTATTAACACAATTACACCATAGAAAAAGAAAATCATACCTTAATTTTCTCGGAGGAATTTCTACTCTCAATTGCTCCAATTTCGCAATTTCTTCTTCTCCAACTTAATATCCAATGTTGCTATCACCTCCGCGAACTTGTGAATCATCTTGACATTAAAACAAAGCAAAAAGGCAACCCAATTTCCTTGGCCATGGCTGGCCGTGAGCAGCAGCCATGGCCATGCTCTCTCCTTTTTTTTTTTTCCTTTTATTTTCCTTAAGAATGAAACAAATGCATAGTTGATTTTTTTTCCATCAACTTATATATATGCCCCTCCTAGAATTGACACGTTTGGGGCCACTAACCTTGACCATGTATTGCCACGTGACAGCCTACTTGGTGCCACGTGGAAGCCCGTTGTTATTTATTATTATTTGTTTTTCGGGTGGGACCCGCTTGTGCCTTAATTAAATTAATTAATCAATAATCCCTACTTAATAATTTAATCATAATTAATTATTTCCTAATCTCCAATAATATTTTTACACCAAATAAAATTTATAAACGATTTTTGTGATAATCAAAGTTGAAAATTAAAAGCTCTTATTTCATGTCCGAAAATAATTCCGCCTTTAACTTGAGTCGATTTGCTTGCGGATAATTTGACGTATAAATGTACGGGGTATAACATAATCATAGACTTATAGTTTTCGGAATATAAGAGAGTCATGGAAAGATAAAGGAATTCATGTTGGAGGAATCATGCCTTAGAGAAGAAGGGACTAGCCTTACATACTTCTTTGTCTCCTTAACTCTATCGACAAACTGGTTCCCTTCGAATCCGACGATTCTACATTCAAGAGAATTCGTACTAAGGTTAGATAGTCGAGAATATACTTAAGCTTAAGCTAAAGAGACTAAAAGCTAATGAAAATTGGGCAGAATTTCCTTTGTTTCTATAACTTTCTCCATATAATAATGTCACGACCCTACTAGAGGCCGTGATGGGTACCCGATACTACTATACCGAGCACCTCTTATCTCGCATTCCATTCTTACTACTAAGCGGGTCATATGGATGATATAGTCATATTTTATTCAACATAGCCATCAATAGCATATCCGTAAGCGTATGTCAATAAAATTTACCAAAATATTATATAACAACAGGGATGAACAAAATTATGAAAACATCTATCCATATACGTCTGTCTACGTGCCTCTAAATAAGATACATATATCCATAGGGTGGGGCCGGGTCCACCGTTCCCAAAAATGTACACAAGAGTATTACTAATAAACTAGAGCTCCGGAACAACTAGAGCACTCTCAATATGTCGCTGGGGGAGCTCCTAGGTATCAAACGCGTCTACCTGTTTACCTGGGGGTATGAACGCAGCGTCCATGAGAAGGGACGTCAGTACGAGGAATGTACTGAGTATGTAAGGCATGAATAATAACATAGTAAAGGATTCAAAGTATGAATAATAACAGGATGGAAATATAGAGCATATCATGAGACAAAAAGGATAACCTATACATCTAAATGCCTTTTAGGCGGGTACCATATATGCTTAGTGCTGCGGAACATGTAGCCCGATCCATATATACACATATATACATATATACATAGTAATACCGAGGAACAAACAGCCCGATCCATTTAACCACATATGTCCCGCGTCCGGGATGATATCATATCATATTATACCAGCTGATCAGGTGGCCATGCGTCTATAGCGCATCGCCCTTTTTCCCATATTCCCCATATACATATACATATACATATACATATACATATACATATATCATATCAGCAACATGCATGAGTGCCCAAAGAAAACTATGCCTCTATCGGAGTGACGTAAGGTCGGTAACCTCCGATTATATTATGGAATAATCATCACCGCTTTGTCTCACCTTGAAGGAACAATTATTATATGGTGAGACTATCAATGAATAATAACATCAAGAGGAAGCATATAATAAGATCATAAATCTCATAAGGCGTCAGTGCATATACTTTGGAATATTTAAAAAAAATAGTCATCATCCATGAATAAAATCGAGAAATCAAGAAATAGCTCAACATTCTTATATCGTCATTGAAATCATAAACTCGGAACCTTTGAACACAGAATCTTTCTCATCATAGTCGTCATAGTAATATTCTCATTTTTGACATCATGTTGTCATTGTAAAACATATCCATCATTGTTGCTATAAAAGCTTAAGGAATCATAAATTTCCGATTTGGATTAGTACTAAGGGCAAAAGCCAAAGGTGAGCCCGATATCAATTGAAAGATACGAGCGAAGAATGTAAGGTCTGCATAAAGACTAGTGAGACGACGCTAAGGTATTTCTCGGTCTAATTTGAGCACCTTCACATATTCGTGTAAAGATTGCAACATAATGTACGACAAGAAAACTAGAAACAAAATCTGAGTAAAGGGGCAATAGAATACGCCTAAAGTGTTACAATTTGGGTTAAGAGAAATGGTGAAATAGCTTAAACGAGACGAGCAGGACGAGCCGGTTATTAGAAGACAGTGAATTTATATGTCAAATCAAGAACTTTTTCGGAGTTATACCAATTCATAATAGACAGAGCACAAAGCGGCTATGTGAAGTTATAAAATGAGGGAACTCCAGCGCTACTTGGTAGCCAACTCTAAAGATTGAGATTAAGAGCTAAAAGAAAAATGACAGTTAAAAAGAAAGTCAAGAAGTGATACCTGAGGTTGAAGATTAAAGAATATAGACTGGAACAATTAAGGTTATTGAAGTAAAATTTCACCTTGGAAAATTTCATTTTATTCGTAAATTTACGAAGGGTCTACAAGTTACCAGAGGTATAAATACTCTAAGGATTGCAGAGTCTAACAAACCGATGAGGGATATCTGCGCGTTACAAGATCTTGTCTAAAGATCAGAAGGTAAAGTGAAGTGAACGATACATTATCTTAAAGGAGTAACTATAGAAAAAGAAAGAGTCGAGTCATGACTACGTGTACCATGCATACAAGTATGAATCAATCAGTGACAGTACAACTAGACAGTATACAGACAAGAGAAAGAGCAACACTTCAGTAGAAGAGCTCGCAATACAACTGACAACCGACTGCGAAATAAAGAGCAGAGTAAAGACAACGACGTGGAATAATTACCTCGAGAAGCAACAGAGGGAGGAAATATTACGGGAATGGTTACGTAGAGATCTGAAATGCATCATAATAGATTCAAGGAAATCGACCAACGAAAGAATCAGGTGAAGGGCATAATTCAATAAAAGAACATTTAAGGAAGTATTGGGAAAGCACGACTAGCTTAACATTCGAGGACGAATGTTCTAAAGGGGGAAAGGATGTTATATCCCGTATTTTTGCACGTCGGATTATTCGAAAGCTAATCGACGTAAGTTTAAGGACGAGATTATTCTTGGGATATAAGACAAGGGCTTTTAAATCCTTGATTTTTAATGAGTGCGCGATTGCTTATAAATTTAATTGGTGTAGAAATATCAGTGGAAATTAGGGACTAATTAACTATGATTATATTATTAAGTAGGGATTAGTGATTAATTAAAATTAATTAAGTTAATTATAACTTGTGGGCCCCACCCGTTTTGAAAAAAAATAGAATAAAATAAATAAAACAAAATAATTATAAAGTAAAATAAGGTGGATGATTCACTATGGGGGGGGGGGTACGTGTCCAATAAATGGACAAAGTATATATAGCCAAATTGTGACTAATCTTGCCATTCATTTTCATTTGCAAATTTCACTCTATTGTGAAGTAAAAAAATACCAAGCCATGGCTGCCAAGCTTTGGCCATGGCAGCCCCCTTTAAAAAAAATTTGTTCTTGTTAGATTAATTCTAAGGTGATTTGCAAGTCCAAGGAGGTGATAGCAACATTGGGTATTGAATTGAGGAAGAAGAAATAATGAAATTGGTGCAAACGAGTGTAGAAATTGCTCCGATTAAATTAAGGTAAGATTTTCTTATTTTATGGTATAATTGGATTAATGGTGTTGTAGTGGAAAGATTAAAATTGTATTAGATGAAATTGGAAGTAAGAAATTGCATGAATTCGTTGATATTAAGAGTTGTGGTTGTTATATGGAATTGTTGAGTTGAAAGAATAAAAGTGTGGTTATGTTCATATGTTGTTGTCGTGTTGTCATTGATGCGGATTCTAAATTTGGAAGAAATAAGTGTATAAAGTATCGTATACAAAGCGTATGTTGGTTTGTTTGGCGTATGATCTTAAACGTTAATGATTTGTATTGGAAAGGATTAAGAAGAGTTATTGGATTGTTTGAATTGTTTATGAGCTGAATTGTAAGGGTTTTTATACGAAAATTTATATTACTGTCATTGTTGGTATTGCTGTGATAACAGGAGGTTAATTGGAAGTTCGGGTTAGGCGAGTTATATAGGGGAAATGCTGCCCGATTTCCATTAAGTTCTTAACTAATGAAAATCCTAATCAAGGAAGTATGAATTAAAGAATAATTCCTATAAGTGATTGGTTGCAGATTTATAAGCTAGAAAGTATACTAACGATAGCGTTACTTTCATATCAAATAGGCTAAAGGGGCGACGAAGCGAACTTAATTGCGGTTAACCTATAACAGGTATGTAAAGTTAACCCTTCTTTCTTTTTGGCATGATCTTTATGAAATGAATAGACGATGTGTATACGATTCCAAAGAAGTTCCTATTCTTAGAGTCACTAGGATGGCTACTGTTCTTGATTTCCAGAAGCTATTTTATTATATCTTGGTACGTGTATATGATTCCAGGAGTTCTATTTTGATATAATCCTCTGTGACATTCGAAAGATATTTGATATGACTATTGTCTTGATTTTCAAATGATAGTTCGTTTTAATTATTCCATTGAGTCTTTGATAATGTTTTAATTTGCATATGGTTGCTCACTACTCTACTCGTGCTTGCCTCAAAATGTCTTTCACTGAGTCCCAGGCCAGGATACGTTTTCGTGCACAGTTTCACTGCATTGTTCACCGAGCCCCTCACTAGAGGGTCGGGATACGATATATATATATATGATGGAGTTATGATGTGTTTATGGCGTTATGATGTGTTTATGGAGTTATGATGTGTTTATGGAGTTATGATGTGTTTATGGCGCCAAGTATGGTATGTGGCGACCTTATTCACCGAGTCCGATAATGGGCCGGATATGATATATGATATTGATATGTATGATTTTCATTACATGAGGCAAGTGTATTGATGTTTTAAAAGTCATACTTGTTTATGGTAATCTCTATTTCAGTATGATTCTCCTTACTGTATTTTATGCTTTATATACTCAGTACATATTCCGTACTGACCCCCTTTCTTCGGGGGGTTGCGTTTCATGCCCGCAGGTAAAGATAGTCGGTTTGGTGACCCTTCAGCTTAGGACTCCTACTCAGCTGTCTTGGAGAGCTCCGTTGTTCCGGAGTTTAGACTTTTGGTACAGATCTTATGATATATATATATATATATATATGTTTATCCAGGGGTACGACGGGGCCCTGTCCCGTCATATTTCACTGTTGATACTCTTAGAGGTCTGTAGACATATGTGTGGGTTGTGTACAAGTTCTGTTCAGCTGTGTCTCTACGATGTGATGTTCGTCTATAGTGGCAGCCTTGTCGGCTTGCATATGACATTGATATGTAGTGGCAGCCTCGTCGGCTTGCGTATCATTTTATGATTTGATTAGTGGACTCCTCAGGAGACGGTTTGTCTGAATATATATATATGTTGACATTATGAACCTTTGGAGTTCTTTCGCAAGTTTCCACATTGTTCATAGAAGTTTGACTATATCTAGTAGGTATGTATATGAGTGTCCAGCTCGGGCACTAGTCATGGCCCATGGGGTTGGGTCGTGACACAAACCTTCTTGGAAGGACCTCCAGAAATTAGCCGTAAATTATGCTCCTCTATCCGTAATAATAGACACTGGAACTCCGTGAAGTCGCACTATCTCTTTGATTATAATTTTGCATAATCTCCTACTGTATACGTCGTTCTGACCGGCAGAAAATGGGCGGACTTTGTGAGTTTATCCACTATCACCCATATAGAATCATACTTACGCTAGGAATGAGGTAAGCCTATAATGAAGTCATTGTTAATCGCCTCTTATTTCCAAGTCGGGATCTCTATAGCTTGCAGTAATCCCCCCGGCTTCTGATGCTCTATTTTGACTTGTTGGAAATTTGGACATTGGGCCACGAATTCCGCTATATCCTTTTTCATACTGTCCCACCAATAGATAGATTTAAAATCATGGTACATCTTCGTCGCTCCTGGATGGATGGAATAACGAGAGTAATGGGCTTCTTCCAAGACCCGTTGACGTAGCCCTTCCATATTAGGAACACATAATCTTCCTTGATACTGAGGACCCCATCCGCAGGGACGTCAAATTGTGACTTCTCCTTCTGGAAAACCACATCTCTATAATGAACTAATGGAGAGTCTTCGTATTGGCACTTCTTTACTTCCTCAACTAACGAGGAAACAGTCAGGTCTTGAACAATGATTCCTGCATTGCCCGAGTCCGTCAAGCGAACTCCTAGGCTAGCTAGTTGTTGAAGTTCCTGAGCGAGCTCCCTCTTTTCAGGCTGCACACCACATAGACTACCCATAGACTTGCCGTTGAGAGCGTCAACTACCACATTCGCTTTTCCCAGGTGGTATAAAATGTTCACATCATAATCCTTTAACCACTCCAACCGTCGCTGTTGTCATAAGTTCAGCTCCTTCTGTTTGAAGATATATTGTAGGCTTTTATGATCTGTATAAATGTCCACATGAACACCATATAAATAATTCCTCCATATCTTTAATGCATGAATAACCGCAGCCAATTCTAAGTCATGGATTGGATAATTCTTCTCGTGTTTCCGTAACTCCGGTGAGGCATAAGCTATTACTTTTCCATGCTGCATCAATACACAACCTAGTCCGACACCTGAAGCATCACAGTAAATAACAAAGCCCTCTGATCCTTCGGGGAGTGTTAGGACTGGTGCCGAAGTCAACCTATTTTTCAGCTCCTGAGGGCTGCACTCACACGCATCTATCCACTGAAACTTAGACGATTTCTGAGTCAGCTTCGTCAACGGTGCAGCGATAGAAGAAAATCCTTCTACAAATCTCCTATAGTAACTAGCCAAACCCAAGAAACTACAGACCTCTATAGGCATTGTAGGCCTTGGCCAATCCTTCACAGCGTCAATCTTCTGAGTATCTACCCGAATACCATCAACGAAAATAATGTGACCCAGAAAAGTCACAGAATTCAGCCAAAATTCACATTTTGAGAATTTGGCATATAACTCCCGAGCTCGAAGGATTCCAAGAACAGTACGCAAATGATCTGCATGCTCTACCTCTGATCGGGAATATACCAAAATGTTATCAATGAACACAATCACGAATACTTCTAAGAAAGGCCTAAATACATTATTCATCAAGTTCATGAATACCGCTGGAGCGTTGGTCAGGCCAAATGACATTACCCGGAACTCATAATGGCCATACCTCGTCCTTAAAGCTGTCTTTGGAATGTCTTCTTCCTTTACCCTCACTTGATGATACCCCGATCTTAGATCTATCTTCGAGAACCATTTGGCACCATGCAGTTGGTCGAATAAATCGTCGATCCTTGGAAGGGGGTACTTATTCTTTATGGTCACCTTGATTAATTTCCTATAATCTATACACATCCTTAAGGAACCATCTTTATTTCTCACGAACAACACCGGTGCTCCCCATGGCGATGAACTTGGTTTAATAAAGCCTTTTTCGAGAAAATCCTTCAGTTGCGCCTTTAATTCCGCAGAGGCCATTCGATATGGGGGAATAGATATGGGCTTAGTATCAGGCAACACATCGATAGTAAACTCAATCTCCCACTCTTGTGGTAGACCTGGAAGCTCGTCTGGGAACATATTAGGAAACTCATTTACTACAGGAACAAATTGAAGAGTTGGTGGTTTTGCTTCTATGTCCTGAACCCAAACCAAATGATAAATGTAGCCTTTGGCAATCATCTTTCTCGCTTTGAGGTAGGAGATAAATCGACCTCTCGGAGATGCCGTATTGCCTTTCCACTCTAGCAGTAGTTCTCCTGGAAATTGGAATCGGACCACCTTCGTTCTACAATCAACGTTAGCATAACAGGAGGCTAGCCAGTCCATACCCATAATAACATCAAAATCTAGCACCTCTAGCTCATGTGGATCAGAGTATGACGATCGTAAGCTACGACAATAAATTCCCTATATACCCGGCTGGCTATTACTGGGTCTCCTATAGGTTTAGCCACCTAAAAAGGTGTAATTAGCTCTGGTTTCATCCTAATGTGGTTGGCAACATAAGGAGTAATATATGACAGAGTAGAACCTGGATCAATCAACGCATACACATCATAGGAGCATACCGATAATATACCTGTAACCACATCTGGGGAAGATTCAAGATCCAACCGTCCTGCCAGTGCATATATACGATTTTGAGGACCGCTTGAACTGGGTGTTCCTCCTATGCCTCGACCACGGCCTGTCGGAGTCTGGGAAGTTTGTCTAGGAGGGCGCACGGACGATGATGAACCAATTGCCGATCCGGCGGGCTGAGCCTTGTCTCCATCATTCCTCAGTGGACAATCAAGCATCAAATGGCCAACTCGACCACAGGCAAAACAACCACTTGTATCTAAGCGACACTGTCCAGAGTGTGGCTTGCCACACCGGGTACATCGTGGGAGAGGTGGTCTCGTCCGGCTAGACTCAGCTCTATACTGGGACCCTGAAACTCTAGAACTCTGGCCTGGTCCTGGATAGATAGGACAATCAAATCTTTTACTCGCGAATCGAGGAGATGCGCTGGCCAATGATTGGCCTGAATACCTGGAATATTGTTGTGTCTGCCCTCCTCTATACTCACTGCCAGCTCCAAAAGATCTGGCCCTTTTGCTGCACCTCCTATCAGAATCACGTTCACCTCTCTGCGGCTGCTGTTGTTTCTCCAGGTTTTGGGCATGGGCCTAAATGCGAGCAATATCCATCCCATCCTGGAGTGAGGCCGTCAAGCAATCCTTAACTAAATGTGTCCCCAATCCGCTCACAAATCGATGCACACGGTCTCCCATGTCAGCTACCATGGTTGGGGCGTACCTAGCTAAAAAATTAAAATGGAGACTGTATTCCCGGGCGCTCATATTCCCCTGCTTGAGATTCAGAAACTTATTGGCTCGGGCTCATCGGACCTCCGGTGGTAGGTAATATCGTAGGAAGGCACCGGTGAATACTTCCCAGACTGGGGGAGGTGCATTTGCTCCTCTCGAAGATATCCAAGCATTATACCACTGGACAACTACATCCCGCAATCTATATGATGCCAATTCTACTGACTCTGTATCCGAAGCATGTATTATCCGCAGCGTCCTCAACATCTCGTCTATGAAGCCTTGCGGGTCTTCATTGGGTTTCGACCGATAGAACTCTGGAGGATTCAAGCTGATAAAACCGCGAGCTCTTGCACTTACTGCCCTGTCACCTTGGCCCGTACCTTGCCGCTGAGCCTGCGCGGCAACCAACTAGGTTAGCAACTGAATAGCTTATGTTATCTGCTGGCCCGGAGCTTCTGGCGATGGAACTGGAGGTGCTGGGCTGGAGTTGAAACTCTTTCCTGCTCCGCTGGCGCGGGTGGAGTATGAGAAGTCTGAGAGGGAACTTCGTAATGAGACTCGCCCTCTTCTACCTTCGACGGTGGCTCTTGTTCAACTTTTCTTTCAGCCACCGTCTTGCCCTTTTGGGCCGCCGTAGCTTTCCTCTTTACAGGCATTGCTGAAATCATAGCACACGATTAAGAAAGGAGGAGAACCTAATAACATGGCTCCATCGCACGATCTAGGATAAAAATAAGGTTAGTTATTCCTAAATGCCCCACAGCCTCCTGTTTATAGATGTGGCACGCTTCACAGCCATAAACAGGACTCTACCGGACACGGCTCGCAGACATATCCTAGGACGAACAGCTTTGATACCACTTTTTTCACGACCTTACTAGAGGCCGTGACGGGTACCCGATACTACTATACCGAGCACCTCTTATCTCGCATTCCATTCTTACTACTAAGTGGGCCATATGGACGATACAGTCATATTTTGTTCAACATAGCCGTCAATAGCATATCCGTAAGCATATGTCAATGAATTTACCAAAATATTATATACCAACAGGGACGAACAAAATTATGAAAACATCTATCCACATACGTCTATCTACGAGCCTCTAAATAAGATACATATATCCACAGGGTGGGCTCGGATTCCACCGTGCCCAAAAATACATGTACACAAGAGTAGTACCAATAAGCTGGAGCTCCAGAACAACTGGAGCGCTCTCAATATGCTGCTGGGGAGCTCTTAGGGATCAGACGCGTCTATCTATTTACCTGCGGGCATGAAAGCAGCGTCCACGAGAAGGGACGTCAGTACGAGGAATGTACTGAGTATGTAAGGCATGAATAATAACATAGTAAAGGATTCAAAGCATGAATAATAACAGGATGGAAATATAGAGCATATCATGAGACAAAAGGATAACCTATACATCTAAGTGCCTTTTAGGCGAGTCCAACAATGCTTAGTGCTACGGAACGTGCAGTCCGATCCATATATACACATATATACATAGTAATGCGAGGAACGAATGACCCGATCCATTTAACCACATATGTCCCACGCCGGGCATCCCGCGTCCGGGATGATATCATATCATATCATATTATACCAGCTGATCAGGTGGCCATGCGTCTATATCGCATCACCCTTTTTCCCACATTCCCCATATACATATACATATATCATATTCATATATCATATAAGCAGCATGCATGAGAGCCCAAAGAAAACTATGCCTCTATCGGAGTGACGTAAGGTCGGTAACCTCCGATTATATTATGGAATAATCATCACCGCCTTGTCTCACCTTGAAGGATCGATTATTGTAAGGTGAGACTATCAATGAAGAATAACATCAAGAGGAAGCATAGAATAAGATCATAAATCTCATAAGGCGTCAGTTCATATACTTTGGAATCGTTAAAAAAAATAGTCATCATCCATGAATAAAATTGAGAAATCAAGAAATAGCTCAACATTCTTATATCGTCATTGAAATCGTAAACTCGGAACCTTTGAACACAGAATCGTTCTCATCATAGTCGCATAGTAACATTCTCATTTTTGACATCATCGTTGTCATTGTAAAACATATCTATCGTTGTTGCCATAAAAGCTTACGGAATCATAAATCTTCGATTTGGAAAATACAGACATTTTAGAAAGCATTTATATATTATCAGGAAAGGAGTCGTGCCTTTGGATCATAAACTTCTAACTTTTGAAAACAAGGAAGATTTGGAACCCTTTATGAAACCATAACATAAGAGTAATGCCTTTGAAAGAAAGGGACGAGCCTTAACATACCTGGTCGACCTCCTATTAGCTACATTTATCCGCCCGAGCTCGTAAATCTACATTCGAGAGGATTCACACTAATGTTAGTCTCATTATCTCACACTTGTCCGAGTTTTCAAATTAAACTATTTTATATTCTGCCGAAAATCGTGTAGTATCTCCCCTATTTGTATGCCTAGCCCGAATTCTTAATTCAACAACCAACAACAATACCAACATCAATAATATCATTTCCCATACCAAAGTATTCCATAAAACAGCCCACACGCTGTTTTTCCACTTCCATAACTAATCAATTCACTATAAAATCATTTAACCATTCTATCTTCGTAAATAAGCCGGTATTAACATAAATAGGAACAAATCCATACCATTCTCCCTTTAATATTGTTGTATCTTCACTTTTCCACCTTATGTTTAGGCCACAACACACCGCTATTTGATTCTGCAACAATAACTATACGCTATCCGGACCGAAATTTGGAAATTATACTTAGTTTTAGCTTAAAAGTGGGTCTGGGAAGGTTGGGGAATTTTCCAGAGAATTTGAGACGTTTTTGGGTGTGTTTGGCTGAGAAATGGGGGGTGACCCCCTTTTATAACGGTCTAGGTTCTACCTGGACCGACTTAAAATTAACTCAGAGCGTTCGCGCCACCTTTTGGCGCGTTCGCACTGAGTTGCAGGTTCTTGCCCTGCCCATTCGCGCCACCTTCTGGCGCGTTCATGCTGGGTTAATTCCCTGCCCTAACATCCGATCTTAAAATGCGCATAACGGGTGACCCTGATATCGTATGAGGGCCCACGACCAATGGTTGGAAAGATAATTCAATTATCTACAACTTTCATTCGTGGTGTTATTCCAAATTCAATACTTATAGCAGAGTTTTGGCCTCTTCAAGTCAGATAGTCCGAAAACACCTTCTTATCTTACCCTTTTGGAGGACTTATGCCCATATTTGGCCTAAGGGTCGTTCCTAAGACTTGCTCAACTTTCCATGTACTACTCATATTTATTTTCATATGTCCTTTATAAAACCCCAGTGTGTGGGCACCACCTTAATTCTCTGATTTCCTTATCCTTCAGCACTTCCATGGCCTATTGTACAAACTTAACCCTGATGATCATAGAATAAACATATAGATAACCTCCTACATCCTTAACTCTAACCCTGTGCCCATTTTAGTACGACTGTCACCTAGCGAATTTCAATGCACCAGACTGTGAGGTGTAACAAATAAGCAACTTCAAAACATCATTAACAACACTACAATACCATAATCAATAATCTTGATCAAGCTATACACCATTCAATTCTCACAATTCAATTTCAGAGTCATCCATAACCATGATTAGCACACTACGTCATTTTTAGGTACATACAATACTTCTTCAACACTCTTAGTGTCAGTAATAACAAGATTATACCCATAACATGTCAAGAACTATGATTCAAATCAAGTTACCATTCAGGAATTCCACTATTCTCAAATTTGTACTCCATTTTCTACTTTCTTCCATAATCCATGTCTTTCAACCATTCCATACCCTTAATAGCATAAAATGAACATAAAACGCATCTTTGATTGTGTAGGAATGGGTTTTGGATGGAAATGCTTCACTTGGAGAAAACCATAACTTCAATTCCAAAGAAATTTCTACCTTCCATCAACCCTAGTTAGCATTCTTGCACTTGATTCTACTAGTTTTTGGTATTTGATCCTCTATTTCCCTTGAATTTATGTTAATGAAGTGTGTGGAATATTCTAGAGGTTTTGAGAGAAGTGGAGGAAATGAGAAAATGAGAAAATAAGACTTGGATCTTATATTTATACTTGGAAATATCTGGCCCGTAATGCTCTATATATGAACACTTGTACGGTCTGTATAAGTGACCATATAAGTCATCCAGTGATGACCCCTCACCGTGACTATTATACGGGCCATTATACGGACCGTATAATGGGTCATATAACTCACCTTCCTCCCAAACATGTTCTCGTCAATTCGTTTGGTCTCCAATCCTTATAGAACCTTCTTAACACTTGTTTAACACTTCATCAACCATCTAAGGAGCATTATAACTCTTCCTCCAGACATTATTAAATCAACCTTAGCTTGATTTTTTCCAAAATCTTTTCAAACACGACTTGTGTTTCGCCCTCCTCAACGAACTTTCTTCTTTTGCCTCAAATGTCTTTGGAATCTTAATTAGAATCGGTAAGTACCCCTTCTCACTTGTAGGGACATCATATGCATCTTACCCTGCATTAGCCTATTTACCGTACAACGACATGAAATTTTCCGAGGTGTAACACTCTTCCCCCCTTCAAAAACATTCGTCCTCGAATGTTATGTTCTTGGGAATTCTACAGAAATTTCGCCAGAGTTTCCCCTGTAATAAGACACTACCATCCTGTCACAACAACCCACAATAACATCGCCTCATAGGGCTACAACACAATGGCATGAAAATACGGCCACACACGACCAAAAACATTAAAAAGAAAGAATTACATACCTTATAATAATGACACCTCATTTTGAATCTCTTCCGAGGGTGGAAACAAGTGTGGGTACTTGGACTTCATGTTCTCTTCTGTTTCCTAAGTCATTTCCTCTCGGTTATTGTTTCTCCATAAGACCTTAACTTAGGCTACCTCTTTATTTCTATGTTTCCGTACTTACCTATCTAGTATGGCAATGGGTACCTCTTCATAAGCCAAGTTCTCTGTAACTTGAACATCATCCACTGGCACGATTCTAGATGGATCCCCAACACATTTGCGGAGCATTGACATGTGAAAAACTGCGTTGACTAATTCAAATTATGGAGGTAGGTCCAGTTCATAAGCTACTTGCTATCTTGCGGACTACCTTATAAGGTCCAATATATCGAAGACTCAATTTTCCCTTCTTACCAAATCTCACCATGCCCTTCATCGGTGATACCTTCAGGAATACCCAATCGTTAATGACGGTTGTCCGCATAAGATTTCTGGCGACTGATCTTTTCCACCGCCTGCTGAATCAGTTCTGGACCTATCAGTTGTGTCTCCCCAACTTCAAACCATCCAATTGGCGACCTACATTTTCTTCCATACAGAGCTTCATACGGGGCCATCTGAATGCTAGAATGATAACTGTTGTTGTAGGCAAATTCAATAAGTGGCAAATTGTAACACCCTGTATCTTAGAACTCATGTTAGACTCGTATCATTAGATTTTTAGCGAAAAATTTGAAAGTTTGTACGTAGTACGAAAGTGGTTGACCAGCCTGCTTTGGGCACCTATAACTACTTGATTAGTTGATAATTTGAGAAAACTTAAAACATGAAAGTTGTAGCCCTTTGGCATAGATTTCCAACGGTACCTTGTGGAGCTCAAACAGAGTTTAGTGCTAAGGGTTATGCCTATTTTACTAACACTGGTTAGAGCAGAATTTTCAGATTTTGGGTTACGTTTTTTAGCCTTTTCCTACTCGAATTGGGACTCCCCATTTTATTATTTTATGAAGCAAAAACGTCCATAACACTATTATAAACCCTAAGAGACTATTGTTTTTCTCTCTACCTCCATCCCTAAAGAACCTAGACACTTCAATCTTTCAAGAAACTCCTTCAAGAAAAATCAAGAAAAATCAAGAAACCTTCAAGAATTTGGTTTGGCAATCTAGTTTCATAAGGTTTCCTCCAAGGTAAATATTTTAATCAAGAACGTTTGTATTCTACAAGATTTATCATTTATAAATACTAGAATAAATCCATCCATCGTTACCCTATAAAAAATCAAGAGTTGTAAAAAGTTGGAGAAAACTCTAGTATTTTTCTGTTGAGTTTCATTATGACCATCCATATTAATTTGGTGTTTTCCGATAATCTAACCGTTGGATCGGGCTCACATTGTATCTGAGTGTTCATCACTCATAATTCTAAAATATGAACGGTGGAGATTGGATTTCTAGGTCTGGAGAAGTACCCTTTGAGCCACAAACAGTAGCTACGAAAATCAGTGAAAACTCTTCTCAAGGTTTCAAATGCAAAGCTTTTGGAATTCTTCTTCAAAGATTCAAACTTTTCTTCAAGTTTTGGAACGATTAAGGTATGTAGAGTTACTATCTACGTGTGGGAACATCATTGTTTTCCCCCATGCCTCATAATCCATAAACTAGGGTTTTTATACCATGCTCTTGATAACCCTAGGTCTATGTCCATGATTATATTATGTATGAACTGTTATAATTCCATCATTGAGTTCTTAATATTTCTTTATAATTATTAAGAATCTGTACGTAATCTACGAAAAATCCATATATCTCATTCCATGGGTTCATGCATGCTAGTTTATGATATATTATGCTATTTTCAAGAAAATACTATACATGTTTTACAAGTTCATGCAAGCAAGCTATAATTTATGATATCCATGTACAAGCAAGTTATATTACCGAGGACGGCTTCAGATAGCCTGAAACTACGTAGCCACCGTAGGATGAGGATCGCTCCACCCATGTCCTTGACGATCTCTCATAATGACTGGATCCTTTCATATTTTATTAAATATCATGTTCCCTGGAAAGGACTGAGTGTTCTGCTGGCGGGACGCATGCACCAGACCATGTATCGGTTATAAGTTATTGCTCTCCCTACTTAGATATTTGTACCATGTTAAATATATATGTATGTATGTATGTATGTATTCATGTTCATGACCAGGTTTCAGTTTCACTTTTAGTGCTTACCATTATTATTTCATGTCCCATGTTATTTCATTCAGTTGCTTTGCATACCAGTACATTCAAAGTGCTGACGTCCCCTTTCTATTGCTCGGGGGCCTGCATTTCATAATGCAGGTATGGACTTACAGGATGACAGATGTACTCTATAGGATCATCCACGTATCAGCTTTTGGTGTTATTTATTTTTGTGATAGTTATGCATTTAAGGTATGCTGGTGGCCTTGTCCCAGTAAGTATGTTTAGCATTTCAGACTCATGTTAGAGGTTTCATAGACTAGTCAGTGTGTCATGTCAGATATTCAGAGTCATTATCCATCTTCGGCTCAATTTATGATATTTTCGCATTAATGTTTTAAACAAGTATTTTACTAAATATTTTGACATATCATGTTTTATAAATGCTCATCACATTACATGCTATAGTCCGCTCATGTTATGCCTCATGATGATTCAGAAAGCCATGTGGTTCGCTCAGTTCATGGTTTGGGGCATGACAAAACTTGGTATCAGAGCACTAAGTTCATGTGCCTTAGGGGGTCTATGAAACCGTGTCCAGTTGGGTCACTTTAATATATGTGTGGCACCCACACATATAAAAAGTTAACCACCAAGACATTTAGGATTGTCTCACTTCTTTCAACTCTTGATCGTGCAATAGAGCTATGTTCTCAGAAATCACTCGGACTCGTGTGTTGTTTCTCATTCTACGGATATGACTCGTCTCAATGGATGAGAAAGATGTAAATCTAATCATTATCGATGTGTTGCTTTCGGATAGAGTCATCAGGAATTATTCTAACTCGTGCCATGAATCTTAGAGCAGTAATTAACATTCTCTTTCCATCGAATTCCAAACATATTCGAGGCCCAAGACTTGCCAAATGGTGAATGGTGTGTTTATTAGGTGATAGTACAATTTTAAAGACACGTTTTGGTATGGTAGTGCACGTAGGTTATATACCTTCCAGAATAAGTTTATTTGGATTCTTTGACCATGGAGCTATAGCATAAGGATGATAGTTCAGATTTAAGACCCTACAAGGTAACATGTTATGAAGTTAACCATGAGCAGATGATATTGAATTTCGAGGGATAGTTTAGATTATTTAAGCTTATTCAAATCAGACCTAGAGAGGATGACTTTAGTAAGTTACTACAAGAAGCAAATATTACTATGAGATAAAAAGATATGATAGTTCTCTCTTAGGATTATGTGATTAAGTATTTATCCCCGATGTGTATAATATGATATAATTTTGAAAGTGTATAGAAAGTTTGGGGTTAGTTGTTCCAATTTTCATTTGAGATAGATGAAATTTCCCTACGTGTTATCCATGTCTATAGTTTAGATGAGTAGGAAAAGTTAGAAATAACCTTATGTTTTGCTTTAGTACTCAGAGAAGAATCAGAGAATATGGTGCTAGCAAGTGGTTAAAAGAAGCATAGTAAGTAAGTTTGAGTAGATACAGTGAATTAGAAATTTTCAGCAGAGTTAGTAGAAGTACGATTTGAGTTACTTAGTCAAGTTATTACTAGTGAGTGGGTAACTGTTTGAATACACCGAAGGCGTATTATAACCCAAAGGGTTTTAATTAAATTTGAGGTATAGAAATGGGTGAAAGAAGAAAACCATCTAAGCAGTAAAAGAGTAAACTACAGAAGAAGAGCCTTAAGAGTTATCAGAAAAAGGTTTTTCCCAAGACTGATCAAGCTAGTATGCCAGTTATGTATATTAGAAACCCGTTCAATTAATTAATCCAGTTTTCCCAGTAAGTAATACTTGCTTGAAGTAAGACGAAGAAATGAGTCATCAGTATTTTAGAGGAAATTAGCAGAATCATTAGATTACCATTTATCACTAGCTTAAGAGATCCACAGGGTTTAAAATGTTAGCTTTTGAGCTAAGGGGGAGATGGTGCGATAAGGTTCCAATGTAGATTATGTGTTTCATAAGTTGATAGGTGTTAATGAGATCATGTCAGATGATCAAAGTTTCATGTATCCAAGATAAGTTGCGTAGAATGCAATTTTTGTCATGCCCGTTGAGATCAAGTACTAGGTAAATATGTAATGAGATAAAGTTCTAGATCGAATAGCGAGTTTAAGGGCGTAACAGTTTCAATTCCAGAGTAATTCATGCACTACGCGTTATTAATGCTCAGACGTACTCTACTCATGCCTAGCATACATAAATCATGCCCATGATAGAGCTTACACTTCACGTTTAAGATACAAGAATTAAGACTCAATACGATAGTAAGCTATGCAAGGGAATGCCATTTCATGTTTCACACATCAAGTTGTGCTCATGTCTAAAGTTAAAAATTGCATTCATGTCCCACGTATCTATCGTGCTTTTATACCCATGTCCACGTTCTAACTTCTAAGTACATTCCAGTTATGATGTTGACTTTGATAATAATTGAAGGGAGGGTAATAAAAGGCTTAAAGACTTATTTTGACTCCAATCTTATACTACCTAGGTTTTCACGTACTCGTGCCCACGATAGATTTATTCGAGCATCCACCTATAGAAATAGCATAATAATGATGTCGGTAGGCAATGAAGAGAGTAAGTCAAGATGGATGTCAAACTCACTATTTTATATGATTTGTACTTATGTTCCTTTGGCTAATGTTTTAAACTATCTCGTAACTTGTCACAAAGGATGCTCTTTCTCTTACTAAGTACATATGTAATGTTTATGATCAAGGTGACTTTCCACTCATGTCTTAGGTCCTTGACGAAGGAAGTGTTCATGTAAATGCCATGTTGAATATGTCTCTATTTTTCATGTCATGCTATTCACGTATTTATGTTTCATGTCATATTAATCACATTTCCATGTACACATGCTCCAAGTTACGTCCTTCATGTTCAATGTACCCATGTCCCGCCTATACCCTAAAATGAAGCGTTTCACAAGATTTGTACCTACAAATTCCTTTCCTTTATGATCCTTTATGATTCGCTCACTGTAATGGGGTTGATGAATGAAAAGCAAGATAATCTAAGCCATTCACATCTAAGTTTCAGAGCGAACAAGAGTTCCTTTCCTGCACCCTATGGTGTTTATTTTTGGGAGTACTGTACTCACATTTGATGTACTCATGTCATGCCATGCTCGGGTTTCACACTATATATTGGAATCCTATTTCTATTAAATGACTCATGTCGGACTCATTTGCACCAATTTGCGATTTTATTCAAGGCCTAAGTCGTACTCTTATCTCATATGTCTACCGTGGTGACATACGAACATTTATGATCAAGTCTTTAAGTGTTCAGATCCTACCCTCGCTCAGTATTTCAACCCTCATGTTGTAACAATCATATTTTCAACATTCAGATCTCATGGTATGATATCCATGTTTACACATATTCGTATCTCATGACAGTTTAGCACTCATGTATTCATGTCAGCCAATCTTCATATATTTATGTCCCACGTTAAACTCCTCACGCCAAAATAATCATGTCATGTTTGTGCCTATTTTCCAGTACTCATGTCATTCATGCCTACAAATTCTCTTCCAAAACCTATGTACAGTAAACAAGTAATTATTCATCCAATATCCACGTGTTCAGGCTAGCTCAGTATCCATGTTAGCCACATTAAAGATTCATTAATCACGTTTTATAATAACATCATGCGTATTAAGATACCCCGTGAGGCTTGTCTTGGTACTTTAGTTAACTGGCGGGCATTTGAGAAATGTTGTGAGAATCCGAATTACGAAGGAAGTCCTACCATAATTTTTGTAAATTTCAGAGTAAATAGTAATTCTTAACTACTAGTCATAAATCAAGGAAATATGTTTCATGATTCTAGTTCATGTAGGTACTACTCTGTTTCATGTTCCCATGAACATGTTTATATGTAATCACGTATTCAGTTCTCATGATCCATGACCATATTTTCATGTAACCATGTCAAGCTCTTATGTTTCATGTCATTTTCATCACGTTCATGTATTCATGCCATGTCCAGTCCCATACCTAACCAAAACCCAGCATTCGAGAACGAATGATCCCAAGGGGGAGATATTGTAACACCCCGCATCTTAGAACTCATGTTAGAATCGAATCATTAGAGTTTTAGCAAAAAATTTGAAAGTTTGTACGTATTACGAAAGTGATTGACCAGCCTGCTTCGGGCACCTCTAACTACTTGATTAGTTGATAATTTGAGAAAACTTAAAACTTTAAAGTTGTAGCCCTTTGGAATATCTTTCCAACGGTATCTTGTGGAGCTCAAACAGAGCTCTGTGCTAAGGGTTATACCTGTTTTACTAACACTGGTTAGAGCAGAATTTTTCAGATTTTGGGTTACGTTTTTTAGCCTTTTTCTACTCGAATTGGGACTCCCTATTTTATTATTTCATGAAGCAAAAACGTCCATAACACTATTATAAACCCTAAGAGACTATTTGGTTTCTCTCTACCTCCATCGTTAAAGAACCTAGACACTTCAATCTTTCAAGAAACTCATTCTTGCAATCAAGAAAAATCAAGAAACCTTCAAGAATTTGGTTTGGCAATCTAGTTTCCTAAGGTTTCCTCCAAGGTAAATATTTTAATCAAGAACGTTTGTATTCTACGAGATTTATTATTTATAAATACTAGAATAAATCCATCCATCCCGTTACCCTATTAAAAATCAAGAGTTGTAAAAAGTTGGAGAAAACTCTAGTATTTTTCTGTTGAGTTTTATTACGACCAGCCATATTAATTTGGTGTTTGCCGATAATCTAACCGTTGGATCCGGATCAAATTTTATATGAGTGTTCATAACACATAATTATAAAATATGAATGGTGGAGATTAGATTTCAAAGTCCGGAGCTGTACCCTTTGACCCACAAACAGTAGCTACGAAAATCAGTGAAAACTCTTCTCAAGGTTTAAAATTCAAATCTTTTGGAATTCTTCTTCAAAGATTCAGACTTTTCTTCAAGTTTTGGAGCGATTAAGGTATGTAGAGTTACTATCTACGTGTGGGAACATCATTGTTCTTCCCTACGCCTCATAATCCATAACTTATGATTCTTTATGAAAACTAGGATTTCTATACCATGCTCATAATAACCCTAGGTACATGTCCATGATTATATTACGTATGAATTGTTATAATTCCATCATTGAGTTCTTAATATTTCTTTATGATTATTAATAATCTGTACGTAATCTATGAAAAATCCATATATCTCATTCCATGGGTTCATGCGTGCTAGTTTATGATATATTATGCAATTTTCAAGAAAATACTATACATGTTTAACAAGTTCATGCAAGCAAGCTATAATTTATGATATCCATGTACAAGCAAGTTATATTCATGAAAACCATGGGCAGCAAGTGCCATTTATTTTACATGTTCATGATTTTGGGAGTTGCTTTAATTACCGAGGAAGGCTTCAGATAGCCTGAAACTACGTAGCCACCGTAGGATGAGGATCGCTCCACCCATGTCCCGGACGATCTCTCATAATGACTGGATCCTTTCATATTTTATTAAATCTCATATTCCCTGGCAAGGACTGAGTGTTCTACTGGCGGGACGCATGCACCAAACCATGTATCGGTTATAAGTTATTGCTCTCCCTACTTATGATATTTTTACCGTGTTATATATATATATATATATATATATATATATATATATATATATATATATATATATATATATAAATGTATTCATGTTCATGACCAGGTTTCAATTTCACTTTCAGTGTTTATCATTATTATTTCATGTCCCATGTTATTTCATTTAACTGCTTTGCATACCAGTACATTCAAAGTGCTGACGTCCCCTTTCTATTGCCCGGGGGCCTACATTTCATGATGCAGGTATGGACTTACAGGATGACAGATGTACTCTATAGGATCATCCACATATCAGCTTTTGGTGAGCCCCATCTTCTTCGGGGTTTGATCATTATTTACTTTTATGATAGTTATGCATTTAAGTTATGCTGGGGGCCTTGTCCCAGTAAGTATGTTTAGCATTTCAGACTCAGGTTAGAGGTTTCATTGACTAGTCAGTGTGTCGTGTCAGATATTCAGAGTCGTGTATCCATCTTTGGCTCAATTTATGATATTTTCGCATTAATGTTTTAAACAAGTATTTTATTAAATATTATGACATATCATGTTTTATAAATGCTCATCACATTACATGCTATATTCCGCTCATATTATGCCTCATGATGATTCAGCAAGCCATGTTGTTCGCTCAGTTACATGCAGTAAGGCACCGAGTGTCGTGTTTCGCACTGGCCATGGTTTGGGGGCGTGACACAAATGTTCATCCCAACTTCCTCCGAAGTCTAATATACATGCCCGCAATATGTCTTCCAAGGTCTGAATGGTGCGTTCAGCTTATCCATCTGTCTGAGGGTGAAATGTCGTGCTAAGCCTCACTTGAGTACCCAAATCTTCTTGGAAGGACTTCCAGAATTTAGCTGTAAATTGTGCTCTTCTGTCAGTAATAATAGACGTAGGGACACCATGAAGTCGCACTATCTTCTTAAGATACAACCTTGCATAATCTTCTGCCGAATAGGTGGTTTTGACTGGAGGAAAATAGCCTGATTTCGTGAGTCTGTCAACAATCACCCATATGGAGTCATACTTACACCGAGAACAAGGTAAGCCTACAATGAAATCCATGTTAATTACTTCCCATTTCCAAGTTGGGACTTCTATGGCTTGCTATAATACTCCTGGCTTTTGATGCTCGATTTACACGTGTTGTCAATAGGGACACTGGTCTACAAATTGTGCTATATCCTTCTTCATTCCATCCCACCAATACATTAGCTTGAGATCATGATACATATTTGTTGCTCCCGGATGAATAGAATAACGACAGTAATGAGCTTCTTCCAGAATCTGACGACGTAGTCCTGCTACATCGGGCACACATAGCCTGCCTCGATACCTGAGAACTCCATCTGCAGAAGCTTCAAATGGTGACTCCTCTTTCACAAGGAATGTATCTCTAGGGTAACTCAACTGGGGATCTTCATATTGGTGCTCTCGCACCTCCATATCTAAGGATGAAACAGCTGGGCTATGAATATCAACTCCTACATTGCCTGAATCAATTAGACGAACTCCTAGGCTAGCTAGCTGGTGAAGCTCACGGATTAATTCTTTCTTCTCCGGAGGGACCGCACATAGACTACCCATTAACTTGCGACTAAGTGCATCAGCTACTACATTCACCTTTCCAGGATGATATAAAATACTCACATCATAATCTTTTAATAATTATAACCACCGCCTCTGTCGTAGATTTAACTCATTCTGCTTGAAAGTATATTGGAGACTCTTATGATCTGTATAAATATAAACATGTACACCATACAAGTAATGTCTCCACATTTTTAGCGCATGAATAACCGCAGCCAATTCGAGATCATGGGTCGGGTAATTCTTCTCATGTTTCCGTAACTACCGTGCTGCATCAATACACAACCTAACCCAACACCAGAGGCATCACAATACACAACATAACCATCTGGTCCTTCGGGAAGTGTCAGGACCGGGGCTGAAGTTAATTTGTCCTTTAATTACTGGAAACTGTGGTCACAAGCATCAGTCCACTAAAATTTTCCTGATTTCTGAGTTAGCTTCGTTAATGGTGCAGAAATAGAAGAAAATCCTTCCAGAAATCTTCTATAATAGCCTGCTAATCCCAAGAAGCTACGACCCACTGTAGGCGTTGTAGGTCTTGGCCAAGTCTTCACAGCCTCAATTTTTTAAGTATTAACTTGAATGCCGTCAGCTGATATAATAGGGCCCAGAAAAGTTGCAGAATTCTGCCAAAACTCACATTTCGAAAATTTAGCATACAACTCCCGAGCCCGAAAAATCCCGAGGACAATACGAAAATGGTCTGCATGCTCCGCTTCTGTCCGAGAGTATACTAGAATATCATCGATGAACACGATCACAAATAGATCTAAGAAAGGCCTGAATACATTATTCATCAAATTCATAAACACCGCCGGAGCGTTAGTTAACCCAAATGACATTACCCGAAATTCATAATGGCCATATATGGTTCTGAAGGCCGTTTTGGGAATATATTCTTCTCTAACTCTTACTTGATGATATCTCGAACATAGATCAATTTTGGAAAACCACTTGGCACCCTGTAATTGGTCAAACAAATCATCGATTCTTGGAAGCCGATATTTATTCTTTATCGTCACCTTGTTCAACTACCTATAATCGATGCACATTCATAAAGAGCCATCTTTCTTTCTTATGAACAAGACAGGTGCTCCCCATGGCGATGAACTGGGTCTAATGAATCCTTTTTCAAGCAAATCCTTCAGTTGTGCTTTTAACTTTGTCAATTCTGCAGGAGCCATTTTGTAAGGAGGAATAGATATAGGTTTAGTATCCGGTAGCACATCAATAGCAAAATCAATCTCCCGCTCCGGTGGAAGGCCTGGAAGTTCATCTAGAAATACATCCGGAAATTCATTTACTACCGGAACGTATTGAAAAGTCGGCGGCTTTGCTTTGGTGTCATGAACTCGAACTCGATGATAAATATATCCTTTAGCGATCATCTTCCTTACCTTAAGTTAGGAAATAAACCTACCTCTTGGAGATGCTGTATTACCTTTCCATTCAAGCACGGGTTCTCCCGGAAATTGGAATCGAACTATTTTCGTTTTGCAATCAACATTAGAATAACAAGAAGCCAACCAATCCATGCCCATAATCACATCAAAATTTACCATCCAGTTCAATCAGATCAGCTGTAGTCTGACGATCACATACCACAACCACATAATTTTTATACACTTACCTAGCTATTACCGGGTCACCAACAGGAGTAGATACCTCGAAAGGATTTATTGGCTCGGGTTTCACCCCAATACGATCAGCAATATTCAGAGTAATATACGACAAGGTAGAGCCCAGATCAATCAATGCATAAATATCATGGGAGAATACGGATAGTGTACCTGTAACCACATCTGGGGAAGACTCAAGATCCTGACGTCCCGATAAAGCATAAATACGAGGTTGGGTGCCACCTGAACTGGATGCTCCCCCTCTGCCCCTACCGCGGCCTGCTGGAGTCTGGGGAATACACCCTACCGGGTGCACGGACGAGGAAGAACCAACTACTGATCCTGTGGGCTAAGCCCCAACTCTACCACCCATCGATGGACAATCACACATTATATGCCCAACCTGACAACAGGCATAGCAAGCATCTAAACCTCGGCGACACTGGCCTGAATGCAATCTACCACACTGGCTACATCACGGCACTAATGGTCTCCTATGACTAGGATCACCTCAAAACTGAGGACCTGAGATACTCGAACTCTGACCCGGACCAGAATAAATGGAGCGCTCAAATCTCCTGCCCGCAAATCGAGAAGGTACACTAGTCGCGGACTGGCCCGAATACCTAGAATACTGTTTCCGCTGACCCCCTCTATACTCACTACTAGCACCAACAAATCTAGCCCTCTTACTGTGCCCTCTATCAATATCACGCTCATCTCGGCGTGGCTGCTGTTCCTCCTCTAAGTTCTGGGCATGATCCTAAATACGGGAAATGTCCATCCCCTTCTGTAGTGAAACCATCAAGCAATCCTTGAACAAATGTGGCCCTAAGCCACTCATAAATCTATGTACTTTATCTCCCATATCGGCCACCATAGTCGGAGCATATCGAGGCAATGAATTAAAGTGAAGGCTATACTCCCGGGCACTCATATTCCCTTATTTAAGATTCAAGAATTTATGAGCCCTGGCCCGATGGACCTTGGGTGGAAAATAATGACAGATAAAAGCTTTCATGAACTCTTGCCAAACCGGGGCAGGTGCATCCTCGCCTCTTGATAAAATCCAATTATTATACCAAAGGACCGCTACATCTCGGAGTCTATAAGATGCCAACTCCACAGATTCAATATCGGAGGCATGGATGATTCTCAACGTCCTCAACATTTCATCTAAATAACCTTGGGGGTCTTCATCCGGCTTCGACCCGAAAAATTCTGGGGGATTTAAATTCATGAAATCATGGGCCTTTTCACTAGTGGTTCTATCATCGGGACCCGCACTTTGCCGCTGAGCTTATACGGCAACCAATTGAGTCAACAACTGAATGGCCTCGGTCATCTGTTGACCCAAAACACCCGGTGGAGGAACTAGAGGCATAGGAGCTGGAGTAGACTCTCCTTCTTGTTCTTCTAGAATAGGCAGATTGTGAGAGGTATGAGGTGGGGCCTCATAATGGGATTCACCTTCCTCTATATTCATTGGTGGCTCCCTTTCCATCCGCCCTGCTGTCGTGCCCTTGCCCTTCTAGGCAACTGTGGCTTTCCTCTTTACCGGCATCGCTTAAATCATAACGCACTATTAGGGAAAAAAAATCTTATAACATTGCTCTATCGCACGATCTAATAAGAAAAAGGGACGGTCATTTTTTCAAAATGCCCCGCAGCCTCTTGTTTATAAATGTGGTGTGCTTCACACCCATAAACGAGACTCTGCTGGACACGGCTCGTAGACACACCCTTTGACGGAACTGCTCAGATACCACTTTTGTCACGACCCAACTAGGGGCCATGACGGGTACCCGGAGGTGACTACCGAGCACCACTCATAATCTACAAGGCAATATATATATATATATACACATAAGCCCACATGGCTGCAAAAATGATATACAAAATATCTACAGATGTATTCACGAGACAACTACTACCTACGCATACTTATCTACAAGCCTCTACTAGGGTTCTGAGACATAAGGGCGGGACAGGACCCCACCGTACCCAAATATGTACACAGAAGAATGTATCAACAAATGGCACCTCCGGAGTAGTGGAGTATTCCCCTGAATCTACTTAGTAGCTCCTAAGACTCTAGGCCGCCTCCCTGTCAACCTGTGGGCTTGAACACAGTGTCCATAGAAAGAAAAGGACGTCAGTACGAATATTGTACTGCGTATGTAAGGCAAACACAATAACATGATAAAGAGATGCAAGAATATAAGGCAAAGGGGTAACCTATAACTGATTTCCTCTTAAGGCAGAGTCATGCATGCTAACTCATATAATAAACAACATCATATCATGTAAGCATAAGTATGTAACTGCCCGACCATATAGGTATGGTGTGATCATCGTTAGCCCGCATCCGGGGTAAACATCTCATACCGCCCACTAGTGGTGTCTGCCCATGCCATCTAGACGTGGTGTATATGCCGCCCGCCTTAGCGGTATCTGCCCGGCCATGTAGGCACGGTGTAATCTTGTCATCATATAATTATCATACAGCATGCATAATAACTCAAGTAAAAGTTACAACTCTATCGGGGTAACGTGAGGTCGAGAACCCCGATCCCATTATGGAGTAGTCGTGATCATCATGTCTCACTTTGAAGAAACTAGCATTATAAGGTGAGCCTAACAATGAATAACATCGAGGAATCATATAAGGATCATTAACTTCATAAGATTATCATATCATAAGCTTTAGAGTCTCTAGACTTAGATTCATCATCATCATTGTCATATTCATAACACATCTCTTATCTTTATCTCATGAGAAGCTCTTAATAATCATAGACTTATAGTTTCCGGAACATAAGATTGTCATGGAAAGATAAAGGATGTCATATTGTAGGAATCATGCCTTAGAGAAGAAGGGACTAGCCTTATATACCTCTTTGTCTCCTTAACTCTATCGACTAAATGGTTCCCTTCGAAGCCGACGATTCTACATTCAAG
Source organism: Lycium barbarum (assembly GCF_019175385.1). Lineage (NCBI taxonomy): Eukaryota > Viridiplantae > Streptophyta > Magnoliopsida > Solanales > Solanaceae > Lycium > Lycium barbarum. The sequence goes on from NC_083343.1 coordinate 83,926,818, forward strand.
AGAATTCCTACTAAGGTTAGATAATCGACAATATACTTAAGCTTAAGCTAAAGCGACTAAAAGCTAATGAAAATTGGGCAGCATTTCCTTTGTTTCTAATACTTTCTCCATATAATAACCAAATTCCAAACATCAATAACAACACTACAATACCATAATCAATAATCTTGATCGAGCTATACACCATTCAATTCTCACAATTCCATTACAAAGTCATCCATAACCATGACTAGCACACTACGTCATTTTCAGTTACATACAATGATTCTTCAACACTTTTAATGTCATTAATAACAAGATTATACTCATAACATGTCAAGAACTATGATTCAAATCAAGTTACCATTCAAGAATTCCACTATTCTCATATTTGTACTCCATTTTCTACTTTCTTCCATACTCCAAGTATTTCAACCATTCCATACTCTTAATAGCATAAAATGAACATAAAACTCACCTTTGATTGTGTAAGAATGGGTTTTGGATGGAAATTCTTCACTTGGAGAAAACCCTAAATTCAATTCCAAAGAAATATCTAGCTTCCATCAACCCGAGTTAGCATTCTTGCACTTGATTCTACTAGTTTTTGGTATTTGATCCTTGATTTCCCTTGAATTTATGTTAATGAAGTGTGTGGAATATTCTATTGGTTTTGAGAGAAGTGGAGGAAGTGAGAAAATGAGAAAATAAGACTTGGATCTTATATTTATACTTGGAAACTCTGGCCTGTAATGCTCTTTATACGGACATTTATACGATCCGTATAATTTTATACGGTCCGTATAAGTGATCATATAAGTAATCCAGTGATGACCCCTCACTGTGACTATTATACGGGCCATTATACGGACTGTATAAAGTTATACGGACCGTATAATGGGTCGTATAACTCACCTTCCTCCCAAACTTGTTCTCGTCGATTCGTTTGGTCTCCAATCCTTATGGAACCTTCTTAACACTTATTTAACACTTCATCAACCATCTAAGGATCATTATAACTCTTCCTCAAGATATTATTAAATCAACCTTAGCTGGATTCTTTCCAAAATCGTTTCAAACACGACTTGTGCTTCGCCCTCCTTAACGAACTTTCTTCTCTTGCCTCAAATGTCTTTGGAATCTTAATTAGAATCGTAAAAGTACCCTTTCTCACTTGTAGGGACATCATTTGCATCTTAACCTGCATTAGCCTATTTACCATACAACGACATGAAATTTTCTGAGGTGTAACAATGAAGTCCAGTTACGCACATCTATTTCCACCCCCAAAAGAGCTCCAGAGAGGGACACCAGCACCCTCAGGTATGTGATGCTTATTTGAATGATTTCTTGGTCGTGTGTGGCCAACATAGGTATTAATGTTGTAGCCGTGGGCAGGGCATTGTGAATTTTGGGCTGTTCTGACAGGATGGTAGTGGTACAATTGAAGAGGAAACTCTGGCAAAATTTTTGTAGAAATCCATAAGAACTTAACATTCGAGGACAAATGTTCCCAAGGGGGGAGGAATGTTACACCTCGTAGTTTTTATACGTTGAGATCCGATAGGTGTTAGCTGTCCAATTGTGGACACTGTAGTTATTGTAGAGGATATATGAGATCATATGCGTTCATCTTATGATTACGAGGATTTAAGCTCATCTAATAGGTCATGGAAGGGTTGAATAATTGGTCTAACAAGGAGATTGAGTTTTCAGAACTTTGGAGAAAAGTTGGGTAAGATTTGGTACGGGAAGTCTAGTTTCCAATGCAACAAACCGTGCATCGATCCGACATCGGAATCAAACGTTACAGGCATTTTAAGACAGACTGCCAGAGTAGGGATTAGCTTTACGCGAATGCGCCTGGAGGTGGCGCGAACGCGTAGAGGACCAAGGGTCAACTCAGCGTGAATGTGCCCTAAGGTGGTGCGAACGCGCTGAGCAGTTTCTAGGTTGGTGCAACTCGACTCTAGAACTTAATAAAAGAGGGCTTACCCCCTCATTTTCATCCAAAAAACCTCTACAAAAACCCCAAACATTCTGGAAATTCCCCCCACTTTAATTCATCAAATTTTACCCCCAAAAAAGTATAATCTCCAGATTTCGATTTGGACAGTGTATAGCTGCGATTATAATATCGTATTACGGCGAATCTTGGCTGGAATTCAAGGTAAAAATTTAAGATATTGTGGTTCTAGTGGAAGTAAGGTATGAATCTCTTCTTATTGATATTGATTTAGGCTTATTTACAAAGGTAAAGGTATTAAATGATCGTATAACGAAATTGCTGGTTGAGAAATAAGATAAAAATCGTGTTAGATGTTTTATGCAATATTTTTGTATGGATGATGATGTTGTTGACGTTAGAGTTGTTGTTATTATGCTGGTTGTTGGTATTGTGATTTCGAGCTAGGGATAAAAACAGGGGAGATGCTGCCCGAATTTTGGCGGATTCTAAAGGAGTTTAATTTAAAGACTTGAGATAGGCATATAACGATAAGTCTAACAGTAGTATGATTTCTCTTAAATGTAGATTTATGAGCTCAGGAGAATAAGTTAAGTAGTAGGAGATCAATCAGGTATGTTAAGGCTAGTCCCTTTCTTTCTAAAGGCATGATTCCTTTCTTATTAACCTATACATGTTTCCATAATGTCCTTATTCCTAGAAGCTAGAGATTCATGCTTCTTAAAATTTCTTAGATGCTAAAAATGGATGTTTCCTATGATGATAATAATGACGATGATCATCCTATTTCTAGAAGTTTCAAAGTTTGTGGTTTTAATGCTATTATGAGATTATTGAGTATATTTCATGATGTCATTGATTTTACTCATTGTTGTTGGTCTCACCTTATGTTACTTGTTCCTTCAAGGTGAGATATAGCAACAATGATTGTTCCATAACATAAATTGGAGATTACTGATCTTACGTCACTCCGATAAAGTGGTAACTTTTATTTGGGCTCTCATGCATGCTACATATTATATATATATATGGGGAAAGGTGAGACGTTATATACGCATAACCACCTGATCTGTTGGTATATTTTGATATCGTCCTGGATGTGGGATGCCCGGACGCGGGATATATGGCTATGGATCGGGTCGTTCGTTTCGGGGCAATATATATTTATATTGATGATATGATATATGGATCGGGCTGCACGTTCCGTAGCAATACAATATATATATATATATATATATATATATGGATCGGGCTGCACGTTCCGCAACACTATTATGTTATACGAAAGAAAAATGTTTTCTTTAAAAAGGCTAAACATGCATGGTATCCGCCTTATGAGACAATCACATGTACAGGTTAACTTTATCTCATGTTATGTTCCATATTTATTCTTGTGTTATTTTCAAGCCTTACATACTCAGTACATTATTTGTACTGACGTTCTTTCTTGTGGACGCTGCGTTCATGCCAGCAGGTAGACAAGTAGACGGACCTGATCCTTAGGAGCTTTGTCAGCGGAGTTTCTGAAAGGCTCCAATTTTCCCAGAGCTGCAGCTCATTGGTACTACTCTTTTGTATGTATAGACTCGGGTATGGCAGAGACCTGCCCCGTCCTTATGGATTCCTGTATTCTTTATGTAGAGGCTCGTAGATAGATGTATGTATCTAGATATTCCGTAGTCTTATCAGTACATATTGATGTATAGTGTTTAGACAGCCATGTTGGCTTATGTTTATGAGCATGGTTGCTGGTGATTACATAACGACGTGTCATTATCTTGTGACACATGTCCTTACAGAGTATGATGCATATGAGCTAGCTTATGGCCCATCTAGAAATGATTATGAGATGTATATTTAGATGTACTTGGCAGGTTAGCTCTGGGTGCCCGTCATGGCCCTCTAGTTGGGTCATGACAGTAAGACTCGGTCCCTATATTTTTATAAAATATATATTTTCCCCTAACTATTTAAGTAAAAGAAGGTGTCATGAAGACCGTCCAAGGAAGTCGACTATAGACTATCTAACCAAGATCCAAAATGACTTAAAGAGGCGATATGCCCAAAACTTTAGAACACAGGATCAATCAAACATTTGAATTGAATATATGATTTTTGTGTGCTACGTGCTTACATGTCAAATGTGTGCTGTTACACGTTGGAAATTTCGTGTTGTTCGGTTCATGATAGACTAACAAAAGTATAGGGTGTACATGAAGTTCCTATAAGTTTACGAAGGATATTTGATCATTTTAAGAGTATACCTTAAGGTTCCAAAGGCATATGAGGCAAAGGAAGTGAGTTCGTCGGAGAAAGTTAAGGCTGAGTCATGTTTTGGGGAGAATTTTGCATCATTTGAGCTATAAATTGCTTATCATCACTTTGAGGAAGAGATATAGAGCCCCTTGGATGGTTAATGAGGTTTTATACAAGTGCTGAGAAGGTTCCATAAGGATTGGAAGTCAAACGAATGAAAGAGAACACGATTACGCGAAATCGAGAAAAAAGGGGCAGTGTGCGGAGCCGCACACTGTGAGCCATCTCCATATTTTAGGAGTTCTCACTGCCCAGAACCATCCCTAAGTGTTGGGGAGAGTGTGTGGCCGCACACTTAGTGTGCAAGGTCGCATACTCTCCGCCAACTTGGTCGGGGTGCGAAATTGCTACCTTTTTAAATCCCAAATGACCCTAAGTTCATTTCCAACTTTCCCCACTTATTTCCTCACCTCTCTAGAGTCTTCCAAAGAGTTCTTGATAGTTCTTAATCACCCCACACCCTTCTACACCATTTATAGAGAGAACCAATATCAAATCTCAAGGTAAATCCGTGGAAGGTGATGATTTTTGTTTCCTTTTGAAGTTGTGGTGAAGTTGTTCTTGAAGAGGGAGTTGAGTGAAGTGAAGTTCCTATATTTTAAGATATTTTCTTTATCCTATTCATATGTCTAAGTGATATAATGGTTTAGTAACTCTTATTGAGGAGGAAATCTAAAGTAGAGAAGCCATAGATGGTGAGCTGAAGAAGATGACTATGAATGAATTTGAAAAGAGGATTTAGAATGAAATTGAGATGGAGTTCAATATAATTCCTTGATTATGATATTATGAGTGTTGTTAATGGTGTTTGGGAGTTGTTTTTCCATATAGTGGAAGTTGATGAAATAGGGGAAGTGCTGCCCAAATTCCATTAGCTTTTTAGTTACTTTAGTTTGAACTTAAGCATGCTTTGAAGACTAATGTTGTTACGAATCCTCTTGAATGTAGAGTTTGCAAGCTTTGAAGAAAAACGTTTAGTTGTTAAGAAGACGTGAAGGTATGTAAGGCTAACCCTTCTTTCAACGAGCATGATTCCCATGTTATGTTTCCATAGGTGCTATCCATATCGTCCTTATTCCCAAAAAGCTAGAAGGTCATGATTCCGAAAATCCTTCTAATGCTATAGATAGATGTTTTCTATGATGTGAATGATAGTGATGATGAATCTATTCTAGAGATTCCAAATTTTGTGGGTTTGATGTTATGATAAGACTATTGAGCTTATTTCATGATATTCTTGATTCCACCATCCTCAAGACTCATATGATCATTCCATGTGTGGTGGCACCAATGCCTAAAGTTCTAGATGTTTTCATGATATGATTGAGTGTACTAGATGATTCTTGATTCCATTTATGACAATCATCCTCATCCTTTGTTATTGTTCCCTCAATGTGAGATATGATGATAATGATGATGATTTCAACTCAAAAAATGCCAAAGCTTAAGTTTTTAATGTTCTCATGATACCATTGAGATTGTCATAAAATCTCTAATCGTATTCATTATTGTTGATCTCATCTTATGTAATTGTTTCTTCAAGGTGAGGCATAACTCCCTTCTTCCGAGCCCATTTAAGATGTCTAAAATATCCTATTCCTAGAAATGCTAGAACTTATCACTTTCAAGACTTTTAAGATGATATCGATAAAAGATTTCTGTAGTGATGATAGTGATGATGATGGAATACACCGAGCCTTGTTATGGCCGGGTACGAATATGATGTGTATGATATTATCGAGCCTTTTATGGCCAGGAATGGATATGATGTGACTGATACCGAGACTATATGGCCGTGTATGATATCTATTGCATGCATACCACTACAGTTGGGTACGGGTGTTACTGAGCCTCACTATGGCTGGGTACGGATATGACTGAACATTATTACGGTCAGGTACGGATAATACCGAGTCTATATGGCCGGGTACATTATTGAATAAGCATGTATGCGAACCCATGCAATGCTTCTTCTAGAAATAAATAAGTAAGCATGAGGAATGTCTCAAGAGGTATCATGAAGTATGAATGCTCCTTTTATCTTATGTTATTCATTATGCTTTTATAATGTTACTATTCATTCCTTACATACTCAGTACATTGTTCGTACTGACGTCCTTTTACTAGTGGACGCTGCTTTCATGCCCGCAGGTAGGTAGGGAGACGAATCGGATCCTTAGGAGCTTCATCAGTGGATTCTTAGGAGCATTCTACTTATTTCGGAGTTGCAGTTTTTAGGTATTATTCTTTTGTGTACATGTTGGTTATGGCGGGGGTCCGGTCCCGTCTTTATGACATATTAGCATTTTGTATAGAGGCTCGTGGACATGTATGTGTGTGTACAGTTAGACGTCTCATAACCCCATCTGTTTGCATTCTGTATATCATTTTTGTAGCTTTGTAGGCTTGTATATGTATGTATGAGGCGAAGTTGATGATTATCGTGTCAAAGAGTTTTATTCAAGAATTTATGCCCGTTCAGGCTATGCTAATGGTGAGTTAGAAATGTGATCCACCGAGATATGGTTACAAGAAGTATGCTAGGTGTTGCTTGGTAGGTTAGCTCCGAGTACCCGTCATGGCTCTCTGGTTGGGTTGTGACATGTGCGATATTTTGCATTATTTTATATTGTCTAACATACTAACGTCATCTGCCTTTGAGTTGTTGTTTTCTTCTAGAAAAAGGTTGATTCGTGTTCGTTCCACACTGGCATACTTCACAAGATCCAATGCTGCAATAACATCCCTTTTCCAACAAGACAAAGGCAAAACAAAAATGATTGGTACTTTGAAAAACAAACAAAATCAGAATGAGCTCGTCATCAGGGACTCACCCCCAGCAAACCTGCAAGAATACCCGCACTTTTAGGATGTCATAAAAATGTTGTTTGAAAAAATACAGACCTTCAAGAGAAGGTTACGAAAGCTGAAATGGCCAGTGCTGCAAAAGAAACACCCACTGAGGCAAGGACGCCGCCACCAACTTTTCTATCTCTAAGCTCACTATTGCTCGATCATTTTCCCACATAGCCCGTTGCAAGATAGATGAAATGTTGGAACAATCCACGAGAGCTACCCATAAGGCTACAGGTCTAAGCTGTGATGACCTCTATATGCATTCGGGTTTGGATTTGCCCATGGGATTCAAAGTGCCCAAATTTAAAATGTTCAATGGAATGAGCAACCCCAAGGCCTACCTACGAGCTTACTCCGACTAGCTAGTCGGCGTGGCTATTTGGCTGAAGTTTGACCGGAGAAGCTTCTGAATGGTTCACGACATAATACATAAGCCGATGGACCACATGGGAAGATATGGCAGGAGATGGTTTTGTTTTAATGTGGAAACAGTACCACACCTGTACTACTTGGAAAAAGTGAAACAGAAATCCACTGAGAACTACCGTGAGTATGCAGGTAGGTTAAGAGCTGAAGTCGCTCGAGTGCAACCGCCAATGAGTGAGGAAGAACTAGTCTCCGTTTTCATCCGTTCCCAAAAATGTATTTCTATGATCGAATGTTGTCAATGGCCAGGAGACCATTCTCCGAACTAGTAAAGATGGGGGAAGCCATAAAAGATGGCCTCAACAGAGGGAGAATGATAACCATGGCCGGCAAAACAATCGGACAAAGTATTACGGTTTTGCTAGGAAGAAAAAGAAAGATGTGGCAAATGTTTCCCATATCCCTAGCCTAAAACTCAAAAGAAAAGAAGTATTCCAACCTCCCATGGAAGTCTATAAAACACCACCCCCAAATGCCTACCTATCCATACCATACAATCTAGTGCTCGTATATTATGCACAACCAAATTTCCAATCACCGCCACAAAACTACCAAGCTCCACAAACTACCTTCCAATCACCACCATAAAACTACCAAGCTCTATAAACTACCTTCCATCACCTCCACAAAACTATCGAGCTCTAAAAACTACCTTCCAATCACCACCATCGAACTACCAAGCTCCACAGCTAAATTATCAAACTCCCGCACGTTCTTACCGAGCCCCACCAAACAACCCACCCGTGAATTATCAAAATCAACCACCACAAAATACCTATGATTTTCCACATCATAACTTTGAAAAGAAGCATGCCCGTGTATTTACTTTACTGATGGAGGCTCTAACTGAACTGTTCAAGAGGTTGAGTGGTGCAGGAATGATCCAAACAGTTCCACTAAAGGCCGTCAATCCTAAAAATAGGTTCTTTCGAGAAAATCAAACATGTGCTTACTATTTTGGTGGGAACGTACACAGTATTGAGTATTGTATCAATCCAAAGTATAGAATACAAGATTTGATTGACGAAAAGCGATCATCCTCCAAACTGCTACGCCAAATGTGAACACTAATCCTTTGCCTAATCATGGAAACAACATGATCCAAAGGATAGAAAGAGAAGAGGATTGGGCAGTAGGCAAGCATATAATTTGAGATCCAATTCAATCACTTGAGGCGCACAATTTAAAGTGTTGATCCCCGCGCCAATCATCCCAAGTATCTCAAGAGGTGATAGTGGCACCCAGAAAAGAATTCGTTGTGCAAGTAGCAGTGGCCTATGGGTTGACACGGTCTAGCAGGTGATACACTCTCGAAGATTTGGCCCAAGAGGCACCCCGAAGAGAAGGAAACCAAAAGAGCCTCATTACTGAGGGCGAAGCTGAAGATTTCTGGCACCAGATACAGCCAAAAGAATACTCCATTGTGGAGCACTTGGAGAAAACCCCAACCCAAATATCCTTGTTGGCACTTTTGCTAAGCTCACCACAACACCGTCTAGCTTTGATGAATGTGCTTGAAGAAGATGTCTCCACAGGGACAAGTAGAGAGAGTCTGGCCGAGATGGTCGCCAATGTCATGTGCCGAAATAAAATGATAACTCGAGTGTTGGTCAACAACATTTTCCCCGAATCCACTTTCAGCCAGTTGGCCTATGATCTCGGGAAGGTTCGTCAAAGCCGTACGAACATAAGAGCATTCGATGGGAATCAATGTGATGCCGTTAGAGAAGTTTACCTTCGTGTTCAATTGGGCCCGCAGAATTCTTCATCTAATTTCAGGTCCTGAAAATAACTGCTAACTAAAATTTTTTGTAAGGAAGGCCATGGTTCCACATGGCAGGAGCTGTGCCATCAACACTTTACTAAGCTATAAAATTTTTGTGGGACGACCATGAAGTTATAATTCACAGAGAAGGTAGTATCCATAACTACCCAGATAAATCGACGCCAGTCATCGAAGCACTTCGTAAGGGAATAGTTTTCCACTTGGTGGAGTTAGTGGGGGCTACCCACAGAGAAGGTGTTGTAGAATTTCCCATGCCTGCAGTCGATAAAATGATTGCTGCAACTATGCTCCAAAATGCTTTTGAACCCGGACGAGGTCCGGGAAAGGATTTGCATAGCATCACGGAGCTGGTTCCCCTCCCTCAAGACCATTATCACTTCGGGTTGGGATGCGTCCCAAATTAAGATGAGGTCTCAAAAGCATCTAGGAAAAATAAAAGCTCTACAAAGCTATGCAAGACAATTCTGAATCTGTAGCAGTCAATTCTCATAAGAATGCCCATGCCAGACAATGGAAATGCCGAAGAAGGTGTTACACCTCAAACATTTTTGCGTCGTTTGCGTCCTGAGTAAACCAACGTAAGATCAGAGAGGTCATGGAACCCTTATAAAGTTAAGGAATACTCTTAACAAGTGTTAACCAAGTGTCTAAAGGTTCTAGGATCAAGCAAATCGAATAAAATAAGTTTGTCGAAAATTTGAAAAACTTTGGGTAGAATTTTTGATCGAAATTTTGGGTCAACTTTAGAGAAGTATATCTCCTAGTATATCAGGATTTGTGAGTGGAACAAAAGCCTAAATTGAAGTTCATTGAGTCTAGTTTCCAACGCAACAAACCGCTTGTCGATATGACATCGAAGTAGAGAGTTATGGACGTTAGGAGTTAGGCCGACGGAGTAGAGGCGCGAGCAGCTACAGTGCGTGAACGTGCAACTACAGTGTGCGAAAATTCTAGGTCGGTGCAAACCGACTCTACAACAATAAAAAGGGGGTTTACCCCTTATTTTCATCCAAACCACCCCTCAAAAATATCCTAACACCTCTAGAACTTTCTCCCAACTTCTACCCAAAACTTTTAGCCTAAATCAAGTGTAATCTCGGGATTTAGGTTCGGATAGCATATAGTTGTGATTATAGGATCGTGTTGTGGTGAATCTTGGCTTGGATGTAAGGCGGATATTGAAGATATTGCAGCTCTAGTAGGAATAAGGTAAGAATCTCCCCTTATTGATAGTGATATAGGTGTATTTACGAAGATAGAGCTATTAAATGGTCGTATAATGAATCAGTTGGTTGAGAAATTGAATAAACATTGTGTGGGATGTTTTATAGAGTATTTTTGTATTGATGATGATGTTGATGATGTTAGTGTTGTTTTTATTGTTGTTGGTTGTTGGTATTGTGATTTCGGGCTAGGGATATAAACAGGGGAGATGCTGCCGGAATTTTGACAGATTCTAAAAGGATTTAATTTGAAGGCTTAAGATAAGCATATGACGATAAACCTAACAATAGTATGAATTCTCTTAAATGTAGTTTTACGAGCTTGGGAGGATAAACTTTAAGTATTGAAGGAGACCCAAAAGGTATGTTATGGCTGTCCCTTTCTTTCTAAAGGCATGATTCTTTTCTTATGAATCCACACATGCTCTCCTTAACATCCTTATTCCCAAAAAGCTAGAAGTTCACGATTCCCAAACTTCTTATGATGCCAAAGATAGATGTTTTCTATAATGATAATGATGATGATGATCCCATTCTAGAGATTCCAAAGCTTATGGATTTGATGCTATTATGAGATTATTGAGCTTATTTCATGATTTTCTTGATTTTATTTATTTTTGTTGATCTTACCTTATGTAGCTTATTCCTTCGTGGTGAGATATAGTGATGACGACGATTCCTTAATGACACATCAGAGGTTACCGACCTTACATCACTCTGATAAATTAGTAGCTCTTATTTAGGCTCTCATGCATGCTATTTATATTATATATGTATATAGCTATTTTGATGATACCGAGCCTTACTATGGATGGGTACGGATACTACCGAGCTTATATGGCAGGGTATGATATCTATTGCGCGCATACCACTGCAGTTGGGTATGAATATTATCGAACCTTATTAGGGTCGGGTACGGATAATACCGAGTCTATATGGCCGGGTATAGTATTATATAGATATGAATGTGGATATATGAAACGTTCTCCTAGAAAAAAAGGTTAAGTAAGCATGACGAATGTCTTAAAACGTATCATGAGATATAAACGGTTCTTTTATCTTACGCTAGTCTTCATGCTTTTATCATGTTAATATTCATGCCTTACATACTCAGTACATTTCTCGTACTGACATCCTTTTTTTGTGGATAGTGCATTCATGCCCGCTGGGAAGCAGCGAGACAGATCGAATCCTTAGGAGCTTCATCAGCGGAGTCTCAGAAGCTCTCTATTTGCTTTGGAGCCGCAGTCTATTAGTATTACTCTTTTGTGTATATACTTGGGCATGATGGAGTCTTGCCTCGTCTTTATGGATTCCCGTATTCTATGTAGAGGCTCATAGGCAAATGTATATAGGTAGATGTCCCCTAACCTTATTAGTTCATATTGTTGTATAATATTTTGGCAGCCTTGTCAGCTTATGATTATGGGCATAATTGTTGATGGTTATATAGAAATGTGTTGTTATCTTGTGGCATATGCCCTTATAGGTCATTTTACCCATGAGCTATCTTTGTGGTCCACCTAGAGATGATTATGAGAAGTATGTTCAGAGGTGCTCGGTAGGTTAGCTACGGGTGCCCATCATGGCCCTTCGATTGGGTCGTGACAAAAGTGGTATCAGAGCAGTTCGTCCTAGGTTGTGTTTACGAGCCGTGTCCTGTAGAGTCTTGTTTATGAGTGTGAAGCATGCCACACTTATAAACAGGAAGCTGCGGGGCATTTAGGAATGATTGACCTTTCTTTCTCATCTTAGATCGTGTGATAGAGCTATGTTATTAGGATTCCCTTTTTCCTAATCGTGTGTTATGATTTTAAGGACGCATATGAAGAGAAAAACTACAGCAGCCCAAAAGGGCAAGATAGTGGTCAGAAGGAGGACTGAGTGGGAGCTGCCCGTAGATATAGAGGAGGGTGAGTCTCAGAATGAGGTTCCATCTCGGACCTCTCATACTCCACCTGTTTCAGAGGAGCATGAAGGGGCTTCAGCTCCAGCTCCAATACCCTCAATTCCTCCACCAAATGCCTCCGATCAGGAGATGAGATATGCTATCCAATTGCTGACTTAGTTAGTCGCCGCTCAGGCTCAGTGACAGGGTGCAGGTCATAGTGATAGAGCGGTCAGTGCAAGAGCTCGTGATTTTATTAGCTTGAGCCTTCCCGAATTCTTTAGGTCAAAATCGGATGAGGGCCCGCAGAGCATTATAGACGAAATATCGAGAACCTTGCGAAAATGCATGCTTCAGATGTGGAGTTGGTAGAGTTGGCCTCCTATAGATTACGGGATGTTGTGGTTCATTGAAATACGGTTTTGATGTCTTCTAGAGAAGTCAATGCTCCTCAACCAGTATGGCAAGAGTTTGTGGATGCCTTCCTCCGATATTATTTGCCATCGAAGGTTCGATGGGCCCGAGCTAATAGATTCTTGAATCTTAGATAGGGGAATATAAGCGTTCGAGAGTATAGCCTCCACTTTAATTCTTTGGATAGGTATGCCTTAGCCATAGTAGCTGATATGGGAGACCGTGTACATCAGTTTGTGAGTGGGTTGGGGCCGAATTTGATTAAGGAGTGTTTGACGGCCTCACTTAAGGAAGGAATGGATATCTCTTGTATTCAGGCCCATTCCTAGAATTTGGAAGAATAGAAGCAGCCGCAAAGGGGTGAGTATGATTCTGATAAAAGATATAGTAAGAAGGCCAGATCTTCAGGTGCCACCAGTGAGTTCAGAGGGGGTTAGAGACAACAACATTCTAGGCACTCAGGCCATTCAGTGTCTAGTGCACCTCTTCGATTTGCAGGAAAAAGATTTGATCGTCCTAATTATTACGGACTAGAGGTGAATTCGGTCAGATGAGACCGCCCTTACCACGGTGCAATCAATATGGTAAGCCGTATTTCGGACCATGCCGCTTGGGTTCGGATGTTTATTATGCCTGTGGTCAGCCAGGCCATATTATGCATGAGTGTCCATTTCTAGGCAGACGAAGTATGGTACAGCCTGCCGGATCGTTATCATTGGTGCGCCCTCTGGGAAAAGACAATCAGACATCAGCAGGTCATGGTAGAGGTAGAGGGGGAGTGTCCAGCTTGAGCAATCCTCAGAACCATATTTATGCATTGACTGGTGGACAGGACTTGGAGTCTTCACCTGATATTGTTGCATGTATATTGTCAGTATTTTCTTATGATGTGTATGCATTGATTGATCTGAGTTCTACATTGTTATATGCTACTCCTTATATTGTTGGTCGGATTGAGGCGAAACTTGAGTTGATTAAACCTTTCAAAGTGTTTTAGTAATGAGACGTCAGTATGATTAGATGGGAGCTATAACTTCTTCTCGAAGTACGAAGTGGAAGGGGATAAGTATATGCTTAAATATGACCCTTGAGTATAAATATGCTAATGATTTAAGAGTACAAAGGGGTAGAGGAGATAAGAGAACGATGTACATTACTAAACCAGATATCGACAAGGGCCTTTTTATCATATAAAATATATTGGCAGGGATGTTGTACGGAGGTACGAGTATAAGGAGATATGAATATAAGAAAAAGGTAGGACTAAGGTATAGAAAAAATCTTTTTCAAAAGCTCTCTTGTCACAATATTATTGAGTTAGTAATACAAGGCTGAATAGCTAATGAAGGATGTGAATCATGCTTTGAAGAAATTAGTTGTATGATGGTAGATGAATGAGTTTGAAGTCATAAGATGATATAAGATATGCCCTTCATTAATGAGATGAAGTTGTAGTTTAAGAGAGGCTTGTTTAAAGACCGAGTGTTTATGTAGCGAAAAAAAGGAGGAATATTAACAATCAGGCCAGATTTTAAGAATAAAAATTTGCGCTAGATACCATCATGATGATGAAATGGGAAACTGAATAATAGGAGAAAGGTGATTTTGGAAAGAATGGTAAAGAAACTATGAAGATCCTTTTGAGTAAAGATTAGGCCCATGCAGGCCAAGTACGTCTGCGGGAATTTGTGACACGTTGCAAATATGTCCAACTGACTAGATAAAGTCAGACGATGAATAGTCACAACTAAGATTAGTTGCGGATTCGCTAAGAGTATGTACTTGCAAGAAAAGGGAGAACTAATGGGATGTTAAATATAAAATAATGGGCTAACACCCTAAAGGAGGAAGATGCGAGAAACAAGTATTGGATCAGAAGTAGGCCTTGTTAAAAGATGGAAATATGACAATAAAGGAATTGGAAAATACCTCAAAAGGATATTTCACTAGCGGGCTGATAAGATATAAGGACGATTTGATGATAAGCATAACCAGTCAGTCATGTGCATGACTAAGTAATGATTGAAAGGGAGTACACTGTCACGACCTAACCCCGTAGGCCGTGACTGGTGCCCGAACTGGGCACCCGTATACCAACCTGTTACATATAACATCAAACTGAAACTACGACAATACGGAAACTTATAAAGGAACTCCAAAGTTCATAACGTCATCATATATATATATATACTTTCAGATCAACGGTCTCCTGAGGAGTCACAACTAATCATATCAAGAAATAATACGCAAGCCGACAAGGCTACTACTAGAGACGAACATCATACCACAACACATCGTATAGACACAACTGAACAGAACCCATACACAACCCACACATATGTCTACAGACCTCTAAGAGTACGAATAGCAAAATATGACGGGACAGGGCCCCGTCGTACCCCTAGATAACATTTACATATACATCATAAGATCTGTACCAAGAGTCTAGACTCCGGAACAACGGAGCTCTCCAAGACAACTCAGTAGCAGTCCTATGCTGAAGGATCACCAAGCCAACTATCTGTACCTGCGGGCATGAAACGCAGCCCCCCGAAGAAAGGGGGTCAATACGGAATATGTACTGAATATGTAAGGCAGTACTGAATCATAAAACAAGGAAAAGCGCAACAGTAAGCAAGTTTAGAAAGCAACCCGGGAGTAACCTGTCATAGCATTTTGAACCATGTCATGTGGTCCCTTACACAAATTCTAGCATACACAATATAAATATAGAATATCCTACTCGTAGCCGCTTCCGGCTAATAACACAATAGTCCCTTCGGACGGCCGCTTCCGGGTAATAACACAATAGTCCCTTCGGACGGCCGCTTCCGGCTAATAACACAATAGTCCCTTCGGACGGCCACTTACGGCATAATAATGATGGCCCCTTCGGGAAGCCGCTTCCGGCTTAATAATAATGTCCCCTTCGGGCAGCCGCTTCCGGCTTAAGAATATCATAATCCAGCTGATCATGTGGAGCAATAACAATACATATGATATACAGTATGAATATGTAATGAAGTTACAAAACGTTACTTGTCAATATAGTGTGAAACATTTTATAGAAGTCTAGACATGAGTCATCATAGAGTTCCTAAGAATAGAAGCTGGTATATGTCGACTATTATCCAACGTACAAAAAGGCTGAAGAGGGAAGCTCAATCACTTAAGAGTTCTAACATCAAAAGTGAATAAAAATCATGAATCACACTCAAGACTTATGAATAGGATTACCCAAAAGCTCATATCATTCATCACTTAAATCTAAGACATGCCAAAATAAAGAAGGGACAGCTTTACATACCTGTTGACGACTAATCGCAAAACCGTTCGCTTCGTTGCCCCTTTAGCCTATTTAATATAAGAGTAACGTTATCGTTAGTAACTATATTTTTTTAGTTCACAAATCTATAGCCCATTTCTTATAGAACCTATATTTTAGCTTATGTATTCTCGTTTAGGGTTTTCTATTATCTAAAGACTTAACGAAAATCGGGCAGCACTTTCCCTATATATTCGCCTATCCCGAATTTCCAATTGCTCTCCTGCTAAAACAGAAATACCAACAACGACATATGGACATAATCATATCATCAATTATTTCAATTCCATAAGGATAATAGCATGTTCATATCAACACAACTTCACCCTTAACTTTTCTAATTCTTTCATTCCTTCAACATATAATCCATGATAACAACAACTATAATGCAACTTAAAATTAATTTACCATGTCTAATTAAGGCAGCCCTCCACACGGCTCAATTCATACTCCAACATCAACATATATAACCCTTTATATTCAACACATATCTATCAAGTTTCACAAGTATCAACTACCCTCCGAAACATATAGAACAAGATTGAATCTTACCTTAACAACCAAGCTCTTATCACCAGTATGTAATTTCTTCAAGAACATCCATGGTCGTGAGTTGCCATGGCTGCCATGATCTCCATCCTTCTCCTCCACTTGACCTTGAAATCCCGCTAATTAATGGCATAGAATGGGCGGTAAAGGGCTGGCCGTGAGCCCCCCTTGGTGGCTGCCATGGCCGAGACCACCTCCACCATTTTCCAATCTTAGAAATGTTTCTATCTCTGTTTGCCTTTCACAAAATGGAAAGCAATGTTGTTGATTGCTTAGTCATACTCATGACTTTATATGGCATCTACAAAGTGGACACATGTCCATTTTCATGACATGTGTCCATTTTTGCTCATGGCCAATCATTTCTTGCCACGTGTTGTGGGGCCCACTTTCAATAATTGAATTAATTAATCACTAATCCCTACTTAATAATTTAATCATAATTTATTAGTTCCTAATCCCCAATAATATTTTTATACTAAATAAAATTTATAAATAATTGGTTCTAATTTAGAAATTAAAAATTTAGGGTTTCTATTCCGTGTCCGAGAATGATCCTGTCTTTTAACTTGAGTCGATTCTCTTGCGAATAATTCGACGTATAAATATACGGGGTATAACATCCTTCCCCCTTTAGAACATTCGTCCTCGAATGTTGAACTGGTTCTGAATTCCCAATACTTTCTCAAGTGTTTTCTTGGTTAATTATGCCCTTCACATATCTCTTCCGTTTGTCGATTCGCTTTAGTTCATTATAACGCATTCCAGGTCCTTACATAGTCATTCTTGTAATACTTCCTCTTTGTGTTGCTTTTCGAGGTAATTATCCCACGTCGTTGTCTCTGCTCTTCTTTTTATTTCATAGTTGGTTATCAGATGTATTTCGGGCTGTTCTACTGAAGTGTTACTATCTCTTTTGTCTACATACTGCTCAGTTGTACTGTCATCGATTGATTCAATATCCTTGCCTTACTCTGCTGCGATAGTCTGTATTCTGGAATCCTCAGCGTCATGTGTCACTTTTTGACTTTCTTTCAAAGGTCTTTAACTATCACTTATCTTTACTTCTTGATCTCGATCTTTAGGGTAGGCTATCAAATAACGCTAGGGTCTTCTCATATTATAATTTTACTGTCATCCAGTAACCGGTAACCCGCTTGTTCTGATTGTCTTGATTAGATCATTTCGTAATTTTCCTTACCCTAACTGGCAATACTTTAGGCGTATTATCTCGTGTCGTTTCTCTTGTTTTTCCTCAAACTCTGCTATTGCCCCTTTACTCAAAATTGCTCTTAGTCCTCCTATTACGCATCTTATAACAATCTTTACACGGGCTTGTGTAGGTACTTAAATCTGCCCAGAAAATACCTTAGCGTTACCGCGCTAGTATTTATGCAGACCCTATATTCTTCTCTTATCTCTTTGAATTGATATTAAAGCTCAACCATGGCTTTTGCCCTCAGTACTAATTATATCTTCGTAATTTTGTCTCAAACCACCTTATACCTTTCGTCGAGGTATCCACAATATCGCAACCACATTGTTGTTACTGGATTCTTACTCTTCTTATCAAGTACTCACTTGACCTCGTTCCTAGTATACAAGTATTCGTAGGTTGCATAACTATTCCTGTACCATTCGTACAAAGTGCATCCAATCTTAGTCATAGTCTTCCCTTCTCCTGGTATATTCTGCTCTACATATCTTATTGTACTAAAATTCACTTGTTGTCTATTTCGCCATACTCTTTCCCCTTTCTCTATTCACCATTTGGTTTTCTCATATCCTACTATAGGAGGGATTCCCTATCCCTTCTCCTTTACTACCTATATGTCACAATATCATTAGCCAATAACTCCGTTGTCAACATCTTAACCTCTAATCCAGTATAGCATTGCTATCCTTCAGAACATCCCTTAAGTTATTCGTTACCACTCTCTTGTCGTATTCTTTCCTTTTTATAAGTATCCACCTTCTGATGTCATATTATCTAAGGTCTTTGCCAATAATTCTCGGCACTGTCTCAAATACCATCTTGGTTTCTATCTGTTTATTGCTGGCTTTACTCATTTCTATGGTAATCCTTATGGTGTTCACATTACAGCCTGTTCATACTCCATCCGATAACGTAACACTTCTTAATCTTATTCATAATTCTCAACATGTTTTAATTACACTCCGTGAACTAGGCGTACTTAACCCTTCACCTTCCTGATCGATCTTACCCTTAGTATCTCACAAGCTGTCTTACTAATACCTTCATAACTTGTCATAATTCTTCCTTCTCTGTACTTTTATCTCTATCATACTACTACTTCTTTTTCTATTTCTGGGAAAATTTTGGCAGAGTTTCCTCTGTACTTCTTACTATCCCAGAACCTGCATGCAGGAAATACCAACAATGCCTCACAAGGCCAACATATATACACATATATCCTATCTTATCATAGCCACACAGGGCTCCCAATTTCTAGTAATAGTATAAAGGTGTCAGGACTTACCTCACATATCGCACCTCGAGACGTACCTGATCCTTTAACGACCTGTCCTGTTATACCTTCCTATCTACCTTCTCTTTCAGCCTTCAACTTTACATCTCAATCATGTTTCGATATTCTTACCTTATCCAACATGCCTCTTTCGCACCGTAACTTAACTGTGTACCTTATAACTGCCAATATCATCGGTCACCCCTTTTTTTTTTTGTCGATGTCGTTCTTCAGCTGAAATCAAAGGTTAGTATAAGGAATTTCATTTCCTATGACTGGGCTCTATCACACGATCTTAGATATGAAAGAAAGGTAACATCCTAAATGTCCTGTAGCTTCCTGCTTATAGATGTGGTGGACAACACACCGATAAAAAAGACTCTACTAGACATGGTCTGTAGACACTCCGAGGACGAACTGCTCTGATACCACTTTTGTCACAATCGAACCCCGTAGGCCGTGACTGGTGCCCGAACTGGGCACCCGTATACCAACCTGTTACATATAACATCAAACTGAAACTACGACAATACGGAAACTTATAAAGGAACTCCAAAGTTCGTAACGTCATCATATATATATATATATACTTTCAGATCAACGGTCCCTGAGGAGTCACAACTAATCATATCATGAAATAATACGCAAGCCGACAAGGCTGCCACTACAGACGAACATCACATCGTAGAGACACAGGTGAACAAAACTTATACATAACCCACACATATGTCTACAGACCTATAAGAGTATCAACAGTGAAATATGACGGGACAGGGCCCCGTCGTACCCCTGGATAACATTTATATATACATCATAAGATCTGTACCAAGAGTCTAGACTCCTAGACAGCTGAGTACAAGTCGTATGCTGAAGGATCACCAAGCCAACTATCTGTACCTGCGGGCATGAAACGCAGCCCCCGAAGAAAAGGGGTTAGTACGGAATATGTGTTGAATATGTAAGGCAGTACTAAATCATAAAACAAGGAAAAACGCAACAGTAAGAAAGTTTAGAAAGCAACCGGGAGTAACATGGCACAACATTTTGAACCATGTCATGTGGTCTCTTACACAAATTCTAGCATACACAATATAAATATAGAATATCCTACTCGTAGCCGCTTCCAGCTAATAGCACAATAGTCCCTTCGGACGGCCGCTTCCAGCTAATAACACAATAGTCCCTTCGAACGGCCAGTTCCAGCTAAAAACACAATAGTCCCTTCGGACGGCCGCTTCCGGCATAATAATGATGGCCCCTTCAGGCAGCCGCTTCCGGCTTAATAATAATGGCCCCTTCGGGCAGCCGCTTCCAGCTTAAGAATATCATAATCCAGGTGATCAGGTGGAGCAATAACAATACATATGATATACAGTATGAATATGTAATGAAGTTACAAAATATTACTTGTCAATATAGTGTGAAACATTTTATAGAAGTCAAGACATGACTCATCATAGAGTTCCTAAGAATAGAAGCTGGTATATGTCGACTATTATCCAACGTAGAAAAAGGCTGAAGAGGGAAGCTCAATCACTTAAGAGTTCTAACATCAAAAGTGAATAAGAATCATGAATCACACTCAAGACTTATGAATAGGATTACCCCAAAGCTCATATCATTCATCACTTAAATCTAAGACATGCCAAAAGAAAGAAGGGACAGCTTTACATACCTGTTGACGACTAATCGCAAAATCGTTCGCTTCGTCGCCCCTTTAGCCTATTTAATATAAGAGTAACGTTATCGTTAGTAATTATATTATTTTTAGTTCACAAATATATAGCTCATTTCTTATAGAACCTATATTTTAGCTTATGTATTCTCGTTTAGGGTTTTCTATTATCTAAAGACTTAACGAAAATCGGGCAGCACTTTCCCTATATATTCACCTATCCCGAATTTCCAATTGCTCTCCTGCTAAAACAGAAATACCAACAACGACATATGGACATAATCATATCTTCAATTATTTCAATTCCATAAGGATAATAGCATGTTCATATCAACACAACTTCACCCTTAACTTTTCTAATTCTTTCATTCCTTCAACATATAATCCATGATAACAACAACTATAATGCAACTTAAAATTAATTTACCATGTCTAATTAAGGCAGCCCTCCACACGGCTCAATTCATACTCCAACATCAACATATATAACCCTTTATATTCAACACATATCTATCAAGTTTCACAAGTATCAACTACCCTCCGAAACATATAGAACAAGATTGAATCTTACCTTAACAACCAAGCTCTTATCACCAGTATGTAATTTCTTTAAGAACATCCATGGTCGTGAGTTGCCATGGCTGCCATGATCTCCATCCTTCTCCTCCACTTGACCTTGAAATCCCGCTAATTAATGGCATAAAATGGGCGGTAAAGGGCTGGCCGTGAGCCCCCCTTGGTGGCTGCCATGGCCGAGACCACCTCCACCATTTTCCAATCTTGGAAATGTTTCTATCTCTATTTGCCTTTCACAAAATGGAAAGCAATGTTGTTGATTGCTTAGTCATACTCATGACTTTATATGGCATCTACAAAGTGGACACATGTCCATTTTCATGACATGTGTCCATTTTTGCTCATGGCCAATCAATTCTTGCCACGTGTTGTGGGGCCCACTTTCAATAATTGAATTAATTAATCACTAATCCCTACTTAATAATTTAATCGTAATTACTTAGTTCCTAATCCCCAATAATATTTTTATACTAAATAAAATATATAAACAATTGGTTCTAATTTAGAAATTAAAAATTTAGGGTATCTATTCCGTGTCTGAGAATGATCCCGTCTTTTAAATTGAGTCAATTCTCTTGTGAATAATTCGACGTATAAATATACGGGGTATAACATACACTAAGGAGGAAATTACTCAGAATTTCCAGATAAGAGCGTAATAGGAAGTTCAGAAATGAAGAAGCAGAGAAGGATTGAGTATGATGGTATTTGAAGTAGATAGTAGACTAAGATAAAAGTTAAGTGAAATAGCCACCGCGAGCTAGTTTTGTGGATACAACGTTCCAACATCACAGAACAGTTAGGAAAGCATTGTACAGGGAAGCCTTAAAGGTGAAAGTATTCGAGCCAGAATCTAGTAACATCTTGTCCATGGTAAGAAGTGGAGTTATCAATTGAGATGGACTAAAATGAAAATCAACAATTCAGAGGAACGCGATTATTTGATGATACAAATGTGTATGATGATGATGTGAGAATTCCAGGCATAGAATATTCAGGAAATGGTCAGCATGGAATTATTCGATTATCTAGTAGCTTTGGTTACCCCATTAGGATGTTCAGTTCTCTACAAGCACATGAGGATAAGTATATATAGAGAAACCTAAAGAATATAGATTACTCTAGCATTCTTTCCCACCTTGAGATAAGTAAGTAAGTAAAGCACACTTTTTCGATGTCCAAGGATATGTCATGAGCATGTATATTAGAACCTTAAAGAAATTAGGATGACCAGTTAGTATGGATTGAATTTGCATATGGAATTAGTCATCATTCCAATATTATATGGCTCATATGAAGCTCTATAAGAATGGGAGAATGTCAGATTGTTTGAAATTTGGAATATCATCTTGAAGAAATTTACGAAAAGTAATAAGGAAAGTAAGTATGACCCTTGGATATCTTAGACTTTGCAAGATGATTGTCGGAGGACCTACTAGATTTACCCTCAAAATCGAAATCTGTATATTCAGTCTTTTACATGTCTATGCTTCACAAGTGTATTGAGAAATCCCCCTATAGTAGTACCAATTGATGATATTTTGAGTACAGAACAATTATCGTATGAGGAAGTCCCCACTACCCTCTCAGATCGCCAAAGTTCTAGGATTGTGGGTTAAAAACCGGAGATGTAGCCTTGTTAATAGTACTATAAAAGAATGTGAAAGTAGAAGAGATGACTTAAGAAGTTAAGAAAGATATGAGATCCAAGTATCCGCATTTGTCTCCATTACTAAAGGAGATCTAGATTGAGACATTATAACCTTCAGGTTGGTAGTACTAAGGCTACAGAGGAAGCTCTACCAAAACTTCCATAAGATCTCTGAGGTTTAACATTCGAGGATGAATGTTTTTAAAAGGGGAGGGGGGAGAATGTTACACCTCGAATATTTTCGCGTCGTTTGCGTCGTGAGTAAACCAACGTAATCTCGGAGATGTCATGGAACCCTTATAAGGTTAAGGAATACTCTTAACAAGTGTTAATAAAGTTTATAAAGGTTCTGGGATCAAGCAAATCAAAGAAAATAAGTTTGTCAGAAATTTAGGAAATTTGGGCAAAATTTTGGACAGAAATTTTGGGTCAACTTTAGAGAAGTATATTACCTAGTATATCAGGAGTTTTGAGGTTAAACAAAAGCCTAAATTGAAGTTCATTGAGTCTAGTCTCTGACACAACAAACCACTTATCGATATGACATCCGAGTAGAGAGTTATGGACGATACAAGTTAGGCCGGCGGAGCAGAGGCGCGCCCAGCTACAGTGTTCGAAATTTCTAGGTCGGTGCACACTGCCTCTAGAGCAATATAAACGAGGGTTTACCCCTTATTTTCATCCAAACCACCCTACAAAATAATCCTAACACCTCTAGAACTTTCTCCTAACTTCCATCCAAAATTTTGGCCCAAATCAAGTGTAATCTCGGGATTTAGGTTTGGATAGCGTATAGTTGTGGTTATAGTATCGTGTTGTGCTGAATTACAAGGCGAATATTGAAAATATTGCAGCTCTAGTTGTAATAAGGTAAGAATCTACACTTATTGATAGTGATTTAGGTGTATTTACGAAGATAGAGCTATTAAATGGTCATATAATGAATTAGTTGGTTGAGAAATTGAATAAACATCGTTTGGGATGTTTTCTGGTGTACTTTGGTATTGATGATGATGTTGTTGATGTTAGTGTTGTTGTTATTATTATTGGTTGTTGGTATTGTGATTTCGGGCTAGGGATATAAACAGGGGAGATGCTGTCTGAATTTCGGCAGATTCTAAAAGGATTTAATTTGAAGGGTTAAGATAAGCATATGACGATAAGCCTAAAAATAGTATGAATTCTCTAGAATGTAGATTTACGAGCTTGGGAGGATAAGCGTTAAGTAGTTAAAGAGACCCAAAAGGTATGTTAAGGTTGTCCTTTTCTTTGTAAAGGCATGATTCTTTTTTTATGAATCCACACATGATCTCCATAACATCCTTATTCCCAAAAAGCTAGAAGTTCATGATTCCTAAACTTCTTATGATGCCAAGGATACATGTTTTCTATTATGATAATGATGATGATGATGATGATCCCATTCTAGAGATTCCAAAGCTTATGGATTTGATGCTATTATGAGATTATTGAACTTATTTCATGATTTTCTTGATTTTATTCATTGTTGTTGATCTCACGTTATGTTACTTGTTCCTTCGAGGTGAGATATAGCAATAACGACGATTCCATAATGACATATCGGAGGTTACTGACCTTACATCACTCCGATAAAGTAGTAGCTCTTATTTGCTCTCATGCATGTTATTTATAATATATATTTATATAGCTATTTTATGATACCGAGCCTTACTATGGCCGGGTACGGATACTACCGAGCTTATATAGCCGGGTATGATATCTATGGTGCATATACCACTGCAATTGGGTACGAATATTACCGAACCATACTTGGGTTGGGTACGGATAATACCGAGTCTATACGGCTGGGTACAATATTATTTAGATATGCATGTGGATATATGAAACGTTCTCCTAGCAAAAAAAAAAAGGTTAAGTAAGCATGAAGAATGTCTTAAAAGGTATCATAAGGTATAAACAATTCTTTTATCTTATGCTATTCTTCATGCTTTTATCATGTTACTATTCATGCCTTACTTACTCAGGACATTGCTCATACAGACGTCCTTTTTTTGTGGACGCTGCGTTCATGTCCGCAGGGAAGCAGTGAGACGGATCAGATCCTTAAGAGCTTCATCAGCGGAGTCTCAGAAGCGGTCCATTTTCTTCGGAGCCGCGGTCTATTTGTATTACTCTTTTGTGTATATACTTAGGCATTGCGGAGTCCTACCCCATCTTTATGGATTCTAGTATTCTATATAGAGGCTCGTAGACAGATGTATGTAACTAGATGTCCCCTAACCTTATTAGTTCATATTGTTGTATAATATTTTGGCAGCCTTGTTTGCTTGTGATGATGGGCATAATTGTTGATGATTATATAGAAATGTGCCACTATCTTATGACATATGCCCTTATAGACCGTGACACCCATGAGGTATCTTTGTGGTCCTCCAATAGATGATTATGAGATATATGTTTAGAGGTGTTCGGTAGGATAGCTCTGGGTGCCCGCAATGGCCCTTCGGTTGGGTCGTGACAGAAGGGTTAGGGATGTTATTTCAAGAAGACTGCCTAGTAGTGTTGGAAGAATTCACCGAGGCTCCCACAATCCGCGATGCTGATCCGGGCGAACAACTATCCAATTGGACCTCTACCCTGCTCTTGGCTCTTCGGTGGAGAAATAATGAATTTATGTTTTAAAATCAGTGAGAATCAGTTGAGGCCCAATTACTCACCATTTGCACTTTTTATCACCTCGTGATGTTTTCAAAAATAGGAATGAGTCGATGTTGATCTGTGTCAGAACCACAGTCTTTATTTTCTTTACAATAAAGTTATGGAAATAGATTCTCTTTTACTTTAACTTGCGTATATGTTTCACACTAATCTTACTTTGCTTTGAATTTTCAGTAATAAAAACAATAAAACAATCCTAAATGTAATGACATGTTTCGGAACGAGTGAGTCAAGTGACATAGGAGAGGAAGAGTACGAGGAGTATTATGAGAAAATGATCTGCCTGAGGGTCTCATAGAAGAGGTAGAATAACTTGAAAATGAGCAAAAGCCGAAGTTGGATGAAATAGAGGCAATCAACCTAGGAGGTGAATAGAATATCAAAGAGACTAGGATAAGTGCACACCTAGAAGCACCTTAAAAGAAGGAATTGATAAACCTACTGAGGGAGTTTGTGGACATTTTTGCGTGGTCATATGCCGACATGTCGGGTTTGAGCACTAGTATAGTGTCCCGTAGATTACCCATCAACGCAGGTTTTACCCCCGTGAAATGAAAAATCAGGCAATTTAAGCCAAATCTTTGCAGTTGTGTGGACTACCGATATTTCAATTGAGTTAGTCCTAAGGACAACTTCCCACTCCGAAACATCCACAAACTCATCGATAATTGTGCAAAATACGAGTTACAATCATTCTTGGATTATTTTGCAGGATATCACCAGATTCTTATGAGTGAAGAGGATGCAAAAAAAAAAAAAACAGCCTTCATCACTCTATGAGGAGTGTATCACTACAGAGTGATGCAGTTCATTCTCAAGAACACTGGCGCCACTTACATGAGGGCTATGAACACCATCTTTCATGACATGATCCATAAAGAAATTGAAGTACACGTGGATGATGTCATCATCAAATCAAGAAAAAGTTTTGAGCACACTATGCATCTACGAAAGTTCTTCGACAGACTCTGCAAATTCAACTTAAAAATGAACCCAGCCAAATGTACATTTGGAGTACCTGTCGGAAAACTGTTGGGATTCATAGCCTGCCGAAGGGGCACTAAATTAGATTCATCAAAGATCAAAGTTTTTTTTTGAATTTCTATCCCCAAAGACTAAGAAAGAGGTCATAAGTTTCTTAGGAAGGTTGAACTACATTGGATGATTCATAGCCCAATCCACTGTCATTGTGGAACAAATATTGAATCTACTAGAAAAGGACGCGCCCACAAAATGGACTGCAGTATCAGAAAGCTTTCGACACCATCAAGAATTACTTGTTCAATCCACCAGTTTTGGTACCTCCTAGACCGAGGAGTCCAGTCTTGCTATACCTATCGATATTAGAAAATACCTTTAGGTGCATGTTAGGACAACACAATGAGACAAGCAAAAGAGAGCGTGCAATTTACTACCTGAGCAAGAAATTCACCACCTGCGAGGCAAGGTACACGCTGGTTGAAAAGACATGTTGCGCTCTAACATGGGTAGCCCAAAAGCTGAGACATTACTTGTAATCGTATACAACTCACCTCATATCCAAAATGGATCCCTTGAAGTTCATCTTTCGCCGGCCCATGTCTATAGGGAAATTAGTAAACTGGAAGATGCTATTAAGCGAATTTAACATCATATACATAGCACAGAAGGCCATCAAAGGACAAGCATTGGCCGACTTACTGGCTAAAAGTCCAGTGGATGGAAATTTGGAGCCACTTCGTGTCACACCCCAACATGGGGAATGGTGCGGGCACCTACCATTTCCCACCTCAGTAGGCGAACCCTTTTCCAGTTCATTAATTCTACACAATAAATTAACCAAGGCAACCAATTATAAGTCTCAAACATAGATAATAATAAAGATGGTGAATAAGTACGGAAATAATACATCAATCCCAAGGAATCTGTCTAAGGCCATACAAGAGCCAAAACTACAATACTCTAAGTCTGAATATGAATACATGTCTGATAATAGAATACAGTCTCAGGATAGCAAATAAGACAACTATGAGAGGTATCTAGGCAGTGAGTCCATCTAATACTTACCCTGGAATACTAGTCAGAAGGCCTCAGGACTCAGTCGGGGGCGCAGAAGCCGATTCGGTCACAAACTCTGCGCTCAGAAAGAATGTAACAATGTAGAATCAGTACACAACACGTACTGAGTAGGCATGATAGGCCCACAACAATTAGAAAATCATATCTAATAGAAAGAGACAAGAAAAGTAGGCATGCTCACAATAGGAATAAACTAAAACACAATCCAATTACCGATAATAAATACCAAACCACCAAGTCTATTCAACACCTCAAGTCTGCTATAATCCCGATCCATATCTCAATAAACACTATCAAGTACAAGTATCATGGAGAATCAATAAACATGCACCAAAGAATACAAATAATAAGAATGAGATTAATGCAATGCATATGCAATGATCCACACACGCTTCGAGCGGAATATCTCGTCGCCTCGACATTCATGACCCATAGGGGACTGTTAAGTCCATGTACCTGCTGTGGAACACATAGCCCGACCTAATAGTCAGTGTTGCGGAACATGAAACCCCATCTCAGTCAGTGTTACAGTATATGCAACCCGATCCCAGTTAGTGTTGCAGCGCACAACCCGATCCCAACATAAATCTATGGATGCATGATAACAATGCCAACAAGAACATATAATCAATAGTGCCACAGATGACACAGTTCTCACTCACAATAACAATTTCATAATACTTACTTTCTTTCCAACAACCTCATTCATGATAAATATGCTTTCCAATACACAAATAATCACTAAGCATCAACTCTCTTGAATAAATCACGTGGCAGCGAGCCAACAACTCATAATAAGCATCAACACAATGGAACACAATATGGAAACAAACCATAAATCACAATAATACCAACCTAAGTCTTCCATCCCAACTTCATACCCAAAGGTTTACATGCTTTCTCCAATAATCACTAACTATACATACAATTCGCTAACTGAAAGGTAAGTCATAACCTACTAGGAAATCCAAATAGGAACCTCAAACCGTCACACCTTGCCCTTTCCTTTCCGCAACACCTCCAAGTACTCAAAGTCTATTCATAATCGATGTCTTTCTTAAAAACCATGAATAATGACACCCATATTTCAATACTTCTAGCTATGTCAAATTCTAACCTAAGGAAGTTGGGAAAACAGGCCCACAAGGGTAAAACGAGGAATTAAAAGATGAAACATGCAATTCAAGCTCTAGATGATCAAACCCACTAATCAATTTTTAAAAATAACTAAATATTAAGCCTAATTCAGATTTTAAAGCAAAACTGCCAAATTTGGATATGAACCCTAATTCTTCAATCCTCAAATTAGCCATCAATAATGGAAGAAATAAGCTTAATAACAAGGAATTCATCAAACTCTATGGTTATTCTAGTCAATTTCACCACCAATTTCTATTTTAGAAGTTTAAACCCCTTTTTAAGAATTCTAGCACAAGACGCATCTTCTCTATCTATATTCTGGTCATTCTAAGCATGAAAGAAGAATCTCGGAAGGCAAATAACAAGGGCTAGGGTCATAGATCTGACCCTAAAAAAGAATTCATCCACAGATAACTCTATTTCCTTAAAGAGTGCTTAAAAAAGTGAGGGGAAGAAGTGACAGGGTTTAAGGGACTAACTTGAGAAAAGAGAAATTATTCTGCCGACTACAGCTGCATCGATCAAGGACGTGCACTGCAGGCGCATAACTGGCTCCCCATGGTGGCCATCACTTAAAAATCAGTAAGCCACTATAGCAGTAACAGATCTGCTATGGTGGCTAGTCTCCAATTCCCCAGTCCCTTATAGCCGTCTCCCAGGCGCTATAGTGCGATCGCTACAGCGGTTAAGGAATCGCTGCAGCGCCTACACTAGAACCAAAATATTCGGGTTTTGACCAAATTCATCCCGAAATCCGATTATCTCCTGAGGCTCCACAGATACCCAACAAACATGCATACATACATAAAAACGCATTACGAATTAGCCCGTGGCCTAGGATTTCCCAACGGAGGTTTATTTCACCAAGTCAACCCCAATGGCCTAAAGCCGAGTTCCCAACCTAAGTTCCAAAAAGCTCCCAAGTGCATTGGGAATAGAACTAAACACAACACTAAGTCTTAAATAACTGTCCAGACCTCTCGAAATTAACGAAATTTCAAAAAATATCCGTTTACTCAAAAGTCAAATTTAGGTCAAACAGATCCCACTTTGAGGTTTAAACCTCCAAAAGTCACTCTAAAACCCACTCGATGACCTAGGGAAGGGTCAACAAGGGTAAAAGGGTCATTTGCACTATAACAACTAATCGGGTCGTTACATCAGATACCAATTAAATAATCGCTCCTCCTCGAGCGATAAGGAGTAGAAATGGGGAAAAGTACCTGAATTAGTAGAAAACTGGGATATCTCTTGTGTATATCGAACTCGATCTCGCAAGTAGCCTCCTCAATGGGACGGTGCTTCCACTGAACTTTGATCAAAGCAATCTCTTTCGACCTCAACTTTCTAACCTGTCTATCAAGAATTTGCACAGGCTCCTCATCATAAGACAAATTATCATCAAACATCACAGAATCCCAATTTACTACATAGGAACCATCAGAATGATACTTCTTCAGCATAGGCACATGGAAAATTGGATGAACACCTGACAGGCCTGGTGGCAACACCAGCTCATAAGCAACATCTCCAACTCTACGGCTGACCTCAAATGGGCCAAGGTACCTCAGACTCAATTTTCCCCTCTTCCCAAATCACATAACAACCTTCATGGGTGAGATCTTCAGAAGCACCTACTCTCCCACTCCAACCTCTGAGTCCCGAACCTTCCAGTCCGCATATATCTTTTGTCGACTTTGAGCTGCTAGTAGCTTTTCCTGAATAAGCTTCACTCTATCCACGGACTCTCTCAGCAAATCAGTGCCCCACGAGCGAATCTCCAACGCATCAAACCAGCTAATAGGAGAACGACACCTTCTCCCATACAAGGCCTCGAACAGTGCCATATTAATGCTCGAGTGGTAGCTATTGTTGTATGCAAACTCTGCTAAGGGTAAGAACTGGTACCAATGACCACCAAAATTAATAAAATATACTCTAAACATATCCTTGAGCACATGAATAGTCCTCTCGGACTGACCATCAGTGTCACGACCCAACAAGTGGGCCATGACTGGTACCCAGTATTAGCTTGTGCAATTATAATTCCCAACATACTTGAGGTGAAACGGTCGCTAAATATCTTCACAAAACAGGCATATGCGCATAAGCTCTCGAGGTGTCAAAAGTGATATACAAAAATATACCCTGAGGTGATCATGAGACATCTATTACCCACACATATGTATATACAAGCCTCTAACTGGAATACTTAACATTAGGATGGGCCAGGACCCCGCCATGCCCCAAAACATGTACACAAAAGAATGTACCAATATGCGGTAACTCCGGAGTAGTGGAGTGCTTCTGCAAAGCTGCTGACAAGGCTCCTAGGGATCTGTACCGTCTCCCCATCTACCTATGAGCATGAACACAGCGTCCGCAACAAGGGACGTCAGTACGAGTAACGTACCGAGTATGTAAGGCATGAACGATAATATAATAAGGGATACAAGTATGGATAATAACAGAATGGAAATATATAGCATATCGTAAGATAAAAGAGTAACATGTACATATGAGTGCCTCTTAGAGCAGATGCGATGCATGCTTAGCTTTCTTTGAAAAACATTTCTTGTTCATATATACAAAAAATATACCGAGGAACGTTGGCTCGATCCATTTAACAACATGTGTCCCGCGTCCGGGATGATAAGTTACACCAACTGATCAGGTGGCAATGCGTTTATAGCGCCACTCTCTTTTTCCCCATATTCCCCATACACATATACATATATCATGTAAGCAGCATGCAGGAGAGCCCAAGGAAAGTTATGTCTCTATCAGAGTGACATAAGGTCGGTAACCTTCGATTATATTATGGAATAATCATCATGGCTTTGTCTCACGTTGAAGGAACAATTATTATAAGGTGAGACTATCAATGAAGAATATCATTAAGAGGACATAGAATAATATTATAAATCACATAAGGCATCAATTCATATGCTTTGGAATCTTTAAAAATAGACATCATCCATGAATAAAATTGAGAAATCAAGAAATAGCTCAACATTGTTATATCGTCATTGAAATCGTAAACTTGAAACCTTTAAACCCGAAATCATCAACATCATAATCAAAGTAGGAAAATATTCTCATCTTTGACATCATCATTATGATTGTGAAAATAGGTTCATCGTTGTTATCATAAGAGCTCACAGAGCCATAAATCTCTGATTTAGAAAATACGAACATTTTGGAAAACATTTATGAATTATTAGGAAAGTAATTATGTTTTGGAGTCATAAACATCTAACTTCTGAAAACAAGGAAGATATGAAAACATTTATGAAGCCATAACATCGGAATCATGCCTTGGAAAGAAAGGGACGAGCCTTAACATACCTGTTCAACCTCCTATTAGCTACGATTATTCGTCCGAGCTCATAAATCAACATTCGAGAGGATTCGCACTAACGTTAGACTCATTATCATACACTTGTCCTAGTGTTCAAACTAAACTAGTTTATATTCTGCCAAAAATCGGGCAGCATCTCCCCTGTTTATATGCCTAGCCCGAATTCTTAATCCAACAACCAACAACAACAATAATAGTAACAACATCCATAACATCATTTCCCATACAAAAGTATTATATAAAACATCCCACACATTGTTTTCCAACTTCCATAGCTACTCAACTCACTATACAATCATTTTACCGCTCTATTTTCGTGAATAAGCCAAAATTAACATAAATAAAAAGATATTCATACCTTTCTCAATTTAATATTGCTGTATCTTCACTTTTACACGCTAATTTTAGGCCACAACACGCCGCTATATGATTCTGCAGCAATAACTATACGCTATCCGGACCGGAATTTGGAAATCATACTTGGTTTGGGCTAAAAAGTGGGTGTGGGAATGTTGGGGAATTTTCTAGAGAAGTTGGGATGTTTTTGGGTGTGTTTGGTTGAAAATAGGGGGCCTTCCCATTTTATAGAACGGTCCAGGTTCTACCTGGACCGACTTATTTTTTCCTTCAGCGCGTTCGCGCTGGCTTATTTTTTCTGACTGCACCTTCGTTCGGTAAAAAGATAATAACTCTTTATCGTGATGTCGTGTGAGGGCAAACAACCTATGGTTCGAAAGATAATTCAGTTGTCTAAAACTTTAATTCTTGGTGTTTTTCCAAACTCCAAACTTATAATATAGTTTTGGCCCCTCCAAGTTAGATAATCCGAAAAAGTTTCCTTAAATCTGCCTTTTGGAGGGCCTATGCCCATATTTGGCTCAAGGGTCCTTCTTAGGACTTGCTCAACTTTACATGTACTACTCATATATCTCTTCATATGTCCTTTATAAAACCCCGACATGTGGGTCCCACTTAGCTTACAGTAACGAGGGCTTTCCTTAAGCAGCATACTACCTGATTTACACCATGTGGTCTTCAATGTCATATGTATATTATTATTACACCTCTTATAATATGACTTTCATCCCGAATCTGGGCTTCAAAATTATTCAGCGTGTTCTCGACTCGTGGTGGCGCATCCGCGTTGTGTTGGCCCTTGGCCTTCTGTGCGTTCGCGCCGATCCCTGGTGCGTTTGCGCAGACCATTTTCCTAGTCTGTCAGCCTGACTTATAACGTCCATATCTCCTTACCCCAATGTCCTATTGAGGAGCGGCTTGTTGCGTTGGAAACTAGACTTCCCAAACTTTTGTTTAGACTTTTTTTCCACTTCAAAACTCTTAATATACTAAAGGGTAATCTTTCTCCCATTTAGACCAAGATTTCCGTACCAAACCTTGCCCAACTTCCCTTCAAAGCCTCGGCAGCTTAATCTCCTTAGTTCACTTATTTCCCAATACTTCTATAACCTGTTACGCGAACTCGGACTCTTATAATTGTAAAAGGAGCACCTATGATCTTGCATCTTCTCGACAATAACTCCGATGTCTACAATTGAATAGCTAACATCGAACGAATCTCAAGGTACAACAACTACGAGGTGTAACATCCCTTCCCCTTTAAAAATATTCATCCTCGAATGTTACGCTCTTAAGAATTCCACAAAAACTTCCTCGAAATTTCCCCTGTAACTGGATTACTATCATCCTATCAAAATTCCCCTAGATACATAGTGCCTCACAAGGCCACAACACCAATATTTATTTTGGCCACACATGATCTAAAAATCCTTTAGAAAAAATTAGTACATGCCTAAGGGTACTGGTGTCTTTGTCGGAGCTTCTTCTGAGGGTGGAAACAAATATAGGTCCTGATCTTCCCACCTTTTTCAGCCTTCCAAGTTATTGTTGTCTCTTCACAGGACTTAAACGGAAGCTATGTTTTTAGTCCTCATTCTTCAAACTTGTTTGTCTAGAATGGCAATGGCAATAGGGCAGTTGTTCTATGATCTGGACGTCCTTTACATGCATACTTTTGGGAGGATCCCTAATGCATTCACAAAACATCAACGCACGATACATCGGGTGAATTGACTTCAATCCTGAGGGTAGATATCATTCATAAACTACTTGGTCTACCTTGCGCATAGCTTGTAACGCCTAACGAATTGGGGACTGAGTTTACCTTCCTTCCCAAAACTCATCGCACCTTCCATTGGCGACCCTACCAGAATACCCAACTGTTAACTTTGGATTTTCGAATTTCAAAAAATCTGATAATCCCCCATTCTTGTAAAACATTCATTCGAGCTATATAGACATCGGAGTGATGACTGATAATATACGTAATTTCAATCCATATCAACTGGTTACCCAACTTTTTCTTTAGGGTTCTAACATGCATGCTCATGACATATCGTTGAATGTCAGATAGGTGTGTTCTACTCACCCATTTATCTCAAGGCGAAAAAGTCCTCAAAGCGGGGAGGAATACTGGAGTAGTCTATATTCTTCAGGTTTCTCTGTGTATATACCTATGCCAGAAATGTTTCATATCACCATCATACATATTTATGTCATCACTTTGTTGCGTTCCTTTGAATATTTAATTTTCACTTCAGCCTTTCTCATACGGTAACTCTACTTTCTTCGATCGACAAGATATTACTAGATTCTGGACTGAATACTTTTGCCTTTAAGGCTCCCTTGTACCATGGTTTTCTAATGATTTTGTGATGATGAGACTTCATATCCATATAACTAGCTCGCAGTGGTTACTTCACTTAACTTTCCCCCTAGTCCAATCTACTTTGAATACCGTCACGCTAAATCCTTCTTTGCTTCTTTATTTCTGAACTTCTCATTACATTCTTACCTTGAGTTTACCCGTAATTTCTCCCATAGTGTGTTCCTTTTTAATCTCTACTTGGTCATGCACATAACTGACTGGTCATGCTTGTTGTCAACTGTCCTTTCATTTAGTTAGCCTATTAGTGTAATGCCCCTTTGCGGTGGTTTCTAGTTCTTTTCACCATATTCCCATCTCTTGACAAGGCCTACTTTTGATCCCATACTCACTTGTCTCTACCTTCCCTCTTAGGGTGTCGGTCCATCATCCTTTAGCGTCCTATTACTCCTCTTTTTTTTTTTTTTTGGTCAATGCATAATTTTAGCGAATCCATAACTAGTTTTAGTTGTGACTATTCGCCATCGGAATTTATCTGGTTGGTTGCACATATTTGTGATGAGTCATTTATTCTCGTAGGCGTACAAATCCTGGATAGGCCTAAACTCCCATCAAATGGATCTTCATGGTTTATTTACTATGTAAGTATATATTTTTCTCCAAGATAAGTAAGTATATATTTTTCTCCAAGATAAGTAAGTATATATTTTTCTCCAAGATAACCTTTCTCTGTCATTCGCTTTGTTACATAAACACCCGGTCTTCAGACAAGTCTTCTAGAAATTATAATTTGATCCCTTCCATTTCTTTATTTCAACAAGAAGTTACAACTCCCATCTAATCGGACTGACACCTTGTTTTTTTTCCTTTTATCGTACACCACATCCTTTTATCAAATGACTTCGTTCACAGGACAATAACTCTAAACATTTTTCAGATTACTGTTGGTTTTTGTTTTTCTATTCTTCTCTTTTCCCTCAGAACACCATCTTTTGATAAACTACAACTTAAGGTTCAACATCAATCCCTCTACACTCTTTTACGATCCGCTCACACTGCTATAGGAGTATTGTACTCTGCTATTCCAACGTACTAATAACGGGGTAACACATAGTCCTTTTAAGAGTCTTTATATGGATGTCGTGTAAACTCGCTCCTTGCCCGTAAGATACCTTACTTAACAAATGGTACCATAATTCTCGTCATAACTTAACGGGCCACACCGTTCGTACAACATGATTCAAAACTTCAACTTCTTCGTAACTCCTTTTTACATTCTCCCTTAGCGTTAGAATATCCATAGGGTTTAATTCTCTTCTTCCCTCAGTTTGTCGGGTTACTACTCTAGTAGACCTTCATCCTATTTTGCTCGCTTCTACCCTTCCTTCTTTGTTTCCAATACTTCCTTCTCTCTTCTTTCGCTGCTTTCTACTACACACATCACTTATACCAAGCATTAACAACTCCTGTTATATAATTATCCGGGTAAATTTTTGGAGATATATATACATAGGCACATCTTAAACTATACCACAGAGCACAATTGCGGTTACAAGATTAACCAGTTGTCTGGCAAAGAGCTCCTGTAAACACATCTCTCTTGATCCCTTTCCTCGAGGTATCACCGAGGTCAATAAGGCTAGCTCATAGTGGTGTGAAAGTTTCCTCCCACTATAACCGTCGGATGAAGCCTAGCCTAATAATCTGATTTGGTGTTACGTGCATTGGTCTATACATATATATATCAAGTTCATTCCATAATTCCGATCTCCTAAAACATAAAAGGGCTAACCAAATTCTTCTAACTTGTAACTTTTTCTGGGATGCTTATCTCTTTAATTCGCCTTGGTATGTAAGACTTCTTCCTACCCCCAAACATATCATTCTCCCTTCTCATGTTCCTTATTTCATTCTAACCTATTCCGTTAGCTTAATACATATTTGTTACATTTATCCCATATTTACTACTAGCTCTATCCTTGATCACTCGTTGTTGGGCCTTTTTCTTTTTCTCGCCACAATCCTACCCACAGTTCTCACAATTTCCCTTAGACTCCCGGAGGAATTTTGGCCGAATTTCCTTTATAAACATAACAATCCCAAATCTGCACGTCCTTTTTAGAATTCCATTATTATTTTATTTTATTTTATTTTTCTACACATTATGTCAATCAACTCCCTTCGTAGAGGTATACTTACTCATAATTCATGATTCTGGCAATCACTAGGTCACCAACAAGCATAGACATCTCAAATCGTTTGACTTGACTCCAGTACCAAGCCAATACGTTCAACAATATAAGGCGCGATATATGACGACGTAGAACCTGAATCAATCGATGCATATACATTATAGAAGAATACTGATAATGTACCTGGGACAATATCAGGGGATGACTCAAGATCCTGTTGCCCAGCTAGCACATAGGTATGATGCTGGGGCCCACGCGAACTGGGCGTTCCTCCTCGATCTCTATCACAGCCTGCTAATATCTGCAGCCTTTGCCTCAGAGGGCGTACCAATGATGAAGAGCCAACTGCTATTCCCGTGGGCTGAAACCTACCTCTGCCACGTCGAAATGGGCAGTTGCGCAGAAAATGAACTGGCCAAACACAGGTATAACAAACCTCTAAGCCCACGCGGCACGACCCCGTATATAGTCTACGACACTGAGGGCATCGTGGTACAGGTGGTCTCATTGAACTGAATTCACCTCTATACAGGGAACCCAAAACTCCATAGCCCTAACCTGATCCGAGATAAGTGGGTCTATTAAACCTGGGTCTAGGAAGTTAACTGTAGAGGTACACTTGTTGTTGAACGAGCTGGGTACCCACAAAACTACTGCCTTGAGGTACCTCTGAACCCACAATCAAACCTTGAAGACCTGGTCCTCCTCCTGTGACCCCTATCACCAGGACCCACACCCTGCAGCTGAGCTTGAGCGGCTACTAATTGAGTCAGCAAAAGGATGGCCTGTCTCATCTCCTGGCTTGAAGCATCAGGTGGGGGAACAGGGGGTGCTGGAGCTGGAGTGGAGATGTTATATCCCGTGTTTTCACACGTTTGGAAAAATTCGATAAATAATGGATTCTTGAGATACGAGGTCAAATTTGATATTTTGTTGAACGTAGGAGTTATGCATGAAAGAATACAGTCATGAAAGTGTGGGACAAGGTTAAGGGTAATTTTGGAATTTTGGAAATTAGTTTCGGGAATTATAAAATATGATCCATAAGTTATTGGGCTCAAAAATTGAATTGTAAGTGAGGCCCAAAAAGGGGTGTATGGCCGGCCAAATTAGGCCATGATCCAAGCCCAATTTTAGTTGGTCATGTGCTTGGTTATGTGACCAAGCACTTCAACTACATATACCATAGAAGACTTAAGAAATTAGAGATAAGAACAACAAAGAAAATAGAAGGAGAGAAAGAAGACCATTTCGGGTTTGAGGTGCAAAAATAGCCACCATAAATATTGTTCTAAAAATTCAATTCTTGTTGTTTTCCTACAAAGTCAAGGTTCCTTTGCATCTTGGTATAGTTGGTTTGGAGTGGGAAGCATTAGATTCCTCAAAGTGAACACAAGTTCAAGTGAAGAAGACTTGAAGAAAAGGTAAGAATTTCTACCTTTTTATTGTGTTATGAAGTTTTGATTGTGTTGTAGTATATAGAAATGTGTTGATTGTATGGAAAAATGGAAGTTTGCAATGTGGGTTTGGTATATGGCTTGTAGCCGTGTGTATATATATGTTGTATAGCCAAGTTGTGTTGAATTTATGTTATATTCTAGTTGTAATTGTGATGAAATGCATATGGGAATTGAAAGTTGGATGAATTTAGTTGATATGGAAAAATAAGCATATGGCCGTGTGGTATATGTGGCTTGGGAATGAAATGGATCAAGTTTGTTTAGTGTATTGGAGTGTTGTTGTAATGCTTGGCATGGAAATGAAGTTAGAATGATATAAGTTTGTATTGAATTGGAATGTAAACACTTATGTCGTTTTAGTATGATTTTCCGACATTAAGGAAATGAAGTTGTTTGGTTGTGAATTAAAATGATCATTGATGAATTTGGAAGTTGGAAACTTGTTATGAAGTTGTATGCCAAAGATTTGGTGTTTTGCATAAGTTATGATTTTGGCGGAAAGTTGTATATTATGTATATCGAGTGTATATCTTAAGGAAAATGATATGAAATGTCTCTAAATCTATATTGTGATGATCTTGAGTGATAATGGATGTGAAATCATGATGTTAGTTCGAAAGTTTGGGTTAAATTGAAGATTATGTCAACTTGTGAGAAAAATGACTAGTTGAAGGATATTTGTGTTTTTAATGTTTATTGTTGATATTGATGTTGTCGTTTGGGTTGTTGTTGATGAATTATAGCCGAGTTGAATTCTCGGGGTGCTATATGTATAGGGGAAGTGCTGCCGAAATTTCGGTAGCCAAATATGCATTAAGTTGGAACTTTGGTATTTATAGCTTACAATTGGTAAACTTGACCAATTGCAGTTTTTCGACAAAACGGGAAGTGAATTTGGAAAAGCTTAAGGAGCGTGAAAGGTAGGTAAAGCAAACTCAATTCTTCCCTTGGCATGCCCCTAGTGTGTTAGGGTCGGATCCGGGCCTCGAAGGACCTCTTGGCCCTCGGAATCCGCAAGACAAAATTTCAGTTTTTCCTTCAGTAGAATTGAACCATTTTGATACGCTTTTTCTGAAATTATGCAATTTTGCTCTAAATTATTCAGAAAGTCATAGAATGTCTGTATAACCTTTTTTGGTGATACTATATGCTTAGAGGGCACAATTTGAGCCCGCCGCCTTATTTGTCCCGAGGCGGGCCCACTATTTCCGGTTTTGCCCTTAATGTGCTAAAGCTTCCTTTTTAAGCGATTTTTGAAAGAAATGTTTTGATTACCCTACTAATCGCTTAACAAATATTGTTTTAAATATTCTATTAAATATTATAAATTATTTTGACACTCGGAATGACTTCAGGAAGGTTATATTTCTGTAAGTTATTATGATATCCGAAATGCATCTATTATGATCCCGTCCGACTTCATTGGATTTGTTTATCTTTGATATGCCTCATCGAGTCTTTGAAACCATTTATGATATTTTTAAATTGCATTAGTCTCTCACTACTCCATTCGTGGATGTCCCAATGTTTCCCACACTGAGCCCGGGCCAGGATATGTTGTCAAGCGTGATTCTCTGCATTGTTCGCTGCGCCCCGATGTGAGGGGGCATGTATACGCGTCCATGGGTCTGTGGAGTATGATGTGCCATGTCCGCCTATTCTGATCTGATCTGTTATGGCCATTCTGATATGACATTTTATGATACGGGGCCACGCCCCTTTTTCTGATTCCTCTGTATTGTGGCACCAGTGTCGGGAGGGTGACCACGCTCTGTCTGCCGAGTCCCGTGGCAGGGGCCGGATATGATATGACATATGTTTCTGTACACATTCTGTCTGTTTTGGGAAATATGCATTTGACATTCTGGATTTTGTACTCATTTTCTGTAACCACTATGATTTGACTTCTGTGATTCCGCTTTACATATTCAGTACATATTTCGTACTGACCCCCTTCCTTCGGGGGCTGCGTTTTCATGCCGCGCAGGTACAGATGACAGGTTCGCTGATCCATCTGTTTAGGATCCCACTTCTGCTATTTTGGGGCGCTCTCTTCTTCAGAGCCCATCTTTTGGTACAGTCTGTCACTGCTATCTGGATATGTACTTTGGGTATGACGGGGCCCTGTCCCGTCTTATGATTATTATATGTTCTGTAGAGGTCTGTGGATACATCTGTGTGGGTTCTGTACATATGTTTGGGATACTTTGTTATATGATGGCCTTATCGGCCTATGTGTGCCAAGTCTGCTTTTTCTGTTAAATTCTATAGCATCCGCTAATATTATTACTATATTATTCTGTTAATATGCTAATTTGGGTATCGGGTACGTATAGGTGCCCAGCTCGGGCACTGGTCGCGGCCCACGGGGTTGGGTCGTGACAGGAGACCCCCTCTTGCTCCCCTAATATAGGCGGAGTGTGAGCAGTACGAGAGGGAGCCTCATTATGAGATTCACCCTCTTCAATATTTACCGGTGACTCCCGTTCAGTCCACCTTTCTACTGCCAATTTGCCCTTCTGGGCGGCTGTTTGTTTCCTCCTCTCAGGCATCACTGAAAACGTAACACTAGATTAGGAAGAAGGAAATCCTCGTATTATAGCTCTATCGCACGATCTATGAAGAAGAAAGACGGTCATGGTTCCTAAATACCCCGCAGTCTCTTGTGTATAAGTGTGGCGCGCTTCACACCCAAAAACAAGACTCTACTGGACACGGCTCGTACACACACCCTAGGACAGAACTGCTCTGATACCACTTTTGTCACGACCCACCAAGAGGGCCATGACAGGTACCCAGTATTAGCTACCGAGCACCCCTTATCATACTATCTATCCCTCAACTTGTGCAATTATAATTCCCAACATACTTGTGGTGAAATGGTCGTTAAATATCTTCACAAAACATGCATATGTGCATAAGCTCTCGAGGTGTCAAAAGTGATATACAAAAATATACCCTAAGGTGATCATGAGACATCTATTACCCACACATATGTATCTATGAGCCTCTAACTGGAATACTGAACATTAGGACGGGACAGTTCTGTCACGACCCAGCTAGGGGCCGCGATGGGTACCCGGGGCTAACCACCGAGCACCGCTCGTACCATTACTTCTTAGACTCATTCAACAATCATTTATCGATGTCATGCTCATTTTACAAAAGAAACTGCTTTTCATTACAAAACATAATGCTTTTATACAATAACAAATATCAATATAATTACACAATATCCACATCGTGAAACCACATAACCCACATTGAGTATCTACGAGTCTCTATTGGATTACACATACAACTGTACACAAATGATTCATCATGAGCACCTCCGGAACAAAGGAGTGATTTCAGTCAGCTAACAACTTCTAAGAGTCTGGAGCAAGATCTCCTCCCGGTCTGCCTGTGGGCATGAACACAACATCCAAAGAAAATGGACGTCAGTACGAACATTGTACTGAGTATCTGAGGCAGGAATGAAATGAACAATGTCATAGAAGCATCATGAATCATAAGAAAAGATATAACCTGCTTGAGTGTTATAAGCAACATACTTTTTACATATATCATATTTTACATCATCATAGTGTATGTTTTGTCATATCCCATATATCATCACATTCATCATCACATACATCATCACATACTTCATCACGTACATCGTTACATAGTACTCCACATCATTACCCGCGTCCGGGTAATCCTCATATGCCGCCCACTAGTGTTGATCATGCCCGTCCCTCTAGGCTCGGTGTAAACATAGCAGCCCGCATTAGCGGTGACATGCCCGGCCATATAGGCGCCGTGGAATCATACGCATCCCGCATCCGCGGTGACATGCCCGGCCAAATAGGCACGGTGGAATCTTATCATCACAAAATCAATCATAACACATCACTATTACACATCTCATAACATAGCATCATCTTATCATTTCTTGGTATCTTATACATATCATCATCGTATTACAAACTAGCATTGTTACTCATCTTATAGACATATCATATATTAGCATTAAGAGCATACGTTAAGCTTTAAGGTCAACCATACTAGGTCGGGGTAACGTAAGGTCGTGAACCCTCGATTATATTATGAACGTTTATGAGTATCGTGCCTCGCCTTGAAGGAAATAGAGCATAAGGCGAGTGTTAACAAAGATAACATCATTAGCCTTGTAGGAACATCATGCCACAATTTCTTGAATCGCTATACTCTAGCTCATTATCATCACCATCATATTCATATGTAATTCAATATATATAGAAGGAGTCATAGGCTTCGTTTTGTAGAAGGATTATATAAGACTTGAAGGATTCATTCCTTTTGAAAGAAAGGATAAGCCTCACATACCTTTGTCGTTTAACTATGCTATCGTTTGCTTGGCTTCCTTTGATGTCACGTCTCTACCTTCAAGAGAGAATTCATACCATCGTTAGTCAATCGACGAGAAAAACGCGCTACTATTTCTAGGGAAAATTAGGCAGCATTTCCTTTGTTTCTACTACTTTTCCCATGTTTCATTTCAACTACCAAACATTCACAACAACACTCACAATACCGTATCAACAATCGTCATTTATCTACATTTACCACATTCCACCATTTCCCCAATTTCTCCACATTTATTGGTTTTATCTCATCATCACATTTTCTCATACATCACACCTATTTCATGGTTTACACGTCATTTATAACATATTTATACTCCCAACTCATCAACATTCATAATTCAATCCAACTATCATTCCACTATGGCACTATTCACATTTTATGGCCCATTTACTGCACTCTTCTATAATCCAAGTGTTTCAACGTATAAATACTTCAATCATCATGAGAAAGTCATAAAACTTACCTTAGATGTGGTAGGAACAAGCCTTGAGTAGCAATACTCTTCTATACCAAAAACCCTACTTCAATTCCTTTGCAATTTCTTGGTGTAAATGAACTTTGATGAGATTCACACTCTTGATTTCATGGATTTAGTGTTGTTGATCTTGATTTTCCTTTGATTCTCTTGTGGATGAATATTAGAGAGTATTCTAGATGTTTCTTGAAGTGTGGAGTGAAAATGAAATGAATGGAATGAAAAAGGGTCCCTTATACTTAACTTAAAATCTATTTTTTATGAACAGTATTCGAAATGCACAGTGGCCGTAAACCTAGTTTACGGGCCGTATTCTGGTTTACGGTCCGTCCTTCACGATCGTATTTAAGCATAACAGAACCAGAAAGGTTTGCTGGAGGTCATGGTGGTTTATGGTCATAGTTTACGGGTCGTATTTTGATTTACGGTCCGTATTCTGAGTCGTATTTAACCATTTAGACATTTGGCAGAAAGTTGAAGTTTTGGAATGTTGAAAGGCGATAGCAGTTTACGATCTGTAAACCACTTTACGGGCCGTATTCTATTTTATGACCAACTGGGCCGAAGTGCAAATCTGTAACTTTCGCATTTTCAAAACTCATAAGTAGTCATCCCCTTCTTAGTAAATCATCGTACACTCATACTCCTCGTTGGTCTATTCATTGTACGTTCACAGAGAAATTTCCGCGGTGTAACATTATTCCCTCCTTTTGGAACATTCGTCCTCGAATGTTAAGTCAGCGAGGATTCTAGAAAATTTTTACCAGAGTTTATTTTATAATATGGCACTACCATTCTGTCACAATAACCCATAATATCACATCACTGCCTCACAGGGCCATAACACAATAACATTCTGAGAAATGATGGGAGTAGGGGTGTTCAGATACTTTAATTATTACACTTCTTTTAATACATGCATACCTTATGTTGTTGGCGTTTCACTTTGAATTTCTC
This sequence comes from Lycium barbarum, assembly GCF_019175385.1. Lineage (NCBI taxonomy): Eukaryota > Viridiplantae > Streptophyta > Magnoliopsida > Solanales > Solanaceae > Lycium > Lycium barbarum. The sequence continues at coordinate 83,971,355 of NC_083343.1, forward strand.
CCGGGTGTTGGAATAAATACGGGCATTTGAATTTCATCTTTTCTTCCGCTTCCGAAGTCATTTCTTCCCTGTTGTTATTTCGCCACTACACTTTGACTGAAGCTACTTCTTTATTTCGAAGTCTTCGCACTTGCCTATCTAGAATGGCAATAGGCACTTCTTCATAGGTTAGCTTTTCTGTCACTTGAACGTCGTCAATTGGAACAATCTTCGTAGGATCTCCAAGACACTTGCGGAGCATCGAAGCATGGAAGACTGGATAAACTGATTCAAGTTCCGAAGGCAAGTCCAATTCATAAGCTACATGACCCACCTTACGGATAATTTTATAGGGTCCAACGTACCTTGGACTTAACTTCCCTTTCTTGCCAAATCTCATCACCCCTTTCATTGGCGATACTTTCAGAAATACCCAATCATTAACCTGGAATTCAAAGTCTCGTCGGCGGTTGTCCGCATAAGACTTTTGGCGACTTTGGGCTGTTAACAATCGGTCTCGGATCACCTTGACTTTCTCGACTGTTTGTTGAATCAATTCGGGGCCTATTAATTGTGCTTCTCCTGTTTCAAACCATCCAATTGGAGATCTACACTTCCTTCCATACAAAGCTTCATACGGAGCCATTTGAATACCGGAATGATAGCTATTGTTGTATGCAAATTCAATAAGGGGTAGATGCTCATCCCAACTACCATCAAAATCCAGCACACACGCTCGTAGCATATCCTCCAAGGTCTGAATAGTACACTCGGCTTGTCCATCGGTCTGCGGATGGAACGCCGTGCTCAGCTTGACTTGAGTACCAAGACCTATTTGAAAGGACTTCCAGAACTTGGCTGTAAACTGTGCCCCTCTGTCTGTAATAACGGATAATGGAATTCCATGAAGTCACACAATTTCTTTTAAATACAACCTAGCATAATCTTCCGCCGAATACGTGGTTCTGACTGGAAGAAAATGAGCTACTTTTGTGAGTCTGTCCACGATAACCCATATAGAATCATATTTCCCTCGTGAAATGGGTAATCCCACAATAAAATCCATATTAATCACTTCCCATTTCCATATAGGAATTTCCATCGCTTGTAATAAGCCCCCTAGCTTCTGATGTTCGGCTGTTACTTGTTGGAAATTTGGACACTGTGCTACAAATTCTGCTATGTCCCTCTTCATGCTATCCCACCAATATATCAATTTGAGATCATGATACATTTTGGTCGCACCTGGATGAATGGAATACCGAGAATAATGTTCTTCCTCTAGAATTCGCCGGCGCAATTCTTTCACATTCAGCACACATAGTCTGCCTCGGTACCTAAGAATTCCATCAATAGAGACTTCAAATGGAGACTTCTCCTTTTCATGAGATAGGTCTCTGTAATGGCACAATTGGGAGTCTTTATATTATCGCTTCTTCACTTCTACATTCAAGGATGAAATTGCAAGATTGTTAATGCTGACCCTTGCACTAACTGAATCGACTACACGTACTCCAAGATTAGCTAATTGATGGAGCTCAAGAATCATTTCTTTCCTTTCTGAAGGAACTTCACATAGACTGCCCATGGATCGGCGGCTAAGCGCGTCGGCTACTACATTCGCTTTTCCGGGGTGGTACAAAATGTTCACATCATAATCTTTCAACAATTCTAACCATCGCCTCTACCGCAGGTTCAACTCATTCTGCTTGAAAATATGTTGGAGACTCTTGTGATCTGTATAGATATCGACATGCACGCCATACAAATAATGTCTCCATATCTTCAACGCATGAATCACTGCAGCCAATTCAAGATCATGAGTCGGATAATTCTATTCATGTTTCCGTAATTGTCTCAAAGCATATGAAATAACTCTCCCATGTTGCATCAATATGCATCCTAATCCCACACGGAAGCGTCACAATACACAACATAGCCATCTGACCCTTCTAGAAGTGTTAAAACTGGAGCTGAGGTCAATCGGTCTTTCAACTCTTGGAAGCCACGCTCACAAGCATCGTTCCACTGAAATTTTGCTAACTTCTAGGTTAACTTCGTCAATGGGGCTGAAATAGATGAGAAACCCTCTACGAACCTTCTGTAATAACCTGCCAACCCTAGAAAACTACGGACTTCTGTAGGTGTCGTAGGCCTTGGCTAAGTCTTCACAGCCTCAATTTTCTGAGTATCGACTCGAATACCATCATTTGAAATGACATGGCCCAGCAATGTTACAGAATTCAACCAGAACTCACAGTTTGAAATTTTTGCATATAAATCCCGGGCTCGAAGAATGCCAAGAACAATCCGCAAATGATCTGCATGTTCTTATTCAGTGCGAGAATATACCAGAATATCATCAATAAATACTATCACAAATAAATCCAAGAGTGGCCTGAACACATTTTTCATCAAGTTCATAAACATGGCCGGAGCATTAGTCAACCCAAATGACATTACTCGAAACTTATAATGGCCATATCTTGTCCTGAAAGCAGTCGTGGGAATATCCGCTTCTCTAACTCTTACTTGATGATAACCCGACCTCAAGTCAATTTTAGAAAACCACTTGGCACCCTGCAGCTGCTCAAAGAAGTCATCAATCCTTGGAAGGGGATATTTGTTCTTTATCGTCACCTTATTCAATTGCCTATAGTCGATGCACATTCGTAGGGATCCGTCTTTCTTTTTCACGAACAAGACCGGTGCTCCCCACGGTGAGGAACTGGGTCTGATAAACCCCTTGTCAAGCAAGTCTTTCAGCTGTGCCTTTAGCTCCTTCAATTCTGCCGGAGCCATTCGATAAGGAGGAATAGAAATGGGCACGGTTTCCTACAACACATCAATGACAAAATCAATTTCTCTTTCTGGGGGAAGACCTGGGAGTTCATCTGGAAATACATCCAGAAATTCATTCACCACCGGAACAGATTGAAATGTTGGCTACTTCGCTTCTGTGTCATGCATCCGAACTAGATGATAAATATAGCCTTTCGCTATCATCTTCCTCTCCTTAAGGTAGGAAATAAACCAACCTTTTGGGGATGCCGTGTTACCCTTCCATTCAAGTACGGGCTCTCCCGGGAATTGAAATCGAACCACTTTTGTGCGGCAATCAACATTTGCATAACACGAGGCCAACCAGTCCATGCCCATGATTACATCGAAATCTATCATTTTCAGCTCAATCAAATCAGCTTTGGTCTGACGATCACATATCACAATGACACAATTTTTGTACACTTGTCTTGCTGTCACGGGATCGCCAACCGGAGTGAGTACCTCAAAAGGTTTAATTGACTCGAGTTTCACCCCAATACATCCAGTAACATATGGGGTAATATAAGAGAATGTAGAACCGGGATCTATCAATGCATACATATCACGGGAGAATATAGACAATATACCTTTAACCACATCCGGGGAGGATTCGAGATACTGTCGTCCGGATAAAGCATATACGCGGGGTTGGGTGGCACCGGAAGTAGATGCTGCCCCTCTGCCTCTACCTCGGCCTGCTGACATCTGGGAAGCCTGCCCTACCGAGCGCGCTGACGAGGAACCAGCTGCTGAGCCTGTGGGCTGAACCCCACCTCTATCATACCATGAGGGACAATCTCGCATCATATGCCCAGTCTGCCCACAAACATAACAGGCATCTGTGTCATGGCGACATGGCCCTGAGTGTAATTTGCGGCACTGACTACATCGTGGAACTGGGGGTCTCCCTTGACAATAATCACCCTCAAAATGGAAACCTGAAGCCCTCGAGCTCTGACCCTGTCCCGAGCGAAAGGAGCGGTCAAATCTTCTATCTGGAAATCTGGGAGGTGCGCTAGTCGCCGTCTGGCCTGACTGCCTAGAATAATTCTGCCTCGATCCCCCTTTGTACTCGCTGCTCGCTCCCATAGATCTAGCCCTCTTGCTTTGCCTCTGGTCCATATCACGATCACTCCTCGATGGTTGCTGTCGCCCCTCTAAGTTCTGGGCATGGGCCTGTATACGGGAAATGTCCATCCCAACTTGCAATCAAACTGTCAAACAATCTTTGAATAAATGTGGTCCCAAACCACTCACAAATCTGTGAACACAATCTTCCATGTCAGCCACCATAGCCGGGGCGTACCTGGCCAAAGAATTAAATTGCATACTATACTCCCGGGCACTCATACTTCCTTGCTTCAAATTTAGAAATCTATCTGTTATATCCCGCATTTTAGTACAATCGGATAATTCAAGGTATTGCGGGGAGATGACAAACAAGGTCTTACTTTTGTTTTGTTAAGCATATGAGTCGCTTATAAAGAATTTAGAAGCGGAAATACTAAGAAAGGTTAAGGGCATAAAGGGAAATTTACAATATGACTCGTGGAAGTACGAAGGAAGACGAAGGGCAAATTTGGAAATTGGGAAAAATTTGTTTTCATGAATTACAAGAACTAGACAAATATAATTGCGCTTGGAATTTTTTTTGTTAAGAAAAAAAAAAGAGGCCCAACCGGCCATGGCATGGGCTAGGCCCATGTGGGATCTAATTTATAAATTAGTAATAGATGACCAAGTCATCTTATGTCCATAAGTTTCTAGAGAATTCAAGAGCAAGACAAGAAGGAGCAAACCCTATAGGCCATTTCGGCCAAGATCAAAACCAACAAGAAAATTTACAAAAATTGTTTTCCACTAATTAAAGGGTCTTTAACAAGGTGGAGTTGTTGTGGAAGCAAGAAAAATTCATAATCATACAAGTTGCCAAGTTGTAGTCAAGTGAGAAGTGGAAGAAGAAATGTGAGTTTTAATCTTGTTTTATGTGTTATGAATGGTTTATATGTGTTGTAGTATGATAAAATGGATGAAGTTCATGAAGGAAAGGAATATTGTATGTGGCCATGCACATGTATACATGTGTAGGAAGCATGTTTCAATTATTTTATTTAGTGTTTGGTTGTTATTGTTGTGAATGTTATGTGGAAAATGGAAGTTGAATGAGTTTGGAGAGATTGTAGTTGTGAATGCATGTGAAGCCGTGTAGAGTGTGGTGTGTATATAGCCGTATATGTGTGATGTACGGTGAATGGATAATGAGCAAGTTTTATTTAGTATTTTAGTGGTTGTGTTGTGGATTTTATATTGCAAATAAAGATTTGATAAGCTTGGTGAAGTGTTAGTAGTTGGAAGCTGTGTAAATTGAAAATAATGTTCTTGTATAGATAGTATGTAATGATATTAATATGATGTTGTTGGAATATATATTATAAGGTTGTTGTTGTTTTATTGGAATTGGAAAGCCTTGAAGGAAGTAGAATGCTACTTGAAGTGTTGGGATATATCTTGGATTTAAATATGGAAATTCTAATGTGGTTGTTGAGTTCATGTTGATAGTTTGGCCGGGTTTGAATTCCCGGATTGTGATTGATTAAATTTGGCTAAGTTGAATGTTGAGGATGGTATACTTACAGAGGAAGTGCTGCCGAAATTTCGGTAGCCAAGTGTTACCTTAAGATTCCAACTTTAAACACCCTAATGAAAGTTTGGGTAAATGTGACCAAATTGCAGATTTTGGCGGATTTGCAGCTTGAATTCGGAATAGCAAAAGGAGCGGAAAGAGGTATGTAAGGCTTCACCTTTCTTTCTATGGCATGTCTTAGACGTAATAAGTTGGGTACGAGCCCCGGGGACAACTCTATTCCCCGGAATCCGCATCCAAAGTTTCCCCTTTTCCCTTCAGTTGAATTGAACTAGAAAGTGCGCGAAATGTTGGAAAGACCTCCTAAACCCCTAGAACTTGTATAAATGGGACCCAACTACCATAAAACCCCCACAAGTAACGCCATGACATGTAACATATGCAAATCGTATCCGCTACCTCATTCGGGCCGAGGTGGGCCCGTTGCTCTCGGGTTTTCCTTATAGTTCTGTTTGACTTACTTAAAGTTGAATCCAAAGGGGGCCTTTGATGCCGATTTCATTACTAAATGATAAGTACTATGACTACTCTACCGAGGATACTTTTATGATGATAATGATAATGACGATGTTAGACGAGAGAATATGCCTATGATAAGTACGACCGGAATGATTCTACGGCTAAGAATTCTAAGCTAAGGATTCAATGCGACTATGGAAGTAATAAAATAGTTCTTGAACCTTATTTCCACCTCCTAGCTATGATGCTATTTCCTAAGGAATGCAAAGCCTATGAGTTGACGTCCATGATGCCATGATTCCATCTATGTTTACTGATGACACTATTCTCCGTTGGTAGTCTCACCTTAAAATACTTGTTCCTTCAAGGAGAGACAAAGCGACCACGATTGTTCCATAATATAATCGGAGGTCACCGACCTTACGTCACTCCGATGACTACATGATTCTTCTTTGGGCTCTCCTGCGTGCCTATGTGACATATGTATATAAGATATGTAAATGCATATAAGACATGTAAATGTATGTAAGATATGTGAATATATATTTATAAAATATGTACATGACACACGTATATGTATACGATGAAAGAGCCAGAGCGCTATAGACGCTGATATACGTACATGATATATGCATATGTATACGGGGAAGATGGAGATAAAGGCAGAGCGTTATATACGCATATCCACCTGATCAGTTGGCATTACATGAGATGATATCATCCCGGACGCGGGATGCCCGGACGCGGGATGTGTATAATTATGGTTAAATGGATCGGCTGCCGACGCCTCGGCAACATGACATGTTCTACTTTTATAGATATATATGAACAAGAAAATATTTTCAAAGGAAAGCTAAGCATGCATGGCATCTGCCCAAGGGCACTTGTATGTACAGGTTATGTTTCTACCTCAGGACATGTGTTATAACTCTTTTATGTTATTATCCATGTTTTATATTTTCCGTATATTACTATTCATGCCTTACATACTCGGTACACTATTCGTACTGACGTCCCTTCTTGTGGACCCTGCGTTTCATGCCACGCAGGTCAGCAGACAGGCGGGTTTGGTTCTTAGGAGCTCTACCAGCAGCACTTGACAGCGCTCCAGTTGTTCCGGAGCCTCACTTCCTTGGTACTATTTTGTGTATATATATATTCGGGCACGGCAGTACTTGGCCCTTTCTATGTATATGTGTACTATGTCTAGAGGCTCGTAGGCAGATATGTACAGGTAGATGTCTTCAGTAGAATTGAACTAGAAAATGTGCGAAATGTTGGAAAGACCTCCTAAACCCCTAGAACTTGTATAAATGGGACCTGACTACCATAAAACCCCCACAAGTAACGCCATGACATGTAACATATGCAAATCGTATCCGCTACCTCATTCGGGCTGAGGTGGGCCCGTTGCTCTCGGGTTTTCCTTATAGTTCTGTTTGACTTACTTGAAGTTGAATCCAAAGGGGGCCTTTGATCCCGATTTCGTTACTAAATGATAAGTACTATGACTACTCTACCGAGGATACTTTTATGATGATAATGATAATGACGATGTTAGACGAGAGAATATGCCTATGATAAGTACGACCGGAGCGATTCTACGGCTAAGAATTCTAAGCTAAGGATTCAATGCGAGTATGGAAGTAATAAACTAGTTCTTGAACCTTATTTCCACCTCCTAGCTATGATGCTATTTCCTAAGGAATCCAAAGCCTATGAGTTGACGTCCATGATGCCATGATTCCATCTATGTTTACTGTTGACACTATTCTCCGTTGGTAGTCTCGCCTTAAAATACTTGTTCCTTCAAGGAGAGACAAAGCGACCACGATTGTTCCATAATATAATCGGAGGTCACCGACCTTACGTCACTCCGATGACTACATGATTCTTCTTTGGGCTCTCCTGCGTGCCTATGTGACATATGTATATAAGATATGTAAATGCATATAAGACATGTAAATGTATGTAAGATATGTGAATATATATTTATAAAATATGTACATGACACACGTATATGTATATGATGAAAGAGCCAGAGTGCTATAGACGCTGATATACGTACATGATATATGCATATGTATACGGGGAAGATGGAGATAAAGGCAGAGCGTTATATACGCATATCCACCTGATCAGTTGGCATTACATGACATGATATCATCCCGGACGCGGGATGCCCGGACGTGGGATGCCCGGACGCGGGATGTGTATAATTATGGTTAAATGGATCGGCTTCCGACGCCTCGGCAGCATGACATGTTCTACCTTTATAGATATATATGAACAAGAAAATATTTTCAACGGAAAGCTAAGCATGCATGGCATCTGCCCAAGGGCACTTGTATGTACAGGTTATGTTTCTACCTCAGGACATGTGTTATAACTCTTTTATGTTATTATCCATGTTTTATATTTTCCGTATATTACTATTCATGCCTTACATACTCGGTACACTATTCGTACTGACGTCCCTTCTTGTGGACGCTGCGTTTCATGCCACGCAGGTCAGCAGACAGGCGGGTTTGGTTCTTAGGAGCTCTACCAGCAGCACTTGACAGCGCTCCAGTTGTTCCGGAGCCTCACTTCCTTGGTACTATTTTGTGTATATATATATTCGGGCACGGCAGTACTTGGCCCTTTCTATGTATATGTGTACTATGTCTAGAGGCTCGTAGGCAGATATGTACAGGTAGATGTCTTCAGTAGAATTGAACTAGAAAATGCGCGAAATGTTGGAAAGACCTCCTAAACCCCTAGAACTTGTATAAATGGGACCTGACTACCATAAAACCCCCACAAGTAACGCCATGACATGTAACATATGCAAATCGTATCCGCTACCTCATTCGGGCTGAGGTGGGCCCGTTGCTCTCGGGTTTTCCTTATAGTTCTGTTTGACTTACTTGAAGTTGAATCCAAAGGGGGCCTTTGATCCCGATTTCGTTACTAAATGATAAGTACTATGACTACTCTACCGAGGATACTTTTATGATGATAATGATAATGACGATGTTAGACGAGAGAATATGCCTATGATAAGTACGACCGGAGCGATTCTACGGCTAAGAATTCTAAGCTAAGGATTCAATGCGAGTATGGAAGTAATAAACTAGTTCTTGAACCTTATTTCCACCTCCTAGCTATGATGCTATTTCCTAAGGAATCCAAAGCCTATGAGTTGACGTCCATGATGCCATGATTCCATCTATGTTTACTGTTGACACTATTCTCCGTTGGTAGTCTCGCCTTAAAATACTTGTTCCTTCAAGGAGAGACAAAGCGACCACGATTGTTCCATAATATAATCGGAGGTCACCGACCTTACGTCACTCCGATGACTACATGATTCTTCTTTGGGCTCTCCTGCGTGCCTATGTGACATATGTATATAAGATATGTAAATGCATATAAGACATGTAAATGTATGTAAGATATGTGAATATATATTTATAAAATATGTACATGACACACGTATATGTATATGATGAAAGAGCCAGAGTGCTATAGACGCTGATATACGTACATGATATATGCATATGTATACGGGGAAGATGGAGATAAAGGCAGAGCGTTATATACGCATATCCACCTGATCAGTTGGCATTACATGACATGATATCATCCCGGACGCGGGATGCCCGGACGTGGGATGCCCGGACGCGGGATGTGTATAATTATGGTTAAATGGATCGGCTTCCGACGCCTCGGCAGCATGACATGTTCTACTTTTATAGATATATATGAACAAGAAAATATTTTCAACGGAAAGCTAAGCATGCATGGCATCTGCCCAAGGGCACTTGTATGTACAGGTTATGTTTCTACCTCAGGACATGTGTTATAACTCTTTTATGTTATTAGCCATGTTTTATATTTTCCGTATATTACTATTCATGCCTTACATACTCGGTACACTATTCGTACTGACGTCCCTTCTTGTGGACGCTGCGTTTCATGCCACGCAGGTCAGCAGACAGGCGGGTTTTGTTCTTAGGAGCTCTACCAGCAGCACTTGACAGCGCTACAGTTGTTCCGGAGCCTCACTTCCTTGGTACTATTTTGTGTATATATATATTCGGGCACGGCAGTACTTGGCCCTTTCTATGTATATGTGTACTATGTCTAGAGGCTCGTAGGCAGATATGTACAGGTAGATGTCTTGTACTTTGAATTGTTCGCGTCTCTGTATAATGTGACAGCAACGCTTACTAGTCTATGTTTATGATGACACGGCTAATGTTAAAGCTCAGCAATGAAAAAACAAATGTATAGCACAGTTCCTACGCCCCGCTGAGAAGTAAAGGTAAAAATGATAGATAAGGGGTGCTCGGTACAAGTATCGGGTACTCGTCACGGCCCCTAGTCGGGTCGTGACAGAAGTGGTATCAGAGCAGTTCGGTCCTAGGGGTTTGTCTACGAGTCGTGTCCAGTAGAGTCTTGTTTATGGGTGTGTAGGCTGCAGGGCATTTAGGAAATATGACATTCTTTGTCTTCTAGATCGTGCGATAGAGCTATGTTACCAGGCTTCCTTGTTCTTTTCTTAATTCTATGTTACGATTTCAGTAATGCTGAAGAAGAGGAAGACTACGGCGGCCCAGAAGGGCAAGTTGGCGGCTGGAAGCAGAGTTGAACAGGAGCCAGAAGAAGACGAGTCCTATACTGAAGCTCCCCCTTAGACTCCTCCTCCTTCCCCTGCACCAGCAGAGCAAGAAAGAGTTCTAGCTCCAGCCCCCGCACCTCCAGTTCCACCACCAGCAGCTCCGGGCCAGCAAATGGCAGAGGCCATCCAGTTATTGACCCAGTTAGTTGCCGCACAGGCTCAGCGGCAAGATGTAGACCTAGGAGACAGGGCGGTAAGTGCAAGGGCCCGCGACTTTATCACCCTGAGGCCTCCAGAGTTCTATGGATCAAAACCAGAGGAAGACCCGCAAAATTTTATATATGAGATGCTGAGGACTCTAAGGATCATACATGCTTCGGATACGGAGTCTGTAGAGTTGGCTTCATACAGGCTGCGGGATGTAGCAGTTCTGTGGTACAGTAGCTGGATATCTTCGAGGTGAGCAAATGCGCCCCCTCCGGTTTGGAAGGAGTTTACTGAGGCATTTCTACGACATTTTTTACCGCCAGAGGTTCGACGAGCTCGAGCCGATATGTTCTTGAACCTTAGGCTGGGAAATATGAGTGTTCGAGAATACCGTCTTCGTTTTAACTTGTTGGCCAGGTATTCCCCAGCCATGATAGCTGATAGGGGAGATCATGTGCACCGATTTGTGAATGGGCTAGGGCCACATTTTGGTCAAGGAGTGCTTGACGGCTTCACTCCAGGAGGGGATGACTATTACTCGAATCCAGGCCCATGCCCAAAATCTGGAGGAGCAGTACCAGTCACAGAGAGGGGAGCGGTATGCAGATAGGGGTTCCAGAAAAAGGGGCAGATTTTCCAGGGCTAGAAGTGAGTATAGAGGGGGACAGGCATAGGAGCAATTTAGGTATTCAGACCAATCGACGGCCAGTGCACCTCCTCGATTTGCGGCTAGGGGGTTTGACCGTTCTACTCACTCGAGACCAGATCAGGGTACTAGAGCTTCAGGATCCCAGTATAGAACTTATTCTAGCAGGATGATGCCACCCCCGCCACAGTGTGCGTGATGTGGTAGGCCACACTCTGGAGAGTGTCGCGCAGGTACAGGTGCTTGTTATACTTGTGGGCGGGTTGGCCATTTGATGCGTGATTGCCCACTGAGGTATGAGGGAGACCAATCCCAGCCCGCCGGGTCCGCGGTTGGCTCATCGTCGACCGTACGCCCTCTTGGACAGACTTCCCAAGCTCCAGCGGGCCGCGGCCGAGGTAGAGGAGGGGCACCTAGTTCAGCCGGTCCTCCGCACCGCCTATATGCCTTGACAGGACGGCAAGACCCTGAGCCTTCCGCAGACGCGACCACAGGTACTTTTTCGGCACCTTCTATGATATGCGTGTTAATTGATTCGGATTCTATCTTATCCTACGTTGCCCTTTGTATTGCTGAACATATTAAGAATTCGGAAATTAGGATGAAAAGTAGCCATACGCACAGGTAAAAAGGCGAATACCAGAGATTGCCGAGGTTAGAACTGTAAATAAAAAAAAAGACATGTTACGCGGGCGTTTCGAAAACTGCTAAGACCCCAACTCGTTCCATATTATGTGATATAAGTAGTGCGAGGGAGTGGAGGCGAAAATACTAACACTGAGACGCTGTAATGCATTAAAGTTTCAAGGTTAAGCGTGCTAGGGTGAGAGCAATTTCACGATGGGTGACCCCCTGGGAAATATGCTGAAAATTTCACAAATGTGGGAACAAGAGACGAATGTGAGATTAGGCAGCCTAAAGTAAACTGGAGTGTGTGAAGTGGTTATAAACCCTGTAGAAGCCGTATAGGCGGAGACGGACTAGACTAGCAGAAAGAGGAGAAAGCCTGACAGAGCATGTTAGATCTAAAATAGACTATGACGATTCAAAATCCAATAAAGGGGACTTATTAACACAGGGCCAGTGTTCGGAGCTAACTCAATTAGCCTACGACATAAAGGCAACCTAAGCTCCTAAAATGGATATGTTAAGCGATATGCGAGATGTCTACGAAGGAGACCTCCCCGAAGTATTATGATACACTATGAGGCCAGATTAACATTCGAGGACGAATGTTCTAAAGGGGGGGAGGATGTTATATCCCGCATTTTAGTACAATCGGATAATTCAAGGTATTGCGGGGAGATAACAAACAAGGTCTTACTTTTGTTTTGTTAAGCATATGAGTCGCTTATAAAGAATTTAGAAGCGGAAATACTAAGAAAGGTTAAGGGCATAAAGGGAAATTTGCAATATGACTCGTGGAAGTACGAAGGAAGACGAAGGGAAAATTTGGAAATTGGGAAAAAATTATTTTCATGAATTACAAGAACTAGACAAATATAATTGGGCTTGGATTTTTTTTTGTTAAGAAAAAAAAAAGAGGCCCAACCGGCCATGGCATGGGCTAGGGCCATGTGGGATCTAATTTATAAATTAGTAAGAGATGACCAAGTCATCTTATGTCCATAAGTTTCTAGAGAATTCAAGAGCAAGACAAGAAGGAGCAAACCGTATAGGCCATTTCGGCCAAGACCAAAACCAACAAGAAAATTTACAAAAATTCCTTCAAAAATTGTTTTCCACTAATTAAAGGGTCTTTAACAAGGTGGAGTTGTTGTGGAAGCAAGAAAAATTCATAATCATACAAGTTGCCAAGTGCATTTTAGTACAATCGGATAATTCAAGGTATTGCGGGGAGATAACAAACAATGTCTTACTTTTGTTTTGTTAAGCATATGAGTCGCTTATAAAGAATTTAGAAGCGGAAATACTAAGAAAGGTTAAGGGCATAAAGGGAAATTTGCAATATGACTCGTGGAAGTACGAAGGAAGACGAAGGGAAAATTTGGAAATTGGGAAAAAATTATTTTCATGAATTACAAGAACTAGACAAATATAATTGGGCTTGGATTTTTTTTTGTTAAGAAAAAAAAAAGAGGCCCAACCGGCCATGGCATGGGCTAGGGCCATGTGGGATCTAATTTATAAATTAGTAAGAGATGACCAAGTCATCTTATGTCCATAAGTTTCTAGAGAATTCAAGAGCAAGACAAGAAGGAGCAAACCCTATAGGCCATTTCGGCCAAGACCAAAACCAACAAGAAAATTTACAAAAATTCCTTCAAAATTTTTTTCCACTAATTAAAGGGTCTTTAACAAGGTGGAGTTGTTGTGGAAGCAAGAAAAATTCATAATCATACAAGTTGCCAAGTTGTAGTCAAGTGAGAAGTTGAAGAAGAAAGGTGAGTTTTAATCTTGTTTTATGTGTTATGAATGGTTTATATGTGTTGTAGTATGCTAAAATGGATGAAGTTAATGAAGGAAAGGAATATTGTATGTGGCCATGCACATGTATGCATGTGTAGGAAGCATGTTTCAATTATTTTATTTAGTGTTTGGTTGTTATTGTTGTGAATGTTATGTGGAAACTGGAAGTTGAATGAGTTTGGAGAGATTTTAGTTGTGAATGCATGTGAAGCCGTGTAGAGTGTGGTGTGTATATAGCCGTATATGTGTGATGTACGGTGAATGGATAATGAGCAAGTTTTATTTAGTATTTTAGTGGTTGTGTTGTGGATTTTATATTGCAAATAAAGATTTGATTAGCTTGGTGAAGTGTTAGTAGTTGGAAGCTGTGTAAATTGAAAATAATGTTCTTGTATAGATAGTATGTAATGATATTAATATGATGTTGTTGGAATATATATTATAAGGTTGTTGTTGTTTTATTGGAATTGGAAAGCCTTGAAGGAAGTAGAATGCTACTTGAAGTGTTGGGATATATCTTGTATTTAAATATGGAAATTCTAATGTGGTTGTTGAGTTCATGTTGATAGTTTGGCCGGGTTTGAATTCCCGGATTGTGATTGATTAAATTTGGCTAAGTTGAATGTTGAGGATGGTATACCTACAGAGGAAGTGCTGCCGAAATTTCGGTAGGCAAGTGTTACCTTAAGATTCCACCTTTAAACACCCTAATGAAAGTTTGGGTAAATGTGACCAAATTGCAGATTTTGGCGGATTTGCAGCTTGAATTCGGAATAGCAAAAGGAGCGGAAAGAGGTATGTAAGGCTTCACCTTTCTTTCTATGGCATGTCTTAGACGTAATAAGTTGGGTACGAGCCCCGGGGACAACTCTATTCCCCGGAATCCGCATCCAAAGTTTCCCCTTTTCCCTTCAGTAGAATTGAACTAGAAAGTGCGCGAAATGTTGGAAAGACCTCCTAAACCCCTAGAACTTGTATAAATGGGACCCGACTACCATAAAACCCCCACAAGTAACGCCATGACATGTAACATATGCAAATCGTATCCGCTACCTCATTCGGGCCGAGGTGGGCCCGTTGCTCTCGGGTTTTCCTTATAGTTCTGTTTGACTTATTTGAAGTTGAATCCAAAGGGGGCCTTTGATCCAGATTTCGTTACTAAATGATAAGTACTATGACTAGTCTACCGAGGATACTTTTATGATGATAATGATAATGACGATGTTAGACGAGAGAATATGCCTATGATAAGTACGACCGGAGCGATTCTACGGCTAAGAATTCTAAGCTAAGGATTCAATGCGAGTATGGAAGTAATAAACTAGTTCTTGAACCTTATTTCCACCTCCTAGCTATGATGCTATTTCCTAAGGAATCCAAAGCCTATGAGTTGACGTCCATGATGCCATGATTCCATCTATGTTTACTGTTGACACTATTCTCCGTTGGTAGTCTCGCCTTAAAATACTTGTTCCTTCAAGGAAAGACAAAGCGACCACGATTGTTCCATAATATAATCGTAGGTCACCGACCTTACGTCACTCCGATGACTACATGATTCTTCTTTGGGCTCTCCTGCGTGCCTATGTGACATATGTATATAAGATATGTAAATGCATATAAGACATGTAAATGTATGTAAGATATGTGAATATATATTTATAAAATATGTATATGACACACGTATATGTATATGATGAAAGAGCCAGAGCGCTATAGACGCTGATATACGTACATGATATATGCATATGTATACGGGGAAGATGGAGATAAAGGCAGAGCGTTATATACGCATATCCACCTGATCAGTTGGCATTACATGACATGATATCGTCCCGGACGCGGGATGCCCGGACGCGGGATGTGTATAATTATGGTTAAATGGATCGGCTACCGACGCCTCGGCAACATGACATGTTCTACTTTTATAGATATATATGAACAAGAAAATATTTTCAAAGGAAAGCTAAGCATGCATGGCATCTGCCCAAGGGCACTTGTATGTACAGGTTATGTTTCTACCTCAGGACATGTGTTATAACTCTTTTATGTTATTATCCCTGTTTTATATTTTCCGTATATTACTATTCATGCCTTACATACTCGGTACACTATTCGTACTAACGTCCCTTCTTGTGGACGCTGCGTTTCATGCCGCGTAGGTCTGCAGACATGCGGGTTTGGTTCTTAGGAGCTCTACCAACAGCACTTGACAGCGCTCCAGTTGTTCCGGAGCCTCACTTCCTTGGTACTATTTTGTGTATATATATATTCGGGCACGGCAGTACTCGGTCCTTTCTATGTATATGTGTACTATGTCTAGAGGCTCGTAGGCAGATATGTACAGGTAGATGTCTTGTATTTTGAATTGTTCGCGTCTCTGTATAATGTGACAGCAACGCTTACTAGTCTATGTTTATGATGACGCGGCTAATGTTAAAGCTCAGCAATGACCAAAAAAATGTATAGCACAGTTCCTACAGCCCGCTGAGAAGTAAAGGTAAAAATGATAGATAAGGGGTGCTCGGTACAAGTATCGGGTACTCGTCACGGCCCCTAGTCGGGTCGTGACACTATCCGCCCTAGCTCGGCGAATCTCGGGTGGTAAATAGTGACGAATAAAAGCATCCACAAATTCCCGCCATACGGGTGGAGGCGCATTCTATCCTCTTGATAATACCCAATTATTATACCATAAGACTGCCACATCCCAGAGTCTATAAGAGGCCAACTCCACGGATTCAGTCTCGGAGGCATGAATAATCTTTAAAGTCCTCAACATATCATCTTGCGGATCCTCATCCGGCTTTGACCCAAAGAACTCCGGAGGGTTTAAAGTCATGAAGTCACGGGCTCTAGTACTGGCTGATCGATCACTCGGGCCCGCATTTTGCCGCTGTGCCTGGGGGGCAACCAACTGTGTCAACAACTGAATAGCCTTGGTCATTTGTTTACCCGAAGCAACCGGCGGAGGAATTGGAGTTGGAGCTCCTCCTTGCTCTTCCACATTAGGCGGGGTAGAGGAAGTGCTAGATGGAGTCTCATTTTGTGACTCGCCTTCTCTAATATTCACCGGAGGCTCTCTTTCTACTCGCATCTTTGTCGTAGTCTTGCCCTTCTGGGCAGCTATAGCTTTTCCCTTGGACGGCATTCTGAAATCACAACACACTATTAGGGAGGATAAGATCTTATACACGGCTCTATCTCACGATCTCATTAGAAGAAAGATGGTCATTTTCCTAAATGCCCTGTAGCCCCTTGTTTATTGATGTGGCGCGCAACACACCATAAACAAGACTCTACTAGACACGGCTCGTAGACACTTCCTAGGACGAACTGCTCTAATACCACTTCTGTCACGACCCAGCTAGTGGTCGCGACGGGTACCTGGGGCTAACCACCGAGCACCGCTCGTACCATTACTTCTTAGACTCATTCAACAATCATTTATCGATGCCATGCTCATTTTACAAAAAAAAACTAATTTTCCTTACAAAACATAATTCTTTTATACAATAACATATATCAATATAATTACACAATATCCACATCGTGAAACCACATAACCCACATTGAGTATCTACGAGCCTCTATTGGATTACACATACAACTGTACACAAACGATTCATCATGAGAACCTCCGGAACAAAGGAGTGCTTTCAGTCAGCTAATAGCTTCTAAGAGTTCGGAGCAAGATCTCCTCCCTGTCTGCCTGTGGGCATGAACACAGCGTCCAAAGAAAACGGACGTCAGTACGAACATTGTACTGAGTATGTGAGGCAGGAATGAAATGAACAATGTCATAGAAGCATCATGAATCATAAGAAAAGATATAACCTGCCTGAGTGTTATAAGCAACATACTTTTTACATATATCATATTTTACATCAACATAGTATATGTTTTGTCATATCCCATATATCATCACATTCATCATCACATACATCATCATATACTTCATCACGTACATCGTCACATCGTACTCCACATCATTACCCGCGTCCGGGTAATCCTCATATGCCGCCCACTAGTGTTGATCATGCCCGTCCCTCTAGGCTCGGTGTAAACATAGCAGCCCGCATTAGCGGTGACATGCCCGGCCATATAGGCGCCGTGGAATCATACGCATCCCGCATCCGCGGTGACATGCCCGGCCAAATAGGCACGGTGGAATCTTATCATCACAAAATCAATCATAACACATCACTATTACACATCTCATAACATAGCATCATCTTATCATTTCTTGGTATCTTATACATATCATCATCGTATTACAAACTAGCATTGCTACTCATCTTATAGACATATCATATATTAGCATTAAGAGCATACGTTAAGCTTTAAGGTCAACCAGACTAGGTCGGGGTGACGTAAGGTCGTGAACCCTCGATTATATTATGAACGTTTATGAGTATCGTGCCTCGCCTTGAAGGAAATAGAGCATAAGGCGAGTGTTAACAAAGATAACATCATTAGCCTTGTAGGAACATCATGCCACAATTTCTTGAATCGCTATACTCTAGCTCATTATCATCACCATCATATTCATATGTAATTCAATATATATAGAAGGAGTCATAGGCTTCGTTTTGTAGAAGGATTATATAAGACTTGAAGGATTCATTCCTTTTGAAAGAAAGGATAAGCCTCACATACCTTTGTCGTTTAACTATGCTATCGTTTGCTTGGCTTTCTTTGATGTCACGTCTCTACCTTCAAGAGAGAATTCATACCATCGTTAGTCAATCGACGAGAAGAACGGGCTACTATTTCTAGGGAAAATTGGGCAGCATTTCCTTTGTTTCTACTACTTTTCCCATGTTTCATTTCAACTACCAAACATTCACAACAACACTCACAATACCGTATCAACAATCGTCATTTATCTACATTTACCACATTCCACCATTTCCCCAATTTCTTCATATTTATGGGTTTTAGCTCATCATCACATTTTCTCATACAACAAACCTATTTCATGGTCTACACGTCATTTATAACATATTTATACTCCCAACTCATCAACATTCATAATTCAATCCAACTATCATTCCACTATGGCACTATTCACATTTTATAACCATTTACTACACTCTTCTATAATCCAAGTGTTTCAACGTATAAATACTTCAATCATCATGATAAAGTCATAAAACTTACCTTATATGTGGTAGGAACGAGCCTTCAGTAGCAATAGTCTTCTATACCAAAAACCCTACTTCACTTCCTTTGCAATTTCTTGGTGTAGATGAACTTTGATGAGTTTCACACTCTTGATTTCATGAATTTAGTGTTGTTGATCTTGATTTTCCTTTGATTCTCTTGTGGATTAATATTAGAGAGTATTCTAGATGTTTCTTGAAGTGTGGAGTGAAAATGAAATGAATTGAATGAAAAAGGGTCCCTTATACTTAAACTTAAAATCTGATTTTTATGAACAGTAGTCGAAATACACAGTGTGCGTAAACCCAGTTTACGGGCCGTATTCTGGTGTTTACGGTCCATCCTTCACGACCGTATTTAAGCATAACAGAACCAGAAAGGTTTGCTGGAGGTCATGGTGGTTTACGGTCACTGTTTACGGGTCGTATTTCGATTTACGGTCCGTATTCTGAGTCGTATTTAATCATTTAGACATTTGGCAGAAAATTGAAGTTTTGGAATGTTGAAAGACGATAACATTTTACGGTCCGTAAGCCACTTTACGGGCCGTATTCTATTTTACGACCAACAGGGCCGAAGTGCAAATCTGCAACTTACGCATTTTCAAAACTCATAAGTAGTCATCCCCTTCTTAGTAAAACATCGTACACTCATACTCTTCGTTGGTCTATTCATTGTACGTTCACGGAGAAATTTCCGAGGTGTAACAAGGACCCCGCCATGCCCCAAAACATGTACACAAAAGAATGTACCAATATGTAGCAACTCCGGTGTGGTGGAGTGCTTCTGCAAAGCTGCTGACAAGGCTCCTAGGGATCTATACCATCTCCCCATCTACCAGTGGGCATGAACACAACGTCTGCAAGAAGGGACGTCAGTACGAGTAATGTACCGAGTATGTAAGTCATGAACGATAATATAATAAGGGATACAAGTATGGAAAATAACAGAATGGAAATATATAGCATATCATAAGATAAAAGAGTAACATGTACATATGAGTGCCTCTTAGGGCGGATGCCATGCATGCTTAGCTTTCTTTGAAAAACATTTCTTGTTCATATATACAAAAAATATACCGAGGAACGTTGGCTCGATCCATTTAACAACATGTGTCCCGCGTCCGGGCATCCCGCGTCCGGGATGATAAGTTACACCAACTGATCAGATGGCAATGCGTTTATAGCGCCACTCCCTTTTTCCCCATATTCCCCATACACATATACATATATCATGTAAGCAGCATGTAGGAGAGCCCAAGGAAAGTTATGTCTCTATCGGAGTGACGTAAGGTCGGTAACCTCCGATTATATTATGGAATAATCATCATGGCTTTGTCTCACCTTGAAGGAACAATTATTATAAGGCATCAATTCATATACTTTGGAATCTTTAAAAATAATAGTCATCATCCATGAACAAAATTGAGAAATCAAGAAATAGCTCAACATTCTTATATCGTCATTGAAATCGTAAACTTGGAACATTTAAACCCAGAGTCATAAACATCATAATCAAAGTAGGAAAATATTCTCATCTTTGACATCATCATTATGATTGTGAAAACAGGTTCATCGTTGTTATCATAAGAGCTCACAGAGCCATAAATCTCTTATTTAAAAAATACGAACATTTTGGAAAACATTTATGAATTATTAGGAAAGGAATTATGCATTGGAGTCATAAACATATAACTTCTGAAAACAAGGAAGCTATGGAAACATTTATGAGGTCATAACATCGGAATCATGCCTTTGAAAGAAAGGGACGAGTCTTAACATACCTGTATAACCTCCTATTAGCTACGCTTATTCGTCCGAGCTCGTGAATCTATATTCGAGAGGATTCGCACTAACGTTAGACTCATTATCATACACCTGTCCTAGTGGTCAAACTAAACTAGTTTATATTTTGCCAAAAATCGAGCAGCATCTCCCCTGTTTATATGCCTAGTCCGAATTCTTAATCCAACAACCAACAACAACAATAACAGTACCAACATACATAACATCATTTCCCATACCAAATTATTTTATAAAACAGCCCACACACTGTTTTCCAACATCCATAGCTACTCAACTCACTATACAATCATTTTACCGCTCTATTTTCGTGAATAAGCCAGTATTAACATAAATAGGAAGAGATTCATACCTTCTCCTTTTAATATTGTTGTATCTTCACTTTTACACACTAATGTTAGGGCACAACACGCCGCTATATGATTCTGCAGCAATAACTATACGCTATTCGGAACGGAATTTTGAAATTATACCTGGTTTGGGCTAAAACGTGGGTGTGGGAAAGTTGGGAAATTTTCTAGAGAAGTTGGGATGTTTTTGGGTGTGTTTGGTTGAAAATAGGGGCCTCCCCCTTTTATAGAACGGTCCCGGTTCTGCCTGGACTAACTTATTTTTCCTTCAGCGCGTTCGTGCTGGCTTATGTTTTCTGACTACACCTTTGTTCAGTAAAAAGATCATAACTCTTGATCCAGATGTTGTGTGTGGTTCCACGACCTATGATTGGAAAGCTAATTCAATTATCTACAACGTTTGGTCTTGGTGGTTTTACAAATTCCAAGCTTATAATATCGTTTTGGCCCCTCCAAGTCAAATCATCCGAAAATGTTTCCTTAAATCATCCTTTTGGAGGGCCTATGCCCATATTTGGCTTAAGGGTCCTTCTTAGGACTTGCTCAACTTTCCATGTACTACTCATTTATCTCTTCATATGTCCTTTATAAAACCCCGACATATGGGTCCCACTTAGCTTACTGTAACGAGGGCTTTCCTTAAGCAACATACTACCTGATTTACACTATGTGGTCTTCAATGTCATATGTATATTATTCTTACACCTCTTATAATATGACCTTCATCCCGAATCTCGGCTTCAAAATTGTTCAGCGCGTTTGCGCCTTACGCCTCGTGGTGGCGCGTTCTTGCTGTGTTGGCCCTTGGCCTTCTGTGCGTTCGCGCCGATCCCTGGTGCGTTTGCGCAGACCATTTTCCTAGTCTGTCAGCCTGACTTATAACGTCCATATCTCCTTACCCCAATGTCCTATTGAGGAGCGGCTTGTTGCGTTGGAAACTAGACTTCCCAAACTTTAGTTTAGACTTTTGTTCCACTTCAAAACTCTTAATATACTAAAGGGTAAGATTTCTCCCATTTAGACCAAGATTTCCGTACCAAACCTTGCCCAACTTCCCTTCAAAGCCTCGGAAGCTTAATCTCCTTAGTTCACTTATTTCCCAATCCTTCTATAACCTGTTACACGAACTCGGACTCTTATAATTGTAAAAGGAGATCCTATGATCTTGCATCTTCTCTACAATAACTCTGATATCTGCAATTGATTAGCTAACACCGAACGAATCTCAACGTACCGCAACTACTAGGTGTAACAATCAGTCTGGGGATGAAAAGCTGAACTGTAACATCGCGTAAATTTGGGGTAGGTGTTAATGTGTAAAAACTAGTATTAAGATGATATTTTAGCCATATGAATCTATTGGGGATGAATTTGGGTGATAAACAGTCATTTTGAAGTCAAACCAAACGTGGAGTTCTTAAGGGCTTCTGAATTCGTCTAAATCTGAGACAGTCTACACTTATGGCTAGTTTTAGGATACTTTTGTTGGAAATTTGAGAAAACTTATAAACGAAAAGTTGTAGGCATCTGAAATACCTTTCAAACCATATAAAGTGGGCCTAAACTGAGCTACGTATAGTGTTTTATGATCGTTTTACTGAGCGAATATAAATTATCAAAAATCATGTGCTGATCGTGCGTCGCAGACCCAGCAGAGACAAACATAGCGGCCGACCAAAATAAAAAAACATGATCAGGTACTGAACTCGCGACACGGGCTCAGCACGGATAGGGTTATTTTTCTGGTTCCGAATTTTCTTTTAGTCCTACTTTGTTGTGTTATTTCTCACTTCGTTTTAAACCTATTTTCTGAGGAAAAAAACCCTAGAAAAAGTCTCTTTAACCCTAAGGTGCTCCTATACTCAATCTCCATCAATCGTACACCAAAGTTCATCTCTTCTTGATCATAACTCATCTCTCCAAACCGTAGGTTCTTGAAAATTCAAGTAGAGGAAAAGAGAGGCATGTGGGATTCCATCAAAAGGTAAGACTCTTGATTTTATGAGATTATTATTGTTGTTTGAACTAGTATAGAGTAAACAAGGAGGTTAGAATCCACCAATGATTTCCATAAGATTCAAGAACAAGATTTAAGGCTTGCGAAAAACCCTGGTTTTCGAAATTCCAAGAAAACATCAAGAAACTATTCAAGTTCTAATCTTTATTATCTAAAACAATTGTAGTGTGATTATCTAATCTTCGAAAGTGCATTTGAGAGGGATTTGAGGTATGTCTAGATTTTCCCAGAAATCTTTCTTGAAGTACGTCTGTATTTCAAAAATCGTCTTTTAAAGTATGTCTAATTTTGAAGTACGTTTATATTGTGAAAGCATGATTTGTATTTGAGAATCCTTCCTTGATTGCTCTTTTGGAATTAAATATGATTTCCTTTAGACAAGTTCATGCGTGTGTAGGGTCAAGCCAACATCGAACCCTATACGAACTATACTACTTTGTGAAACTCGCTTTTCCCATTATTGGATGATTGAACTTATTTTTCTAAAGGTTGGACCTGAAACTTGTTTTGTTGTTGAATAGGCTTCTTGAACTTAAAATTGAATAAGAGATTTGAATAAGATTCTAAATCGGTTATGACTTGAAATGCCTCTATTTTGAGATATTGACTTGAGAAGTGAGATTCAGCTCTATACCATGATTGATGATTCAGTAATATTCTATGATTGTATTTTGTTTATGTGTTGGGATTGTATGGGAAAGTTGTGCTAGTCCAGAGGATGATTAGCTGTTATGGATCCTAACGTATCGATACGAGTATTGTTGTGTCAGTCCAGAGGATGATTGATCTACGTTGCTTCCTAGCCCGGAGTATCTATTACTGTGTCTGTCCAGAGGACGATTGACCTCCGAGGCATGTGGCTCGGTGCATTTGTTGTTGTGCTAGTCCAGAGGACGATTAACCTCCGTTGGAGTATCTATTGTTGTGCTAGTCCAGAGGACGATTAGCCTCTGTGGTTTCCTAACCCGGAGTATCGATTGATTGATTTTCCTGTGAGTGGCTTGCTTCGTACTTTGATTAGCCTATGAGTGGCTTGTTTCTTATCTTTGTGCCAGTGAGTGGCTTGCGGTGATAGTGAATTCATAAGTGAAATACTTGACCTGGTAAATGGTAAGGAGTTAAGTTAATGTGTCTGTCATTGTTGAATTCTTTCATGACTCTTTAATGTTGCTGACTTACTTTATTCCTAGGTTTGGAACTGTTATTTTCATTGATTTTATTCATCATATCTTGTTTTGTTAACTATTACACCTTAGACACTCACTGAGTACCCAATACTCAGGCATACCATTGTTGTTTTATATGGTATGTTAGGTATCATTGAGGAGCAGGTTCGTGATACGCCTACGACTTAAGAGAACTTGCTGCTTTCGAGATTCTTCGGTGTGCCCACATGACTGTTCGTGGGGCACTATTCTATCTTTACTTTTTTCGTATTTTAGTTTTGGGCCGCGTCCCTTTGTTTTTAGACACTCTTTATTATCTTAGAAGCTCTATAGACAGTTTTCAGATTGTGGGTAGTGTGTTGGAGTCTTTTGTGACTTGTTGGGCATTTTGCCACATTTATTTACTAAGTTTCTGATTTGACTTCCGCTGGGTTATCTCAAAGTATGATCATTCTTTTATCTAATTTATTAATGATTGGTGTTCGTATTTATTAAAAGATTATCGAAAGAGATTAGACGTCTATTGATTTTATAAGATGCTTCCGGTGTTGTTCATAGATTCGGATGCTTGTTACGCCTAGGGTGGGTTTTGGGGCATGTTATGTACTGAGGTCCAACTGAGTACCCAACTCTATCTGAAAATTCCTCCAAAAATTGGAAGTAAAATGGGTACCTCGATCCGAAACGATGGAGATAGTATATCACGAATATAAGTGCTAGCTAACTTCTCCGCAGTGTAAGTAACCTAAACTGGAATGAAACGAGCGGACTTAGTCAACCGGCCAACAATAACCCAAACTGAGTAAAACTTGGCAGGGTCTTTGGATGTCACAACCCAGCCCCGTAGGCCGTGACTAGTGCCTGAGCTGGGCACTCGTGTACACACCTGTTATCTATAATCAATCCGCAACTAAACATATATGGAACTTATAAAAAAACGAAACGTTGTCTCGAAACTATCACATATATATATCCAGGCCACCTGTCTCCTGAGAAGTCACAACCATCAAAAGATAACATAGTACACAAGCCGACAAGGCTGTCATAACCTGTGGGAACGTCCCAGCTATACATACGCAAGTCGACAAGGCTGCCACTACATACAACATCCCAAAATATGTATATACGCAAGCCGACAAGGCTGCCACTACGAATGGGAACGTCCCAAAATATAAGTCATATAGACACAACTGAACAACATATATACACAACCCACACATATGTCTACAGACCTCTAAGAGTATCAACAGTAACATATGACGGGACAGGGCCCTGTCGTACCCCTGGATAACAGATATATATATATATATATATATATATATATATCAAAAGGATCTGTACCAAAAGTCTAGGCTCCGGGACAATGCAGCACTCCAAGACAGCTGAGTGGAAATCCTAAGTAGGAGGATCACCAAAGCGAGTGTCTGTACCTGCAGGCATCAGACGCAACCCCCCGAAGAAAAGGGGGGTCAGTACGAGATATGTACTGAGTATGTAAAGCATGAAATACAGTAAGAAAGATCATAACTGAAGTAGAGATTCCAGGAGACAAGTATGATAATCAAGAATTCACTGTACCTGTGCCTTACGAAACAGATCATGCATATCATTATCATGTACCGTACCCGGCCCATCATGGGACTCGGTGCCATAATCATATCATCATATACATATACCGTACCCGGCCCTCTAGTAAGGGACTCGGTGAATAAAGTCGTGTACATGTATACCGTACCCGGCCCATCATAGGACTCGGTGCCATATTCATATCATCGTATTATCACATCATCATATGATCATATAACGTACTCGGCCCCCTAGTAAGGGACTCGGTGAATAAAGTAGTGGAACTGTGCATGATAACATACCCGGCCCGGGACTCGGTGAAAGATGTAATAACAGTATGCACGAGCAGAGTATTGAGTAACCATATGCAACTAAATCATCATCTGAGACTCAATAGATAAGTAGACTAACTAACACTCGAATACCCAGGAAATAGTCATGTTAAGTACTCTTTAAATGTCAATATGAACTATATCAAACAGAGCCTCAGGAATCATATGTCATGTATCAAGATAAAGCGAAACTGTTACATCCGGTACTTTTGTATATTCGAAAAGTTTGAGATAACTTGACTTGTAATGAATAAGGTCATATTTAGACTTTACTTGGTATGAATGTGTTGGCTACGAATACATTGCTGTGGAATTACGAAAGGAGGCCAAGGGAAAAATTGGAATTTTGGAGACTTGCTTCATGAATTATAAAATGTAGCCATCAATTTGGGGCACAAAATAATAAGAAAGTGAGGCCCAAATTTAAGAGGCCCAACCGGCCATGTTAGGCCCAAAACCATGTTTTAAAATTTGTCATGTGCCAATTAATTATAAAAGGATCATTAAGCCTAGAAACTTCAAGAAAAATTTAGAGAAAACAAGAGAAAAAGAAGAAGTAGCTCACGGCTAAGAGAGGAGGAGAGAAAAAAAGAAAGAAAAACTTTTTGGAGCTCAAATCCTTGGTTCAAAAATCCATCCCTTTTGGAATTTCTACTAAGCTCAAGATTTTCTTCAAGTTGGTATAATTATTGTGGCAAGAAACTACCAATTGTGGCAAGTGGAAGAGTTGGGAAAAGGTAAGAATCCATCCCTTTTTATTATGTTATGGAGCTTTGTTCATGTTGTGGAATGTAGAAATGAATAGAATTTGTGAAAATACGGAAGTTTGCAAAGTGGGTGTGTTTGTTGGAAAGTGGCAGTGTGTGTGTGTGATGTGTTGATGTAATGAGTTGAATTTTTATGTTGTATTCTAGTTGTAGTTATGGTGAAAATTGTATTAGAAATGAAAGTTGAATGAATTCGACGGAAATTGGAAATATGGAATGTAGCCGTGTGGTGTTGTGTTGATGGTGGAAAATGAATTAAATTTTGTTTGGTATGTTAATTGTGTTGTTATGGTTTTGTGAAGTAGATGGAAGAATAAGGGGTTAAGCTAACGTGAAGAATTTGTTGTTAATTTGTTGTCGAAAAGTATGTCGTTTAGTATGATCTTATGAAATTAAGAAAATGAAGTGGTTAAGGTGCAAATGATGGTTAATGTTGATAAACTTGGAAGATGGAAATGTGTTATGAACTGGTATGTTAAAGATTAGGAGAATTGGATAGATTATGGCCTTGATGGAAAGTTTGCATGTTTGTATATCTTGTGTATATCTCGTGTATATATATTGTAGAAATGTTATGATATGATTCCGAATGGTATTGTAATGACTTTGATTAGAATAATTGGGAGAATGTTGGTATTGATTTGGGAGCGTGAAGTCGAAATGAGGATTATTGTATTATGTCGTAAAGTAGACTAATTGTGTATATTATGAATTATGATAATTGTTGATGTTGTTCATGTTGTTGTTGGGTTGTTGTTGGTTGTTTGGAGCCGAGTTGAATCTCGGGGAGGCTATATGTATAGGGGAGGTGCTGCCCAAATTCTTACAGACAAGTATTGGCTAAGGTTAGAAATGTTAAGTCTCATGAATAGTAACTGGTAAATGTGACCATTTGCAGTTTTTGAGCGAAACAGGAATCGCGTTTGGACGAGCGTAGGACGCAACCAAGGTATGTAAAGCCTTCCCCTTTATTCTTAGGCATGTTCTGGATGTAATAGGCTCGGTCGCGAGCCTTAAGTACGACTCCGTTCCTCGGAATTCGAGATGGAAATCCGCTCCAATTCCTTCAGCACAATTGAAACCATTTCCTTATAAAATGCCTTCAAAGTGAACTTTTGCACGAAACCTTCCCAAACGGAGTCGGAACACTCCCAAATGATTATGGATGACCTCATAAGGTCTATTATTAGTAATTTACATATGTCGCCTCGAGTTGGTCCGAGGCGGGCCCACAAGGCCCGATGCCTTCTGTATAACCTTAATTACTTTGGTTTTGTCCGATTTTCTCAGAAAACATCTGGACTATTATTTTGATTGTGAAATGACTATTTTTATGCAAATCTTACAAAATGATTTCTGGACATTTGAGAATCTGATTCTGATAATAATCTGTCGTGCCTTCCCAAGTAGGACATAGGCGCGTATTATGCATACTATCCGGATACTCTGACTTGACTCGCCGTTTGGAACCCTTCAGTTTGATTGAGTCTGTATGTTGAGTCTGTATGTATGTGGTTTCTCATTAATCTGTTCGTGGCTGTCTCAATGCATTCCTTCACTGCGTCCCGGGCCAGGTTCTATTATCGTGCATATTCCTCTGCATTGTTCACCGCGTCCCTCGGTGTGCGGGCCGGTATTTGTTTATATCTGTATGATATTATGATCTGTGTATGGGGATGGCGGCCAGGATGGCATATGATCTGATCTGATTCTGTCTGTCCACCGCGTCCCGTACTAATAGGGTCGGGTTCTGTTACCGTGCCCACAGACAGGGCCGGGATCTGTATGTATGCTTGTGCCATCAGCATTTATATAAGCACATGCCTCTGTATGATTCTGTATGACTCTGTATGATTCTGGATAACTCTGTATGACTCTGCATGCATAATTTTGTCCGTCCGTCTGGATTACGATTTTGTCTGTATGTCCGTATGGATTTTGATTCTGTATGTCCGTATAGTTTACGATTCTATCTGTCTGTCTGAACCATGATTCTGTCCGTCTGTCGGGATTATGATTCCGTCCGTCCGTTTGATTTATGGTTCTGTCCGCTATATATATATGCTTCCGGTTCAGACTATGATTATATTTGTTATATTTTCGCTGTACATACTCGGTACATTTTTCGTACTGACCTCCGGTTCTTCGGGGGCTGCGTTACATGCCCGCAGGTACAGACGCACCCGGTGATACGCCGCCAGTCTAGGACACTGATTCTGCTGTTTTGGGAGAGCTCCTTTGATCCGGAGCGTGTACTTTTGGTATATATCTTCTGACATCTATATATTCTGTATGTATGGTAACTTGGGGTACGGCGGGGCCCTGTCCCGTCATCTGATTCTGTATGTCCGATTAGAGGCCTGTAGATATGTATGTGGGTTATGGGTTGTCACTGTTCAGGTAGGTATGTACGAGTTTGCTATTCTGTCTGCTATGATAGCCTTAACGGCTTAAGTGTAAGTCTAAGTATGCTTATGTATGTATATGTTCTCGTGCGCTGTATTTTATTTTATTATGGATCCGTGTACAGCTAATGTGATTTAGTTTTTTTGGGCACGCCAACTCTGGTTGGTAATTACGTACGGGTATCCAGTTAGGATACCAGTCACGGCCCACGGGGTTGGGTCGTGACAGAAGTGGTATCAGAGCGGTTTGTCCTCGGAATGTCTACAGGTAGTGTCTAGTAGAGTCTTGTTTATCGGTGTGTTGTGCACCACATCTATAAACAGGAGGCTACAGGACATTTAGGATGTTACCCTTTCTTTGAATCTTAGATCGTGCGATAGAGCCGTATGGTTAGGATGTTTCTTTTCTTACGAATTGCTGTATCTACGGCGAGGCTCCAACGAGCAACAGTGTAAGCATTTGGGAAATTGTTTCTGACCCTCTTCCTGCAGGTGATTGTGGATTGATAAAGAATGAAAAGGGCAGCTTCTGACGATGTGGATGGGGGTGCTAAGAAGGCCCCCAGGATATCACCAGGACCGAGTAAGTAGAGCCCCAGCTACTTGATTGAGACAGACCCTTCGGAGGATCCGGCGACGATACCTCCAGAGTTCCTTACCCCCAGAGAAGAGGATAT
This sequence comes from Lycium barbarum, assembly GCF_019175385.1. Classification (NCBI taxonomy): domain Eukaryota; kingdom Viridiplantae; phylum Streptophyta; class Magnoliopsida; order Solanales; family Solanaceae; genus Lycium; species Lycium barbarum. The sequence continues at coordinate 84,001,397 of NC_083343.1, forward strand.
CCACGATACAGATCCACTAGAGCATTCCTCTGGGACGCCGAAGGAGGAGGATTCCGGGGACATGCCAGCAGCTCCCGTGGTGGAGCACTATGTCAGACAGGCCTCCCCGGAGAGTGTTACGCCCTACTCCAGTCCTTTGTCCTGGCCATCAGTGAACCAGGAATTGCCGGGCTACCTATACTCCTCCGATTCGGATGCAGGTAATAGCGGGGGCTAGGCGAGTGGGGTCAGACAAATGATGATGATGAGGGACACAGTTCCCACGGCAGCTCCCCAGGTTAGACCCGAGATTGATCAGTTATGAGTATATAAGATTCCTAGAATTTCCAATGTGTGTATGATGTCTGTAAAATGTTATTCAATGACGACGACGGAAATAGCTCAACATTCTTATATCGTCATTGAAATCGTAAACTTGGAACATTTAAACCCAGAGTCATAAACATCATAATCAAAGTAGGAAAATATTCTCATCTTTGACATCATCATTATGATTGTGAAAACAGGTTCATCGTTGTTATCATAAGAGCTCACAGAGCCATAAATCTCTTATTTAAAAAATACGAACATTTTGGAAAACATTTATGAATTATTAGGAAAGGAATTATGCATTGGAGTCATAAACATATAACTTCTGAAAACAAGGAAGCTATGGAAACATTTATGAGGTCATAACATCGGAATCATGCCTTTGAAAGAAAGGGACGAGTCTTAACATACCTGTATAACCTCCTATTAGCTACGCTTATTCGTCCGAGCTCGTGAATCTATATTCGAGAGGATTCGCACTAACGTTAGACTCATTATCATACACCTGTCCTAGTGGTCAAACTAAACTAGTTTATATTTTGCCAAAAATCGAGCAGCATCTCCCCTGTTTATATGCCTAGTCCGAATTCTTAATCCAACAACCAACAACAACAATAACAGTACCAACATACATAACATCATTTCCCATACCAAATTATTTTATAAAACAGCCCACACACTGTTTTCCAACATCCATAGCTACTCAACTCACTATACAATCATTTTACCGCTCTATTTTCGTGAATAAGCCAGTATTAACATAAATAGGAAGAGATTCATACCTTCTCCTTTTAATATTGTTGTATCTTCACTTTTACACACTAATGTTAGGGCACAACACGCCGCTATATGATTCTGCAGCAATAACTATACGCTATTCGGAACGGAATTTTGAAATTATACCTGGTTTGGGCTAAAACGTGGGTGTGGGAAAGTTGGGAAATTTTCTAGAGAAGTTGGGATGTTTTTGGGTGTGTTTGGTTGAAAATAGGGGCCTCCCCCTTTTATAGAACGGTCCCGGTTCTGCCTGGACTAACTTATTTTTCCTTCAGCGCGTTCGTGCTGGCTTATGTTTTCTGACTACACCTTTGTTCAGTAAAAAGATCATAACTCTTGATCCAGATGTTGTGTGTGGTTCCACGACCTATGATTGGAAAGCTAATTCAATTATCTACAACGTTTGGTCTTGGTGGTTTTACAAATTCCAAGCTTATAATATCGTTTTGGCCCCTCCAAGTCAAATCATCCGAAAATGTTTCCTTATATCATCCTTTTGGAGGGCCTATGCCCATATTTGGCTTAAGGGTCCTTCTTAGGACTTGCTCAACTTTCCATGTACTACTCATTTATCTCTTCATATGTCCTTTATAAAACCCCGACATATGGGTCCCACTTAGCTTACTGTAACGAGGGCTTTCCTTAAGCAACATACTACCTGATTTACACTATGTGGTCTTCAATGTCATATGTATATTATTCTTACACCTCTTATAATATGACCTTCATCCCGAATCTCGGCTTCAAAATTGTTCAGCGCGTTTGCGCCTTACGCCTCGTGGTGGCGCGTTCTTGCTGTGTTGGCCCTCGGCCTTCTGTGCGTTCGCGCCGATCCCTGGTGCGTTTGCGCAGACCATTTTCCTAGTCTGTCAGCCTGACTTATAACGTCCATATCTCCTTACCCCAATGTCCTATTGAGGAGCGGCTTGTTGCGTTGGAAACTAGACTTCCCAAACTTTAGTTTAGACTTTTTTTCCACTTCAAAACTCTTAATATACTAAAGGGTAAGATTTCTCCCATTTAGACCAAGATTTCCGTACCAAACCTTGCCCAACTTCCCTTCAAAGCCTCGGAAGCTTAATCTCCTTAGTTCACTTATTTCCCAATCCTTCTATAACCTGTTACACGAACTCGGACTCTTATAATTGTAAAAGGAGATCCTATGATCTTGCATCTTCTCTACAATAACTCCGATATCTGCAATTGATTAGCTAACACCGAACGAATCTCAACGTACCGCAACTACTAGGTGTAACAATCAGTCTGGGGATGAAAAGCTGAACTGTAACATCGCGTAAATTTGGGGTAGGTGTTAATGTGTAAAAACTAGTATTAAGATGATATTTTAGCCATATGAATCTATTGGGGATGAATTTGGGTGATAAACAGTCATTTTGAAGTCAAACCAAAAAGTGGAGTTCTTAAGGGCTTCTAAATTCGTCTAAATCTGAGACAGTCTACACTTATGGCTAGTTTTAGGATACTTTTGTTGGAAATTTGAGAAAACTTATAAACGAAAAGTTGTAGGCATCTGAAATACCTTTCAAACCATATAAAGTGGGCCTAAACTGAGCTACGTATAGTGTTTTATGATCGTTTTACTGAGCAAATATAAATTATAAAAAAAAATGTGCTGATCGTGCGTCGCAGACCCAGCAGAGACAAACATAGCGGCAGACCAAAATAAAAAAACATGATCAGGTACTGAACCCGCGACACGGGCTCAGCCCGGATAGGGTTATTTTTCTGGTTCCGAATTTTCTTTTAGTCCTACTTTGTTGTGTTATTTCTCACTTCGTTTTAAACCTATTTTCTGAGGAAAAAAACCCTAGAAAAAGTCTCTTTAACCCTAAGGTGCTCCTATACTCAATCTCCATCAATCGTACACCAAAGTTCATCTCTTCTTGATCATAACTCATCTCTCCAAACCCTAGGTTCTTGAAAATTCAAGTAGAGGAAAAGAGAGGCATGTGGGATTCCATCAAAAGGTAAGACTCTTGATTTTATGAGATTATTATTGTTGTTTGAACTAGTATAGAGTAAACAAGGAGGTTAGAATCCACCAATGATTTCCATAAGATTCAAGAACAAGATTTAAGGCTTGCGAAAAACCCTGGTTTTCGAAATTCCAAGAAAACTTCAAGAAACTATTCAAGTTCTAATCTTTATTATCTAAAACAATTGTAGTGTGATTATCTAATCTTCGAAAGTGCATTTGAGAGGGATTTGAGGTATGTCTAGATTTTCCCAGAAATCTTTCTTGAAGTACGTCTGTATTTCAAAAATCGTCTTTTAAAGTATGTCTAATTTTGAAGTACGTTTATATTGTGAAAGCATGATTTGTATTTGAGAATCCTTCCTTGATTGCTCTTTTGGAATTAAATATGATTTCCTTTAGACAAGTTCATGCGTGTGTAGGGTCAAGCCAACATCGAACCCTATACGAACTATACTACTTTGTGAAACTCGCTTTTCCCATTATTGGATGATTGAACTTATTTTTCTAAAGGTTGGACCTTAAACTTGTTTTGTTGTTGAATAGGCTTCTTGAACTTAAAATTGAATAAGAGATTTGAATAAGATTCTAAATCGGTTATGACTTGAAATGCCTCTATTTTGAGATATTGACTTGAGAAGTGAGATTCAGCTCTATACCGTGATTGATGATTCAGTAATATTCCATGATTGTATTTTGTTTATGTGTTGGGATTGTATGGGAAAGTTGTGCTAGTCCAGAGGATGATTAGCTGTTATGGATCCTAACGTATCGATACGAGTATTGTTGTGTCAGTCCAGAGGATGATTGATCTACGTTGCTTCCTAGCCCGGAGTATCTATTACTGTGTCTGTCCAGAGGACGATTGACCTCCGAGGCATGTGGCTCGGTGCATTTGTTGTTGTGCTAGTCCAGAGGACGATTAACCTCCGTTGGAGTATCTATTGTTGTGCTAGTCCAGAGGATAATTAGCCTCTGTGGTTTCCTAACCCGGAGTATCGATTGATTGATTTTCCTGTGAGTGGCTTGCTTCGTACTTTGATTAGCCTATGAGTGGCTTGTTTCTTATCTTTGTGCCAGTGAGTGGCTTGCGGTGATAGTGAATTCATAAGTGAAATACTTGACCTGGTAAATGGTAAGGAGTTAAGTTAATGTGTCTGTCATTGTTGAATTCTTTCATGACTCTTTAATGTTGCTGACTTACTTTATTCCTAGGTTTGGAACTGTTATTTTCATTGATTTTATTCATCATATCTTGTTTTGTTAACTATTACACCTTAGACACTCACTGAGTACCCAATACTCAGGCATGCCATTGTTTTTTTATATGGTATGTTAGGTATCATTGAGGAGCAGGTTCGTGATACGCCTACGACTTAAGAGAACTTGCTGCTTTCGAGATTCTTCGGTGTGCCCACATGACTCTTCGTGGGGCACTATTCTATCTTTACTTTTTTCGTATTTTAGTTTTGGGCCGCGTCCCTTTGTTTTTAGACACTCTTTATTATCTTAGAAGCTCTATAGACAGTTTTCAGATTGTGGGTAGTGTGTTGGAGTCTTTTGTGACTTGTTGTGCATTTTGCCACATTTATTTACTAAGTTTCTGATTTGACTTCCGCTGGGTTATCTCAAAGTATGATCATTCTTTTATCTAATTTATTAATGATTGGTGTTCGTATTTATTAAAAGATTATCGAAAGAGATTAGACGTCTATTGATTTTATAAGATGCTTCCGGTGTTGTTCATAGATTCGGATGCTTGTTACGCCTAGGGTGGGTTTTGGGGCATGTTATGTACTGAGGTCCAACTGAGTACCCAACTCTGTCTGAAAATTCCTCCAAAAATTGGAAGTAAAATGGGTACCTCGATCCGAAACGATGGAGATAGTATATCACGAATATAAGTGCTAGCTAACTTCTCCGCAGTGTAAGTAACCTAAACTGGAATGAAACGAGCGGACTTAGTCAACCGGCCAACAATAACCCAAACTGAGTAAAACTTGGCAGGGTCTTTGGATGTCACAACCCAGCCCCGTAGGCAGTGACTAGTGCCTGAGCTGGGCACTCGTGTACACACCTGTTATCTATAATCAATCCGCAACTAAACATATATGGAACTTATAAAAAAACGAAACGTTGTCTCGAAACTATCACATATATATATCCAGGCCACCTGTCTCCTGAGAAGTCACAACCATCAAAAGATAACATAGTACACAAGCCGACAAGGCTGTCATAACCTGTGGGAACGTCCCAGCTATACATACGCAAGTCGACAAGGCTGCCACTACATACAACATCCCAAAATATGTATATACGCAAGCCGACAAGGCTGCCACTACGAATGGGAACGTCCCAAAATATAAGTCATATAGACACAACTGAACAACATATATACACAACCCACACATATGTCTACAGACCTCTAAGAGTATCAACAGTAACATATGACGGGACAGGGCCCTGTCGTACCCCTGGATAACAGATATATATATATATATATATATATATATATATCAAAAGGATCTGTACCAAAAGTCTAGGCTCCGGGACAATGCAGCACTCCAAGACAGCTGAGTGGAAATCCTAAGCAGGAGGATCACCAAAGCGAGTGTCTGTACCTGCAGGCATCAGACGCAACCCCCCGAAGAAAAGGGGGGTCAGTACGAGATATGTACTGAGTATGTAAAGCATGAAATACAGTAAGAAAGATCATAACTGAAGTAGAGATTCCAGGAGACAAGTATGATAATCAAGAATTCACTGTACCTGTGCCTTACGAAACAGATCATGCATATCATTATCATGTACCGTACCCGGCCCATCATGGGACTCGGTGCCATAATCATATCATCATATACATATACCGTACCCGGCCCTCTAGTAAGGGACTCGGTGAATAAAGTCGTGTACATGTATACCGTACCCGGCCCATCATAGGACTCGGTGCCATATTCATATCATCGTATTATCACATCATCATATGATCATATAACGTACTCGGCCCCCTAGTAAGGGACTCGGTGAATAAAGTAGTGGAACTGTGCATGATAACATACCCGGCCCGGGACTCGGTGAAAGATGTAATAACAGTATGCACGAGCAGAGTATTGAGTAACCATATGCAACTAAATCATCATCTGAGACTCAATAGATAAGTAGACTAACTAACACTCGAATACCCAGGAAATAGTCATGTTAAGTACTCTTTAAATGTCAATATGAACTATATCAAACAGAGCCTCAGGAATCATATGTCATGTATCAAGATAAAGCGAAACTGTTACATCCGGTACTTTTGTATATTCGAAAAGTTTGAGATAACTTGACTTGTAATGAATAAGGTCATATTTAGACTTTACTTGGTATGAATGTGTTGGCTACGAATACATTGCTGTGGAATTACGAAAGGAGGCCAAGGGAAAAATTGGAATTTTGGAGACTTGCTTCATGAATTATAAAATGTAGCCATCAATTTGGGGCACAAAATAATAAGAAAGTGAGGCCCAAATTTAAGAGGCCCAACCGGCCATGTTAGGCCCAAAACCATGTTTTAAAATTTGTCATGTGCCAATTAATTATAAAAGGATCATTAAGCCTAGAAACTTCAAGAAAAATTTAGAGAAAACAAGAGAAAAAGAAGAAGTAGCTCACGGCTAAGAGAGGAGGAGAGAAAAAAAGAAAGAAAAACTTTTTGGAGCTCAAATCCTTGGTTCAAAAATCCATCCCTTTTGGAATTTCTACTAAGCTCAAGATTTTCTTCAAGTTGGTATAATTATTGTGGCAAGAAACTACCAATTGTGGCAAGTGGAAGAGTTGGGAAAAGGTAAGAATCCATCCCTTTTTATTATGTTATGGAGCTTTGTTCATGTTGTGGAATGTAGAAATGAATAGAATTTGTGAAAATACGGAAGTTTGCAAAGTGGGTGTGTTTGTTGGAAAGTGGCAGTGTGTGTGTGTGATGTGTTGATGTAATGAGTTGAATTTTTATGTTGTATTCTAGTTGTAGTTATGGTGAAAATTGTATTAGAAATGAAAGTTGAATGAATTCGACGGAAATTGGAAATATGGAATGTAGTCGTGTGGTGTTGTGTTGATGGTGGAAAATGAATTAAATTTTGTTTGGTATGTTAATTGTGTTGTTATGGTTTTGTGAAGTAGATGGAAGAATAAGGGGTTAAGCTAACGTGAAGAATTTGTTGTTAATTTGTTGTCGAAAAGTATGTCGTTTAGTATGATCTTATGAAATTAAGAAAATGAAGTGGTTAAGGTGCAAATGATGGTTAATGTTGATAAACTTGGAAGATGGAAATGTGTTATGAACTGGTATGTTAAAGATTAGGAGAATTGGATAGATTATGGCCTTGATGGAAAGTTTGCATGTTTGTATATCTTGTGTATATCTCGTGTATATATATTGTAGAAATGTTATGATATGATTCCGAATGGTATTGTAATGACTTTGATTAGAATAATTGGGAGAATGTTGGTATTGATTTGGGAGCGTGAAGTCGAAATGAGGATTATTGTATTATGTCGTAAAGTAGACTAATTGTGTATATTATGAATTATGATAATTGTTGATGTTGTTCATATTGTTGTTGGGTTGTTGTTGGTTGTTTGGAGCCGAGTTGAATCTCGGGGAGGCTATATGTATAGGGGAGGTGCTGCCCAAATTCTTACAGACAAGTATTGGCTAAGGTTAGAAATGTTAAGTCTCATGAATAGTAACTGGTAAATGTGACCATTTGCAGTTTTTGAGCGAAACAGGAATCGCGTTTGGACGAGCGTAGGACGCAACCAAGGTATGTAAAGCCTTCCCCTTTATTCTTAGGCATGTTCTGGATGTAATAGGCTCGGCCGCGAGCCTTAAGTACGACTCCGTTCCTCGGAATTCGAGATGGAAATCCGCTCCAATTCCTTCAGCACAATTGAAACCATTTCCTTATAAAATGCCTTCAAAGTGAACTTTTGCACGAAACCTTCCCAAACGGAGTCGGAACACTCCCAAATGATTATGGATGACCTCATAAGGTCTATTATTAGTAATTTACATATGTCGCCTCGAGTTGGTCCGAGGCGGGCCCACAAGGCCCGATGCCTTCTGTATAACCTTAATTACTTTGGTTTTGTCCGATTTTCTCAGAAAACATCTGGACTATTATTTTGATTATGAAATGACTATTTTTATGCAAATCTTACAAAATTATTTCTGGACATTTGAGAATCTGATTCTGATAATAATCTGTCGTGCCTTCCCATGTAGGACATAGGCGCGTATTATGCATACTATCCGGATACTCTGACTTGACTCGCCGTTTGGAACCCTTCAGTTTGATTGAGTCTGTATGTTGAGTCCGTATGTATGTGGTTTCTCATTAATCTGTTCGTGGCTGTCTCAATGCATTCCTTCACTGCGTCCCGGGCCAGGTTCTGTTATCGTGCATATTCCTCTGCATTGTTCACCGCGTCCCTCGATGTGCGGTCCGGTATCTGTTTATATCTGTATGATATTATGATTTGTGTATGGGGATGGCGGCCAGGATGGCATATGATCTGATCTGATTCTGTCTGTCCACCGCGTCCCGTACTAAGAGGGTCGGGTTTTGTTACCGTGCCCCCAGACAGGGCCGGGATCTGTATGTATGTATGCATGTGCCATCAGCATTTATATAAGCACATGCCTTTGTATGATTTTGTATGACTCTGTATGATTCTGGATAACTCTGTATGACTCTGCATGCATAATTCTGTCCGTCCGTCTGGATTACGATTTTGTCTGTATGTCCGTATGGATTCTGATTCTGTATGTCCGTATGGTTTACGATTCTATCTGTCTGTCTGAACCATGATTCTGTCCGTCTGTCGGGATTATGATTCCGTCCGTCCGTTTGATTTATGGTTCTGTCCGCTATATATATATGCTTCCGGTTCAGACTATGATTATATTTGTTATATTTTCGCTTTACATACTCGGTACATTTTTCGTACTGACCCCCGGTTCTTCGGGGGCTGCGTTACATGCCCGCAGGTACAGACGCACCCGGTGATACGCCGCCAGTCTAGGACACTGATTCTGCTGTTTTGGGAGAGCTCCTTTGATCCGGAGCGTGTACTTTTGGTATATATCTTCTGACATCTATATATTCTGTATGTATGGTAACTTGGGGTACGGCGGGGCCCTGTCCCGTCATCTGATTCTGTATGTCCGATTAGAGGCCTGTAGATATGTATGTGGGTTATGGGTTGTCACTGTTCAGGTAGGTATGTACGAGTTTGCTATTCTGTCTGCTATGATAGCCTTAACGGCTTAAGTGTAAGTCTAAGTATGCTTATGTATGTATATGTTCTCGTGCGCTGTATTTTATTTTATTATGGATCCGTGTACAGCTAATGTGATTTAGTTTTTTTGGGCACGCCAACTCTGGTTGGTAATTACGTACGGGTATCCAGTTAGGATACCAGTCACGGCCCACGGGGTTGGGTCGTGACAGAAGTGGTATCAGAGCGGTTTGTCCTCGGAATGTCTACAGGCCGTGTCTAGTAGAGTCTTGTTTATCGGTGTGTTGTGCACCACATCTATAAACAGGAGGCTACAGGACATTTAGGATGTTACCCTTTCTTTGAATCTTAGATCGTGCGATAGAGCCGTATGGTTAGGATGTTTCTTTTCCTACGAATTGCTGTATCTACGGCGAGGCTCCAACGAGCAACAGTGTAAGCATTTGGGAAATTGTTTCTGACCCTCTTCCTGCAGGTGATTGTGGATTGATAAAGAATGAAAAGGGCAGCTTCTGACGATGTGGATGGGGGTGCTAAGAAGGCCCCCAGGATATCACCAGGACCGAGTAAGTAGAGCCCCAGCTACTTGATTGAGACAGACCCTTCGGAGGATCCGGCGACGATACCTCCAGAGTTCCTTACCCCCAGAGAAGAGGATATCCACGATACAGATCCACTAGAGCATTCCTCTGGGACGCCGGAGGAGGAGGTTTCCGGGGACATGCCAGCAGCTCCCGTGGTGGAGCACTATGTCAGACAGGCCTCCCCGGAGAGTGTTACGCCCTACTCCAGTCCTTTGTCCTGGCCATCAGTGAACCAGGAATTGCCGGGCTACCTATACTCCTCCGATTCGGATGCAGGTAATAGCGGGGGCTAGGCGAGTGGGGTCAGACAAATGATGATGATGAGGGACACAGTTCCCACGGCAGCTCCCCAGGTTAGACCCGAGATTGATCAGTTATGAGTATATAAGATTCCTAGAATTTCCAATGTGTGTATGATGTCTGTAAAATGTTATTCAATGACGACGACGGAAATAGCTCAACATTCATATATCGTCATTGAAATCGTAAACTTGGAACATTTAAACCCAGAGTCATAAACATCATAATCAAAGTAGGAAAATATTCTCATCTTTGACATCATCATTATGATTGTGAAAACAGGTTCATCGTTGTTATCATAAGAGCTCACAGAGCCATAAATCTCTTATTTAGAAAATACGAACATTTTGGAAAACATTTATGAATTATTAGGAAAGGAATTATGCATTGGAGTCATAAACATATAACTTCTGAAAACAAGGAAGCTATGGAAACATTTATGAGGTCATAACATCGGAATCATGCCTTTGAAAGAAAAGGACGAGTCTTAACATACCTGTATAACCTCCTATTAGCTACGCTTATTCGTCCGAGCTCGTGAATCTATATTCGAGAGGATTCGCACTAACGTTAGACTCATTATCATACACCTGTCCTAGTGGTCAAACTAAACTAGTTTATATTTTGCCAAAAATCGAGCAGCATCTCCCCTGTTTATATGCCTAGTCCGAATTCTTAATCCAACAACCAACAACAACAAAAACAGTACCAACATACATAACATCATTTCCCATACCAAATTATTTTATAAAACAGCCCACACACTGTTTTCCAACATCCATAGCTACTCAACTCACTATACAATCATTTTACCGCTCTATTTTCGTGAATAAGCCAGTATTAACATAAATAGGAAGAGATTCATACCTTCTCCTTTTAATATTGTTGTATCTTCACTTTTACACACTAATGTTAGGCCACAACACGCCGCTATATGATTCTGCAGCAATAACTATACGCTATTCGGAACAGAATTTTGAAATTATACCTGGTTTGGGCTAAAACGTGGGTGTGGGAAAGTTGGGAAATTTTCTAGAGAAGTTGGGATGTTTTTGGGTGTGTTTGGTTGAAAATAGGGGCCTCCCCCTTTTATAGAACGGTCCCGGTTCTGCCTGGACTAACTTATTTTTCCTTCAGCGCGTTCGTGCTGGCTTATGTTTTCTGACTACACCTTTGTTCAGTAAAACGATCATAACTCTTGATCCAGATGTTGTGTGTGGTTCCACGACCTATGATTGGAAAGCTAATTCAATTATCTACAACGTTTGGTCTTGGTGGTTTTACAAATTCCAAGCTTATAATATCGTTTTGGCCCCTCCAAGTCAAATCATCCGAAAATGTTTCCTTAAATCATCCTTTTGGAGGGCCTATGCCCATATTTGGCTTAAGGGTCCTTCTTAGGACTTGCTCAACTTTCCATGTACTACTCATTTATCTCTTCATATGTCCTTTATAAAACCCCGACATATGGGTCCCACTTAGCTTACTGTAACGAGGGCTTTCCTTAAGCAACATACTACCTGATTTACACTATGTGGTCTTCAATGTCATATGTATATTATTCTTACACCTCTTATAATATGACCTTCATCCCGAATCTCGGCTTCAAAATTGTTCAGCGCGTTAGCGCCTTGCGCCTCGTGGTGGCGCGTTCTTGCTGTGTTGGCCCTTGGCCTTCTGTGCGTTCGCGCCGATCCCTGGTGCGTTTGCGCAGACCATTTTCCTAGTCTGTCAACCTGACTTACAACGTCCATATCTCCTTACCCCAATGTCCTATTGAGGAACGGCTTGTTGCGTTGGAAACTAGACTTCCCAAACTTTAGTTTAGACTTTTGTTCCACTTCAAAACTCTTAATATACTAAAGGGTAAGATTTCTCCCATTTAGACCAAGATTTCCGTACCAAACCTTGCCCAACTTCCCTTCAAAGCCTCGGAAGCTTAATCTCCTTAGTTCACTTATTTCCCAATCCTTCTATAACCTGTTACACGAACTCGGACTCTTATAATTGTAAAAGGAGATCCTATGATCTTGCATCTTCTCTACAATAACTCCGATATCTGCAATTGATTAGCTAACACCGAACGAATCTCAACGTACCGCAACTACGAGGTGTAACAATCAGTCTGGGGATGAAAAGCTGAACTGTAACATCGCGTAAATTTGGGGTAGGTGTTAATGTGTAAAAACTAGTATTAAGATGATATTTTAGCCATATGAATCTATTCGGGATGAATTTGGGTGATAAACAGTCATTTTGAAGTCAAACCAAAAAGTGGAGTTCTTAAGGGCTTCTAAATTCGTCTAAATCTGAGCCAGTCTACACTTATGGCTAGTTTTAGGATACTTTTGTTGGAAATTTGAGAAAACTTATAAACGAAAAGTTGTAGGCATCTGAAATACCTTTCAAACCATATAAAGTGGGCCTAAACTGAGCTACGTATAGAGTTTTATGATCGTTTTACTGAGCGAATATAAATTATCAAAAAAAATGTGCTGATCGTGCGTCGCAGACCCAGTAGAGACAAACATAGCGGAAGACCAAAATAAAAAGACATGATCAGGTACTGAACCCGCGACACGGGCTCAGCACGGATAGGGTTATTTTTCTGGTTCCGAATTTTCTTTTAGTCCTACTTTGTTGTGTTATTTCTCACTTCGTTTTAAACCTATTTTCTGAGGAAAAAAACCCTAGAAAAAGTCTCTTTAACCCTAATGTGCTCCTATACTCAATCTCCGTCAATCGTACACCAAAGTTCATCTCTTCTTGATCATAACTCATCTCTCCAAACCCTAGGTTCTTGAAAATTCAAGTAGAGGAAAAGAGAGGCATGTGGGATTCCATCAAAAGGTAAGACTCTTGATTTTATGAGATTATTATTGTTGTTTGAACTAGTATAGAGTAAACAAGGAGGTTAGAATCCACCAATGATTTCCATAAGATTCAAGAACAAGATTTAAGGCTTGCGAAAAACCCTGGTTTTCGAAATTCCAAGAAAACTTCAAGAAACTATTCAAGTTCTAATCTTTATTATCTAAAACAATTGTAGTGTGATTATCTAATCTTCGAAAGTGCATTTGAGAGGGATTTGAGGTATGTCTAGATTTTCCCAGAAATCTTTCTTGAAGTACGTCTGTATTTCAAAAATCGTCTTTTAAAGTATGTCTAATTTTGAAGTACGTTTATATTGTGAAAGCATGATTTGTATTTGAGAATCCTTCCTTGATTGCTCTTTTGGAATTAAATATTATTTCCTTTAGACAAGTTCATGCGTGTGTAGGGTCAAGCCAACATCGAACCCTATACGAACTATACTACTTTGTGAAACTCGCTTTTCCCATTATTGGATGATTGAACTTATTTTTCTAAAGGTTGGACCTTAAACTTGTTTTGTTGTTGAATAGGCTTCTTGAACTTAAAATTGAATAAGAGATTTGAATAAGATTCTAAATCGGTTATGACTTGAAATGCCTCTATTTTGAGATATTGACTTGAGAAGTGAGATTCAGCTCTATACCGTGATTGATGATTCAGTAATATTCCATGATTGTATTTTGTTTATGTGTTGGGATTGTATGGGAAAGTTGTGCTAGTCCAGAGGATGATTAGCTGTTATGGATCCTAACGTATCGATACGAGTATTGTTGTGTCAGTCCAGAGGACGATTGATCTACGTTGCTTCCTAGCCCGGAGTATCTATTACTGTGTCTGTCCAGAGGACGATTGACCTCCGAGGCATGTGGCTCGGTGCATTTGTTGTTGTGCTAGTCCAGAGGACGATTAACCTCCGTTGGAGTATCTATTGTTGTGCTAGTCCAGAGGACGATTAGCCTCTGTGGTTTCCTAACCCGGAGTATCGATTGATTGATTTTCCTGTGAGTGGCTTGCTTCGTACTTTGATTAGCCTATGAGTGGCTTGTTTCTTATCTTTGTGCCAGTGAGTGGCTTGCGGTGATAGTGAATTCATAAGTGAAATACTTGACCTGGTAAATGGTAAGGAGTTAAGTTAATGTGTCTGCCATTGTTGAATTCTTTCATGACTCTTTAATGTTGCTGACTTACTTTATTCCTAGGTTTGGAACTGTTATTTTCATTGATTTTATTCATCATATCTTGTTTTGTTAACTATTACACCTTAGACACTCACTGAGTACCCAATACTCAGGCATACCATTGTTGTTTTTTATGGTATGTTAGGTATCATTGAGGAGCAGGTTCGTGATACGCCTACGACTTAAGAGAACTTGCTGCTTTCGAGATTCTTCGGTGTGCCCACATGATTGTTCGTGGGGCACTATTCTATCTTTACTTTTTTCGTATTTTAGTTTTGGGCCGCGTCCCCTTGTTTTTAGACACTCTTTATTATCTTAGAAGCTCTATAGACAGTATTCAGATTGTGGGTAGTGTGTTGGAGTCTTTTGTGACTTGTTGGGCATTTTGCCACATTTATTTACTAAGTTTCTGATTTGACTTCCGCTGGGTTATCTCAAAGTATGATCATTCTTTTATCTAATTTATTAATGATTGGTGTTCGTATTTATTAAAAGATTATCGAAAGAGATTAGACGTCTATTGATTTTATAAGATGCTTCCGGTGTTGTTCATAGATTCGGATGCTTGTTACGCCTAGGGTGGGTTTTGGGGCATGTTATGTACTGAGGTCCAACAGAGTACCCAACTCTGTCTGAAAATTCCTCCAAAAATTGGAAGTAAAATGGGTACCTTGATCCGAAACGATGGAGATAGGGACCCCATCCAATCGCACAATATCACGAATATAAGTGCTAGCTAACTTCTCCGCAGTGTAAGTAACCTAAACTGGAATGAAACGAGCGGACTTAGTCAACCGGCCAACAATAACCCAAACTGAGTAAAACTTGGCAGGGTCTTTGGATGTCACAACCCAGCCCCGTAGGCCGTGACTAGTGCCCGAGCTGGGCACTCGTGTACACACCTGTTATCTATAATCAATCCGCAACTAAACATATATGGAACTTATAAAAAAATGAAACGTTGTCTCGAAACTATCACATATATATATCCAGGCCACCTGTCTCCTGAGAAGTCACAACCATCAAAAGATAACATAGTACACAAGCCGACAAGGCTGTCATAACCTGTGGGAACGTCCCAGCTATACATACGCAAGTCGACAAGGCTGCCACTACATACAACATCCCAAAATATGTATATACGCAAGCCGACAAGGCTGCCACTACGAATGGGAACGTCCCAAAATATAAGTCATATAGACACAACTGAACAACATATATACACAACCCACACATATGTCTACAGACCTCTAAGAGTATCAACAGTAACATATGACGGGACAGGGCCCTGCCGTACCCTTGGATAACACATAAATATATATATATATATATATATATATATATATATATATATATATATATATATATATATATATATATATATATATATATATCAAAAGGATCTGTACCAAACGTCTAGGCTCCGGGATAATGCAGCACTCCAAGACAGCTGAGTGGAAATCCTAAGCTGGAGGATCACCAAAGCGAGTGTCTGTACCTGCAGGCATCAGACGCAACCCCCCGAAGAAAAGGGGGGTCAGTACGAGATATGTACTGAGTATGTAAAGCATGAAATACAGTAAGAAAGATCATAACTGAAGTAGAGATTCCAGGAGACAAGTATGATAATCAAGAATTCACTGTACCTGTGCCTTACGAAACAAATCATGCATATCATTATCATGTACCGTACCCGGCCCATCATGGGACTCGGTGCCATAATCATATCATCATATACATATACCGTACCCGGCCCTCATGTATACCGTACCCGGCCCATCATAGGACTCGGTGCCATATTCATATCATCGTATTATCACATCATCATATCATCATATAACGTACTCGGCCCCCTAGTAAGGGACTCGGTGAATAAAGTAGTGGAACTGTGCATGATAACATACCCGGCCCGGGACTCGGTGAAAGATGTAATAACAGTATGCACGAGCAGAGTATTGAGTAACCATATGCAACTAAATCATCATCTGAGACTCAATAGATAAGTAGACTAACTAACACTCGAATACCCAGGAAATAGTCATGTTAAGTACTCTTTAAATGTCAATATGAACTATATCAAACAGAGCCTCAGGAATCATATGTCATGTATCAAGATAAAGCGAAACTGTTACATCCGGTACTTTTGTATATTCGAAAAGTTTGAGATAACTTGACTTGTAATGAATAAGGTCATATTTAGACTTTACATGGTATGAATGTGTTGGCTACGAATACATTGCTGTGGAATTACGAAAGGAGGCCAAGGGAAAAATTGGAATTTTGGAGACTTGCTTCATGAATTATAAAATGTAGCCATCAATTTGGGGCACAAAATAATAAGAAAGTGAGGCCCAAATTTAAGAGGCCCAACCGGCCATGTTAGGCCCAAAACCATGTTTTAAAATTTGTCATGTGCCAATTAATTATAAAAGGATCATTAAGCCTAGAAACTTCAAGAAAAATTTAGAGAAAACAAGAGAAAAAGAAGAAGTAGCTCACGGCTAAGAGAGGAGGAGAGAAAAAAAGAAAGAAAAACTTTTTGGAGCTCAAATCCTTGGTTCAAAAATCCATCCCTTTTGGAATTTCTACTAAGCTCAAGATTTTCTTCAAGTTGGTATAATTATTGTGGCAAGAAACTACCAATTGTGGCAAGTGGAAGAGTTGGGAAAAGGTAAGAATCCATCCCTTTTTATTATGTTATGGAGCTTTGTTCATGTTGTGGAATGTAGAAATGAATAGAATTTGTGAAAATACGGAAGTTTGCAAAGTGGGTGTGTTTGTTGGAAAGTGGCAGTGTGTGTGTGTGATGTATTGATGTAAAATGCCTTCAAAATGAACTTTTGCACGAAACCTTCCCAAACGGAGTCGGAACACTCCCAAATGATTATGGATGACCTCATAAGGTCTATTATTAGTAATTTACATATGTCGCCTCGAGTTGGTCCGAGGCGGGCCCACAAGGCCCGATGCCTTCTGTATAACCTTAATTACTTTGGTTTTGTCCGATTTTCTCAGAAAACATCTGGACTATTATTTTGATTATGAAATGACTATTTTTATGCAAATCTTACAAAATTATTTCTGGACATTTGAGAATCTGATTTTGATAATAATCTGTCGTGCCTTCCCAAGTAGGACATAGGCGCGTATTATGCATACTATCCAGATACTCTGACTTGACTCGCCGTTTGGAACCCTTCAGTTTGATTGAGTCTGTATGTTGAGTCCGTATGTATGTGGTTTCTCATTAATCTGTTCGTGGCTGTCTCAATGCATTCCTTCACTGCGTCCCGGGCCAGGTTCTGTTATCGTGCATATTCCTCTGCATTGTTCACCGCGTCCCTCGATGTGCGGTCCGGTATCTGTTTATATCTGTATGATATTATGATTTGTGTATGGGGATGGCGGCCAGGATGGCATATGATCTGATCTGATTCTGTCTGTCCACCGCGTCCCGTACTAAGAGGGTCGGGTTTTGTTACCGTGCCCCCAGACAGGGCCGGGATCTGTATGTATGTATGCATGTGCCATCAGCATTTATATAAGCACATGCCTCTGTATGATTCTGTATGACTCTGTATGATTCTGGATAACTCTGTATGACTCTGCATGCATAATTCTGTCCGTCCGTCTGGATTACGATTTTGTCTGTATGTCCGTATGGATTCTGATTCTGTATGTCCGTATGGTTTACGATTCTATCTGTCTGTCTGAACCATGATTCTGTCCGTCTGTCGGGATTATGATTCCGTCCGTCCGTTTGATTTATGGTTCTGTCCGCTATATATATATGCTTCCGGTTCAGACTATGATTATATTTGTTATATTTTCGCTTTACATACTCGGTACATTTTTCGTACTGACCCCCGGTTCTTCGGGGGCTGCGTTACATGCCCGCAGGTACAGACGCACCCGGTGATACGCCGCCAGTCTAGGACACTGATTCTGCTATTTTGGGAGAGCTCCTTTGATCCGGAGCGTGTACTTTTGGTATATATCTTCTGACATCTATATATTTTGTATGTATGGTAACTTGGGGTACGGCGGGGCCCTGTCCCGTCATCTGATTCTGTATGTCCGATTAGAGGCCTGTAGATATGTATGTGGGTTATGGGTTGTCACTGTTCAGGTAGGTATGTACGAGTTTGCTATTCTGTCTGCTATGATAGCCTTAACGGCTTAAGTGTAAGTCTAAGTATGCTTATGTATGTATATGTTCTCGTGCGCTGTATTTTATTTTATTATGGATCCGTGTATAGCTAATGTGATTTAGTTTTTTTGGGCACGCCAACTCTGGTTGGTAATTACGTACGGGTATCCAGTTAGGATACCAGTCACGGCCCACGGGGTTGGGTCGTGACAGAAGTGGTATCAGAGCGGTTTGTCCTCGGAATGTCTACAGGCCGTGTCTAGTAGAGTCTTGTTTATCGGTGTGTTGTGCACCACATCTATAAACAGGAGGCTACAGGACATTTAGGATGTTACCCTTTCTTTGAATCTTAGATCGTGCGATAGAGCCGTATGGTTAGGATGTTTCTTTTCCTACGAATTGCTGTATCTACGGCGAGGCTCCAACGAGCAACAGTGTAAGCATTTGGGAAATTGTTTCTGACCCTCTTCCTGCAGGTGATTGTGGATTTATAAAGAATGAAATGGGCAGCTTCTGACGATGTGGATGGGGGTGCTAAGAAGGCCCCCAGGATATCACCAGGACCGAGTAAGTAGAGCCCCAGCTACTTGATTGAGACAGACCCTTCGGAGGATCCGGCGACGATACCTCCAGAGTTCCTTACCCCCAGAGAAGAGGATATCCACGATACAGATCCACTAGAGCATTCCTCTGGGACGCCGGAGGAGGAGGTTTCCGGGGACATGCCAGCAACTCCCGTGGTGGAGCACTATGTCAGACAGGCCTCCCCGGAGAGTGTTACGCCCTACTCCAGTCCTTTGTCCTGGCCATCAGTGAACCAGGAATTGCCGGGCTACCTATACTTCTCTGATTCGGATGCAGGTAATAGCGGGGGCTAGGCGAGTGGGGTCAGACAAATGATGATGATGAGGGACACAGTTCCCACGGCAGCTCCCCAGGTTAGACCCAAGATTGATCATTTATGAGTATATAAGATTCCTAGAATTTCCAATGTGTGTATGATGTCTGTAAAATGTTATTCAATGACGACGACGGAAATTTAAAAAGGATTAGAGACCTAGTGACCAAAGGCAAGGGCGACTGAGATGTCTCCACCATCAGTGTGAATCTAGAAACCCCAGATGAAAGTGAACAGAAAAGTGTCTCCGATGCCGTTTGAGTTGGGCACGTGTGGTAAGTGTCGACGTCGTTATAATTCTTATTTAAAGTTAGCAGCCCCGTGTGGCTATGATACGACATGATATGATGTATATATCTGCGTGCATGTGTTGGCCCTGTGAGGCATGGTTGGTATTTCTGGTGTACAGGTTTCGGATAGTAAGAAATACAGAGGAACCTCTGCCCAAATTATATCAGATTTCGCCGACTGTTGGGAGACGGAATTTGTGGGATGAAGACTTAAATCTGTGGGCTATCTGTAATCATATGTATATGTGTATGAAAGTGAATATTGAAGATTCAGAAAGGCAACAGGGTAATGGTACGACTTACCTTATATGTGGTAGGAACGAGCCTTGAGTAGCAATAGTCTTCTATACCAAAAACCCTACTTCACTTCCTTTGCAATTTCTTGGTGTAGATGAACTTTGATGAGTTTCACACTCTTGATTTCATGAATTTAGTGTTGTTGATCTTGATTTTCCTTTGATTCTATTGTGGATTAATATTAGAGAGTATTCTAGATGTTTCTTGAAGTGTGGAGTGAAAATGAAATGAATTGAATGAAAAAGGGTCCCTTATACTTAACTTAAAATCTGATTTTTATGAACAGTAGTCGAAATACACAGTGTGCGTAAACCCAGTTTACGGGCCGTATTCTGGTGTTTACGGTCCGTCCTTCATGACCGTATTTAAGCATAACAGAACCAGAAAGGTTTGCTGGAGGTCATGGTGGTTTACGGTCACTGTTTACGGGCCGTATTTCGATTTACGGTCCGTATTCTGAGTCGTATTTAATCATTTAGACATTTGGCAGAAAACTGAAGTTTTGGAATGTTGAAAGACGATAACATTTTACGGTCCGTAAGCCACTTTACGGGCCGTATTCTATTTTACGACCAACAGGGCTGAAGTGCAAATCTGCAACTTACGCATTTTCAAAACTCATAAGTAGTCATCCCCTTCTTAGTAAAACATCGTACACTCATACTCTTCGTTGGTCTATTCATTGTACGTTCACGGAGAAATTTCCGAGGTGTAACAAGGACCCCGCCATGCCCCAAAACATGTACACAAAAGAATGTACCAATATGTAGCAACTCCGGAGTGGTGGAGTGCTTCTCCAAAGCTGCTGACAAGGCTCCTAGGGATCTATACCATCTCCCCGTCTACCAGTGGGCATGAACACAACGTCTACAAGAAGGGACGTCAGTACGAGTATTGTACCGAGTATGTAAGTCATGAACGATAATATAATAAGGGATACAAGTATGGAAAATAACAGAATGGAAATATATAGCATATCGTAAGATAAAAGAGTAACATGTACATATGAGTGCCTTTTAGGGCGGATGCCATGCATGCTTAGCTTTCTTTGAAAAACATTTCTTGTTAATATATACAAAAAATATACCGAGGAACGTTGGCTCGATCCATTTAACAACATGTGTCCCGCGTCCGGGCATCCCGCGTCCGGGATGATAAGTTACACCAACTGATCAGATGGCAATGCGTTTATAGCGCCACTCCCTTTTTCCCCATATTCCCCATACACATATACATATATCATGTAAGCAGCATGCAGGAGAGCCCAAGGAAAGTTATGTCTCTATCGGAGTGACGTAAGGTCGGTAACCTCCGATTATATTATGGAATAATCATCATGGCATTGTCTCACCTTGAAGGAACAATTATTATAAGGTGAGACTATCAATGAAGAATATCATTAAGAGGACATAGAATAAGATCATAAATCACATAAGGGATCAATTCATATACTTTGGAATCTTTAAAAATAATAGTCATCATCCATGAACAAAATTGAGAAATCAAGAAATAGCTCAACATTCTTATATCGTCATTGAAATCGTAAACTTGGAACCTTTAAACCCAGAGTCATAAACATCATAATCAAAGTAGTTAAATATTCTCATCTTTGACATCATCATTATGATTGTGAAAACAGGTTCATCGTTGTTATCATAAGAGCTCACAGAGCCATAAATCTCTGATTTAGAAAATACGAACATTTTGGAAAACATTTATGAATTATTAGGAAAGGAATTATGCGTTGGAGTCATAAACATATAACTTCTGAAAACAAGGAAGCTATGGAAACATTTATGAGGTCATAACATCGGAATCATGCCTTTGAAAGAAAGGGACGAGTCTTAACATACCTGTTCAACCTCCTATTAGCTACGCTTATTCGTCCGAGCTCGTGAATCTACATTCGAGAGGATTCGCACTAACGTTAGACTCATTATCATACACCTGTCCTAGTGGTCAAACTAAACTAGTTTATATTCTGCCAAAAATCGAGCAGTATCTCCCCTGTTTATATGCCTAGTCCGAATTCTTAATCCAACAACCAACAACAACAATAACAGTACCCAACATCCATAACATCATTTCCCATACCAAATTATTATATAAAACAGCCCACACACTGTTTTCCAACATCCATAGCTACTCAACTCACTATACAATCATTTTACCGCTCTATTTTCGTGAATAAGCCAGTATTAACATAAATAGGAAGAGATTCATACCTTCTCCCTTTAATATTGTTGTATCTTCACTTTTACACACTAAGTTTAGGCCACAACACGCCGCTATATGATTCTGCAGCAATAACTATACGCTATTTGGAACGGAATTTTGAAATTATACCTGGTTTGGGCTAAAAAGTGGGTGTGGGAAGGTTGGGAAATTTTCTAGAGAAGTTGGGATGTTTTTGGGTGTGTTTGGTTGAAAATAGGGGCCTCCCCCTTTTATAGAACGGTCCCGGTTCTGCCTGGACTAACTTATTTTTCCTTCAGCGCGTTCGTGCTAGCTTATGTTTTCTGACTACACCTTTGTTCAGTAAAAAGATCATAACTCTTGATCCAGATGTTGTGTGTGGTTCCACGACCTATGATTGGAAAGCTAATTCAATTATCTACAATGTTTGGTCTTGGTGGTTTTACAAATTCCAAGCTTATAATATCGTTTTGGCCCGTCCAAGTCAAATCATCCGAAAATGTTTCCTTAAATTATCCTTTTGGAGGGCCTATGCCCATATTTGGCTTAAGGGTCCTTCTTAGGACTTGCTCAAATTTCCATGTACTACTCATTTATCTCTTCATATGTCCTTTATAAAACCCCGACATATGGGTCCCACTTAGCTTACTGTAACGAGGGCTTTCCTTAAGCAACATACAACCTGATTTACACTATGTGGTCTTCAATGTCATATGTATATTTTTCTTACACCTCTTATAATATGACCTTCATCCCGAATCTTGACTTCAAAATTGTTCAGCGCGTTTGCTCCTTACGCCTCGTGGTGGCGCGTTCTTGCTGTGTTGGCCCTTGGGCTTCTGTGCGTTCGCACCACTCCCTGGTGCGTTTGCGCAGACCATTTTCCTAGTCTGTCAGCCTGACATATAACGTCCATATCTCCTTACCCCAATGTCCTATTGAGGAGCGGCTTGTTGCGTTGGAAACTAGACTTCCCAAACTTTAGTTTAGACTTTTGTTCCACTTCAAAACTCTTAATATACTAAAGGGTAAGATTTCTCCCATTTAGACCGAGATTTCCGTACCAAACCTTGCCCAACTTCCCTTCAAAGCCTCGGAAGCTTAATCTCCTTAGTTCACTTATTTCCCAATCCTTCTATAACCTGTTACACGAACTCGGACTCTTATAATTGTAAAAGGAGAACCTATGATCTTGCATCTTCTCTACAATAATTCCGATATCTGCAATTGATTAGCTAACACCGAACGAATCTCAACGTACCGCAACTACGAGGTGTAACAATCAGTCTGGGGACGAAAAGCTGAACTGTAACATCGCGTAAATTTGGGGTAGGTGTTAATGTGTAAAAACTAGTATTAAGATGATATTTTAGCCATATGAATCTATTCGGGATGAATTTGGGTGATAAACAGTCATTTTGAAGTCAAACCAAAAAGTGGAGTTCTTAAGGGCTTCTAAATTCGTCTGAATCTGAGACAGTCTACACTTATGGCCAGTTTTAGGATACTGTTGTTGGAAATTTGAGAAAACTTATAAACGAAAAGTTGTAGGCATCTGAAATACCTTTCAAACCATATAAAGTGGGCCTAAACTGAGCTACGTATAGTGTTTTATGATCGTTTTACTGAGCGAATATAAATTATCAAAAAAAATGTGTTGATCGTGTGTCGCAGACCCAGCAGAGACAAACATAGCGGCAGACCAAAATAAAAAAACATGATCAGGTACTGAACCCGCGACACGGGCTCAGCACGGATAAGGTTATTTTTCTGGTTCCGAATTTTCTTTTAGTCCTACTTTGTTGTGTTATTTCTCACTTCGTTTTAAACCTATTTTCTGAGGAAAAAAAACCCTAGAAAAAGTCTCTTTAACCCTAAGGTGCTACTATACTCAATCTCCATCAATCGTACACCAAAGTTCATCTCTTCTTGATCATAACTGATCTCTCCAAACCCTAGGTTCTTGAAAATTCAAGTAGAGGAAAAAAGAGGCATGTGGGATTCCATCAAAAGGTAAGACTCTTGATTTTATGAGATTATTATTGTTGTTTGAACTAGTATAGCGTAAACAAGGAGGTTAGAATCCACCAATGATTTCCATAAGATTCAAGAACAAGATTTAAGGCTTGCGAAAAACCCTGGTTTTCGAAATTCCAAGAAAACTTCAAGAAACTATTCAAGTTCTAATCTTTATTATCTAAAACAATTGTAGTGTGATTATCTAATCTTCGAAAGTGCATTTGAGAGGGATTTGAGGTATGTCTAGATTTTCCCAGAAATCTTTCTTGAAGTATGTCTATATTTCAAAAATCGTCTTTTAAAGTATGTCTAATTTTGAAGTACGTTTATATTGTGAAAGCATGATTTGTATTTGAGAATCCTTCCTTGATTGCTCTTTTGGAATTAAATATGATTTCCTTTAGACAAGTTCATGCGTGTGTAGGGTCAAGCCAACATCGAACCTTATACGAACTATACTACTTTGTGAAACTCGCATTTCCCATTATTGGATGATTGAACTTATTTTTCTAAAGGTTGGACCTTAAACTTGTTTTGTTGTTGAATAGGCTTCTTGAACTTGAAATTGAATAAGAGATTTGAATAAGATTCTAAATCGGTTATGACTTGAAATGCCTCTATTTTGAGATATTGACTTGAGAAGTGAGATTCAGCTCTATACCGTGATTGATGATTCAGTAATATGCCATGATTGTATTTTGTTTATGTGTTGGGATTGTATGGGAAAGTTGTGCTAGTCCAGAGGATGATTAGCTGTTGTGGATCCTAACGTATCGATACGAGTATTGTTGTGTCAGTCCAGAGGACGATTGATCTACGTTGCTTCCTAGCCCGGAGTATCTATTACTGTGTCTGTCCAGAGGACGATTGACCTCCGAGGCATGTGGCTCGGTGCATTTGTTGTTGTGCTAGTCCAGAGGACGATTAGCCTCTGTGGTTTCCTAACCCGGAGTATCGATTGATTGATTTTCCTGTGAGTGGCTTGTTTCGTACTTTGATTAGCCTATGAGTGGCTTGTTTCTTATCTTGGTGCCAGTGAGTGGCTTGCGGTGATAGTGAATTCATAAGTGAAATACTTGACCTGGTAAATGGTAAGGAGTTAAGTTAATGTGTCTGCCATTGTTGAATTCTTTCATGACTCTTTAATGTTGCTGACTTACTTTATTCCTAGGTTTGGAACTATTATTTTCATTGATTTTATTCATCATATCTTGTTTTGTTAACTATTGCACCTTAGACACTCACTGAGTACCCAATACTCAGGCATACCATTGTTGTTTTTGATGGTATGTTAGGTATCATTGAGGAGCAGGTTCGTGATACGCCTACGACTTAAGAGAACTTGCTGCTTTCGAGATTCTTCGGTGTGCCCACATGACTATTCGTGGGGCACTATTCTATCTATACTTTTATCGTATTTTAGTTTTGGGCCGCGTCCCGTTGTTTTTAGACACTCTTTATTATCTTTGAAGCTCTATAGACAGTTGTCAGATTGTGGGTAGTGTGTTGGAGTCTTTTGTGACTTGTTGGGCATTTTGCCACATTTATTTACTAAGTTTCTGATTTGACTTTCGTTGGGTTATCTCAAAGTATGATCATTCTTTTATCTAATTTATTAATGATTGGTGTTCGTATTTATTAAAAGATTATCGAAAGAGATTAGACGTCTATTGATTTTATAAGATGCTTCCGGTGTTGTTCATAGATTCGGATGCTTGTTACGCCTAGGGTGGGTTTTGGGGCATGATATGTACTGAGGTCCAACTGAGTACCCAACTCTGTCTGATAATTCCTCCAAAAATTGGAAGTAAAATGGGTACCTCGATCCGAAACGATGGAGATAGGGACCCCATCCAATCGCACAATATCACGAATATAAGTGCTAGCTAACTTCTCCGCAGTGTAAGTAACCTAAACTGGAATGAAACGGGCGAACTTAGTCAACCGGCCAACAATAACCCAAACTGAGTAAAACTTGGCAGGGTCTTCGGATGTCACAACCCAGCCCCGTACGCCGTGACTAGTGCCCGAGCAGGGCACCCGTGTACACACCTGTTATATATAATCAATCCGCAACTAAACATATATGGAACTTATAAAAAAACGAAACGTTGTCTCGAAACTGTCACATATATATCCAGGCCACCTGTCTCCTGAGAAGTCACAACCATCAAAAGATAACATAGTACACAAGCCGACAAGGCTGTCATAACCTGTGGGAACGTCCCAGCTATACATACGCAAGTCGACAAGGCTGCCACTACATACAACATCCCAAAATATGTATATACGCAAGCCGACAAGGATGCCACTACGAATGGGAAAGTCCCAAAATATAAGTCATATAGACACAACTGAACAACATATATACACAACCCACACATATGTCTACAGACCTCTAAGAGTATCAACAGTAACATATGACGGGACAGGGCCCTGCCGTACCCCTGGATAACACACACACATATATATATATATATATATGTATATATATATATATATATATATATATATATATATATATATATATATATCAAAAGGATCTGTACCAAAAGTCTAGGCTCCGGGACAATGCAGCACTCCAAGACAGCTGAGTGGAAATCCTAAGCTGGAGGATCACCAAAGCGAGTGTCTGTACCTGCAGGCATCAGACGCAACCCCCCGAAGAAAAGGGGGGTCAGTACGAGATATGTACTGAGTATGTAAAGCATGAAATATAGTAAGAAAGATCATAACTGAAGTAGAGATTCCAGGAGACAAGTATGATACTCAAGAATTCACTGTACATGTGCCTTACGAAACAAATCATGCATATCATTATCATATACCGTACCCGGCCCATCATGGGACTTGGTGCCATAATCATATCATCATATACATATACCGTACCCGGCCCTCTAGTAAGGGACTCGGTGAATAAAGTCGTGTACATGTATACCGTACCCGGCCCATCATAGGACTCGGTGCCATAATCATATCATCGTATTATCACATCATCATATCATCATATAACGTACTCGGCCCCCTAGTAAGGGACTCGGTGAATAAAGTAGTGGAACTGTGCATGATAACATACCCAGCCCGGGACTCGGTGAAAGATGTAATAACAGTATGCACGAGCAGAGTATTGAGTAACCATATGCAACTAAATCATCATCTGAGATTCAATAGATAAGTAGACTAACTAACACTCGAATACCCAGGAAATAGTCATGTTAAGTACTCTTTAAATGTCAATATGAACTATATCAAACAGAGCCTCAGGAATCATATGTCATGTATCAAGATAAAGCGAAACTGTTACATCCGGTATTTTTGTATATTCGAAAAGTTTGAGATAACTTGACTTGTAATGAATAAGGTCATATTTAGACTTTACTTGGTATGAATGTGTCGGCTACGAATACATTGGTGTGGAATTACGAAAGGAGGCCAAGGGAAAAATTGGAATTTTGGAGACTTGCTTCATGAATTATAAAATGTAGCCATCAATTTGGGGCACAAAATAATAAGAAAGTGAGGCCCAAATTTAAGAGGCCCAACCGGCCATGTTAGGCCCAAAACCATGTTTTAAAATTTGTCATGTGCCAATTAATTATAAAAGGATCATTAAGCCTAGAAACTTCAAGAAACATATAGAGAAAACAAGGGAAAAAGAAGAAGTAGCTCACGGCTAAGAGAGGAGAAGAGAAAAAAAGAAAGAAAAAAATTTTGGAGCTCAAATCCTTGGTTCAAAAATCCATCCCTTTTGGAATTTCTACTAAGCTCAAGATTTTCTTCAAGTTGGTATAATTATTGTGGCAAGAAACTACCAATTGTGGCAAGTGGAAGAGTTGGGAAAAGGTAAGAATCCATCCCTTTTTATTATGTTATGGAGCTTTGTTCATGTTGTGGAATGTAGAAATGAATAGAATTTGTGAAAATACGGAAGTTTGCAAAGTGGGTGTGTTTGTTGGAAAGTGGCCGTGTGTGTGTGTGATGTATTGATGTAATGAGTTGAATTTTTATGTTGTATTCTAGTTGTAGTTATGGTGAAAATTGTATTAGAAATGAAAGTTGAATGAATTCGACGGAAATTGGAAATATGGAATGTAGCCGTGTGGTGTTGTGTTGATGGTGGAAAATGAATTAAATTTTGTTTGGTATGTTAATTGTGTTGTTATGGTTTTGTGAAGTAGATGGAAGAATAAGGGGTTAAGCTAACGTGAAGAATTTGTTGTTAAGTTGTTGTCGGAAAGTATGTCGTTTAGTATGATCTTATGAAATTAAGAAAATGAAGTGGTTAAGGTGCAAATGATGGTTAATGTTGATAAACTTGGAAGATGGAAATGTGTTATGAACTGGTATGTTAAAGATTAGGAGAATTGGATAGATTATGGCCTTGATGGAAAGTTTGCATGTTTGTATATCTTGTGTATATCTCGTGTATATATATTGTAGAAATGTTATGATATGATTCCGAATGGTACTGTAATGACTTTGATTAGAATAATTGGGAGAATGTTGGTATTGATTTGGGAGCGTGAAGTCGAAATGAGGATTATTGTATTATGTCGTAAAGTAGACTAATTGTGTATATTATGAATTATGATAATTGTTGATGTTGTTCATGTTGTTGTTGGGCTGTTGTTGGTTGTTTGGAGCCGAGTTGAATCTCGGGGAGGCTATATGTATAGGGGAGGTGCTGCCCAAATTCTTACAGACAAGTATTGGCTAAGGTTAGAAATGTTAAGTCTCATGAATAGTAACTGGTAAATGTGACCATTTGCAGTTTTTGAGCGAAACAGGAATCGAGTTCGGACGAGCGTAGGACGCAACCAAGGTATGTAAAGCCTTCCCCTTTATTCTTAGGCATGTTCTGGATGTAATAGGCTCGACCGCGAGCCTTAAGTACGACTCCGTTCCTCGGAATTCGAGATGGAAATCCGCTCCAATTCCTTCAGTACAATTGAAACCATTTCCTTATAAAATGCCTCCAAAGTGAAATTTTGCACGAAACCTTCCCAAACGGAGTCGGAACACTCCCAAATGATTATGGATGACCTCATAAGGTCTATTATTAGTAATTTACATATGTCGCCTCGAGTTGGTCCGAGGCGGGCCCACAAGGCCCGATGCCTTCTGTATAACCTTAATTACTTTGGTTCTGTCCGATTTTCTCAGAAAACATCTGGACTATTATTTTGATTATGAAATGACTATTTTTATGCAAATCTTACAAAATGATTTCGGGACATCTGAGAATCGGATTCTGATAATAATCTGTCGTGCCTTCCCAAGTAGGACATAGGCGCGTATTATGCATACTATCCGGATACTCTGACTTGACTCGTCGTTTGGCACCCTTCAGTTTGATTGAGTCTGTATGTTGAGTCTGTATGTATGTGGTTTCTCATTAATCTGTTCGTGGCTGTCTCAATGCATTCCTTCACTGCGTCCCGGGCCAGGTTCTGTTATCGTGCATATTCCTCTGCATTGTTCACCGCGTCCCTCGGTGTGCGGGCCGGGATCTGTTTATATCTGTATGATATTTTGATCTGTGTATGGGGATGGCGGCCAGGATGGCATATGATCTGATCTGATTCTGTCTGTCCACCGCGTCCCGTACTAAGAGGGCCAGGTTCTGTTACCGTGCCCCCAGACAGGGCCGGGATCTGTATGTATGTATGCATGTGCCATAAGCATTTATATAAGCACATGCCTATGTATGATTCTGTATGACTCTGTATGATTCTGGATAACTCTGTATGACTGTGCATGCATAATTCTGTCCGTCCGTCTGGATTACGATTTTGTCTGTATGTCCGTATGGATTCTGATTCTGTATGTCCGTATGGTTTACGATTCTATCTGTCTGTCTGAACCATGATTCTGTCCGTCTGTCGGGATTATGATTCCGTCCGTCCGTTTGATTTATGGTTCTGTCCGCTATATATATATGCTTCCGGTTCAGACCATGAGTATATTTGTTATATTTTCGCTTTACATACTCGGTACATTTTTCGTACTGACCCCCGGTTCTTCGGGGACTGCGTTACATGCCCGCAGGTACAGACGCACCCGGTGATACGCCGCCAGTCTAGGACACTGATTCTGCTGTTTTGGGAGAGCTCCTTTGATCCGGAGCGTGTACTTTTGGTATATATCTTCTGACATCTATATATTCTGTATGTATGGTAACTTGGGGTACGGCGGGGCCCTGTCCCGTCATCTGATTCTGTATGTCCGATTAGAGGCCTGTAGATATGTATGTGGGTTATGGGTTGTCACTGTTCAGGTAGGTATGTACGAGTTTGCTATTCTGTCTGCTATGATAGCCTTAACGGCTTAAGTGTAAGTCTAAGTATGCTTATGTATGTATATGTTCTCGTGCGCTGTATTTTATTTTATTATGGATACGTGTACAGCTAATGTGAATTAGTTTTTTTGGGCACGCCAACTCTGGTAGGTAATTACGTACGGGTATCCAGTTAGGATACCAGTCACGGCCCACGGGGTTGGGTCGTGACAGAAGTGGTATCAGAGCGGTTTGTCCTCGGAATGTCTACAGGCCGTGTCTAGTAGAGTCTTGTTTATCGGTGTGTTGTGCACCACATCTATAAACAGGAGGCTACAGGACATTTAGGATGTTACCCTTTCTTTGAATCTTAGATCGTGCGATAGAGCCGTATGGTTAGGATGTTTCTTTTCCTACGAATTGCTGTATCTACGGCGAGGCTCCAACGAGCAACAGTGTAAGCATTTGGGAAATTGTTTCTGACCCTCTTCCTGCAGGTGATTGTGGATTGATAATGAATGAAAAGGGCAGCTTCTGACGATGTGGATGGGGGTGCTAAGAAGGCCCCCAGGATATCACCAGGACCGAGTAAGCAGAGCCCCAGCTACTCGATTGAGACAGACCCTTCGGAGGAATCCGGCGACGATACCTCCAGAGTTCCTTACCCCCAAAGAAGAGGATATCCACGATACAGATCCACTAGAGCATTCCTCTGGGATGCCGGAGGAGGAGGTTTCCGGGGACATGCCAGCAGCTCCCGTGGTGGAGCACTATGTCAGACAGGCCTCCCCGGAGAGTGTTACGCCCTACTCCAGTCCTTTGTCCTGGCCATCAGTGAACCAGGAATTGCCGAGCTACCTATACTCCTCCGATTCGGATGCAGGTAATAGCGGGGGCCAGGCGAGTGGGGGTCAGACAGATGATGATGATGAGGGACACAGTTCCCACGGCAGCTCCCCAGGTTAGACCCGAGATTGATCAGTTATGAGTATGTAAGATTCCTAGAATTTCCGATGTGTGTATGATGTCTGTAAAATGTTATTCAATGACGACGACGGAAATTTAAAAAGGATTAGAGACCTAGTGACCAAAGGCAAGGGCGACTGAGATGTCTCCACCATCAGTGTGAATCTAGAAACCCCAGATGAAAGTGAACAGAAAAGTGTCTCCGATGCCGTTTGAGTTGGGCACGTGTGGTAAGTGTCGACGTCGTTATAATTCTTATTTGAAGTTAGCAGCCCCGTGTGGCTATGATACGACATGATATGATGTATATATATGCGTGTATGTGTTGGCCCTGTGAGGCATGGTTGGTATTTTTTGTGTACAGGTTTCGGATAGTAAGAAATACAGAGGAACCTCTGCCCAAATTATATCAGATTTCGCCGACTGTTGGGAGACGGAATTT
This sequence comes from Lycium barbarum, assembly GCF_019175385.1. Lineage (NCBI taxonomy): Eukaryota > Viridiplantae > Streptophyta > Magnoliopsida > Solanales > Solanaceae > Lycium > Lycium barbarum. Next base: position 84,033,232 of record NC_083343.1, read on the forward strand.
GTGGGATGAAGACTTAAATCTGTGGGCTGTCTGTAATCATATGTAAATGTGTATGAAAGTGAATATTGAAGATTCAGAAAGGCAACAGGGTAATGGTACGACTTAGCCGGGGGTGGGACCTGCTACAAAAATTTTCCGAAAATTTGCTAAGACCCCGATCTGCCCTAAATTTATGTGACAAAGGCCGTGCAGGGCAATCGACGAAATTATATCAGCCCTAACGCGTCAAAACGCATGAAAGTTTCGAGGTTAAGCGTGCTAAGGCCAGGGCAATTCTGGGATGGGTGACCCCCCTGGGAAGTAATGCAAAATTTTTCACAAGTGTAAGTATGATAGATATAAATGGAAAGTTGGGGTAACCTAAGGGAAAAGAAAATGTGTGGAGTAACTAATGCCCTTACAGGAGTCGCGCAGACTGATGCGGACTAAATGGGCGAGAAGAAAAAGCGCAATACCGCTCGGAAAGTGAGCGAAGTTGAATAACGATCGGAGACGTTCGCAAGTAAGATAGTAGTAAATATATGTGTATATGTGTATATGTATGTGTATGATTTTCGTCTGGTGCCTATGTGGATCAAGAGCCGAGTCCCGGCGACTAATGTTGTGGTAGACGAAAGGTTTTACTAAACCGAATAGATAAAATGAAGTGGGGGTGAGGACACGAAGGTTGTCAAAGAATAGAAAAAAAAACCCCTATTACATTTACTTAGTCTGGTGCGATGATATCTGGAAAAGAAAATGAGTAGGGATAGTAGGAAAGATGAAGGATAAGAAAACGTGAAGAAACGGAAGCTTTGAAAAAGTCGATAAGCGACACGTAAGACGATTTGTATGACAACTTGACGAACAAGTTTATGAATGAGTGAACAGGTTTTGATGAAATAACCCGTGATACAATGGTCAGAATGAATAATGAGATATCGATAAAAAGGAAATTTTCGTAAATCACCGGAGCCTCAATAAGAGTGATCTGATTCTAATCCAGATTCTATCTGTTATACTTCTGCACTTCTGATAAGGCTCTGCCTATTACGCCTCCGTACTTCTGGATCCGATTATGTTACTGTCTGATATACCTCTGTACGATTAACTCTGGATACAAATCTATCTGACACACCTCTGTATGTCTGACTCTGGATATGAATCCGTCTGATACGTCTCTGTACGTCTGATTTTGATCACGCATCTGTCTGATACATCTCCGTATGTCTGATTCTGATTACGAATCCGTCTGATACGCCTCCGTACGCCTGACTTTGATTTCGAATCTGTCTGATACCTCTCTGTACGTCTAACCTTGATCACGGATCTGTTTGACATACTCCCGTACATCGGACTTTGACTAAGAATCCGTCCGCCATAGTTTAGTACGTTTGCCTCCGATTACGAATCCGTCCGATATGCTCCTGTGCGTCCGATCTCAGTTCTGAATCCGTTTGGTACGACGTGGAATCATGATGATGTGGGAAGGTATCGAAGAGTATGAGAAGAAGTGATAGTAAGTATAATGTCAGAAAAGCTTTGAAGGAAAAGGAAGAAAGGACACAATATCTGGGAAAGAGCGAAAAGCATTCATCTGTTACGAGAGTATAGTTCATGGCCTAGTGACTCTGTGGGATGTAAGAAAACACGTTATGAGAGCATAAGAGTCAGTAATGTGAAGAATTACTCCGCCATATTGGCAAAGAATCCGTATCGAAAAGTCGACAAAGGACGATTATAAAAGGACCCTCCCGAAATAGTATGACGCCCCATGAGGTCAATTTAACATTCGAGGAAGAATGTTTTAAAAGGAGGGGAGGATGTTACATCCGGTATTTTTGTATATTCGAAAAGTTTGAGATAACTTGACTTGTAATGAATAAGGTCATATTTAGACTTTACTTGGTATGAATGTGTCGGCTACGAATACATTGGTGTGGAATTACGAAAGGAGGCCAAGGGAAAAATTGGAATTTTGGAGACTTGCTTCATGAATTATAAAATGTAGCCATCAATTTGGGGCACAAAATAATAAGAAAGTGAGGCCCAAATTTAAGAGGCCCAACCGGCCATGTTAGGCCCAAAACCATGTTTTAAAATTTGTCATGTGCCAATTAATTATAAAAGGATCATTAAGCCTAGAAACTTCAAGAAAAATTTAGAGAAAACAAGAGAAAAAGAAGAAGTAGCTCACGGCTAAGAGAGGAGGAGAGAAAAAAAGAAAGAAAAAAATTTTGGAGCTCAAATCCTTGGTTCAAAAATCCATCCCTTTTGGAATTTCTACTAAGCTCAAGATTTTCTTCAAGTTGGTATAATTATTGTGGCAAGAAACTACCAATTGTGGCAAGTGGAAGAGTTGGGAAAAGGTAAGAATCCATCCCTTTTTATTATGTTATGGAGCTTTGTTCATGTTGTGGAATGTAGAAATGAATAGAATTTGTGAAAATACGGAAGTTTGCAAAGTGGGTGTGTTTGTTGGAAAGCGGCTGTGTGTGTGTGCGATGTATTGATGTAATGAGTTGAATTTTTATGTTGTATTCTAGTTGTAGTTATGGTGAAAATTGTATTAGAAATGAAAGTTGAATGAATTCGACGGAAATTGGAAATATGGAATGTAGCCGTGTGGTGTTGTGTTGATGGTGGAAAATGAATTAAATTTTGTTTGGTATGTTAATTGTGTTGTTATGGTTTTGTGAAGTAGATGAAAGAATAAGGGGTTAAGCTAACGTGAAGAATTTGTTGTTAAGTTGTTGTCGGAAAGTATGTCGTTTAGTATGATCTTATGAAATTAAGAAAATGAAGTGGTTAAGGTGCAAATGATGGTTAATGTTGATAAACTTGGAAGATGGAAATGTGTTATGAACTGGTATGTTAAAGATTAGGAGAATTGGATAGATTATGGCATTGATGGAAAGTTTGCATGTTTGTATATCTTGTGTATATCTCGTGTATATATATTGTAGAAATGTTATGATATGATTCCGAATGGTATTGTAATGACTTTGATTAGAATAATTGGGAGAATGTTGGTATTGATTTGGGAGCGTGAAGTCGAAATGAGGATTATTGTATTATGTCGTAAAGTAGACTAATTGTGTATATTATGAATTATGATAATTGTTGATGTTGTTCATGTTGTTGTTGGGTTGTTGTTGGTTGTTTGGAGCCGAGTTGAATCTCGGGGAGGCTATATGTATAGGGGAGGTGCTGCCCAAATTCTTACAGACAAGTATTGGCTAAGGTTAGAAATGTTAAGTCTCATGAATAGTAACTGGTAAATGTGACCATTTGCAGTTTTTGAGCGAAACAGGAATCGAGTTTGGACGAGCGTAGGACGCAACCAAGGTATGTAAAGCCTTCCCCTTTATTCTTAGGCATGTTCTGGATGTAATAGGCTCGACCGCGAGCCTTAAGTACGACTCCGTTCCTCGGAATTCGAGATGGAAATCCGCTCCAATTCCTTCAGTACAATTGAAACCATTTCCTTATAAAATGCCTTCAAAGTGAAATTTTGCACGAAACCTTCCCAAACGGAGTCAGAACACTCCCAAATGATTATGGATGACCTCATAAGGTCTATTATTAGTAATTTACATATGTCGCCTCGAGTTGGTCCGAGGCGGGCCCACAAGGCCCGATGCCTTCTGTATAACCTTAATTACTTTGGTTCTGTCCGATTTTCTCAGAAAACATCTGGACTATTATTTTGATTATGAAATGACTATTTTTATGCAAATCTTACAAAATGATTTCGGGACATCTGAGAATCGGATTCTGATAATAATCTGTCGTGCCTTCCCAAGTAGGACATAGGCGCGTATTATGCATACTATCCGGATACTCTGACTTGACTCGTCGTTTGGCACCCTTCAGTTTGATTGAGTCTGTATGTATGTGGTTTCTCATTAATCTGTTCGTGGCTGTCTCAATGCATTCCTTCACTGCGTCCCGGGCCAGGTTCTGTTATCGTGCATATTCCTCTGCATTGTTCACCGCGTCCCTCGGTGTGCGGGCCGGGATCTGTTTATATCTGTATGATATTTTGATCTGTGTATGGGGATGGCGGCCAGGATGGCATATGATCTGATCTGATTCTGTCTGTCCACCGCGTCCCGTACTAAGAGGGCCAGGTTCTGTTACCGTGCCCCCAGACAGGGCCGGGATCTGTATGTATGTATGCATGTGCCATAAGCATTTGTATAAGCACATGCCTATGTATGATTCTGTATGACTCTGTATGATTCTGGATAACTCTGTATGACTCTGCATGCATAATTCTGTCCGTCCGTCTGGATTACGATTTTGTCTGTATGTCCGTATGGATTCTGATTATGTATGTCCATATGGTTTACGATTCTATCTGTCTGTCTGAACCATGATTCTGTCCGTCTGTCGGGATTATGATTCCGTCCGTCCGTTTGATTTATGGTTCTGTCCGCTATATATATATGCTTCCGGTTCAGACTATGATTATATTTGTTGTATTTTCGCTTTACATACTCGGTACATTTTTCGTACTGACCCCCGGTTCTTCGGGGGCTGCGTTACATGCCCGCAGGTACAGATGCACCCGGTGATACGCCGCCAGTCTAGGACACTGATTCTGCTGTTTTGGGAGAGCTCCTTTGATCCGGAGCGTGTACTTTTGGTATATATCTTCTAACATCTATATATTCTGTATGTATGGTAACTTGGGGTACGGCGGGGCCCTGTCCCGTCATCTGATTCTGTATGTCCGATTAGAGGCCTGTAGATATGTATGTGGGTTATGGGTTGTCACTGTTCAGGTAGGTATGTACGAGTTTGCTATTCTGTCTGCTATGATAGCCTTAACGGCTTAAGTGTAAGTCTAAGTATGCTTATGTATGTATATGTTCTCGTGCGCTGTATTTTATTTTATTATGGATCCGTGTACAGCTAATGTGAATTAGTTTTTTTGGGCACGCCAACTTTGGTAGGTAATTACGTACGGGTATCCAGTTAGGATACCAGTCACGGCCCATGGGGTTGGGTCGTGCCAGAAACGGCTATTGGAAGTCAAGGACGTTAATCATTATAGAGTCTTTAAGAATAGGAACTTTACATACCAACTACTATCCAACGTATAGAGGACTCGAGGGGCAATAGCTCAATGACCTTAGGAGTTTTAATATCAAGAAGTGAATAAGAATCATGAATTACACTCAAGACTTATGAATAAGATTACCCCAAGCTCATGTCATTCATCACTTAAATCTAAGACATGCCAAAAGAAAGAAGGGATAACTTTACATACCTTCAATGCTTATCCGTAACACAATACATATACGCTGCCCGTAGTGTCTCAACCTATATTAAGACGTTAAGAACTATGGTTAAGCCATGGAAAGGCATAAAACGTACTTTAACGTTAGTAGCTTATTTCTAGATAATTGAATAGCACCTCCTCTATATCGCTCACTCTCCTCACATCCAAGCCAGCCATACAACAACCAAGTAGCATCAACAATCACACGTTCAAATGCCATGTTAAGACTAGCCAAGACGAGATTCAAGAATACTCCGAACAACCCACATAACATTTTGACATTCGTTAATCATCAACGTGACGACTACGATGCTATCAAATTACTCCTAATAGGTCACAGCCACCACACTCTATCGAAACGATTTATAACAGGCCAACAATTACAACCATACAATGCATAATTGTAAGTATACTTAATCCTTCAATTCAACACAAACAGCCACACGTTATAACTAGCCCTAAAAACAATTACAACTCCAACTTGAAATATCAAATTCTTCCATTTTCATTATATAATCAGCCACAACAATAACATCAACACTAGTTATAATTAATTCCACCATTTCTGGACTAAGGCAGCCCATTATTTACAATCAACACAATACAAATTTCTAACTCTTAATCCCTCCATTCAACAAGAACAATAACACACCCAAAACAGCCCACTAATTAAATAAATATGATTTCAACTCTAACAATCAAATTTCTTCACTCTCATCACATAATCCATGACAACCACAACCAAAATGTTAATTAAAATTAATTCACCAATTCTAACTAAAACAGCCCCCCTTACACAGCTCAACAACACTTCAATATCAACATACATAATTCCATATATCCAATTCACATTTACCAAATTGTAACAAGTCCAAATCCCTACTAAAACGTGTAGAAAATGATCAAACCTTACCATAACAATTTATCTCCTCAATGTTGCTGAAATTGTGGACTAAGAGAACAAGTGTTCTTGCTGCTCCAAATAGCTAAATTCACGTTTCTATGGCTTCCAATTTATTGAAACACCTTGCAAAATAATGTTTTTGAATCAAATTTGTGAGCTTAGGTTTGCTCAGCCATGGCCGTGAGTTGCCATGGCTTGGACTCTCTCTTTCTATAATTCACAATATGAAGAAGATGAAATGAATGAATGCTATAGTTCATTAGTCATCAATTTATCATATATAGGCAGTACATATAGATGAAACGTGCCCCACTCATAGCATGGGCCAATCAGATTTGGCCATGCTATAGTGGGGCCACTTAGCCCACTAATGACTTAATTAATAATAATTAGTCTCTAATCCCCACTTAATAATCTAATCATGGTTAATTAATCCCTAATCTCCACTAATATTTCTACACCAATTAAAATTTATAAGCAATTCGTGTATTAATTAAAATCGGGGATTAAAAGTCCTTGTCTCATATCCAAGGATAATCTTGTCCTTGGACTCATGTCGATTAGCTTAAAAATATTCCACTGTACAAAAATACGGGATATAACATTGGAAGACCCGCCACAAAATCCATGGCAATCTTTTCCCACTTCCACTCGGGAATGGGGATCCTCTTAAGTACCCCACCGGATCGATAATGCTCATACTTGGCTTGCTGACAATTCCCAAACTTAGCCACAAAATCTGCAACGTCTCCCTTCATCCTCCCACACTAATAGTGCTGCCTCAAATCTTGATACATCTTCGTGGCACCTGGATGAATGGAGTACCTCAAACTATGGGCCACAGTCAAAATCAAACAAATCAAGTCACCAACATGAGGAACACACACGCGTCCCTTAATCCTCAGATTCCCCTCATTATCAAGAATGCATTCTTGGCCTTACCTCTCAGAACCTTATCATGAATCTTACACAACTGGGCATCCTCAAACTGCTGGGCCCTAATCTGCTCCAAGAGGGACGACCTAGCCACCGCATGAGCTATGACTCTGCCCGACACTAAGATGTAAAGGGGCACAAAACTGTTAGCTAGAGTCTGAATGTTACACCTTGGAAAGATTTTCCGTTGGTACGTAAGTGAACGAACTAGTGATAAGTATGAGTGCATGATGTCCATGAGCAAGGAACGACGTTTGATGACCTTAGGCGAGATTTCGAAGGTATCCGATGTGAGATGAGAAAATTGGCTAAATTAAGATGAGATATAAGGTGAGCAATGCATGTTCTTGGACGTGGGTGACTAAAATGAGAAGTCTAAGAAATATGGGAAGTTGTAGAATTGTAACTGCCCAGTGGTCGTAAAGTGCTAGGACGGACCGTAAACTGGTATACGGTCCGTAAACTAGAAGGTAGTAAACTGCCATGCAAGGCTTCAACTTTCTGCCAGTCGAGAAATGGTAAAATACGACCTGGAGGACGGACCGTAAAGTGATTTACGGCCCATAAACCATGGTCGTAAATCACCATGCAAGCAGCCAAAGCTTCTGGTTCTTGAAATGGTTAAAGACGAGCGCGAGGGACGGTCCGTAAACTGCAATACGGGCCGTAAACCATGATGGACGACCACTGTTCACCTCAGCACAAATTTTGCAAGTCATTAAATAAAGGGACCAACACTTGTTTTATTTCATTACAACATTTCACCACTTCTCTCTAAAACCTCTCTCTACATTTATTATACAAGTTTTCAGGGATATTTGAGGATCAACAACATAAAACAAGGTGAATCAAGAGTAAGAACATCATCAAAGATCATCTAGGTCAAGAAATCCAAATGGAGAAAAACTAGGGTTTTGCTCAAAGTGGAGTATTATCAACCAAAGCTTGTTCCTACAACTTCTAAGGTAGGATTCATGATTTTTACATGATGTTTAAGGTATTGAAGAGTTGAAATACATGGATTGTAGAAAATATGTTCAAGTAGGTCATGAATGATGAATAGTGACATTTTGAGGAATAGTTTGAATTGAATCATGAATGTTGTTGTGTTGTGATATGAATGTATTATAAATGGTCCTAAGATCATGAACTAGACACTTTAGAAGAATGGACGAAGTTGGATGTTATGACCATAAATATGGGTGAATTAGAGGAAAATTAAGGAATCTAGATAATGTGGATAATGTGAATGACTAATGGCCATTGTTATGATATTAATGAAGGTATAGACACTAGCATTGGAAGGAAACGTGCAAGTGTAGAATAGTCCGACGAAAAGGTATGTAAGGCTAACCTTTCTTTCATAAGGCATGGTTCCTTGGCCAAACTCTTAAATCCTCTATATGAGTATGTTGTATTCAAATGATTGACATTCCGAGCTCATAAGCTCACGATCCTCGATATGTACTACGATTGTAATACTCACCCCATATGACGAGTAAGCATAAGATATAGATGTAGTGAAAATGATGATAATAGTGATGACAATTATAATAAGAATGATGTTAAAAGGTGCCTACAGGCAAACATGCTTATATGTGCCTATGGAGGGCTATAATTAAACCCCGAGGCTATGGTGCCGGGTAGAGTATATGATTATATATATGTATGTATGTATACGATTACGAAACGCGCGCACACCTCTGCAGATGGTACGGATAACCCTGAAGCCTTGGTAGGGCCAGGTATGAGTAACATTGAGCCTTGGTTGGCCAAGTATGTATGAAACACCGATCCTATGAGGTCGGGTATGCTATGTAAATGCTATGTATATGAAATGACTATGTATATAATATGAATATGAATGTGATAAGACTATGTATAAGAATACGAATAAGGACATGTATACGAATATGAGCACAAGTATGGTACGAGTACTTTTATGGAATACGGATGATGACGTAGGTGTACAAATACGTATGAAAAATGGAAAGTCCTACGAAAGGCAGGTAAGTGCTATGACGATGATATTATTGTCTCCCCCTCCTATGCTATTTCATATGTTGTTCATGATGCTTATTTATTGATGTTGCTCATGCTTTACATACTCAGTACATTCTTCGTACTATCGTCCTTTTGTTTGTGGACGCTGCGTCATGCCCGCAGGTGCACAGGGAGACAGACTTGATCCATAGCTGCCTATTCGGAGATTACATAGAAAGCTCCATTTCCTTCAGAGCCATATCTTTTGGGTACTCATTCTTTTGTGTATATAATTATGGGTATAGCGGGGTCCTGTCCCGCTAATGTGATATGTTATACTCTTAGATGCTCGTAGACATGTGTGTGTGTGTGGGTAGATGTGTTTGGCCTTGTCGGCGTATGTTTTGTATATCATTTTGTCGGCCACGTTGGCCCATGTACATTGATGTGGCATAGATGCCTATGATGATATAAATGTGCTGTTGTCCAAATGGGACTAGTTGACGAATGAATGGAAATGCATGTATAATTATGTGGCTCACCTAGATGTAAGCATAACAGTAAGCTAAGAGGGTGCCCGGGTGGGCTAGCACCGGGTGCTCGTCGCGGCCCCGAGTCGGGTCGTGACACTGAACCTCCATGACTAACGGACCCTCAGAAGCAACCAATCGGGCTAAGCTACCCATACTCACTGCCTTGCGACTCAAGGCATCGGCAACAAAATTAGCTTTCCCTGGATAATAAAGAATAGAGATGTCATAGTCCTTCAGGAGCTTCATTCATCGGCGCTGTCTGGAATTAAGATTTCTCTAGGTAAACACGTGATGAAGGCTATGGTGATAGGTGAAAACCTCACAATGGACACCGTATAAGTAATGCCTCCAGATCTTCAAAGCGAAGACCCCAGCTAGTAACTCCAAATCACGGTTAGCGTAGTTCTTCTCGGAGATCTTCAACTGACGGCAAGCATAGGTAATGGCTCTACCCTCCTGCATCAACACGACACCCAAACCAACATGGGATGCATCACAATATACTGAGAAATCCTTACCCTTCACGGGTAATGCCAAAATCAAGGCTGAAGTCAGAAGACTCTTGATCTCCTGAAAGCTCTGTTCACTAGCATCAGACTACTGAAAAGGAACCTCCTTTTGAGTCAACCTAGTCAACCAAGAAGCAATAGAAGTGAAACCCTTAACAAATCGATGGTAATAGCTGGCTAACCCCACATATCTACAAATCTCAATCACAGTAGTGGGCCTGGCCCATATCTAATAGTGTCAATCTTCTTTGGATCAACCATGATCCCCTCGTTAGACACAACGTCGCCTAAGAATGCCACAGTTATGGTAGTCTCGAAATATGAAATTTTAGCTATACGTCACCTTTTATTTACCACATTTTAATCGTGTTTGAGCTATAATGTGAGTATTTCGTACTAATGACATGATTTTTACTGTGTAGGGCTTGATTCTGAGCTAACAAGCATGTTCGGCCAAAAATAAATAAAGCGGTGTGAAGATAAAAAAACTTAAAGCATAAATAAGTGAAATGTGTTGAAGTTGCAAAATGTGAAAAGGACTAAAATAAACCAAAGGTCTCACAACCTTCACGTTGAAGATGGAGGAAACAAATTGACAAGGCAATTCAAAACAGTTCATTATTAGCTAATGACAGGGAAATGATTAGATGATGATGTGGCATTATCATAGGAACTTATGGTGGAATTTTGGAGAAATTTACAAAGATTGAAAGAGGAAAACTGGACGTAACAGTGGACACTTGCAAGAAACAGAAGCAAGGAAAAGTTGATAACGTGGGCGTGCAGACCGCAGTGAGCATATTTGGCCAATTTTTCCCACTATCTCATTAAGGGTATTTTAGTTTGGGATAATTTTTCTACACTTATAAATAGTCTCTAAATACGTTTTGAGGGGACTTTGGACCTAGCAGGCATTGGAGGTATGTAGAAGAGGATTTGACGACCGGATTCATTACTTTCCATCACGATTCGATTCAATACGAAAGTTTGGATCAATCGTTGGTTGTAATTTTTTCTACTTCTATTTATTCGATGTTCTTTTATTATATTATGGAGTAGTTTTTTTATAGGGTTTTGACAAGACATGTCACGACCCAACTTGAGGGGCATGACGGGCACCCGGAGCTAACCTACCGAGCACCTCTTAGCATACTTCTCATTATAATTCTAGGTGGACCATGAAAGGTAACTTATGAATATCATAATTATAAAGGGCATGAGTCTGCAATAATAGCCGCTCTCTAGATGAATATCCAACTATACACATCTGTCCACGAGTCTCTACAAGGAGTGTATAATAGCACAAGGATGGAACAGGACCCTGCCATGCCCATATGTACACAAAATAATAGTATCACTAGACTGCAGCTCCGAGGCAAATGGAGTGCTCCTGAGAGATAGCTGATGAAGCACCAAAGAATCTGGTCCATCTCGCTGCCTACCTACCGGCATGAACGCAGCGTCCACAAGTAAAAGGACGTCAGTACAAATAATGTACTGAGTATGTATTGCATGAATAACAACATAATAAGAGATACGAAAAGTGGCATGATATAAGAAACATAACCTGTACATCTGAATTCCTCTTAAGGCAGATGTCATGCGTGCTCAGCTTTAGAAAAATATATCATCCCATACATACATACATACATACATATATAGTATACTGCCCGCCCAAATAGGCGCGGTGTTAACATCATGTATATATATTGCTGCAGAACGTACAATCCGATCCATATATACATACATCATGTATATATATTGCTGCGGAATGCGTAGCCCGATCCATATATCCCTCGTCCAGGAATCTCGCGTCCAGGATGATATCATAAGCTGCCTGTCACGACCCAACCCCGTGGGCCATGACTAGTGCCAGAGCTGGACACTCGTACACGTACCTGTTAGATCTAGTCAGACTGAAATTAAGAACTGTATGGATTTATAAAAGCAACTAAAGATTCATAACGTCGCATATCATAAACCTATCTCCTAAGGAGTCCCAGCTAACCAATACACAATATGATACACAAGCCGACAAGGCTGCCACTACATGTCAATACGATACGCAAGCCGACAAGGCTACCACAACAAGTGGGAATATCCATAGCAAAACATATAGACACACCTGAACAAAACTTATACAAAACCCACACATATGTCTACAGACCTCTAAGAGTATCGATAGTGAAATATGACGGGACAGGGCCCCGCCGTACCCCTGGATAAATATATATATATATATATATATATATATATACACATCAAAATATTTGTACCAAAAGTCTAGGCTCCGGAACAATGGAGCTCTCCAAGACAGCTGAGTAGAAGTCCTAAGCTGGAGGATCACCAAATCGAGGGTCCGTACCTGCGGGCATGAAACACAACCCCCCCCCCCCCCCTCCCCGAAGAAAGGGGGTCAGTACGAGATATGTACTGAGTATACAAAGCATGAAATACAAAAAAGGAGATCATGACTGAAATAGAGATTACAGGAGACAAGTATGACATTCAAAATACCAATACACTTGCCTTATTAAATGGAATTCATGCATATCAATATCATATATCATACCCGGCCCATTGTGGGACTCGGTGAATAAAGTCATCATATACCATCCGTGGCGCCATAATCACTTCGTCATATCATGATATGTATATATATACCATATCCCGACCCTCTAGTGAGGGACTCGGTGAACAAAGCAGTGAAACTGTGCATGAAAACGTACCCCGGCCCGGGACTCGGTGAAAGATATATTGAGGCATGCATGAGCAGTATAGTGAGCAACCATATGTAAGCTAAGTCATATCTGAGACTCGATAGAATAATCAAAATGAACTATCATTTAAAAATCAAGACCATAATCATATCAAGTACCCGTCGAATGTCACAGTGGATTATATCAAAATAGGACTTCTGGAATCATAGACACGTATTAAGACATAATGAAATAGCTTCTGGGAATCAGGCACGGTAGCCGTCCTAGTGTCTCTAAGAATAGGAGCTTCTTTGGAGTCATATACACGTCGTTTGTTTTTTTCATAAAGATCATGCCAAAAAAAGAAAGAACGGTTAGCTTTACATACCTATTATAGATTAACCGTAGCCAAGTTTGCTTCGTCGCCTCTTTAGCCTATTTAATATGAAAGTAACACTATTGTTAGTAACCTACAACTTCCTAGCTTATAAATCTACAACTAGTCACTTATAGGAATCATTTCTTAGTTCATACTTCTTGATTAGGGTTTTGATTAGTTAAGAACTTAACGGAAATCGGGCAGTATTTCCTCTGTATATCTTGCCTAACCCGAACTTCCAATTAATCTCTGATTAGCTCAGCAATACCAACAACAACAATAGCAACCAAATAACCTCTCTTAATTCTTTTTCAACTTACATCATTGACATCTAAGGTTATACAATAAGCAGATCATTATACGCTTCGTATACGACAATTTATGCACTTGTTTTCTTCCAAATTTACGAGCCACATTAACAGCAACACAACAACAACATCAACTACCATCCATGTACAAGAAAATTACTCCGATACCATTTCAATAGCAGCCCGAAACAGCCCACTAAGACTACAACATCAAAAATATAATTTTCGACCTTTACTTCGCATAACTACAAACACACGGAGAAGAGTATACTTTTGTCATGGACAGCAGCACCTATGCATATTTATCACTAAATTTCCAGCCCTTCAACATGACCAAATTACCTTCACTTACCATACAACAATAACGACAACACTAATCAAATTTAATCTACCATTGCTAAATTGGAACAACACCAACGCGGTCCAAACGGAACGTTAACGTATATAATTTCTTGCATCCAATCCCACTTAATGAGAGTTAATCTCTCAATTACAACATCATCTAATCCAATTACACCATAAAAAGAGAAGGTCTTACCTTAATTTAATTGGAGCAGATTCCACACTCACTTGCACCAATTGCACTATTTCCTCTTCCGAAATTCAATACCTTATGTTGTTGCCTCCTTGAACGTGTGAAACACCTTGGAACTTAATAGAAAGAGTTTTTCTTTTAAAAGGGACTGCCATGGCCGAGAGCTTGGCAGCCATGGATATGCTCCTCTCTTCTTTCAATTGTGTTAAAATTTGCAAAATGAAATGTATAGCAACATTAGTCATCCACTTGAACATATATATGTTGTCCCACCAAAGGACACGTGCCCCATTACAATGCATCATCAATCATATATATATTTTTTTAATTGAATTCGGTGGGGCCCACTTTATTGTCTACTTGACTAACTTAATTAATCTTAATTAATCACTAATCCCCACGTAATAATATAATCATGGTTAATTAATCCCTAATCTCCAATAATATTTCAATACTAATTGAAATTCACAAGCAAGTCATACACTAATTAAAATCGGGGATTAAAATTCCTTATCTCATACCCCACAATTAATCTTGTCCTTAAACGTATATCGATTAGCTTATGAATAATCCAATGTATATAAAAAAATACGGGATATAACATCCTCCCCCCTTTCGAACATTCGTCCTCGAATGTTAAACTAGTCCTGCACTCCCAATACTTCCTTAAATGTTCTTTTATTGGATTATGCCCTTCACATGCCTATTTCGTTGGTCGATTCTCTTCAATTTACTATAACGCATTCCAGATCTCTACATAACCATTCCCGTAATATTTCCTCTTTCTATTGTTTCTCGAGGTAATCATTCCACGTCGTTGTCTTTACCCTCCTCCTTATTTCGCAGTTAGTTGACAGTTGTATTGCGAGCTCTTCTGCTGAAATCTTGCTTTCTTCCTGGTGCACTTAGCCACAACTCAATTCCTTCTTCTTCTATAGTTACTCCCTTAAGATGTATCGTTCACTTCATCTTACCTTTTCATTTCTAAATAGGTTTTATAACGCGTAGGCGTTCCTCGTCCATTTATTAGACTTTACAATCCTTTGAGTATTTCATGCCTCTGGTAACCTATAGACCCCTCGCAGACTCTTCAAATAAAACAAAATTTCCCAAGTTGTAACGTTATTTTACTTCAATAACCTTACATCGCTCTGCTGTTACAGTCCATATCCTGGAATCTTCAGCATCATGTATCACGTCTGGACTTTCTTATTAAACGATTTTAACTGTCACTTTGCTTGTAGCTCTTAATCTCGATCTTTAGAGTTGGCTATCACGTAGAGCTGGAATTCCCTCATATGACAACTTTACATAGCTGCTCTGTGATCTGTCTATTATTAACTGGTGTAATTCTGAAAGAATTTTTTGATTTGACATATAAATTCAGTGTCATCCAGTAACCAGTTTGTTCCGATCGTCTCGCTTGAACTATTTCACCATTTCCCTTAATCTAACTTATAACACCTTAGGCATATTATCCCGTGCCATTTCTTTATTTTTAATTCAAACTCTCCTATTGCTTCTTTACTCAAATTTTTCTCTTAGCTTTTCTGTCACACATTATGTTGCGATCTTTTCAAGAGCATGCGAAGGTGCTCAAATACCTTAGCGTCGTTTCACTAGTCTTTATGTTTTACTTGCATCCTTTTCTTGTATCTTTCAATCGGTATCGGGACTCAACTATAGCCATGTCCTATTTGCCCTCGGTACTAATTCTATCTCGGTAATTTGGCTCTAACCATCTTACACCTTTCCTTAATGTACCCAAAATATCTCAACTGCATTGTTATTACCGAATCCCTACTCTTCTTATCAAGTACTCACTTGGTCTCCTTCTTAGCATACAAATATTCGTAGGTTGCATAACTATTCTTGTACAACTTGTATAAAGTATGTCCAATCTTAGTCGTAGTCCTTCCTTCTCCTGGTTCATTCTGCTTTACATATTTTATTCGTACTAAAGCTCGCTCGTAGCCTATCTTGTCATAGTCCTTTCCTTTCTTTATTTACCCTTTGATTTTCTCATATCCTACTATAGGAGATTTTCTATCTCTCCCCTTTGCTACTTATAAGTCGCAACATCATTAGCGCACAACTTTATTTCCAAATCTCAGCCTCTAATCTAGTATAGCATTGCTATCCTTTATAATATCTCTTAAGTTACTCGTTACCATTCTTTTGTCGTACTCTTCCTTTTTATAAGCACCCACTTTGTAATGCCATATCATTCAAGATCTTTACAGAGGCTTCTCCGCACCATCTCAAATACCTTCCTGACTTCTATCCATTCATTGCTGGCTTTCAGATCTTAATAACTTGTCCCAGCGAGGGATCTCACTTAAAGTTTTATATTCTGCTCTATGTCCCTATTTCCAATCTCAAATTCGTCCGATCCGTTTTCCAATTCACTTGGTATACTATACCATACCCATGTCTTTCTTTATAATCTATAACTTTGATTATCCATGTACGAAACCTTAATAAAAATCAGGAAGCCACGAGAACCTTTCGATATATAGTACAAAATCTCATCTGATAATTTGTACTCGAGTAATGCAATCAATGTAGCAACTCATCCAAGGCCACATTCCACTTACTCCAATCAATAATCAATTAGTACTTGTAGTCATTCCAAATTCTCAATTAGGTAGCACTTATATTCTGATGATAAGTGTCCAAAGCTCTCTTATAATAGTATCTTTATCCCAACGGATATCATCTGTTTCCTCTAATAAAATTTTACAATACATGAGTTGTTTCTCAAATCTACAATCCTTGTCCTTTAAGGATTTCACTATTTCCGAGGTGAAGTTATATATACGCAGTACTCCTTTATGCCTTATGCTCTTTCATCCTTGTTATGTACCCAACACTGACTTCTAACTTACTCAAAATCATATCAAATTCGTCTTAATAATGGTCTTATCTTACCACCTTGTCGTCGTACTACACCTTTAAGTTTGTAGCTATATATTTTCCTTTTTATTTTATACTCGTACTCAATTAATTATGTCTATCTTGGGTGCTTTCTTTAGTATTCCTTTCATTTCTCCAATCTATGTCCATCTTTTATTCTGTGTACGAGGAATCTCATGCTACTTTTGTATCCTTCGGAGAACACTACTCCTGCATAATCCTTTTCTCTTTTTCAAAGTGTATTCTGTTCATCCCTATTTGTTCTTATCATCCCAGTCATTTTTTGGCACTCATTCTGCTTCGTTGCTCATCTCTTTATAGTTTGGCCTTTCACAGTTCTGTCAATTATATTACTAGTGTCCTCGGCTATACATGTCATAACCTATTACTGCACCATTATCTCGCTCGCTTCCTTCTTATTTCCTTCTTTTAAATAACTCCTTCTTTTCTTGTGCTCGCTTTCATTTCCATTATCGCATAATCTTTATTCTGAACTTCCCCTATAGAAGAACTTCACAATTCTTTCATATTCGTTCTATAGCTCGCCTTTGTACTTTAATCACATAGATCACGTCATATCTTTTAGTCACTTCCTCGCTATGCTTTACTCATTTTCATAACAATCCTTATTATATTCACATTACATCCTGTTCGTAATCAATCCTATAGTGTAACACTTCTTAACCTTTTACATTTTACCTTTTACCTTTTGCCTCCTTGAACGTGTGAAACACCTTGGAACTTAATAGAAAGTTTTTTTTTTTTAAAAAAAAGGGACTGCCATGGCCGAGAGCGTGGCAGCCATGGCTATGCTCCTCTCTTCTTTCAATTGTGTTAAAATTTGCAAAATGAAATGTATAGCAACATTAGTCATCCACTTGAACATATATATGTTGTCCCACCATAGGACATGTGCCCCATTACAATGCATCATCAATTTTATATAATTATTTTAATTGAATTCGGTGGGGCCCACTTTATTGTCTAATTGACTAACTTAATTGATCTTAATTAATCACTAATCCCCACTTAATAATCTAATTATGGTTAATTAATTCCTAATCTCCAATAATATTTCTATACTAATTGAAATTCATAAGCAAGTCATACACTAATTAAAATCGGGGATTAAAAGTCCTTATCTCATACCCCACAATTAATCTTGTCCTTAAACGTATATCGATTAGCTTACGAATAATCCAATGTATATAAAAAAAATACGGGATATAACACTGCCCACTATAGTGATGTGTCTGCCCGACCGCCTATAGGGCTGCGCGATGTTATACTGCCCGGCCATGTAGGCGCTGTGTTATACTGCCCGGTCATGTAGGCGCGATGATATAAACATCCATACATATGTATATATATATATATATATATATATATAGCATTCATGAGAGCCCAATGAAACACTACTACTCTATCAGAGTGACGTAAGGTCGGTAAACCTCCGTTTTCTATTATGGAGTCATACTCATCGCTATATCTCACCTTGGAAGAACAACTATAATAAGATGACATCAACAACAATGAATACAATGGATAATCATGTGACAAGCTCAATAGTATCATGAGAGCATGAAGAACTTTAAGCTTTGTCATCTCTAGAATCGAAGTCATCATTATCATCACAAAGAACATTATCAACAATATCATGAGAATCATGAAAATTATAAGCTTCTAGGAATAGGAATGTTGTGGATATCATCTGTAGGTTCACCACTGAGGAATCATGCCTTTAGAAAAAAAAGGGTTAGCCTTACATACCTTTACGTCTCCTTAATTACTTAACGTTCTCCTCCCAAGCCCGCAAATCTACATTCAAGAGGATTCATACTAAAGGTTAAGTCTTGAAAACAACCATAAGTTCAAACTAGAGCAACTAAGGAGCTAACGAAAATTAGGCAGCACCTCCCCAATTTTAGCAACTTCCACCATATTACAAAACAACCCCAAAACAACAATAAAAACATCCACAATGTCATAATCAAGAAGTTATATTCAATTTAATCTCAAATTTATCAAAAATCCCTTTTTAAGTTCATCTCATAGTCATCTTCTTCATTTCAACCCTTTATGACTTCTCCACTTTCATTATTTTCCTTTCCAAGGGTTACTAAACCTGTACATCAACTAAATAATGTAAATAATAGGAACAATATACCTTATAATGGAAGAACTTCACCTTTCTCAACTTTTTCCAAGATTAAGTTCATCACCACCTTGAAGAGAAACAAGAACAATCACCTTCCATGGATTCTCTTGGGGTTTTGATGTTGAACTTCTCTCTTGATGGTGTGGAAAGGTTTGGAAGGTTATGGAACCTTAATGAACTCTTAAGAACTCTTTAAAGGTGTAGGAAAGTATGTCACACCCCCAACGAGGAGTATGACGGGCACCGACTCACAGGCCGGGAACCACCTGACTTAACAGTTACCTTGAATACAATATGCTATAACATAGCATACACCTGCACACAGAAAAGACACAACATATAAATATCCGATAATATAACATATATGTAAATATGCGAACCGACAAGTTTGCTACAACATCACGGGTATCATAAAGCCGCCAAGTCTTACAGGAAAAATATCACAACCTAGACAAGGTCGGCAAGACCATACATAGTATCTACATACCCCACTATGTCTATGAGCCTCTAAGAATGTACATATAAACATATATTACAATAACTTAAAAGTACCAAAAGATAGCAAGTCCGGAGTAGTGGCACTTGCTGATACTGCTGAAGCTGGAAGTCCGGTAGCTCTCCAATAACTCTGTCAGAGCCTGCAGCAAGAAATGCAGCGACCTGTGCAATGGGACGTCAGTACGGGTAAAAGTACTTAGTATGTAAAGCTTGAAGCAATAACATAGGTAGGACAAAAATATAAAGAGAGTAGAGGTAATCTGTTAGCTGAGAACATACAATATGCAATGCATAAATCTTTAAAAAATCATATGCATGTAAGCACATATATGTATACCATATAATTGTTAGTGCTGCGGAACGTGCAGCCCGATCCATATATGTTAGTGCCGAGGAACGTATGGCCCGATCCATAAATATCATATGTTAGTGCCGAGGAACGTACGGCCCAATCCCTAAATATCTCATGTTAGTGCCGAGGAACGTATGACCCGATCCATAAATATCACATGTTAGTGCCAAGGAAAGAAAAGAAAGGAACACCTTACATACCTTATTCGTCAAGCAACCACTCAGGGAATCCTTTACCCCGATGGTCGCCCTTGACCTGAACCTATTTAACGAGAAATACATCTTTAATCATACTTTCCGATCAACTTATTCGTACTAGTTATCAAAGACTAATTTGGGTTACGAAAATTTGGGCAGCATCTCCCCTATATTATCTACCTCCTCCAAATACCAAAACAACTCCCAACAATACCAACAACATAAAAAAATATATTATCAAGATCCTGTATGATAAATATGTACAATTCCATCCAAAACATTCTTCAAACCTCAATCCATAAGCCAACATTACCAACCAAACAATCTATAACTTTTATTCTCATAAATATTGTTAAATAATTGTTAATAAAGAGAGATTCATACCTTACCTTTACTAGAATAGGAAGATCTTCAATATTTGCTTTGAATCCAAGCCACTCAAATGCAATACAAAACTATAATCATGGCTATACATTACCCGGACCTCGATCAATATTCCATCACTTGAAATTACTCAAAATACCCACTTTTGTGATGTATATAAGCTCTCATATGTTGCTGAGTGTTTTGGGGAATTATTATGAAAAAAGAGGGGTTTTTAACCCTTATATAGTGGGTTGAAGTCAGTGGAAACAAACTTAAATTTGCCCTTCTCGTTCGCGGCCTTGGGTCCCGTTTGCTCAGGGTTACTCTTCATGTTCGCGGGCCTAGGGTCGCGTTCGCGCAGAGTAGTTTTCTGATCTAGCGGCCTAACCTGTAATGTCCATAACACTCTACTCCGATGTCCAATCGACGAGAGGTTTGTTGCGTTGGAAACTAGACTTCATGAACTTCAATTTAGGCTTTTGCTTTGCTTTAAAACTCCTCATATATTAAAAGATATTCTTTCTCCAAGTTTTGCCAAAATTGCCCCTCATATTTTCTTCAAATTTCCAACAAATTTAATTTCCTTGGTTCACTTGCCCTTGAATCCTTCCCTAGCTTATTATATGAACTCAAACCCTCACAATCATAAGATAAGCGCCTATAATCTAATATACCTACTGAAAAGTAGCTCAAATCTTAACATACAAAACTACGGGATGTAACATTCTCCCCCCCCCCCCCCCTCCCTTTAAAAACATTCGTGCTCGAATGTTGGGATACTTGAGGTATAATCATATATTTCAAGCTTTCACAAGCCTTAGTAAAGTCTCCCTTATAATTTGAGCACTACTAATACTTGTATACCACAAGTTTAAATTTATATGTCCTACGAGATACCGCAATCAACAACAAAAAATCATACAATAATTATAATAACATTTCCTATCACATTGGCTCACAAGGAGTTGAGATACGACTTTTACCTTGTAAGTTATTCAATGATAGAGTAGACTTTTGTAATATTTCTTCTGGAACAGCATAATCTACAGTAGGGAATAAGTGAGGGTTCTAGGACTTCATTTCCGCTTCATCTTCCCACGCCATCTCTTCCCTGTCCTTGCACCTTCATAGAACCTTTACTGACGCCACATCCTTGGTCTTGAGTTAGCGGACCTACTTGTCCAGAATGGCAATTGGTTCTTCCTCGTATGTCAGATTCTCTGTAACTTGTATATCATCAATAGGTACGATTCTGGAGGTATCTCCAATACACTTTCTCAGCATGGATACATGAAAAACTGGATGAACTGCTTCCAGTTCTGATGGTAGCTCCAATTCATAAGCTACTTGTCCTACCCTTCGGACGATCCTATAAGGTCTGATATATCGAGGATTCAGTTTCCGTTTCTTACCAAATTGCATCACGCCCTTCATAGGTGATATTTTCATAAACACCCAATCACCTACTTGAAACTCCAATTCTCGTCGTCGTACATCTGCATAACATTTCTGACGACTCTGAGATGTGCGTAACCGCTCCTAAATAAGCTTTACCTTTTCAATAGCCTGATGAACAAGGTCTGTCCTGAATAAGTTTGCTTCTCCGACTTCAAACCATCCAGCAGGAGACCTACACTTCCTGCCATATAAAGCCTCATACAGAGCCATTTTGATACTGGCATGATAGCTATTGTTATAAGCAAACTCTATCAGAGGCAAATGATCATCCGACCTTCCTTGTAAATCCAGTACACAGGCTCGTAACATATCTTCCAAAGTTTGAATGGTCCGCTCAGCTTGCCTGTTTGACTGCGGATAGAAAGTTATGCTAAGGTTTACTCTAGTTCCAAGACTTTCCTGAAAAGATTTCTAGAACTTTGTCGTAAACTGAGTGCCTCTGTTAAAAATAATAGACACAGGAATGTCGTGAAGATGTACAATCTCCTTAAGATATAATTTAGCATAGTCTTCAACAACATAGGTGGTCCTTACAGGCAAGAAATGGGCTGATTTGATTAGCCTATCAACAATTACCCAAATAGAGTCCAATTTGTGACGAGAATGGGGCAGTCCTGTAATGAAATCCATATTAATCACTTCGCATTTCCCCGTTGGAATCTCCATTTCTTGTAACAAGCCACCGGGTTTTTGATGTTCGATCTTTACCTACTGGCAAGTGGGGCATTGACCTATAAAGTTAGCAATATCTTTCTTCATACCATTCCACTAATAAAAGCCCTTGAGTTCATGATACATCTTGGTGGATCCAGGATGAATTGAATACCGGGAGTAATGAAATTCTGACATGATCCTGTCTCGAAGCCCGGTTACATTTGGAATGCACAAATGGCCTCGATATTTGAGAATCCCATTTGAATCCAATTCAAAGGCTGAGATCCGATTTTGTTCCACTCCTTCCTTAATATTAGCTAAAACTGGATCTTCATGCTGTTGAGTCTTTACATCCAAGGCAAGAGTCGATTGGGATATATTCTGTAAGGTAATTCTAGTGTCTTTTGAATCTAGCAGGCGAACTCCCAGATTTGCCAAGCGATAAAGCTCTCTGATAATTTCCAGTTTTTCAGCTGGCACATACACTAGACTACCCATCAATTTGCGACTTAGAGCATCAGATACAACATTACCTTTGCCAGGGTGGTACAAAATCTCAGCATCATAGTCTTTGAGCAATTCGAGCCACCTTCGTTGCCTCAAATTCAGTTCCTTTTGCTTGAATATATATTAAAGGGTTTTATGGTCTGTATAGATATCAAAATGGGCTCCATATAAGTAATGCCGCCATATATTTAGAGCGTGAATCACTGCGGCCAATTCCAAATCATAGGTTGGATAATATTTCTTATGCTTTCGTAACTTTCGGGAGGCATAAGCGATCACTTTACCATTTTGCATTAGTACACACCCCAAGGCTATGTGTGACATATCGCAGTATACAATATAACCCTCGGTGCCTTTTGGAAGGGTAAGAACCGAAGCGGATGTCAACGTATCTTTCAATTTCTGGAAACTCCGCTCGCACGCTTCTCACCATTGAAAGTTGGCCCCCTTCTGAGTTAATTTTGTAAGGTGAGCTGCTATAGAACGAAATCCCTCCACAAATCTCTGATAATCTCCAGCAAGACCCAAGAAACTCCAGACTTCCGAAGCGGTGGTTGGTCGGGGCCAGTTCTTAACGGCATCGATCTTCCGATCATTAACTTTAATACCTTCACCGGACACAATATGGCCTATAAAAGCCACTGAAGTTAGCCAAAATTTATATTTGGAAAATTTGGCATACAACCTTTGATCTCGCAATGTTTGCAACACCTTTCAGAGGTGATCAGCATGTTCCATCTCCGAATGAGTATATACCGAGATATCGTCAATGAATACTATAACAAAAACATCTAAGAAGGGCCGGAATGTTGTGTTCATTAATGCCATAAATGTCGCAGGAGCATTCGTCAATCCGAAAGACATAACTAAGAATTCAAAATTCCCATCTCATTCGGAAAGCTTTCTTTGGAATGTTTTCCCCTTTTACACGTAGTTGATGATACCCTGACCTTAGGTTAATCTAAGAAAGCTTCACGGCCACATATCGTAGCTAAATCAGTAAAAGTTTGACTAGCTACTGATTTGTTTGACTAGCTAAATCAGTAAAAGTTTCACGGCCACATATCGTAACCACACACTTACGATAAATTCGTCTCGCAACAATAGGTTCCCCGACCAGAGAAGAAACTAAGAAAGGCTTGGACAAATATCAGGCTTAATGCCAAGCTTATCAAAAATATAAGGAGTGATATAAGATAGCGTGGAGCCCGGATCAATGAATGCATAGACATCATAAGAACAGATGGATAAATTACATGTCACGACATCTAAGGATGACTCAAGATCCCGCCGCCCTGTAAGTGCATAAATACGATTCTTAATATTGCCTGACCCAGCTTTTTGGCCTCTTCGCCTGCCTCTACCTACTGGCGCTGAAGTAGAACCTTGCCCAAGAAGGCGAATAGAAGATGAAGAACCCGCGATCTAACCTGTCGGCTGTGCCGGACTACCATCGCCGCGAGTCGGACAGTCCCGTATGCATGACCAGGCTGCCCACAAGAATAACACACCCCTATACCCTGGCGGCACTGGCCAAAGTGGCCTTTACCGCACTGATCACAATGGGGTAGTGGGGGCCTTGCCTTGCTAGATTCTACCTTATAAAAAGGAACTGACGCTCTCTAGCTCTGACCCAGTTTAGAATAAGTGGGTCGATCATAACGCTGCCTTTAAAATTGGGAAGGTGCACTGACTACTGATCTTCTATAAGAATAGGGCCAATAAACTTCCTTATAAGCACCTGAATGACTTGCGGATCTGGCCTGCTTATAACGGCCCCTATTCGGGTCATGCTCAGTCCGTTGTTGACGTTCAAGGTCCTCCAAATTTTGAGCATTTGCCTGAATACGAGCAATATCCAT
Organism: Lycium barbarum; assembly: GCF_019175385.1. Lineage (NCBI taxonomy): Eukaryota > Viridiplantae > Streptophyta > Magnoliopsida > Solanales > Solanaceae > Lycium > Lycium barbarum. Next base: position 84,058,255 of record NC_083343.1, read on the forward strand.
GCCACCCTGTAATGAAGCCATCATACAATCCTTAATCAAGTGAGGCCCAAGTCCAGTCACAAAATAATGTACCCTGGCTTCCATTTCAGCTACCATCGTCAGAGCATATCTTGCCAAGGAGTTAACCTTCAAACTATATTTTCGAACGCTCATATTATTCTGGCGAAGCAATAGAACCTTATTAGCTCTGGCCCTACAAACCTCAGCTGGTAGATAATGATCTAAAAAGGCCCTAGTGAATTTGGACCATACTGCTAGAGGTGCATTATGCCCTCTCGACTGTTACCAGGACTCATACCACACTGCGGCCACATCCCATAGTCTATAAGAAGTTAGTTCCACTAATTCTGTATCAGAAGCATGCATTACCCTCAAAGCGCGGTGCATTCGATCTACAAATTTCTTAGAATTATCCTTCGGGTTTTTCCCTATGAAAACCGGAGGGTCCAAAGTAATAAAGTCACGCTCGCGGGAACTAATAGCTTTGTCTGGAAGGCCAGAATTCCACTAAGTCTGAGTAACCATAATCTAGTCAATAACTGGACTGCATCTTGCATGTCCTGATCTGGAACCGCAGGGGGAGGAGCTGGACGCAGAGGAGCCAGAGGGACTGGGGCTCTATCATGCTCTTCAGAAACTGATGGAGTAGAGGTAGCATGTCAGGGGGTAGCACTTTGAACCTCGTCATGCCCTAACTCGACTAGGGATACTCCGCTCGGGCCTTCCCCCACCGCGTCCCGTACTTTACTGGCCTTCTTCTTTATTTGAGGCATTGTTGAAATTTAAACAGGAAAAGATTAGAAAATATGAAACTTACTTGGCTCTATCGCACGATCTAGATCAGGAAGAAAAGTGTCTTCTTAAATGCCCTGTAACCTCCTGGCTATAGATATGGTCCATGACATGCCGATAACCAGGACTCTACTAGACACGGCTCATAGACATCCCTAGGACTGAAATGCTCTGATACCAATTTGTCACACCCCCAACGAGGAGTATGACGGGCACTGACTCACAGGCCGGGAACCACCTAACTTAACGGTTACCTTGAATATCATATGTTATAACCTGCATACACCTGCAGGCAGAAAAGGCCCAACATAGAAATATCCAATAATCAAACATATATGTACATATGCGAACCGAAAAGTTTGCTACAACATCACGAGTATCATAAAGCCAGCAAGGCTTATAGGAAAAATATCACAACCTAGACAAGGTCGGCAAGACCATACATAGTATCTACATACCGCACTATGTCTATGAGCCTCTATGAATGTACATATAAACATATATTACATTAACTTAAAAGTACCGAAAGATAGCATGTCCAGAGTAGTGGCAGTTGCTGACACCGCTGATGCTAGAAGTCCTATTGCGGTTGCACTCCAATAACCCTGTCAAAGCCTGCAGCACGAAATGCAATGTCTCGGGCAATGGGACGTCAGTACGGTTAAAAATACTGAATATGTAAGGCTGGAAGCAATAACATAGGTAGGATGGAAATATAAAGAGAGTAGAGGTAATCTATTAGATGAGAACATACAATATGCAATGCATGAATCTTAAAAAACTCATATGCAAGTAAGTACACACATATATATATGCACCATATAAGTGTTAGTGATACGGAACGTGCTGCCCGATCCATATATGTCAGTGCTGAGAAACGTACGACCCGATCCATAAATATCATATGTTAGTGCCGAGGAACGTACAACCCGATCCACAAATATCACATGTTAGTGCCGAGGAACGTACGACCCGATCCATAAATATCAAATGTTAGTACTGAGGACCGTATGGCCTGATCCACAAATATCACATGTTAGTGCCGAGAAACGTACGACCCGATCAATAAATATCAAATGTTAGTGCCGATGAAAGAAAGAGAAACGAACACCTTACATACCTTATTCGTCAAGCTACCACTCAGGGAATCCTTTACCCCGATGCTCGCCTTTAACCCGAATCTATATAATGAGAAATACATCATTAATCATACTTTCCCATCAACTCATTCGTACTAGTTATCGAAGACTAATTTAGGTTATGAAAATTTGGGCAGGATCTCCCCTATATTATCTACTTCCTCCAAATACCAAAAAAACTCCCAACAATACCAAAAACATCAACAACAATATTATCAAGATCCTATATGACAAATATGTACAAATCCATCCAAAACTTTCTTCAAACCACAATCCATAAGCCAACAATACCAGCCCAACAATCTATAAATCTTATTCTCGTAAATATTCTTAAATCAATATTAATAAAGAGAGATTAATACCTTACATTTACTATAATAGTAATATCTTCAATATTTGCTTTGAATCCAAGCCACTCCAACGCAAGCCAAAACTATAATCACAGCTATACGCTACCCGTACCTCGACCAATATTCCGTCACTTGAAATTACTCAAAATCCTCACTTTTATGTTGTATATGAGCTCTCATATGTTGTTGAGTGTTTTGGGGAATTATTATGACAAAAGAGGGGTTTTAACCCTTATATAGTGGGTTGAAGTCGGTGGAAACCGACTTAAATTTGCCCTTCGCGTTCGCGGCCTTGGGTCGCATTAGCGAAGGGTTTCTCAGGGTTACCTTTCACGTTCACGGCCGTTGGGTCGCGTTCGCACAGAGTAATTTTCTTCTCTGGCGGCCTAACTTGTAACATCCATAACTCTCTACTCCGATGTCCTATCGACGATCGGTTGTTGTGTTGGAAACTAGACTTCATGAACTTCAATTTAGGCTTTTTCTTTGCTTCAAAACTTCTCATATACTAAAAGATATTCTTTCTCTAAAACTCCTCATATACTAAAAGATATTCTTTCTCTAAGTTGGGCCAAAATTTCCCCTCATATTTTCTTCAAAGTTCCAACAAATTTAATTTCCTTGATTAAATTGCCCTTGAATTCTTCCATACCTTATTATATGAACTTAAACCCTCTCAATCATGAGATAAGTGCATATAATCTCATATATTCCTGAAAGGTAGCTCGAATCTCAACATACAAAACTTCGGGATATAACAAAATAAGTGTGGGAGGGTGGTATGAAAATTGGATCTTTTGGGATTTAAAAAGGTGACAAAATCGCTCCCTCGCACCAATTTGCGGTGGAGATGCAGCTCAGCATATTGGATATGCGGTCGTATCTCCCCTCCTCTCCTTAAGGAGGAGGTTGGAAAGTGAGGGCTGACAAAAGGGTGATTTTACGGCCAGTTTACTGCATAACAAACTCAGTTTACGACCGCAAACTGGACAGCAAACTCCGACTTTCGTGAACACGCGTTCTTTTCAAATCATTTGAACTCTAATCCTTTTGGAACCTTTTTGGCACTTGTATAAAACTTCATTAACCATACAAGGGGCCCTATATCTTCCTCTCAAGGTAATTCTAAGCAATTTATAACTCAATCATACGAAATCTTCCCAAAACATGACTCAAACTCTAATTTCTTCAACGAATTTACTTTCACCGATTTATTTAACTCCAAAACCTTAAGGTACACACTTAAAATTATCAAATATCCTTATTAACCTTATAAGGGATTCATGAACACTTTAGGCTTGCATTAGTTCACTCATAATTCAAACGACAAAAAATTTCCAAGGTGTAACATTCCTCCCCCCTTAAGAACATTCGTCCTTGGATGTTAGACTCTTAGGGATTCTACAAAACATTTGCTAGAGTTTTCCTTGAAAATATGCCACTACCATATTGCCACAAGAAGACAAATATACAATGCCTCACAGGGTTGCAACAATAATAACAATAATGGTCACACACGATCAAGAAATCAACAAAAGGAAGCAATACATACCTGAAGACAATGGTGCCTCGGTCTAAACCTTCTCTGGGACTGGAAACAGATGCGGATACCTGGACTTGATATCTTACTAAACTTCCCAAGTCATTTCTTCTCTGCTATTTTTTCACCATAGAACTTTAACTAAAGCTACCTCCTTAGTTTTGAGTCTCCGAACTCGTGTTACACCTCGGAAAATTTTTTCGTCGATGTGCACTGAATAGAATAACAAAGAGCACAAGGCATACGATATTTCGATAAGTAAAGAATGACATTCGATGACCCTAGATAAGATTCCAAAGATGTTCGAGATAGGGGAAGATAGTTTTCCAAGAGAAGGCAAGACATACGATGGGTATCGGAAAGGAATTACGAGTAACAAGTTAACGAGGATTTAATGATGTCTTGGAGACGACTGATAATGTCCCTTAGATTGGTATCGAGGTGTTAAGCCAGTGCTAAGAAGGTTCCATAAGGATTGGAGATCAAACGAGTCGACGAAAGCGAGCTTCGGAACACTGGGGATTATACGGCCAAACCTACTGGCCGTATAAATTATACGGTCTATATGTTGGACCGTATAATCAGCCCAGGATGGCACATTTTACTGGACCAAACATACGGCCCGTATAAAATGTACGGACCGTATGTTGGTCCGTATATCTGGTCAGGGATAGATAGGTTCATTAAATAAGGGACCAAGTTTCATTTCATCTCATTTCCATATCACACCCCTTCTCTCTACATTTATTCCACAAGAATTCAAGAGGTATTAGTGATCAACAACAAAAACTAAGTGAATCAAGTGTAAGAAAACCCATTAAAGATCATTCAAGTCAAGAAATCTCATTGGAGATGAACTAGGGTTTCTGCTCAAGTGAAGTGTTACCAACCAAGGCTTGCTCCTACAACATCTAAGGTAAGATTTATGGTATTTCTATGGTGTTGAAGGTATTTAAGAGTTGAAATACTTGGATGTAGAAGGATATAGAAAAATGGGTCATGAATGTGGAATAGTGTCATTTTGAGTAATAGCTTGAATTGAGTTATGATTCTTATTGTGTTGTGTTATGGATATGTTATGAATGATGTTAAGAACATGAGATAGACATCGTATATGAATGAACGTAGTCGTGTGTTATGACCATGGATATGGGTGATTGGGAGCGAATTGAGAAGTATAGATAATGTGGATAAATAATGACTATTGTTATGATATTGTGGTTGTATTATTGACGTTTGGGAGTTGATATACGATATGGAGGAATGTCGTATAAATAAAGGAGAAGTTGTCCAATTTTCTCTAGTTTTAGTCGTGTATGCTAGCTATCAATTTCTAATGATAGTATGACTTAATGAAGGTAGAAACGCGAGCGTTGAAGGAGAAGGTGCAACTGGTAAATAGTTGAACGGAAAGGAATGTAAAGCTAACCCCTCTTTCATAAGGCATGGTTCTTTGGCCAATGATCTAAATCTTCTATAAGTCTATGATATCCTTCAATTGATTCTATCTTTCGAGCTATTAAGCCTATGATTCTTGATATGCTACGATTGTACTAGGTTCCTCATATGACGAGTAAGCCTATAAAGATAGATATAGTGAATGACGGTAATAGTGAGAATGATAAGGATGACGACTATAATGGTAATAGCGATGACGATAACGATGACAATGATGATAGTGATGATAATTGCAAAGATGCTTACGAGCTAGTATGTATATGTATCCATGTATGACTATTATGGAACCCCGAGCTTATGAGGCCGGGTAGAATATGTATATAATTATGTAATGCGCGCACACCTCTGCAGATGGTACGAATAACCCTGAAGCCTTAGTAGGGCCAAGTATGTGTAACCTTGAGCCTTGGTTGGCCAAGTATGTATGATAACCGAGCCTAGCCATGGTCGGGTATGTGAAACACCGAACCTTCGTGGTCGGGCATGCTATGTAAATGTTATGTATATGATATAGATATGAATATAAATAAGACTATGTATATGAATACGATTATGGTCGCAATGTAAATGAGTACGGCTACGGGCATGGATGTATGTACACGAATACACGTTAGAAATGGAAAGTCCCTATGAGAGGCAAGTAAGTGCTCATGACGATGATACAACTATCTCCCATCTTATGCTACTTCTTATGTTGCTTATTATGCTTCTATATTGATATCGATCATGCTTTACATACTCAGTACATTCCTCGTACTGACGTCCTTTTGTTTGTGGACGCTGCGTCATGCCCACAGGTGCCCAGGGAGAGAGACTTGATCCATATCTACATTCTCAGGGACTACATAGCGGAGCTCCATTTCATTCGGAGCTATAGCTTTTGGTATTGATTCTTTTGTGTATATAATTATGGTCATAGCGGGGTCCTATCTCGCCTATATGATATGACATAATCTTATTAGAGGCTCGTAGACATGTGTATATAGTTAGATGTGTTGGCCTTGTCAGCCTATATTTTGGTACATTATTTTGTTAGCCTTGTCGGCTTATGTACATTGATATGGGCATAGATGTCGATGTTGATATAATGGTATTACTGTACAATGGGATTAGTTCGACTGATAAGTAGAAATGTATGATTTAATATGTGGCTCACCTAGATGTAAGTGTCAGTGTATGATAAGGGGTGCTCGATTGGGATGGCACCGGGTGCCCGTCGCGGCCCCCTAGTCGGGTCGTGATAAAAGTGGTATCAGAGCAGTTCTGTCCTAGGGTGTGTCTACGAGCCGTGTCCAGTAGAGTCTTGGTTATGGGTGTGTTGCGCGCCACACTTATAAACAAGAGGATGCAGGCATTTTAGGAATGATTGACCTTCTTTCTTCATAACATCTTGCGATAGAGCTATGATATAAGAACTTCCTTCTCCTTAACTGTGTATTGTGTATTTCAGAGATGCCTGTAAAGAGAAAGGCTACAGCAGCCCAAAAGGGCAAGACAGAGGTAGAAAAGCGGGCTGAAACAGCACCGCCAACAGTCGTAGAGGAAAGTGAGTCCCAGAATGCGGCTCAATCTCAGTCCTCCCAGATAGTCCCTATTTTTGAGGAGCGTGAGGGAGCCTTAGCCGCGGGTCCAGCACCTCCGACTCCTCTACCGGATGCTTCAGGCCAAGATGTAAAAGAGGACATTCATTTGCTTACTCAATTGGTTGCTGCTCAGACTCAGCGGAAAAGTGCAGGGCAAGGTGAAAGGGCTGTCAGTGCAAGGGCCCGTGATTTCATTAGCTTAAAGCCTCCGGAATTCTTTGGGTCAAAGCCGGATGATGACCCTCAAAATTTTATTGATAGTATGTGGAGGACGCTTCGATTGATACATTCTTCGAACACCGAATCGGTGGAGTCAGCGTCATATAGATTGAGAGATCTCTCGATCCATTGGTACATGGTTTGGATGGCTTCACGGGGAGCCAATGAACCTCCCCCGGTATGGCAAGAATTTGTTGATGCTTTCCTCTGACACTATATGCCTCCGGAAGTTCGGCGAGCTAGAGCCGATAAGTTCTTGAATTTGAGGCAAGGTAGCATGAGTGCTCTAGAGTATTGTCTCCGTTTCAATTCTTTTGCTAGGTACGCTTCGGCCATGGTAGCGGATATGCGTGACCAAGTGCACCGATTTTGTGAAGCGCCTAGGGCCACATTTGATGGATAGGTGCTTGACTATGTCCCTTCAGGACAATATAGATATTTCACGCATTCAGGTGCATGCTCAAAACTTAGAAGAACGTCTACAGCAACAAAGAAGTGAATACGAGCATGATAGGGGAAATAGCAAGAGGGCCAGATATTCTGGTCCGATGAGTGAGTTTAGAGGCGGGCACAGACAGCAGCTTTCTAGGCATTCAAGCCATCCCACGACTAGTGTGCCTCCACGGTTTTCAGGCTAGAGATTTAATAGATCCACTCGTTCTGGGCCAAGTCAGAGCTTTTCGGGATCTCAATTTAGAGGTGATTCGGGTTAGGTGAGGTCACATGTGCCACGATGTTCCCAGTGTGGGAAGTTACATTGGGGTCCATGCCGATTGGGTTCAGAGATTTGTTATTCATGTGGCCGACCTGGCCATATTATGCGTGATTGCCCCTCAGTTCATGGTAGAGGTAGGACCCAGCCATCAGGGTCGGTAACCGGATCTTCAGCATCTGTACGCCCTATGGGACCAGGTTCACATGCGCCAGTCGGCCATGGTAGAGGCAGAGGGAGAGTTCCCAGTTCAAGCGGTCCTCAGCACCGTATTTATGCTTTGGCTGGATGCCAAGATCTTGAGTCTTCTCCTGATGTGGTCACAGGTATATTATCGGTATTTTCTCATGATGTATATGCTTTGATTGATCCGGGCTCCATATTGTCATATGTTACTCCATTTGTTGCGGGTCGATTTAGAGTCGAACTAGAGTCGATCAAACCTTTTGAGGTGTCTACACTCGTTGGTGAATCAGTAATAGCTAGCCGAGTATATAGATACTGTATAGTTGTTATTTGTGACCGTCGTACTATGGTTGACTTGCATGAGCTAAAAATGATAGACTTTGATGTCATTATGGGCATGAATTGGTTGGATTCTTGCTATGCCAATGTTGATTGTAGAATGAAAATGGTTCGCTTCTAATTTCTGGGAGAACCAGTTTTAGAATGGAAAAGGGAATACTGCGTCACCAAATGGTAGGTTTATGTCCTATCTAAAGGCAAGAAAAATGATCACAAAAGGATGTATTTATCATCTAGTCCGGGTTCAAGATGTAGAAGCCAAATCGCCAACTCTTCAGTCAGTTCTCGTAGTGAATGAATTTCCGGATGTGTTTCCGGAAGAGCTTCTAGGCCTCCCTCCTGAGCGAGAGATTGATTTTACTATTGATGTGTTGCCGGACACTAAGCCTGTATCTATTCCTCCTTATAGAATGGTACCCGTAGAATTGAAAGAGTTGAAGGAGCAATTGAAAGACTTGCTTGAGAACGACTTTATTAGCCCTAGTTCATCCCCGTGGGGAGCACCCGTATTGTTTGTTCGGAAGAAAGATGGCTCCTTGAGAATGTGCATTGACTATCGGCAATTGAATAAGGTGACGATTAAGAACAAGTATCCTCTTTCGAGGATTGATGACTTATTTGATCAATTACAAGGCGCCAAATGGTTTTCAAAGATATATTTGAGGTACGGGTATCATCAAGTGAGAGTTAGGGAGAAAGATATCCCTAAGACAGCTTTCAGAACAAGATATGGACATTTTGAGTTCCGGGTAATGTCATTTGGGCTAACTAATGCACCGGCAGTATTTATGGATTTGATGAACAATGTGTTCAGGCCCTTCCTAGATCTGTTCGTGATTGTATTCATAGACGATATCTTGGTGTATTCTAGATCCGAGGCAGAACATGTGGATCATTTGCGTACTATCCTTAGAGTTCTTCGAACTCGAGAGTTGTTTGCAAAATTCTCCAAGTGTGAGTTTTGGTTAAACTCAGTGACATTTCTAGGGCACATTGTTGCAGTCGATGGTATTCGGGTGGATATTCAAAAGATTGAGGCCATGGAGACTTGGCCAAGGCCCACAACTCTTACGGAGGTTCGTAGCTTTCTGGGCTTAGCAGGTTATTACAGGAGATTTGTTGAAGGTTTTTATTCTACTTCTGCACCACTCACAAAGGTGACCCAAAAATCAGCAAAGTTTCAATGGACAGATAGTTATGAACGTAGCTTCCAAGAGTTAAAAGGTAGATTAACTTCTGCCCCAGTCCTGACACTTCCCGAGGAATTGGAAGGATATACTGTTTATTGCGACCCTTCGGGCGTTGGGCTAGGCTGTGTGTTGATGCAACATGGTAAGGTGATTGCGTATGCTTCAAGGCAATTGCGGAAACATGAGAAAAATTATCAAACCCGTGATCTAGAATTGGTTGCAGTGGTTCATGCATTAAAGATATGGAGACATTATTTATATGGTGTCCATGTTGATATTCATATGGATCATAAGAGTCTTCAGTATATCTTCAAGCAGAAAGATTTGAATTTGCGGCAACGACGATGGTTGGAATTGCTAAAAGATTATGATGTTGATATCTTATATCACCCCGGAAAGGAAAATGTTGTGGCTGATGCTCTTAGCCGTAGATCCAAGGGAATTTTTTACGATGTACGACTAGAGAAGAGAGAAATGGCTCGTGAGCTCCAGCGGTTAGCTATCCTAGGAGTTCGAGTAGTAGACTCAGGTAGCAGGGGAACTACCATTCAGAATTCAACAGTCTCGTCGCTAGTAGCGGAAGTGAAAGAGCGACAATATGAAGATTCCATGCTAATGCATTACAGAGATACACTCCCTCAGAAGGAGGGGTCATCATTTGATATTTCAGAAGACAGAGTTCTTCGATGTCTAGACAGATTATGTGTTCCCGATGCGGTAGGTTTACGCCACCAAATATTGAGAGAAGCTTATTGTTCCCGATATTCTGTTCACCCTGGAGCGACGAAAATGTACCATGATCTTAAATATATATATTGGTGGAATGGGATAAAGAAGAATATAGCAGAATTCGTAGCCCAACGTCCCAACTGTCAACAAGTGAAAATCGAGCACTAAAAACCAAGCGGATTGTTGCAAGCTATAGAAATTCAAACTTGGAAGTGGGAAGTGATTAACATGGACTTCATTACAGGCTTACCCCGTTCTCGGCGTAAGTATGATTCTATATGGGTGATTGTAGATAGACTCACAAAGTCAGCTCATTTCTTACCAGTCAGAAAGACATATGTGGCAGAAGATTATGCAAAGCTTTATGTTAAAGAGATAGTGCGACTCCATGGTGTTCCAGTATCTATTATCTCTGATACAGGGACTCAGTTTACAGCTAATTTTTGGAAGTCCTTCCAAGAGGGTTTAGGGACCCAAGTGAGCCTTAGCACGACATTTCATCTGCAGACTAATGGACAAGCTGAATGCACCATTCACACTCTTGAAAATATGTTACGGGCATGTATGATGATTTTGGAGGTAATTGGGATGATCACTTGCCACTCATTGAATATGCTTACAATAATAGTTATCATTCTAGCATCCAAATGGCACTGTATGAGGCCTTATATGGGCGAAAGTATAGATCCCCAATTGGGTGGTTCGAGGTAGGAGAGACTAAGTTGATAGGGCCGGATTTGGTCCAGCAAGCCATAGAGAAAGTCAAGCTCATACAAGATCGGTTATTGGCAGCTCAAAGTCGTCAAAAGTCCTATGCGGATAATCGCCGAAGGGACTTAGAGTTCCAAGTGAAAGATTGGGTATTCTTGAAAGTGTCACCAATGAAGGGTGTAATGAGATTTGGCAAAAAGGGGAAGCTTAGTCCCTGGTACATTGGGCCTTATGAGATTGTGCGAAAAATTGGCAAAGTGGCCTATGAGTTAGATTTACCTCCTGATTTGGAGTCAGTTCACCCAGTTTTCCATGTCTCGATGCTTCGTAAATGTGTTGAATATCCTACTAGGATCGTGCCCGCAAGTGATGGACAAGTGAGAGAAAAGTTAACTTATGAAGAGGTACCCATTGCCATACTAGATAGGCAAGTACGGAGTCTTAGAAACAAAGAGGTGGCCTCAGTTAAGGTTTTATGGAGAAGCAATAAACGAATAGAAATGACATGGGAAGCATAGGAAATTATGAAATCCAAGTACCCGCATTTATTTCAGCCCCTAGAAGAGATCCAAGATGAGACGTCAAGATTATGAGGTATGTATGCTTTCCTTTTATGCTTTTTGGTCGTGTGTGGCCAAATTCTATTGCTATTATGTTGTGGCCCTGTGAGGCATTGTTATTATGGGTTGTGGTGACAGGATGGTAGTGCCATATTACAGGGGAAACTCTGGCGAAATTTTTATAGAATCCCTGAGGACTTAACATTCGAGCACGAATGTTCTTAAGGGGGGGGGGGGGGGAGGAAGAATGTTACACCTCGGAAAAAATTTCTGTCGATGTATAGTGAATATACTAATGAAGAGTACAAGGTACACGGTATTTCGATAAGTAAGGAATGACATTCGATGACCCTAGATAAGATTCCAAAGATGTTCGAGATAGGGGAAGAAATTTTGCCAAGAGAAGGCAAGGCATACGATGGGTATCAGAAAGGAATTACGAGTAACGAGTTAATAAGGATTTAATGATGTCTTGGAGACGAATGATAACGTCCCTTAGATTGGTATCGAGGTGTTAAGCCAGTGCTAAGAAGGTTCCATAAGGATTGGAGATCAAACGAGTCGACGAAAGCGAGCTTCGGAACACTGGGAATATACGGCCAAACCTACTGGCCGTATAAATTATATAGTCCGTATGTTGGACCGTATAATCAGCCTAGATTGGCACATTTTACTGGACCAAACATACGGCCCGTATAAAATGTATGGACCGTATGTTGGTCCGTATATCTGGTCGAGGACAGATTGGTTCATTAAATAAGGGACAAAGTTTCATTTCATCTCATTTCCATATAACACCCCTTCTCTCTGAAACATCTCTCTACATTTATTCCACAATAATTCAAGAGATATTAGTGATCAACAACAAAAACTAAGTGAATCAAGTGTAAGAAAACCCATTAAAGATCATTGAAGTCAAGAAATCTCATTGGAGATGAATTAGGGTTTTTGATCAAGTGAAGTGTTACCAACCAAGGCTTGTTCCTACAACATCTAAGGTAAGATTTATGGTATTTCTATGTTGTTGAAGGTATTTAAGAGTTGAAATACTTGGATTGTAAAAGGATATAGAAAAACGGGTCATGAATGTTGAATAGTGCCATTTTGAGTAATAGCTTGAATTGAGTTATGATTCTTGTTGTGTTGTGTTACGGATATGTAATGAATGATGTTGAGAACATGAGATAGACATCGTATATGAATGAACATAGTCGTGTGTTATGACCATGGATATGGGTGATTGGGAGCGAATTGAGAAGTATAGATAATGTGGATAAATAATGACTATTGTTATGATATTGTGGTTGTATTATTGACGTTTGGGAGTTGATATACGATATGGAGAAATGTCGTATAAATAAAGGAGATGCTATCCAATTTTCTCTAGTTTTAGTCGTGTATGCTAACTATTACATCCGGCATTTTTGCTTATTCAAAAATTCGAAATAATTTGACTTGTAATGAATAAGGCCATATTTGGACCCTACTTGGACCTTACTTGGGATGAATGTGTCGGCTATGAATACGTTGGTGTGGAATTACGAATGGAGGCCAAGGGAAAAAATTGGAATTTTAGAAATTTGCTCCATGAATTACAATTAATTAGCCAACAATTAGGCTCAAAAAAAAAAAAGAAATAAGGCCCAAAAGGGAAGGCCCAACCGGCCATACAAGGATCCAAGCCCATGGATTAATTAATTTCCATGTGACATTATATAATTGGCCATATCCTTAGAACATTCAAGAACAAACAAGAAAAACCAAGAACAAAAGAAAGAAGAGGAGCATTTCGGGTGAGAGGAGAAAGAGGGAAAGAAAAAGAAAAAAAAATTCTAGCCCTTCAATCTTGAACCCAAAAATTGTAATTTTGGTGTAATACTACTAAGTGCAAGGTCCTCTAAAAGGTGGTATAAGTATCTTGGCAAGAAAGTGATTTTTGTAGCAAGTGAAGAACTTGAAGGAAAGGTAAGAATCAATTCATTTTCTTATGTTATGAGGTTTGGTTGATGTTGTGATATGTAGAAATGAGTAGAGTTTACGAAAATATGGAAGTTTGCAAAGTGGGTGTGTTTGTATGAAAGTGGCCGTGTATGTATGTTAATTTATGGATATAATGAGTTGAATTTTTATGTTGTAATCTAGTTGTGGTTAGGGTGGAATTTGTATTGGAATTGAAAGTTGAAAGAATTTAGTGGAAGTCGGAAAAGTAAGGTGTGGCCGTGTGGTATTATGTTGATTATGGAATGTGAACTAAATTTTGTTAGTATGTTAATTGTGTTAATTGTGAAGTGAATGAAAGAGTAATGGTTTTTGTTGTTATGGAAAAATGGTTATTAAGTTGTAGAAGGAAAACATGCAAGTTTATTATAATTATGTAAATTTGGAAGTGAAAGTAGGAAGATGCGAATTATGGTTATCATTGATGAAGTTGGAAGGTAAGAATATGTTATGGATGTTTATACTAAAAGATTGGAAGTTGTGTGTGAAATATGCCCTTGGTAGGAAACTTGTATATTGCGTATATCTTATGTATATCTTGTGAAAATGGTATGATATGCCTCCGAAATATGTTGTAATGATCTTGATAAGTGTTGAATATGAAAATGGTAGGGTTGGTTTGGAAGTGTAAGGTTGAAATGAGAGATGACTAGTTATGCCATACCTTGTATTTTGTGATATATGTTGTTGTCATCGACGTTGTTTCTGGGTTGCTGTGTTGATATATTAAGCCCAACTAAGTCTCGGGGATGATATATATATAGGGGAAATGCTGCCGAAATTTCGGTAGGCAAGTATGTAACAAGTTTGGATTATTGAAAAGTTTGAAATTAACAATTGGTAAACTTGACCATTTCTAGATTTTTTACGAGATTGGAGTGGAAGCCAAGCGAGCGTAAGGCGCAATCGAGGTATGTAAGGCCTTTCCCTTTATTCTTAGGCATGTTCTGGATGTGATAGGCTCGGCCGCGAGCCTTAAGTACGACTCCGTTCCTCGGAATTCGAGACGGAAATCCGCTCCAATTCCTTCAGTACAATTGAAACCCTTTTCTTATAAAATGCCTTCAAAGTGAACTTTAGCACGAAACCTTCCCAAACGGAGTCGGAACACTTCCAGATGATCATGGATGACCTCATAAGGTATACTATCGGTAATTTACATATGTCGCCTCGAGTTGACCCGAGGCGGGCCCACGAGGCCCGATACCTTCTGTATGATCTTAATTACCTTAATTCTGTCCGATTTTCTCAGAAAACATCTGGACTACTATTTTGATCACATTATGACTGTTTTTATACAAATCTTATAAAATAACTCTTGACATCTGGAAATCTGGTCCTGGTTATAATCTGTCGTGCCTCCCCAAGTGACGTGTAGGCGCGTAGTCTGAAAACTATCCGAATACTTTGGTTCGATCGGCCAGTTGGCCTACTTCCGTTCTGTTGATTCTGTATGACGATCTATATGTATGTGGTTTCTCATCAATCAGTTCGTGCACATGCTATGATTCCTTTCACCGGATCCCGGGCCGGTACGTATTTCGTGCGGTGGGCCGCCGAGCCCCATATGTGAATTCCGAAGTATGATGTGTCCGGTTCCGGGGTACTGTGTTATATGTCCGTCCCCGGTTACCGAGGATATAATACGAAGTATGATGTGTCCGGGCTCGGGGTGCTGTGTTATCTGTCCGCCCCCGGGTACCGTGGTTATGTTATGATGAGTGACGGAGATCGGAGAAGAATTTCTGATATCTGACGTGTTGTGGTGCCAACGGCAGGAGTGGTGACCATGTTCTTGTACCCTATGTGTGATTTTGTCTGTCTGTATGACTTATGATTCTGTCTATCCGTCCGGATTATCTGTCCGACTGGTTATGATTCGGTCTGTCCGTCCGGATTATCTATCCGACTGGTTGTGATTCTGTCTGTCTGTCCGGATTATCTGCCTGACGGGTTACGATTCCATCTGTCCGTCTGGATTATCTGACCGACGGGTTTCTATTCCGTATGTCCGTATGGATCCCGATTCTGTATGTCCGCATGGACTCTGATTCTATCTGTCTGGACTATGATCCTGTCCGTTTGTCGGGACTATGACTCTGTCCGTCCGGCTTATGAGCCTATCTATTATATTTCTGTGCTTCCGGTCCAGATCATGATTATGTTTGATATATTTCTGCTTTACATACTCGGTACATTTTTCGTACTGACCCCCGGTTCTTCGGGGGCTGCGTTACATGCCCGCAGGTACAGGCGCACTTGGTGATACACCGCCAGTCTAGGGCTCGGATTCTGCTATTCTGAAGAGCTCCTTCGATCCGGAGCAAATACCTTTGGTATATATATCTTCTGTTATCTGTAGACTCTGTATGTATGGTATTCTGGGGTACGGCGGGGCCCTGTCCCGTCATATGATTCAGTATGTCTGTAGAGGCCTGTAGATAGATGTTTGGGTTACGGGTTTCGTCTGTATGTTAGCCTTATCGGCTTATCTGTAAATGTCTGCATGTTCAGGTATATACATATATATGTTCGCGCGCGTGCCGTATCTGTATCAGCCTGATTCTGTAAACATCTATTTAAAGAAAAGAAAATCTGAGTGGTACGAAATTCGGTCAAGTAGGTATGTACGGGTACCCAGTTAGGGTACCAGTCACGGCCCATGGGGTTGGGTCGTGACACTAACTATCGATTTCTAATGATAGTATGACTTAATGAAGGTAGAAACGCGAGCGTTGAAGGAGAACGTGCAAGTGGTAAATAGTTGAACGGAAAGGTATGTAAGGCTAACCCTTCTTTCATAAGGCATTGTTCTTTGGCCAATCATCTAAATCTTCTATAAGTCTATGATATCCTTCAATTGATTCTATTTTTCGAGCTATTAAGCCTATGATTCTCGATACGCTACGATTATACTAGGTTCCTCATATGACGAGTAAGCCTATAAAGATAGATGTATTGAATGACGATAATAGTGAGAATGATAAGGATGACGACTATAATGGTAATAACGATGACGATAACGATGACGATAACGATGACAATGATGATAATAACAAAGATGCTTACGAGCTAGTATGTATATGTATCCATGTATGACTATTATGGAACCCCTAGCTTATGAGGCCGGGTAGAATATGTATATAATTATGTAACGCGCGCACACCTCTGCAGATGGTACGAATAACCTTGAAGCCTTAGTAGGGCAGGTATGTGTAACCTTGAGCCTTGGTTGGCCAAGTATGTATGATAACCGAGCCTAGCCGTTGTTGGGTATGTGAAACACCGAACCTTCGTGGTCGGGCATGCTATATAAATGTTATGTATATGATATAGATATGAATATAAATAAGACTATGTATATGAATACGATTATGGTCTTAATGTAAATGAGTACGGATACGGGCATGGATGTATGTACACGAATACACGTTAGAAATGGAAAGTCCCTATGAGAGGCAAGTAAGTGCTCATGACGATGATACAACTATCTCCCATCTTATGCTACTTCTTATGTTGCTTATTATGCTTCTATATTGATATCGATCATGCTTTACATACTCAGTACATTCCTCGTACTGACGTCCTTTTGTTTGTGGACGCTGCGTCATGCCCACAGGTGCCCAGGGAGAGAGACTTGATCCATAGCTACATTCTCAGGGACTACATAGCGGAGCTCCATTTCATTCGGAGCTATAGCTTTTGGTATTGATTCTTTTGTGTATATAATTATGGGCATAGCGGGGTCCTGTCCCGCCTATATGATATGACATAATCTTCTTGGAGGCTCGTAGACATGTGTATAGTTAGATGTGTTGGCCTTGTCGGCCTATATTTTGGTACATTATTTTGTTAGCCTTGTCCGCTTATGTACATTGATATGGGCATAGATGTCGATGTTGATATAATGGCATTACTGTCCAATGGGATTAGTTCGATTGATAAGTAGAAACATATGATTTAATATGTGGCTCACCTAGATGTAAGTGTCAGTGTATGATAAGGGGTGCCCGGGTGGGATGGCACCGGGTGCCCGTCGCGGCCCCCTAGTCAGGGTCGTGACAACTCGTCTATCTAGAATCGCAATGGGAACTTCTTCATAGGACAACTGCTTAGTAACTTTGACATCATCTAGGGGCACAATTCTAGAAGGATCTTCAATACGCTTGCGAGGCATTGACACTTGCAAAACTGGGCGAGCCGACTCTAAGTCTGAAGGTAGATCTTACTCAAAAGCCACCTGGCCTATCTTACGCACAATCTTGTAAGGACTAATATATCGACGACTAAGCTTTCCCTTCTTACCAAATCTCATCACACCTTTCATAGGTGACACCTTCAAGAGTACCCAATCATTAACTTGGAATTCTAAGTCTCGTCGGCGATTATTTGGTTAAGATTTCTGACGACTCTGAGCTGCCAATAATTGATTCTGAATGAGCTTGACTTCTTCCACTGCTTGCTGGATCAAATCTGGCCCTATTAACTTATTCTTCCCTAATTCAAACCATCCAATTGGTGATCTACACTTGTGCCTATATATAGCCTCATACGGGCCATCTGGATGCTGGGGTGATAACTATTGTTATATGCACTACTCCATGAGTGGTAAGGGATCATCCCAACTACCTTAAAAGTTTATCATGCATGCCCTTAGCTTATCTTTGAGGTTCTGAATGGGAAGCTAAGCTTCTCCATCAGTCTGGGGATGAAATGCAGTACTAAGACTCACTTAAGTCCGCAAACCAATTTGAAAAGACCTCCAAGAATTAGCTATAAATTGCGCTCCACTATCAGAAGTAATGGATACTGGAACACCGTAGAGTCGTACTATCTCCTTGATATAAGCTTTTGCATAATCTTCAGCTGAGTCCGTAGTTATGGCTGGTAGAAAATGAGCTCACTTCGTAAGTCTATCCACAATTACCCATATAGAATCATACTTGCACTGAGAACGAGGCAAGCCTGCCACGAAATCCATATTAATTACCTCTCATTTTCAAGCCGGAATTTCCATGACTTGCAATAATCCACCGGGTTTTTGGTGCTCAATTTTTACCTGTTGACAGTTAAAACATTGAGCTATGAACCTTTCTATGTCTTTCTTCATTATATCCCACTAATATATGGATTTAAGATCATGATACATTTTCATCGCTCCCGAATAAACGGAATAACGGGAACAATGGGCTTCCTCCAAAATCTGGTGATGTAATCCTGCAACATCAGGAACACATAAGCTGCTTCTATATCTGAGGAATCCATCAGTAGAAATCTCAAATAGTAACTTTTTCTTCTTAGGAAGTGTATCTCTATAATAAATTAACATGGGGTCCTCATATTGGTGCTTCTTCACCTCCACTACTAAAGATGAGACAACTGAATTATGGACAGTGATTCCCGTATTGCCTGAGTCCATCAAGCAAACTCCTAGGCTGGCTAGCTGTTGAAGCTCATGAGCTAACTCCCTCTTCTCCGGATGAACATCACATATACTGCCCTTGGATTTGTGGCTAAGAGCATCAGCTACTACATTCACCTTTCTAGGATGATATAAGATACTCACATCATAATCCTTCAATACCTTCAATGACCGTCTTTGCCATAGCTTCAACTCCTTCTGCTTGAAAATACACTGGAGACTCTTGTGGTATGTAAAAATATCAACATAAACGCCATATAAATAATGTCTCCACATCTTCAATGAATGAATAACCGCAGCTAACTCTAGGTCATGGGTCAAATAGTTTTTCTCATGTTTTCGCAACTACCTTAAAGCATAAGCAATAACTTTACTGTGCTGCATCAACACATAACCTAACACCACACCTGAAACATCAAAATAAACAACATAGCCCTCTGATCCTTCTGGAAGTGTCAGGATCGGGGCCGAAGTCAATCTGTTTTTCAACTCCCAAAAACTGCGCTCACAAGCATCCATCCACTGAAATTTTGCTGATTTCTGAGTTAGCTTCGTCAGTGTTGCAAAAACAGAAGAAAATCCTTCTACAAAGTTTCTGTAGTAACCGGCCAACCCCTGAAAACTATGAACCTCCATAGGTGTTATAGGCCTTGGCCAAGTTTTCACAGCTTCAATCATCTGGGTATCAACTCGAACACCATCAACTGAAATAATATGCCGAGAAAAGATACAGAATTCAACTAGAACTCATATTTTGAAAACTTTGCATTTAGTTCCCGAGTCTTAATAACTCTAAGGACAGCATGTAAATGATCCGCATGTTCTGCCTCGGATCAAGAGTATACCAGGATATCATCGATGAACACAATAACAAATAGATCTAGGAAAGGCCTGAACACATGATTCATCAAATTCATGAATATCGCCGGTGCATTGGTCAATCCAATTGACATTACTCAAAACTCGAAATGATCATATCTAATTCTGAAGGCTGTCTTCGGAATGTCCTCTTCCCTAACTCTCACTTGGTGGTACCCCGATCTCAGATCTATCTTTGAGAACCATTTGGCACCCTGTAACTGATCAAATAAATCATCAATCCTTGGAAGTGGATATTTACTCTTTATTGACACCATATTCGACTACCTCTAGTCAATTCACATTCGCAAGGAACCATCTTTCTTTCTTGCAAACAGCATAGGTGCTCCCGATAGCGACGAACTAGACCTAATAAAACCTTTTTCTAGCGAATATTTTAATTTCTCCTCCAGCCCTTTCAATTCTGCAGGAGCCATCCTATAAGAAGGAATAGATATGGGCTTAGTATTCGGTAACACAACAAGGGAGAAATCAATCTCCCGAAAACTAGAAACTAACCATTTTTGTTCTGCAAT
Source organism: Lycium barbarum (assembly GCF_019175385.1). Taxonomy (NCBI): domain Eukaryota; kingdom Viridiplantae; phylum Streptophyta; class Magnoliopsida; order Solanales; family Solanaceae; genus Lycium; species Lycium barbarum. Next base: position 84,078,577 of record NC_083343.1, read on the forward strand.
CAGCATTGGCATAACAGGATGCCAACCAATCGATACCCATAATGACATCAAAATCTACCATTTCCAGCTCAATCAAATAAGCCAGTGTCTGGTGGTCGTAACCACAACCACACAATTTCTATATACCTGCCTAGCTATCACTGGGTGACCAACAGTGTAGACACCTCAAAAGGTTTGATTGGCTCAAGTTTCACCCCAATACAATCAGCAATATAAGGAGTAACATGTGACCCATAGAACCCGGATCAATCAATGCATATACATCTATTACATCTTAGAAATTTCGAGTCGTTTGAATTATGAGTAGACTAACGCAAGCCTAAAGTGGACATCAAGTCCTTAAGGAGGGTATTTGATAACTTTAAGCGCGTACCGTAAGGTTTTGGAGTCATATGAATCGGTGGAATTAAGTTCGTTGAAGGAAGTGGAATTTGAGTCATGTTTTGGGAAGATTTCACAACAATTGAGTTATACTTTGTTTATTAATTCCTTGGGGGGGGGGGGGATATAGGTCCCCTTAAATGGTTAATGAAGTTTATACAAGTACCAAGAGGTTCCATAAGGATTGGAAGGATTAGAGGTTAAAAATGAATCAAAGAGAGCAAGTTAGCGGGAGGGCAGTTTGACGGTCCATTTGATGGACCATATGGTATTTGATGGCCCGTAAAATGGTGAAGCCACCATCGTGAAACATTCGCAGAGAGGCTTGTTTTGTTGGGCTATTTAACGGTCAATTTGACAGACCGCAGGACGTTTGACGGTTCGTCAAAGTGGCCGTCAAATTTCCCGATCGGATTTTAAGTGACGCTTTATATATTTCATTTTACCTCATTTGGGTTCATTATTTCCCCATTTCAGATCCTAGAGATCTTCAAATACCTCTCCCTAAATTTATAAACTAATCCATGCTAAATCCAAGATGATCAAGAGATTCAAGTGCTAGGAAGCTTAATAGGGTTTGTTAAGCTCAAGATTTCCTTTAGTGTTGATGTTGGGGGTTTCACTCTAGTGGAGTAATTTGATCCAAGGCTTGTTCTTGTGTGATTAAGGTAAATTTTACATTTATTGCATATAGTTAAAGTTTTTTTATTGTTATATAATTTTGTTGGAGGAAGAAAAATGAAAGGAAAGTTCAATTATGAGTTTGAGGATATTTTGAGCTATAAATTAACTTGGAATTATAATTCTTGGCATGTTATGAGTATAATATTTTTGTGGGTGGTAATGATGATGTTAAGGAAGTGTTATATACAAGTGTATATGGGGTTGTGTTGAAATTATTTTTATGAGTGATTACGAAATGGAGTTTTGGGGATTGAATGGAGCCTAATTTGAATGAAGTCTCTTAATTGTGGTATTGTTGATAATGTCATTACTGATTGAGGGTTGTTCTGGAATTTGGTAGAACTAGATGAAATAGGGTAAATGCTGCCCAATTTTCGCTAGCTCATGAATTATACTAGCTTGAAATTAAGGGTGTCTTTGAGACCTAACCTTGGTATGAACCCTCTTGAATGTAGATCCTTCGGGCTTTGGAGTAGAACTTTAAGTAGTTAAGAAGACATAAATGTATGTAAGGCTAACCCTTCTTTCTTAAGGCATGATTCCATTGTTGTGCACCTAGATGTGAAATCCATAATGTCTTCCATGATGACTCTATTCCTAGAAGTGCTAAAGCTCATAGTTCTTGATACTCTTATGATGCAATTGATCTCGTCCTACGATAGTTGGTCTTTTAAGGAAAGTTATTGTGATGAGGATGATGATGATGCTTTTACTTGTGTATTCATATATATATATATATATATGTGTGTGTGTGTGTGTGTGTGTGTGTGTGTGTGTGTGTGTGTGTGTGTGTCAGGCTATGTGGTGACACCGAGCCTATATGGCCGGTTACGATATCAATCACGCACACACCACTGATCAGTTGGGTACGGATAACACCGAGCCTAGTTAGATGAGAGGTAGGGAAAAATATATTCCTAGATAGCCTTCAGAACTAGATATGGTCATTTCGAGTTCCGGGTAATGTTTTTTGGCCTAACTAATGCACTAGCAGTATTCATGGATTTGATGAACAATGTGTTCAGGCCGTTCCTAGACTTGTTTGTGATTGTGTTCATCGACGATATCCTGGTATATCCTCGGTTCGACGCAGAACATGCAAATTATTTACGTACTGTCCTTGAGTTCTTTAGGCTCGGGAGCTATTTGCAAAATTTTCAAAGTGTAAGTTTTGGTTGAATTCAGTAACCTTTCTGGGGCATATTATTTCAGTTGATGGCATTCGGGTGGATACCCAGAAGATTGAAGCTGTAAATGCTTGGCCGAGGCCTACGACACCTACGAACCACAAGGGCCTTCAGTATATGTTAAAGCCGAAAGAGTTGAATTTACGGCAAAGGAGATGGTTGGAGTTGTTGAAAGACTACGATGTTAGCATTCTATATCACCCAGGGAAGGCGAACGTCGTAGCTGATGCTCTTAGCCATAGATCTATGGGTAGCCTATGTGATGTTCAGCCAGAGAAAAGAGAGTTAGCTCGTGAGCTCCAGCAGCTAGCCAGCCTAGGGGTTCAGGTAAAGGACTCGGGCAATATGGGAGCTACCATTCAGAATTCAGTTGTCTCGTCACTAGTACTTGAGGTGAAAGAATGCCAGTATGAGGATCCCATACTAGTTCATTACCGGAATACACTTACTCAGAAGAAAAATTCATCCTTCGAGGTTTCTGCAGATGGAGTTCTCCGATGTCGAGGTAGGTTATGTGTCCCCGATGTTGTAGGATTACATCGTCAGATTTTAGAAGAAGCCCATTGTTTCTGTTATTTTATTCATCCCGGAGCAACGAAAATGTACAATGATCTTAAATCCATATATTGGTGGAGTGGAATGAAGAAAGACATAGCAAAATTCATGGCTTAATATACTAACTGCCAGCAGGTGCAGATCGAGCATCAAAAGCAGGGCGAATTGTTGCAAGCTCTGGAAATTCCGATTTGAAAATGGGAAGTGATTAATATGGATTTCATCGCAGGCATACCTCATACTCAGCGTAAGTATGATTCTTATATAGGTAATTTTGGATAGACTTACGAAGTCAGCTCATTTCCTACCAGTCAGAACTATATACGCAGCTGAAGATTATGCAAAGTTTTCTGTCAAAGAGATAGTACCACTCCATGGTGTTCCAGCATCTATTATTTACGATAGAGGGACACAGTTTACAACTAATTTTTGGAAGTCCTTCGAAGAAGGTGTGGGGACTCAGGTGAGTCTTAGTATAGCATTTCATCCACAGAGTGATGGACAAGCTGAGTTTACCATCAAGACTCTCAAGGATATGCTACGGGCGTGTGTGTTAGATTTTAGAGGTAGTTGGGATGGTCACTTACCGCTGATCGAGTTTGCTTATAACAACAGTTATCATTCCACCATCTAAATGGCCCAGTATGAGGCTTTATATGGGTGCAAGTGCAGATCGCCAATTGGGTGGTTCGAAGTTGGAGAAGCTAAATTAATAAGGCCAGACTTGATCCAACAAGCCATAGAGAAGGTCAAGATTATCCAGGATCAATTATTAACAACTTAGAGTCGTCAAAAATATTATGCAAATAATGGTCGACGATACTTAGAGTTCCAAGTAAAGGACTAGGTATTCTTGAAGGAGCGTCGATGAAGGGCGTCATGAGGTTTGGTAAGAAGGGCAAGCTTAGTCCTCGGTACATTGGGCCATACAGGATGGTGCGCAAAGTAAGACAGGTGGCTTATGAGTTAGATTTACCTTCGGATTTGGATTCAGTCTATCCAGTTTTCCATGTATCGATGCTTCATAAGTGCATTGGAGATCCTTCTAGAATTTTACCTCTAGATGATGTCCAGGTCACCGAGCAATTGTCCTACGAAGAAATTCCCATTGCGATTCTAGATAGACAAGTTCGGAGACTCAAAACCAAAGATGTTGCTTCAGTTAAAGTCTTATGGAGAAATAATTATAGAGAAGAAATGACTTGGAAAGATAAGGAATATATGAAGTTCTGGTAGCAATATTTATTTCCACTGCCAGAGGAGATTCAGACAGTGGCACCATTGCCCTCAGGTATATAATGCTTTCTTTCGATGATTTTTTTGTCGTGTGTGGCCATTGTTGTTGTTGTAGTTATAGCCCTGTGAGGTGATGTATAATTTGGGTTGCTATGACAGGATGGTAGTGGCATATTACAGGGGAAAATCTGGCAAAATTTTTGTAGAATCCCTAAGAATCTAACATTCGAGGATGAATGTTCCAAAGGAGGGAGGAATGTTACATCTTGGAAATTTTGAGTCGTTTGAATTATGAGTAGACTAAGGCAAAAATAAAGTGGACATGAAGTCCTTATAAGTTTAAGGAGGGTATTTGATAACTTTAAGCGCATACCTTAAGGTTTTCGAGTCATATGAATCGGTGGAATTAAGTTCATTGAAGGAAGTGGAATTTGAGTCATGTTTTGGGAAAATTTCGCATCAATTGAGTTATACTTTGTTTAGTAATTCCTTGAGAGGGGGAACTATAGGTCCCCACAAATGGTTAATGAAGTTCTATACAAGCACCAAGAGGTTCCATAAGGATTGGAAAGATTATAGGATAAAAACGAATCAAAGAGAGCCAGTTAGCGGGAGGGAAGTTTTACGGTCCCTTTGACGGACCGTAGGGTGTTTAACAACCCATCAAATGGTGGAGCAACCACTGTGAAACAGTCATAGAAAGGCCTGTTTGGTTGGGCTATTTGACGGTCCATTTGACGGTCCGTCAAAGTGGCTGTCAAATTTCTCACGGGATTTTAAATGACGCTTTATATATTTCGTTTTACCTCATTTGGGTTCATTATTTCACCATTTCAAATCCTAGAGCTCTCCAAAACCTCTCCCCAATTTTATGAACTAATCCATGCTAAATCCAAGAAGATCAAGAGATTCAAGTGCTAGGAAGCTTACTAGGGTTTGTGAAACTCCAGATTTCCTTTGGTGTTGATGTTGGGGGTTTCACTCTAGTGGAGTAATTTGATCGAAATCTTGTTCTTGTGTGATTAAGGTAAGTTTTATATCTATTGCATATAGTTAAAGTTGTTTGATTGCTAAATAATTTGGTTAGAGGAAGAAATATGAAAGGAGAGTTCAAGTATGAGTTTTAGGATATTTTGAGCTATAAATTAACTTAAATTATAATTATTGGCATGTTATGAGTATAATCTTGTTGTGGGTGGTAATGATGATGTTGAGGAAGTGTTGTATACAAGTGTATATGGGGTTGTGTTGAATTATTGTTATGAGTGATTATGAAAAGGAGTTTTGGGGATTGAATGGAGCCTAATTTGAATAAAGTCTCTTAATTGTGATATTGTTGATAATGTCATTGTTGATTGGTGGTTGTTTTGGAATTTGGTAGAAGTAGATGAAATAGGGGAAATGCTGCCCAATTTTCGCTAGCTCATGAATTATACTAGTTTTAAATTAAGAGTGTCTTTGAGACCTAGCCTTGGTATGAACCCTCTTGAATGTAGATCCTTCGGGCGTTAGAGGAGAACGTTAAGTAGTTAAGAAGACATAAAGGTATGTAAGGCTAATCCTTCTTTCTTAAGGCATGATTCCATTGTAGTGCACCTATACGTGAAATCCATAATGTCTTCAATGATGACTCTATTCCTAGAAGTGCTAAAGCTCATAGTTCTTGATACCATTGATCTCGTCCTACGATAGTTGGTCTTTTAAGAAAAGGTATAGTAATGAGGATGATGATGTTGGTTTTACTTGTGTATTCATATATATATATATATATATATATATATATATATATATATATAAGGCTATGTGGTGACACCAAGCTTATATGGCTGGGTACAATATCTATCGCGCGCACACCATTGATCAGTTGGGTACGGATAACACCAAGACTTGTTATGGCCGGGTACGGATGACACCGAACCTACATAGTCAGGTACAATATTACTATATGTATATGTAAATGTATGGAACGTATTCTTTAGAAAAACGGTGAGTAAGTATGATGTATGTCTTAAGAGGTGTAAATGGCTCTTCTATCTTATGTTATCCTTTTATCTTCTTATCATGGTACTACTTATGCTTTACATACTCAGTACATTATTCGTATTGATGTCTTTTTTGTTTATGGATATTGTGTTCATGCCAGCAGGTGGACAGGGAGAGTGACTCAACCCTTAGGCTGCTTCATCAGAGATTGCCTAGCGAAGCTCCATTTGACTCGGAGTTGATGTCGTTGGTACTATTCTTTTATGTACATACATGGGCATGGCGGGGTCCTGTCCCATATTTATGATGTTAAATAATCTTTGTAGAGGCTTTCAGACAGTTGTGTATAGCTAGATATCTCTCAACCTTGCTGGCTCATATTTTTTGTATATTATTTTGATACCCTTGTCGGCTTGTGTATATGTATGGGCGTAGTTGATGATGTTGGTATAAAATTTCCTTAGTCCGTTAGAATTTGTATTATTGATGTATAGGAATTACGAGTTAGCCATCTGACTTACCTAGATATGATTGGGAAGGTATGATGGGAGGTGCTTGGTGGGATAGTTCTGGGTGCCCGTCTCGAACGTCTGGTTGGGTCGTGACAACATCATAAGAGAATATTGATAATATAACTTTGACAATATCGGGGAAAGACTCAAGATCCTGTCGCTTAGCGAGTGCATAGATGCGATTCTGAGGACCACTCGAACTGGATGCTCCTCCTCTACCCCTACCACGGCCTGCTGGTGTCTGTGAGCTTTGCCCTAGAGGGAGTACAAAAGATGAAAAACTAGTTGTTGATCCTGTAGGTTGGACCCTACCTCTACCACCTTTTGATGGATAGTCACGCTTGATATGGCCTGGCTGGGCACAGGCATAGCAAACATTTAAACCTAATCGGTACGGTCCCCCACCACAAGTTACCACACAGAGTACATCGTTTGTATAGGTGGTCTCGTCTGACTGGAACCACTCCTAATCTGAGAACTGGGAACTGTGTAACTCTGAGCTGGCCCAGAATAAGTGGGTCTATCAAACCTGGGTCTAGGATACTGTGGAGCTGCATTAGCTGCTGAATGAGCTGAGCGTTTAGAGAACTACTGCCTTAGGCCACCTCTGAACTCACTGTCAAACCCTGAAATCCTGACCCTCTTGCTCTAACCCCTTTCACCATAGCCGGAACCCTGTCGCTAAGCTTGAGTGGCCACTAACTGGGCTAGAAAAAGGATGGCCTCTCTTATCTATTGGCCTGAGGCATCTAGTGGAGGAACTCGGGGTGTTAGAGCTGGAGCCGAGGCTCCTTCGTGCTCCTCTGAAATAGGTGGAGTATGAGAGGTTTGAGATGGAACCTCATTCTGGGACCCATCCTCCTCTATGTTTATCGGTGGTTCCTGCTCAGTCCTCCCACCTTCCACTATCTTGCCCTTCTGCGCCGTTGTTACTTCTCTCTTCATAGGCATCGCTAAAAAGGTAACACACGATTAGGAAAGAGAAATTCTTATATAATGGCTCTATCGGAGGATCTACGATAAAGAAGAAAGGTCAATCATTCCTAAATGCCCCGCAACCTCTTGTTTATAAGTGTTGTGTGCTTCATATCCATAAACAAGACTCTACTGGACACGGCTCATAGACACACCCTAGGACGAATTGCTCTGATACCACTTTTGTCACGACCCAACTAGAGGGCCATGACGGGTACCCGGAGCTAACCTACCGAGCACCTCTTAGCATACTTCTCGTTATCATTCTAGGTGGACCATGAAAGGTAACTTATGAATATCATAATCTTAAAGGGCGTGAGTCCGCAATAATAGTGGCTCTCTATATGAACATCATCAACTAAGCCCATATATATAGATATACATACAAGCCAACAAGGCTGCAAAAAATGATAAATAGGAAATGAAACGATAAGGTTTCAGGACATCTAATCATACATATCTGTCTACGAGCCTCAACAACAATTGCATGGCAGCACAAGGACGGGACAGGACCCCGCCATGCCCATATGTACACAAAAGAATAGTACCACCAGACTGTAGCTTCGAGGCAAATGGAGCGCTCCTGAGATTTAGCTGATGAAGCACCTAAGAATCTGGTCCGTCTCTCTGCCTACCTGCAGGCATGAATGCAGCATCCACAAGAAAAAGGACGTCAGTACAAATAATGTACTGAGTATGTAAGGCATGAATAACAATATAATAAGAGATATGAAAAGTAGCATGATGTAACAAAAATAACCTGCACATCTGAATGCCTCTTCAGACGGATATCATGCATGCTCAACTTTAGAAAAATAAACCATCTCATACATACATACATATACAGTATACTGCCTGGCCATAGGCGCGGTGTTATCACCATGTATATATATTGTTGCGAAATGTGCCGCTCGATCCATATATCATATCATCATTATATATATTGCTGCGGAATGTACAGCCCGATCCATATATATATATATTGTTGTGGAACGTGTAGCCCGATCCATATATCCCGCGTCCGGGTATCTTGCGTCCGGGATGATATCATAAGCTGCCCACTGCAGTGATGTGTCTGCCCGATCGCCTATAGGTAGGCACGATGTTATACTTCCCGGCCATGTAGGCGCTGTGTTATACTACCCAGCCATGTAGGTGCGGTGTTATAAACATCCATATATATGTATATATATATAGCATGCATGAGAGCCCAATGAAACACTACTACTCTATCGGAGTGGCGTAAGGTCGGTAAACCTTCATTTTCTATTATGGAGTCATCATCATCGCTATATGTCACCTTGGAAGAACAATTATTATAAGATGAGGTCAAAAACAATGAATACAATCGATAATCATGTGAGAAGATCAATAATATCATGAGAACATTAAGAAATTTAAGCTTTGGCATCTCTAGAATCGAAGTCATCATTATCATCACAAAGAATATTATCATCAATATTATGAAAATCATGAAAATTATGAGCTTCTAGGAAAAGGAATGTTGTGGATATCATGTGTAGGTTCACAACTAAGAATCATGCCTTTAGAAAGAAAAGGTTTAGCCTTACATACCTTTATGTCTCCTTAATTAGTTAGCGTTCTCCTGCCAAGCCCGTAAATCCACATTCAAGAGGATTTTACTAAAGGTTAAGTCTTAAAAATAGCCATAAGTTCAAACTAGAGCAACTAAGGAGCTAACAGAAATTGGGCAGCACTTCCCCAATTTTAGCGACTTCCACCATATTAAAAAACAACCCCCAAAACAAAAATAACAATATCCACAATATCATAATCAAGAAGTTATATTCAATTTAATCTCAAATTTATCCAAAATCCCTTTTTAAGTTCATCTCATAGTCATCTTCTTTATTTTAACCCTTTATGAGTTCTCCACTTTCATTCTTTTCCTTTCCAAGGGTTACTAAACCTTTACATCAACTCAATAATGTAAATAATAGGAAGAATATACCTTATAATTGAAGAATTTCACCTTTCCCAACTCTTTCCACGATTAAGTTCATCACCACCTTGAAGAAAAACAAGAACAATCACCTTCAATGGATTCTCTTGGGGTTTTGATGTTGATATTCTCTCTTGATGGTGTGAAAAGGTTTGGAAGGTTATGGAACCTTCAATAAATCTAAATAACTCCTTAGAGGTGTGGGGAAATAAGTGTGGGAGGATGGTAGGAAAATGGGATATTTTGGGATTTAAAAAGGAGACAAAATCGCTCCCCCGCACCAATTTGCGGTGGAGATGCGGCTCAGCATATTGGATATGCGGCCGCATCTCCTATCCTCTCCTTAGTTAGGAGGTTGGGAAGTGAGGGCTTCCAAAAGGGTGAGCTTGCGGCCAGTTTTCTACACAGCAAACTCAGTTGCGGCCGTAAACTGAACTACAAACTCCGACTTTTGCGAAAACGCGTTCTTTTCGATTTGGTTGGCCTCCAATCCTTTTGGAACCTTCTTGGCACTTGTATAAAACTTCAATAACCATACAAGGGTCCATATAGCTTCCCCTCAAGGTAATGATAAGCAGTGTATAACTCAATGATACGAAATCCTCCCAAAACATGACTCGAACTCCGATTTCTTCAACGAACTTACTTTCACCGAATCAATTAACTCCGAAACCTTAAGGTACACAATTAAAATTATCAAATATACTTATTAACCTTATAAGGGATTCATGTTCACTTTAGGATTGTGTTAGTTCACTCATAATGCAAACGACACAAAATTTCCAAGGTGTAACAAGACATGATGTATTGGTTGACGTTTTTAGATTCGATTCTTATTTTATTGATTGAATTTGTTAGCAGGGTTTTGAATTGAATTGCATAGTTATTTATGATTTTATTTAATCGTAAGAGAAATATTTTGGTGGATATCTTTACATTATTTTGTTTGGTTTTAATTGCTGATTCTTCTAAGTAATCAAAACAACTTCTTGAATTATTGATTGAACCAAGAGAGGAAAATATTTGAGAGACGTTTTCCTTGAGCCTAAACTCTTTGTGTTTTCTTGCATATGTTCGCAGGCTTTTCATCAGTGTTTAACTGATGAATAGCAGTTTTATTTGATTATTGAGATATTTTTGGATGCTTTAATCGGAAGAGCAAGTGTTTTATGAATTATCTTAATATATTTCTTATTTAGCTCATGATTGAATGATTTTAGAGTAATCGGACGACACTCTTGAATAATTTTTCTTGGGTTATAAGTTAATGATATTCGTTTGAAGTCATCTGAAGATATATTCCTATCCATAATTTTTGAACATTCTCAGGACTTGCATTAGTTTAATTTGTGAAATCTGTATAAATAGTCGGAAGGTGTTTATTAGATTCTAGAGTAAACTAATTACTTATTGAATTCGAGAGACTCAATAAAATTTAGAGGAGAATGATAAAACGAATTGAACCTAATTGCTAAAATCTTGCATCTGTCTTGTCTACTACCCTTACTTCTCATATTAATAGTAATCTTTGCTTTCATTATGCTTATCCTTAATTACGTTGTAGTTGATAATCATGGTTTATAACCACAACAAACTCAAGTTTTTATTTCCTGAATAATACTAAGCAAGGTTACGTTTGGGTAATTATTTGTACTAGTCCCTGTGGAGACAATCTTAAACTATACTATCTTGGACTAGTGAAATGCTTAATTTATACTGTGTTTTGTGCTCGTCACACAGACTCAAGCTAGAACTCACACTTTGAAAACTTAGCATAAAGATCCTTTTCCTTCAATAACCCAAGGACAATCCTCAAATGATGCTCATGCTCCTCTCTACTGTACTACACCATATGGCTCGAAAATGGCATTCCTCAAAGTCATAAAAGCAGCTGGGGCATTCATAAGCCCAAATGACATCACAGGAAACTCATACTGACCATAACGAGTCCTAAAGGCCGTCTTCAGAATATCCTTAGCGCGAATCTTCAGCTGATGTTAGCCTGATCTCAAATAAATTTTCGAAAATACCGAAGCACCCTGAAGCTGGTCAAACAAGTCATCAACACAAGGAATGGGATACATATTATGAATGGTGACCTTTCTCAATTAACGATAATCTACGCACATCCTCATCGTACTATCCTTCTTCTTCACAAATAAAATAGGAGCACTCGAAGGGGAGACACTCAGTCTAATGAACCCCTTACTCAAAAGATCCTGTAACTGCTCTTTAAGCTATCTCAACTCGGCATGTGCCATCCTATAGAGAGGAATATATATGGGGCACGTGCCTGGATCCAAATCAATACAAAAATCAATGTCAAGGTTGGGTGGCACACCCCGCAAATCAGAAGGAAAAACCTTCACGAACTCAGATATAATAGGCACGGACTCACAGGGCAGAGAGTCAACATTGGTATCACGAACATGGGCTAAGTAAGCCAAACTTTTTCTCGCAGAGAAAAAATATGAACTTCTTTAGGCAGGGCTCGGAGTACCCCTCCACTCTAATATGGGAATCCCAGGCATGGCTAAAGTGTCTGTCTTGGAGTGACAGTCCAAGATCGCATGGTACGGTGAGAACCATGTCAAACCCAAAATAATATCAAAGTTTACTATGTCCAATATCATCAAATCTACCCAAGTATCATACCCCATAAAAGTAACCGAACAAGACCGAAAGACTTGATCAACAACAGCTGAGTCTCCAACCAGAGTAGATATATGAATAGGCACATCAAGACGGTCACTAGTCGAATCCCAACAAATAGAATGATAGGTAGATACATAGGAGAAATTAGACCCCAAATCAAACAAGAACGAAGCAGGTCGATCATGAATAGAAATAGTACTTGAGATTACTGCATCAAAGACCTCTGCCTCGGGTCTACCCAGAAAGGAATAGAAAATATCACCACCACGACCACTCTGGCCTAACTATGCCCCTCCTTTGGAGGCCTGAGAATCGCATCTACCAGACTGGTATCCACCCTGGGACTACAGAGATACACCGCGGCCTGACTCAACATCGCCTCTAGCTGACGAATCACATCGGCCACTCGATAGTGCCTGAGCCTAGGGAGTTTGGAACCGAGAACCTTGCTAAAATTCGCGCTGTCCGGCTTTGGGACAATCTCTCATAAAGTTGCCATAATCACCACAAACATAGCAAGATCTAGGGCCTGGAGGCCAATGCACGTAAGCCGAGAACTAGAGGGACCACCACAATTAGCTGGACGAGAGTAAGAACAACTATAGGATTGTTCAGTGCCATATCTACTGGGTCTAGAAGGACCACCTGACGAAACCTTTAATGCTGATTGAACAGCGGAGCTAGGGCCTGAACGATAAGTCCTAGATGACTGTCCCCCACCTCTGTAGGCAGAACCACTATAACCACTAAGATGATGCAGCCTCTTCTTACTATACTCTCCCAAAGATCGAGTCTTGGCAGACTTGACACTCACAGTATGCTTGGAATGAAGATTCCAAGGCTACTAACTGGAGACTAGCAACATGGAGTGAATACTCCAGTCCACCCACAAACCTACAAATTCTTTCCTCTTCTGCGGGAATCCACTCAACAGCATACCTAGCCAAAAATAAAAATCTGGCCTTATACTCGGACACGGTCATACCTCGTTGTCGCAAATGCAGGAACTCATCTCTATGCTCATCCCTCAGAATATGCAGCACGTACTTCTCCAAGAAGGCCTGGTAGACTGGGTCAAAGAAAGTGGAGGTGCACCCATAGGTCAGCTATCAATAAAAGTCCTCCACCAAGTCTTCGCGTCACCGCGAAACTGAAATGATACATAGTTAACCCCATGAGACTCCATAATGCCCATCTTATAAAGCCTCTCATGCATCTCCAAAAGGAACTGAGATGCATCCTCACTATGCAAGCTAAAGAACTTAGACAGCTCAATCTTCAGGAACCTCCCAACTAGCTCCTGATGCTCAATGGTCAAAGGCTGAACTGCCACGGGTCTGGGAGAACCCTGAGGGGCTAGAAAACCACCTAAACATTGGGCTATAGCAACAGCAGGATGTATTCCCATAGTCTAGCCCTCCTCAAAAGTTTGTACCCTAACTCGAGTTTGGGAACCACCTAGAGTAGTGGCACCCTCTACGGCATGCTGGCGGTCAAGATGAAGGAGTACACGGGCCATGATATCCTTGAATGCCTGATCAGGAATAGCATCGAGGTGAGTCCACGACCCTTGGCTGGTGTAGCTCCACAGCTTCTAGCTCAGTCGCGACCTCACGACTGCGGTTGTCCTTTGGTGCTTGCCCTAGCAGTGGGCTCAGGGACCTCAACCCTCACGATAGTAGCTCGCGTCCTCACTATCTTTGAGAGAATAGAAGTGGATCAGATACCAATTAGACAAAGCCAGATACCAATTTGAATAAAGTAGTATGAAGGAATGAAAGAAGGTGAAATTTCCTAAATGTCCCGTAGCCTCTGGCAGATAACTACGAAGCTCATCATACCGATCTGCAAGACTTTACGATACATACTCTTATCCTTATAGAGTGGGTAACCTAGGGATCTGATACCAACTTGTCACGCCCCAACTTGGGGAATCATGCGAGCGCCTACTATTTCCCACCTCGGTAGGCAAACCCTTTCCCAATTCATTCATGCATAATACATTAATCAAGGTAACCGAATATAAATCCCAAACAAAGATTATAATAAAGACTACAATATTCTAAGTCTGAATATGAATACATGTCTGATAATAGAATATTGTATCAAGAGAGAAAATAAGACAAGTAACTAAGAAGAGGTATCCGGGTAGCGAATCCATCTAATGCTCACCCTGGAATACTCGTCAGAAGGCCTTAGGACTAAGTTATGGGGCGTAGAAGTCAATCTGGTCACAAACTCTGCACTCAGAAAGAATGCAGCAGGGTAGAAGCAGTACACAACACATATTGAGTAGGCATCATAGGCCTACAACAGTCAGAAAATCATATATAATAGAAAGAGATTGGAAAAGTAGGCATGCTCACAATCAGAATAAACTAAACACAATCTAATTACCGATAATAAATACCAAACCACCAGGTTTAGTTAACACCTCAAGTCTGCTATAATCCCGATCCATATCTCAAGAACTACTATCAAGTACAAGTATCACCGAGAATCAATCAACAATTACAAAACAATACCAATAATAAGAATGAGATGAATTCAATGCATATGCAATAATACACATATGCTTCAAACGAAATATCTTGTCACCTCGACAGTCATGACTAATAAGGAACCGCTAAGTCCATGTACCTGTTATGGAACGCACAACCCAATCTAATAGACAGTGTTGCGAAATGTGCAACCCGATCCCAGTCAGTGTTGCGATATGTGCAACTCGATCCCAGTTAGTGTTGCAGCGCGCAACTCGATCGCAACATAAATCTATGAATGCATGATAACAATGCCAACAAGAATACATAATAAATGGTGCCGCACATTGACACGATTCTCACACACAATAACAATGTCATAATCCTTACTTTCTTTCCAACAACCTCATTCATGATAAATATGCTTTCCAACACACAAGTAATCACTAAGCATCAACTCTCTTGAATAAATCACGTGGCGGCGAGCCAACAACTCACAATAAGCATCAACACAATCGAACACAATAAGGCAACAAGCCATAAATCACAACAATACCAACCTAAGTCTTCCATCCCAACCTCATACCCGAAGGTTTACGTGCTTTCTCCAACAATCACTAACTATTCATATAATCCACTAACTGAAGTCTAACCGAAAGGTAAGTCGTAACTTACCTGAAAAGCCAAATAGGAACCTCGAAGCGTCATACATTATCCTTGCCCTTCCGTAATGCCTCCAAGTACTCAAATTCTATTCCTAATCGAATTCTATATTAAAAACCATGAATAATGACACCCATATTGCTATACTTCTAGCTAGGTTAAATTCTAACCCAAGGAAGTTAGGAAAACGGGCCCACAAGGGTAAAACGGGAAATTCGAAAATGGAACATGCAATTCAAGCTCTAGGTGATAAACCCACTAATCAATTGTTAAAAATATCTCAAGATTAAGCCTAATTTAGATTTTAAAGCAAAACTCCAAAATTTGGATATGAACCCTAATTTTTCAATCCTCAAATTAACTATCAATAATGGAAGAAATAAGATTAATAACAAGGAATTCATAAAACTCTATTATTATTCTAGTCAATTTCACCACCAATTTCTATTTTAGAAATCTAAACCCATTTCAAGAATTCTAGTACAAGACTCATCTTTTCTATCTAGATTCTAGTGATTCTAAGCATGGAATATGAATCTAGGATGGCAAATAACAAGGGATAGGGTCATAGATCTTACCTCCAAGAAAAATTCATCCACAAATAGCTCTATTTACCTAGAGAGTGCTAAGAAGAGTGATGAGAAGAAGTGATAGGGTTTAAGGGACTTAGCTTGAGAAACAAAAAATTATTCTGCCCGAGTACGGCTGCAGCGGTCAAGGAGCCACTGCAGTGCATAGCTGGACTACCATGGCGGCCATCACTTAAAAATCAGTAGGCTGCTATGGCTGTAACAGACCCACTATGGCCATTAGTCTCCAAACTCCCTAGTCCGCTATAGCCGTTTCCCAAGTGCTATAGAGCGCCTATTATTCCCATTAGAAGAAGAGCACGATGGCAATCCATGGTACACTGATATCAAGTTATATCTGAAGAAGGTAGAGCATCCCGAAAGTACCACAAGCAACCAAAGGAAGACCATCCGAACAGTGGCCAATGGGTTCTTCCTAAACAAGGAGATTCTTTACAAAAGGACGCTGGATCTAGGTTTGCTTTGATGTGTGGATGCTACTAAAGCCTCAAAACTGTTAAAAGAAGTACATGTTGGGACTTGTGGGCTTCAGATGAATGGCTTCATTTTAGCTAAGAAAGTCCTCGAGCCGGATACTACTGGATGACGATTGAAGGTGATTGCTGCAAATTTATGCAAAGAAGCCATCAATGCGAAGTCCACAAAGATCTAATCAGATTCTGGCCGAGTGAACTCAATATTATGAGCTTACCCTGGTCATTCGTCGCCCGAGGCATGTATGTCATTGGACCCATCGAGCCTGCCACCTCGAATAGACATCGTTTCATTTGAGTTGCGATACATTACTTCACTAAATGGGTGGAAGCCACATCGCACAAATCAGTGACAAAGAAAGTGGTAGCTGAGTTTGTGCGAAACAACATCATATGCCATTTCGTCATACATGAGTCTATCATAATGGACAATGGACCGAATCTGAACAGTCACTTGATGAAGGTTATCTGCGAACAATTCTAAATCACTCATCAGAATTCAATGGCCTACCAGCCAAAAATGAATAGAGCTGTGGAAGCAACCAACAAGAATTTCTAGAGGATATTAAGAAAGATAACAGATAACTACAAGTGCTAGCACAAACAATTACTTCATGCTTTGCTAGGGTACCGGAGAACAACCCGAACTTCAATAAGGGCAACCCCCGTACTTGCTTGTCTATGGTACTCAAGCAGTCATACCTGCCGAGGTCAAAATAACATCATTGAGAATCATTCAAGAAGTAGAGCTGGACAATGTAGAGTGGGTCCGAAGCCAATACTAGCAACTGGCTCTAACCAACGAAAAAAAGAAATGTAATGGTATGTCATGGTCAACTATATGAACAAAGGATGGTACGCGCCTTCCACAAATGAGTCAGAGCTCGGCTTTTTCAGATAGGACAAATGGCAATCAAGAGATTACTCCCACATCAACACGAGTACAAAGGAAAATTCGCTCCCAACTGGCAAGGCCCATACGTGGTCCGCAAGGTACTCTCCGAAAAAGTGGTGATACTAGCAAAAATGGAGTGCCAAGGGTGTCCCAAAGCGATCAACTTAGAAGTGGTGATATTATGCGTGAAGAAACATTTTTCGAGTTGTATTAGTTAGTTATTTGCTTGTAATAGTTATTTCTTTGCTTATAATCGTTTGTAATAGATAGAAAATCAAATGATTTCCATGTAGTATAAACTATGCAATGACTTGACTCCCCCCTCCCCCCCCCACCCCCGGTGAGATACGCAGGCAGTTTGTTTGGGACCAAGTCGTATCATTAGTGAAATCCAAAACTCAATTATTTAATTTCAAACTACGTTCGACCTAATGCCTCCTACGAAAAGATACCTAGGCGCTCTTTGAGCATGGTAGTAACAAACAAAAAACTCAACAAACCCCTATGAAGCCATAGATGAGATTTCGAATGGTTCAAGTTGCAAAAGAACTTACCCATCATACGTAACTGGTGTATACTTTTTCAGGGCACCTCAAAAATTCCTTCAACAAATTCGGCCCAAGAGTTAACCAGTCCGAGTCTCAAATTGGGGCAGAAATTTTGAGAAGATCTCAAAACTTCTTCCTTTAAAGAATTAACCAATTCAACACCTTAAAATTGGGTAGAAATTTTGAGAGGATATCAAAATTTCCTACGCCAAAGGGTTAACACGAGAGTTCGCTAGAGCAAGATTCAAACTAGGGTCAAATTTTTGAGAAGGTCTCAACAATTTCGCACAAAGAGTTGCAGCTTCAGTCATCAGACACAACAAAGAGGAGATGATCCCCATTCAAATGCACATGTCATGACAATCAACTTAAACATCTTTCAAAAAATTATATCTTTCACAAGTAAAAAACCTCAAAACAACTCATTGATCAACAATTTATGGAAAGGATTTATGAAAAATGATTTAAGATAAATTCATCTTTCGATATTGAAATCGAGAGATCAGACTCAAGGAGACCAAATCAAGCTAACGAGGCCATGACGTAGCCAAATACAATGACATGGATCAATTTTATAGGAAACTAATATTTTTCTAATGCGGGTCTCCAATGTCGCCAAGAGGACGACTATTTTTTCTAACTCTATTTTATTTACAACAGGCAAAGACAGGTTCATTGAGTAATATCGGAGCCACCGCCTAAGAAGGTCGCATCCGACATAAAGGATGAAACAAAGGAGATCTAGCCAAAAGGCCTATATTTGTCATTTACATGCCGCGAGGGCCATTCATTCATATCTAACTGTCGTGAGGCCATTCATACAAGCTACCGTGAGGGACATTCATATTAAACTGTCGTTAGGGCCACTCATATAAACTGTCGTAGGGGCATTCTTTGTGATAGTTAAAGACACGGTACTTGGACGCACAGTAGTGGGGGTGTTAGTGGGCTAAGGTGTTTAGCATGATGCTACTGAGTGGACGGTTCCAGGAATTTGGACAGTGTTGAGTTGTAGTGGGGTATGGTAAGATGTGCTCGAGTTAGTGGGGTGTGGTATTGTTCTAGCGGGGTAGGTGGGAAAATAGTTGGGTAATGGTGAGCTTAGAGATGAAAACGGCGGAGGAGGCCTCCTTGCTTCAGCAGATGCTTCTTTAGCCATTTCAGCTTTTTTGATCTTCTCTTGAAGATCAGCAACTTTTTCCAGCAGCATGTTTATCACGTCCTCGGAGTGCAAGGTTTCTTTTTGGTTCAACGGGAGAGAGTCCCTGATGATAAGTTCATTTTGAGTGTGCCCGTTTTCCGAAGTACCAGCCATTGTCTTTTTCCTTAGGGATATTATTGCAGCTTTAGATCTAGTGAAGTATGCGAGTGTGATAGGGATAAAACAAATTATAAAGGAAAAATTAACTCAAAAGAAAATGGTGTTAGGGCGTTAGACAATAATATAAAAGCAAGATATCGCACGTAGTTGGCCTATAAGCACATAGAGAACACTATATTCATGTATTCGATTTAACATTTGATTGATTCCCTATTTCAAGGTTTTTGGGTATTTCGGCTCTTTTGAGTCACTTTAGGTCTTTGTATGATAGTCTATGGTTGATTTGATTTTAGATGATCTTCTTGACGCCTACCTACGCTATAGAACTATGGGAAAATATATACTTATAAAATATAGGGATCCAGCCTTACGTAGATTGCCTACTTATCCCTCCGCGAGAAATCAGGCCCCTCCATAGTTCAGTTTACATAGAAAAATATTTTCCTAAACCTATACTACCCAAAGCTTCCAAGACCAGGCCCGATAAGGGCTTCCTACATATCCCTCCCTAGGACATCAGGTTGGACGTGGTTTCTTTTACATAAAATAGGGGGAGGAGGAAAAACTTTTAAAAATTATAAGAAAGGACCCTCCCCTATATCTACCCAAAATATGACCTCTTCTAGAGATCAGTATAGGTTGTTGTCCTTACAACAGTCTATTTGGCCAAAGGCCCTACTTCCTAATAATAGGGTGGAAGTACTACACAGACTCCCCCGGTATGGACCAAGTGTTCCAATTCAACCTTAAAAGCTTCACGTTCCTCAATATTATGCCTCAGTGCTTCCGAATGGAACAACCAAATCCTTTGTTGACTTAACCCGCCCGATGAGGGCTTCCAAGCAGCCTAGACTGGATGGACCTTCCTAGTACTTTCTAATTTCTAAAAGATACTGGCATACGAGTCCTTAAAGATGGTGAAGTAGTAACGCCAAATGTGGTTGTTCGAAGTGATTCCTTCATTTACAGTGACCATGTTGTGGACCAATAAAGATTGCAGTCCCCATAATTTGTGGATTGTCTTGTCATCAATCATTCTCACAATCTTTCTTCTCAGGGCCAAGCACTCATCCACAGTGTGGTCGGGTTGACTATTGTGAAACAGGCACCTCTTGTGCGCATAAATTAGAGCTCAAGGTCGTAGCTTTTCATAGCTAACACATGTAGCACCTACACTCTTCATCTTCTTGAAGATATCTTTGCATCTCATATGTTTTGGTGTGACACGGTAAGGACAAGAAATGGCTTTAAGAGCAATTGCCCACCAAGTTAGCGATGGTGGATTAATGAGTCCTTGGGTCATGTCTTTGTTCTCATCTTGGGCCACAAAGGTTTGTGTGGTGGCCTCTTTAGATTGCCAGTTTGCTCTTGTGGCTCGGATTCCTCCTTAGGATCCTCATCCTCTTCCTTGAGAGTCTCAATTTTGACCATCAAAGGCACGTAGCTTTGTGTCATTCCCTTGACCATCAGAGTCTCAGTGGATTCTCAATTAGGTTTAAAATTTGGTCGGCCTCTCTGATCTTGGCTCAGACCAATTCAATCTTTTTTTCTAACTGCAAATCTTCCTACTAGATTACCCTTCACCCTCACTAGCGATGTTGCTTTTACTTCTTCGTTCGTCCATTGGTAGGAAATAAACCTTTTGAGAGGTGTAAAGGGTTTGTTTTCTATGTTCGTGGTTTTTTTGTCTAATTGGTCTTTCTTTGTGTTTTTCTTTGGGATAGTAATCAGAACATGGGATCAACCAATCATTTAAACAAAATACATCAAACACATAAGCATTTAATCATATAATCATGCAATAAATTATGCTAGTCGCGTTTCTAAAGCAGTCATCCTAGTCGATTTGAAACTTGAATGTATCATTTGAATTAAACAACTGCCCCATGAATCATAATTTCATTAATATTATTTTCCTCTAAGGAATTACAAAAGATCATAAAGCATAAAGTAAAAAATCAGCGTAAATGTCCTCCAGTTGATGACGACGAAGCTCTCTCGATCCTTTCTTTCTTGGCCTTTCGATGGGCGGTCGGGATGTGGAGATGAGTCGATGTCAGCACGGCTTCCATCAAGAACCCATTATCTGTGAAGGTCATTTATGTGGTGTCATCAATTGTTTTCTTCATTCGATCAAGCTCCAACAGGAAATCATGTGTGAAGTCCAACTCTTGTCTCAGGCTATCTATAATAGTTTGATCATACTCAATCTTCTCCACATGACAATTACCCAACCACTACTAGCTGACCACTCCCAAATTGACATTTACTTCTCACTGACTATCCAGGGCCCATACACAATCTGTAACTGAGCTATATTGTCTCCTGAACAACCAACACATGAGACACTACATCGAGAACTCACGGCCAATGCATACAAATAAGCATAAATACTGAGAGTAACAACGCAAACCGACTTGGCCGCTATATACATATACTGTACAACGAAATAAGCACCGACGAGGCTGCATAACATCACGGCTACATATCACTGTCTATAGACCTCTATAGAATACAGACTGTAGAAAGGACAGGACAACGCCCTGCCGTACCCATCTATGTACATAACAAGATGGCATACCAAAAGAGTTGCAGCTCCGGATCAATGGAGCGTACTGACTGCCGCTGAGGGGAGGTCCTACTGCTGTGGATTGTCTGGCTGGCTACCTGATCCTGCGAACATGAACGCAGCGTCCACAAGAAGGGACGTCAGTACGAGTAATGTACCGAGTATGTAAGGCATGAACAATAATATAATAAGACATATGGAACATAACATGAGATAAGGAAATAACATGTACATCAGGATGCCTCTTTAGGTGGATGCCATACATGCTTAACTTTCTTTGAAAAATATTTCTTATACATGTATACATAAAATAGAACATATCATATTGCCGAGGAACGTCAAATCCGATCCATTTAACCATTTACCCCGCGTCCGGGCATCCCGCGTCCGGGCATCCCGCGTCCAGGATGATATCATGTCATATCATACCAACTGATCAGGTGGCCATGCGTCTATAGCGCCCCGCCCCTTTTCCCCATATCCCACATATACATATACATATATCATATAAGCAACATGCATGCGAGCCCAAAGAAAGTTATATCTCTATCGGAATGACGTAAGGTCGGTAACCTCCGATTGTATTATGGAATAATCATGATCGTCATGGCTCACCTTGAAGGAACTAGCATTATGAGGTAAGACTATCAATGAAGAATAACATTAAGGGAAAGCATAGGATAAGATCATAAGTCTCACAAAGCGTCAGTTCATATACTTTAGAATCTTTAGACATAGAGTCATTATCCATAATTATAATTGAGAAATCAAGAAATAGCTCATCATTCTCATATCGTCATAGAAATCATAAATTTTGAACCTTTAGACATAAAATCATTGTTATCCTTGTAACCATAATAGAATCATTCTCATATTTGACATCATCGTTGTCATTGTAAAAATATATCCATCGTTGTTGGCATAAAAGCTTACGGAATCATAAACCTCTGATTTGGAAAAATACGAACATTTTAGAAAGCATTTACAGATTATCGGGAAAGGAATTATGCCTTAGAGTCATAAACATCTAACTTTTTAAAACTAAGAAGTTATGGAATCATTTACGAAATCGTACCATAGGAATCATGCCTTTGAAAGAAAGGGACAAGCCTTAACATACCTGTTCAGCCTCCAACTGTCTATGTTTATCCGTCCGATCCCGCAAGACCATTCATACTATGATTAGGCCCGTTGTTATATACTTATCCTAAGCCTTTAAATAAGTCTTTCCAAAGTCTGCCGAATTTTCAGCAGCATCTCCTCTGTTTATATGCCTAGCCCGGAATTCCAACTCAGCAACCAACAACAACCACAACAATACCAACGTTAACCATAATATCTTCAATGCTAAAATACTTCATAAACATCCCATATGGTGTTTGTCCCATATTTCCACCACAAAATTATTTTATAACTATTTAACAGCTCTATCTCCGTAAATAAACCAAGATTAACGTTAATAGCAACAGATTCATACCTTTCTCTCGATCATATTGCCGTATCTTCGCTTCTCCACCTTGAGGTTAAGCCATAACGGGCTGCTATACAATTTTGTAGTTGCAGCTATACGCCGTCTGGACCGGGATTTGGGAATTATACCTCGTTTTAGGCTAAAAAGTTGACATTTGGAATGTTGGGGAATTTTCTAGAATATTGGAGAGATTTTTTGTATGTTTGGGATGAAAATGATGGGGCTGTCCCCTTTTTATAACTGTCTAGGTTCTGCCTGGACCGACTTAAAATTTGCTCAGCGCGATCGCGCTGCCACGTGGCGCATTCACGCTGAGTTACCAGGTCCTGCCCTGCGCGTTCGCGCCACCTTCTGGCGTGTTCGCGCCGGATTATTGCTCTGCCAGATAGCCGATCTTAAAACGCGCATAACATTTCATTCCCATATTGTATGAGAGCCCACGACATATGGTTGGAAAGCTCTTTCAATTATCTACAACTTTCATTCTTGGTTTTTTTCCAAATTCCAAACTTATAATGACGTTTGTGCCTCTTCAAGTCTGATCGTCCGAGAACATTTACTTAAAAATCATCCCTTTGAAGGGCTTATGTCCCTTTTCGGCTTGAGGGTCCTTCATAAGACATGCTCAACTTCCCATGTACTACACATATAATGTTTCATATGTACTTTATAAAAATTCTGGCGTGTGGGCCCCACTTTGCTTACAGTAACGAGGGCTTTTCGCCAAGCAACATATGGACCGATTCACCCCATATGGTCTCCAAATGTCGTACATATATATATATATATAATATTCATCCCTAATACTTGTATGAATTTACTCTTTTTTGAGCTCATACCAAGACGCCTACAGTCTGGGTAGCTCGAAATTTTCCGAGGTATAACATCCTTCCCCCCTTAAAAACATTCGTCCTCGAATGTTGCAGTATTTCCAACCCACGAAACCATCTTTGATTCGTTAGAATAGTTATTTTTCCTTTAGTGTCCGATTACCATTTACTTAAACTATAACTTGGGTCAGCCTTTTCTCATTCTTCCTTAGCTATTTTATTGCCTTCAGTCAGCTTTTTTCACTTCTTTGTCCTCATGTACATGATCAGAAATTAACTAGCATCTCGCTCTTGTTCTTTTTCCCATTATCATAATTTTGACTTGTCGTGCCATAACTATTCATCGTCCTGTAAATACTCTCTTTTTCTTGCTCCTTCTTTCCTTGTTGGTAACCCACTACCTTTCTCATATACGGTGTCCTTTTTGCATTTATCCCTTCGGTGCCATCTCGGCTTTCCTTTTTATAACCGTTGATCTTAGACATACAATGTGCCGATTCTTTGTAGTTCATTAGTCAGGCTCTCTTATCCTTACATCCTTGTTGCCATCTCTCTTACCGTTACATTCCAAATGTTTATCCATCCTGACTTTGTCGCTAGTGAGCATAATGGTTATGTTTCTTAAACTATTCTGCCCAGTTCCTTTCCAAAATCAGTTATATCAATATCCAAAATACATATATACGTAATGTTTCTTCGCCATTTATTATCCTTCGCAGTACAGTTACACTTATGGAAAACTCATAATCTGAGTTCGAACTAAATTGTAGCTCACAACATCTTTGAGCTCCTGCCACAATTGTTTCTTTAACATTCTTCCCTCAAATCTCACAATACAACCCAGAAGCATAGGACTACGACAATTCTTACTCCATTACGTGCAATGTAAATATATTTGTCTTCGATTCCCTTGTACCGGCGATCACTTCGTCAGTCATTATTCCATGTTGGCTTTCCGTCGTGACTTTCATGCAATTGTCGTTGGGCATAGCTTTACGTTGACGGTTCATATAATTCCATAGCATATGCTCTCATGTTCAGTATAATTAGTGATCCATGAAATGTTTTTTAATATCCAGTGAACTCTTTTATTTCCATTCATAAGGGCAGCGTTCTTCCTTTCTTCGAAAAATTACCAAACTGCCAATTTGTTACTTTTGTTACAATAGTCGTTTTCATCCCAAGTGTCATTTGGGTTTGTCATCCTCTCTATCACTCTTTATGAATTTAGTTTGGAGACCTTTCTTGCTCTTTTTATTACCCTTTAGGACATGTCACTGCATACTTAGGTACGGCGCAAATCTTTTCCCGATATGAGGGATTCAAACCATGGTCTAGAAATATCGTAGTTCCTCTTAGCGTAAAGTGCTCTCTTAAGTTGTCTTCCATACTTTCTCCCTATGTCTGCCTCATGGTACACTTATTGTCAATTCGTTTCTGGTTCTTTCCGATACCTTCCTTATATGCCAATACGCCTCGAACTCTAGCCCCGAGCCAATAAATTTCCTTTTTCTAGAGCTTGAAATGTCATAATTCCTTTCAAGTCAAGTATGTTCTTCCCGCCTTATTAAGGAAGTCGTTATACGCCTATAGCTTTCGAGCATCAATCGTCTTTAATAATTATCTGCCGCCCTTCACGATCTCCTTAAGGCCGGAGTTTCTTCCTCGTATGGTCTGACTTATCTATCTTTTTTCTAGTTACAGTCTTGTATGCAATTGGAATACTTATAAGGGTTAGATCCAATTTCGATGCCTTCTTTTCCGTCTTTTCACACCTTTGCCTTTTATGACTAACGATTTTTCAGACCCACAAGTTAATGGGGACATTGAGATTCACCACGTCCTTTATGAAGTCTTCAATTATACCTTATTCCTCGTCTTTCTTCCCGACTTTGCTTATAATATATCTAAAACTTCTTACCCTGAGTTCTTCATCCATTTATGTCTATATCATCATTTTCTTTGTCAATATCTCCATACCCTTCCATCCACTACTAGTCCTTTCACATGTTTAGCTCACTTACCCATAATTCTTCTTAACTACGCGTTTGTGTTGCAGCTGTGCATGCAAGTTTTTCGAGTGTCCTACTACTTCTTGCTCTTAGCACGGAATTCTTATAGTTTACACTCTCTCCATCCTCATTCATCGAGCCTTTATCTGTCTTTCTGATACTACGGCAGGGTTATCTTCTACACAAATTCCCCATATTTCGTTCTATATCCTCTATGATCGCATCCTTCGGTCTTTAAAGGAATTGTTGTTCCATGTCATTAATTTTCTAATCATTTGTGTTGTCCCATCATCCTCGTTCTTATCTCAATGATTGATCGGTTTTCCTATGGCCAAATCATTAAAGTATCCTGTGTACCCCCGATGTTAAATACTCTCCTCTTCTTCAATATATCGCAACGTCGGTTGCTGTGACACACATACCCATTGATATAGCCGCATATGGGATATCATACGCATTCACATATATATTTTCTAACGCCTCGCTTACAAGGTATTTCCAAATACTACTTAAACTCATCCTAGTTCTAGAGCTGTGATGCACCTTCCTTCTCCTTGCTGATCTAGTCCGCCTCATTCTTCACGATCCTTTAAAATTTCCAAACATTCCGTATACTCCAATTCCCCTTAGGCTACTCTAGCTTCTCATTTGTCTCTTATGTCTAAATTCATAGAACTTTTAGTACGCTTCCTAGGGGGCCACCCATCCTAGTATTTCTCTCACCCCAACACGCTCAACCTTGAAACTCTGATGAAATCCGGTGCGTTAATGCTGGCATGATCGCATCCACCTCACCGCATGACCTTCACCACATAATCTAGAGCAAGTTGAAGTCTTGACGGATTCCAAAACACTCTCGTAGCGCATCTCCCTCCGAATTAGAAAGGGTTTCTTGCTCTTCTGACTACACAATTACTATTTTGGCCTTTTAGTTCTCAATATTAACCTTTCATCTGTATGTATGACTACTTTCCGTCCTAGATTTTCAGATTCCCAATGGTGGCGAAAACACCTTGGTCGCCATTACTTATAAATACTTGGTTATCGGCCCCTTTGGATTTCCGCTCGCCGCTATTAAGTAATAATCTACAGCAAATACACATACATAGAAAATTCTAATAAAGGCTCATATACCTGTAGCCGATCGGTCTCTAGTCTGATCTTGTGGACTATAAAATGAAGTGTACTCCTCGTCATCGTCTACCCACCATCTTCTCATCTGGCTTTCATCATCTCTCTCATCTGAGTCCGAGGAATATGGATAGTCGGGCCACTCCTTGTTTACCGACGGCCAGGATAGAGGGCTAGAGTAATCTGTAACGCTCTCCGGGGTAGCTGGTCTAACATAATGCTCTGCCATAGGAGCCGCTGGTACGGCCTCGGGCATCTCCTCCTCTGGTGTCCCAGACGAATCTGTGTCATAACTGTCCTCTGGGGGTCCTCCTTCTTTGGAGTCAAAAACTCTGGAGGAATCGTCGCTGGGTCCTCTGAGGGATCATCTTAATGGAATAACTGAGGCTCCTCCTGCTCGGTCCTAGAGCCTAGGGTCCTAAATATGATCTGGGGGGCCTTCCTAGCACCCCCACTGTCCAAGGCGGATCTCTTCATCCTTCGTCAGTCAGCACTTACCTACAGGAAAAAGGGGTCAGAAGCGATCGTTCCTAAACTCTGGCTCTTTCGCACGATCTAAGATAGAAGGAAAGGTCAATGATTCCTAAATGCCCTGCAGCCTCCGGTCTATAAGTGCGGTGGCTTCACACCCATAAAGAGGACTCTACTGGACACGGTCTGTAGACAATCCTTAGGACGAACTGCTCTAATACCATTTTTATCACGACCCAAACCGATGAGCTGTGACAAGTACCCGACAACTACTGGCCGAGCACTCCATGTTGACATTTACTCCTCACTGACTATCCAGGGCCCATACACAATCTGTAACTGAGCTATACTGTCTCCTGAACAACTAATACAAGAGACACTACATCGAGAACTCACGACCAGCGCATATATATAAGCATAAATACTAAGAGTAACAACGCAAACCGTCTTGGCCGCTATATATATATACTATACAACAAAATAAGTGCCGACGAGGCTGCATAACATCATGGCTACATATCACTGTCTACAGACTGTAGAAAGGACAGGACAAGGCCCTGCCGTACCCATATATGCACATAACAAGATGGCAAACCAAAAAGAGTTGTAGCCTCGGATCAATGGAGCGTACTGACTGCCGCTGACGGGAGGTCCTATTGCTGTGGATTGTCTGGCTGGCTACCTGATCCTGCAGGAATGAACATAGCGTCCACAAGAAGGAACGTCAAGACGTGTAATGTACCGAGTATGTAAGGCATGAACAATAATATAATAAGACATATGGAACACAACATGAGATTAGGAAATAACCTGTGCATCAGGATGCCTCTTAGGGAAGATGCCATGCATGCTTCGCTTTCTTTGAAAACCATTTCTTAGACATGTATACATAAAATAGAACATATTATATTGCCGAGGACCGTCGGCTCTGATCCTTTTAACAATATACCCCGCGTTCGGGATGATATCATGTCATATTATACCAACTGATCAGGTGGCCATGCGTCTATAGCGCCCCACCCTTTTTCCCCATATCCCACATATACATATATCATATAAGCAGCATGCATGAGAGCCCAAAGAAAGGTATGTCTCTATCGGAGTGACGAAAGGTCGATAACCTCCGATTGTATTATGGAATAATCATGATCGTCATGTCTCACCTTGAAAGAACTAGCATTATGAGGTGAGACTATCAATGAAGAATAACATTAAGGTAAAGCATAGGATAAGATATAAATCTCACAAAGCGTCAGTTCATATACTTTAGAATCTTTAGACATAGAGTCATCAT
Organism: Lycium barbarum; assembly: GCF_019175385.1. NCBI lineage: Eukaryota > Viridiplantae > Streptophyta > Magnoliopsida > Solanales > Solanaceae > Lycium > Lycium barbarum. Next base: position 84,107,456 of record NC_083343.1, read on the forward strand.
CCATAATTATAATTGAGAAATCAATAAATGGCTCAACATTCTCATATCGTCATTGAAATCATAAATTTGGAACCTTTAGACATAAAATCATCGTTATCATTGTAACCATAATAGAATCATTCTCATCTTTGACATCATTGTTGTCAGTGTAAAAACATATTCATCGTTGTTGGCATAAAAGCTTACGAAATCATAAAACTCTGATTTGGAAAAATTCAGACATTTTAGAAAGCATTTACGGATTATCGGGAAAGGAATTATGACTTGTAGTCATAAACATCTAACTTTTGAAACAAAGAAGTTATGGAAACATTTACGACATCGTACCGTAGGAATCATGCCTTTGAAAGAAAGGGACAAGCCTTAACATACCTGTTCAGCCTCCAACTATCTACGTTTATCCGTCCGATCCCGCAAGTCTCCATATAAGACCATTCATACTATGATTAGGCCCGTTGTTATATACTTATCCTAAGCCTTTAAATAAGTCTTTCCAAAGTCTGCCAAAATTTTGGCAGCATCTCCTCTTTTATATGCCTAGCCCGGAATTCCAACTCAACAACCAACAACAACCACAACAATACCAATGTTAACCATAATATTTTCAATGCTAAAATACTTCATAAACATCCCATATGGTTTTTGTCCCATAGTTCCACCACAAAATTATTTTATAACTATTTAATAGCTCTATCTCCGTAAATAAACCAAGATTAACGTTAATAGCAACTGATTCATACCTTTCTCACTGCCGTATCTTCGATTCTCCACCTTAAGCTTAAGCCATAACGTGCTGCTGTACAGTTTTGTAGTTGCAACTATATGCCGTCTGGACCGGGATTTTGGAATTATACCTCGTTTTGGGCTAAAAAGTTGATATTTGGAATGTTGGGGAGTTTTCTGGAATATTGGAGAGGTTTTTTGGTGTGTTTGGGACGAAAATGATGGGGCTTTCCCCTTTTTATAACGGTCCAGGTTCTGTATTGCACACGTTTGCCATAAGTGTAACTGTACTTATGGCGCGTTCGCGCTGAGTTACCAGGTCCTGCCCTGCGCATTCGCGCCACCTTCTAGCTTGTTCGTGCAGGGTTATTTTTTTGCCCAGACAACTGATCTTAAAATGCGCATAACGTTTGATTCCGCTATCGTATGAGAGCTCATGACCAATGGTTGGAAAGCTCTTTCAATTATCGACAACTTTCATTCTTGGGTTTTTTGCAAATTCCAAACTTATAACGACGTTTTGGCCTCTTCAAATCAGATCATCCGAAAACATTTATTTAAATCATCCCTCTCAAGGGCTTATGTCCCTTTTCGGCTTAAGGGTCCTTCTTAAGACTTGCCCAGCTTCCCATGTACTGCTCATATAATGTTTCGTATGTCCTTTATAAAAATCCTGGCGTGCGGGCCCCCCTTGGCTTACAGTAACGAGGGTTTTTCGTCAAGTAACATATGGACCGATTCACCCCATATGGCCTCCAAATGTCATCATATATATATATATATATTCAAATTATGTAATCTTCATCCCTAATCCTTGTATGACTATACTCTTCTTTGAGCTCATACCAAGCCGCCTACAGTCTTGGTAGCGCGAAATTTTTCGGGGTGTAACACTTGTTATGCTTATGGTCCGCCAGGCCATATAGCACGTGATTGCCCCTCGAGAGGTAGTAGAGGTACAGTTCAGCCCACAGGGTCAGCAGCTGGGTCTTCATCATCTATAGGCCCTCCGGGGCGCGGCTCACAGACACCAGTTAGTTGGGGTAGAGGTAGAGGAAGAGCTCTAAGTCCCAGTGGTCCTTAGCACCATATCTATGCACTGGCTTGGCGACAGGATCTTGAGTCCCCCTCTTATATTGTTACAAGTATATTATCGGTGTTTTCTCATAATATATATGCATTGATTGACCCAGGCTCTACATTGTCATATGTTACTCCTTATATTGCTGGTCGATTTGGGGTAAAATCGGAGTCAATCAAACCTTTCGAGGTATCTACACCCGTTGGTGAACCGGTGATAGCTAGCCGAGTATATAGAAATTGTGTAATTGTGATTTGCGATCATCGTACTATGGCTGATTTACATGAGTTGAAAATGGTAGATTTCAATATTATTATAGGCATGGATTGGTTGGGTTCTTGCTATGCCAATATTGATTGTAGAACAAAAATGGTTCGCTTCCAGTTTTCGGGAGAACCAGCTCTGGAATGGATGGGAAATACAACGTCTCCGAGAGGTAGTTTTATTTCCTATCCTAAGGCAAGGAAGATGATTTCTTAGGGTTGTATTTATCATTTAGTTCGGGTTCAAGATATAGAAGTCGAATCGCCGACTCTTCAGTCCGTCCTTGTAGTGAATGAATTTTCGGATGTATTCCTGGATGAGCTTCCAGGCCTTCCCCCAGAGTGGGAGATTGATTTTACTATTGATGTACTACCGGATACCAAGCCCATATCTATTCCTCCTTATAGAATGGCTCCCACAGAATTGAAAGAGTTAAAGAAACAATTGAATGACTTGCTTGAAAAAGGATTTATTAGGCCTTGTTCATCTCCGTGGGGAGCGCCCGTGCTGTTTATAAGAAATAAAGATGGCTCTTTGCGAATGTGTATTGATTACAGACAACTGAATAAGGTGACGGTCAAGAATAAATATTCGTTTCCAAGGATTGATAACTTATTTCATCAATTACAGGGTGCCCAATGGTTAGCAAAGATAGACTTGAGATCCGGCTATCATCAGGTGTGAATCAAGGAGGAAGATATTCCTAACACGACCTTCAGAACGAGATATGGTCATTTCGAGTTCCAGATAATGTCATTTGGGCTAACTAATGCACCGACAGTATTCATGGATTTGATGAACAATGTGTTCAGGCCTTTCCTAGATTTGTTTGTGATTGTGTTCATTGACGATATCCTGGTATATTCTCAGTCAGAGGCAGAACATGCAGACCATTTACCTACTATCCTTAGAGTTCTTCAGGCTCCAGAATTATTTCCAAAATTTTCAAAGTGTGAGTTCTGGTGGAATTCAGTGACATTTTTAGGGCATATTATTTCAGCCAATGGTATTTCGGTGGATACCCATAAGATTGAGGCAGTGAAGGCTTAGCCAAAGCCTACAACACCTACGGAGGTTCGTAGTTTTCTGGGTTTGGTAGGTTATTAAAGAAGATTTGTAGAAGATTTTTCTCCTATTTCTGCGCCACTAACAAAGCTTACTCAAAAGTCAGCTAAATTTCAATGGACAGATGCTTATGAGCGTTGTTTTCAAGAGTTAAAGAGTAGGTCAACTTCGGCCCCAGTCCTGACACTTCCAGAAGGATCAGAAGGCTATGTTGTCTATTGTGATGCTTCAGGCGTTGGGTTAGGATGTGTGTTGATACAGCATGGCAAGGTGATTGCTTATGCTTCAAGGAAATTGCGAAGACATGAGAAAAACTATCCAACCCATGATCTTGAGTTAGCTGCGGTGATTCGTACATTAAAGATGTGGAGGCATTATCTGTATCGTGTTCATGTGGATATTTATACGCATCATAAAAGCCTTCAGTACATTTTCAAGTAAAAAGAGTTGAATATACGGCAAAGGCGATGGTTTGAGTTATTGAACGATTATGATGTTAACATTTTATATCATCCCGGGAAGGCGAAAGTTGTGGCTGATGCTCTTAGCCGTAGATCTATGGGTAGCTTATATGACGTTCAGCCAGAGAAAAGAGAGTTAGTTCGTGAGCTCCAGCAGCTAGCTAGCCTAGGGGTTCAGGTAATGAAGTCGGGCGATATGGGAGCTACCATTCAGAATACAGCTATTTCGTCGCTAGTGGTTGAAGTGAAAGAGATCTAGTATGAGGATCCCCCACAAGTTCGTTACAGAAATACGCTTCCTCAGAACAAAAATTAATCTTTTGAAATTTCTGGAGATGTGTTCCCGATGTTGCAGGATTACGTCACCAGATTTTGAGAGAAGCCCATTGTTCCCGTTATTTTGTCCACCCCGGAGCAACAAAAATGTATCATGATCTTAAATCTATATATTGGTGGGATGGAATGAAGAAGGACATAGCGGAATTCTTGGCTCAATGTCCTAACTGCCAGCAAGTGAAGATTGAGTACCAAAAGCCCAGCGGATTATTGCAAACAATGGAAATTCCGACTTGGAAATGGGAAGTGATTAATATAGACTTCATCGCAGGCTTATCTCGTTCTAAGCATAAATATGATTCTATATGGGTAATTGTGGATAGACTTACGAAGTCAGCCTATTTCCTACCAGTCAGAACTACATACGTGGCTGAAGATTATGCGATGCTTTATGTCAAAGAGATAGTACGACTCCATGGTGTTCCAGTTTTTATTATTTCTGATAGAGGGACACAGTTTACAGCCAATTTTTGAAAGTCTTTCCAAGAAGGTTTAGGGACATAGGTGAGTCTCAGTACAGTATTTCATCCACAGACTGATGGACAACCTGAGCGTACCATCCAGACTCTCGAGGATATGCTACGGGCGTGTGTGTTGGATTTTGGAGGTAGTTGGGATGATCACTTACTGCTTATTGAGTTTGCTTATAACAACAGTTATCATTCCAACGTCCAAATGGCCCCGTATGAGGCTTTATATGGGCGCAAGTATAGATCGCCGGTTGGGTGGTTCGAAGTGGGAGAGACTAAACTAATAGGGCCAGACTTGATCCAGCAGGCCATAGAAAATGTTACACCTCGTAGTTCTGTACGTTGAAATTCGTAAGTGCGGGTCGTTTCAAGTATGGACTTTGGAGTTGCCTTCAATAATATATATATATATATATATATATTTGTATGTGTTTATCTCACGGTTGTGGGGGTCTAGCTCATACAGCAAGTTGGGGAGGATTAGAGAGCAAGTGAATTACGAAAATTGAATTTGTTGGAATGTTGGAGAAAGTATGAAGGGCAACTTTGGTACAATTTGGAAGAAGAGTATCTTTTAGTATATGAGGAGTTTTGAGGCAAAGTAAAAGACTAAAGTGAAGTTCATGAAGTCTAGTTTTCGACGCAACAAACCGCTTACCAATCCGGTAACGGAATAAGGAGATATGGACGTTACAAGTCGGGATGGCAGGCCAGAAATTTGGTATGTGCGAACGCGCCACCACTATGTGCGAACGCGCAGAATGAGGGCAGCCAACTCAGCGCGAACGTGGCACTTCTAGGTGCGAACACGCTGAGCAATATTTAGGTCGGTGCAACCTAACCCTGGAAACTTATAAAAAGGGGTTTACCCCCTTATCTTCAAAGCCACCCCTAAAAATCACTCCAACCTTCTTGAAATTTCCTCCAACATCCACATATCTAATTTTGACGCAAATCGAGTATAATCCCTGGATTCTTGTCCAGACAGCGTATAGTTGCGATTATAAAATCGTATAGCGACGATTCTTGGCTCAAATTCGAGGTGAAAAGGGAAGATATTGCGGTACTAGCAGGAGAAAGGTATGAATATCTTCTTATGAAACATAATGGTGTTGGAAGTGATGTTGTTGATGTTGGCATTTTTGTTGTTGTTGTTGTTGTTGTTGGTTACCGAATTGTGATTTCGGGCTAGGGATATAAACAGGGGAGATGCTGCCCCAATTTCGGCAGATTCTAAATGAATTAAATTAAGGATTGGAGATAGACGTATGACTTCGAGCCTAACAATAGTACGAATGGTTTATATGTAGATTTACGAGCTTGGAAGGATAAACGTTGAATCGTCAAAGAGACCGAAAGGTATGTTAAGGATAGTCCCTTTCTTTCTAAAGGCATGATTCCTACGTAACGATTCCATACATGTCCTTCATAACATTCTTGTTCCTGGAAAGCTAGAAGTTCTTGGTCCCTAAGGTTTTGATGATGTTCGCCAAGATGTTTCCTAAGATGACCATGATGACAATGATGACTCCTTTCTTGTGGACTCATACATATTTTTCATGATGTCCCTATTCCCACAAGCTAGAGATTCATGATTCTTAAATTTTCTTATGACGTTAAGGATGATTATGTTTTCATGATGATAATGATGATGATGATGATGATGATGATGATGATGATGATGATCCTATTCCTAGAAGTTCAAAGTTTATGATTTTAATGCTATTAGATTCCAAAGCTTATGGATTTGATGATAATACGAGAGTCTTAGGCTTACTTCATAATTTCCTTGATTTTGTTCATTGTTGTTGATATCAACTTATAATCATTGTTCCTTCAAGGTGAGGTAAAGCGATGACGATTGTTCCATAATATAAATAGGAGGTTACTGACCTTACGTCACTCCGATAAAGCGGTAAAGTTTAGTTGGGTTCTCGTGCATGCTAATTATATATATATATATATATATACACACAGGGGATATGGGAAAGGGCGAGGCGTTATATACGCATAGCCACCTGATGAGTTGACATATTATGACATCGTCCCGGACGCGGGATGCCCAGATGCGGGATATATGGGTATGGATCGGGATGTACGTTCCGCAGAAATATGATATATATATGGATCGAGCTGCACGTTCCGTAGCAATATAATATATTTATTGATCGGGATGCACGTTTCGCAACACTATTATGATATATGTGTATGAGAAATGTTTTCTTTGAAAGCTAAGCATGCATGATGTCCGCCTTATGAGGCAATCAGATGTATAAGTTATCTCTTAATCTCATGTTATCTTCCATACTTCTTGCTATATTGTTATTCATGTCTTACATACTAAGTATACTGTTCGTACTGACGTCCTTTCTTGTGGACGCAGCGCTCATGCCCGCAGGATCAGGTAGCCAGCCAATCGATCCAGAGCAGTAAGATGTAGATATGTGGGTATGGCAGGGCCTTGTCCTGTATTTGTTGCAGCTTATATTCCGTAGAGGTCTGTAGACAGTTGTAGATAGTGGAAGTGTCATGTAGCTTTGTGTTCTCCTATTTTATGTACAGTGCATGTAGTGGCCATGTCGGACTGCGTTGTCATCCTTTGCATGTAGGCATATATATATATATATATATATATCCATGTGTATAAATTATGAGTTTTTCTACAGACCGTGTCCAGTAGAGTCCTGTTTATGGGTGTGAAGCCGGCCACATTTATAAACAGGAGGTTGCGGTGCATTTAGGAATCATTGACCTTTCCTTCTATCTTAGATTGTGCGATAGAGCCAGAGTCTAGCAAAGATCGTTTCTGACCCTCTTTTTTTGTAGGTAGGTGCAGCTTGATAAGAGATGAAGAGATCGGCTTCAGATAGTGGGGGTGCCAGGAAGGCCCCCATGATGGATTCGGGACCCAGGCCCCAGGACCGAGTAGGAGGAGTCCTAGCTATTCTATTAAGACAGACCCTTCTGAGGACATCGAGATGATCCCCCCAAAGTTCGTGACTTCCATGGAGGAGGACCCGTCGGAAGATAGTTATAAGACGGACCCGTCTGAGGGTTCGTATGAGACGCTGGTGGAGGAGGCTCCCAAGGATGTACTAGAGTTGACCCTTCCAGCTTCTCCTATGGTGGGGCGGCCACGCCCGTGAGTGTTACCGATTATTCTAGCCCTTTATCTTGGCCTTCGGTAAATCAGGAGTTGCCAGGATATTTGTACCCCTCGGAGTCGGATGGGGGAGATGAGGAGGGCCAGACTAGTAGATGGCAGGAGGACGATGAGGAAGATACTTCACTCTACTGCCCTCCAGAGCTAGAGCAGGACAGGCCGGCTACGGGTATATGGGTCTTTTATTGAAATTTCTTATGTGTGTACAATTATTGCAGGATATCATTAATAGTTGACAAATGGGAGTTCTATAGGAACCGATAACCAAAGTACATATAGGTAAGTGCAACTAAGATGTTTTTTGCCACTACTAGGAACCCTAGAATTAGGAATTGAAGACAGTCGTGGGTGCTGATTGATGGTTATTATTGGGGGTTCCGAAGGCTAAACTAGCATTTGCTCCGTCAGGAGAGTAAAGGACCTTTCCAATTTGGAGGGAGATGCATTACAGGAATTTTATTGGGATCCGTTAGAACTTCAACTTGTTTTAGGTCATGTGATAAAGGCCACGTAGCAGGATTGATGCGATCATACCATCATTAACGCAGTGGATCCCATCAGAACTTCAAAGTTAAGCGTGCTTGGGTTATAGTAGTACCAGGATAGGTGAGCCCCTGGGAAGTGTGCTAAGAAGTCTTACGGATCCAGACATAAGAGAAAGATGAGGAACTAAAATAGCTTGAGGGAAATTAGAAGCGTGTGAACCTCACGGTTGGAAATTCTAAATGATTCCGAGAGATAAGGCTGACTGGCTTAGCAAAGAGAGAGGAGACTTATTACAGCTACAGAATTAAGACGAGTTTAAACACTATTGGGGATACTTTGAAAATAAGGTGTTAGAAGAGGTATATACGATATTTTATGTATGGTTAACCGGTATGAGTGCCCCAATAATCGACTTTCCAATATGTTAAAGACACTTATTGAACAGGGTATTGTAGTTCAAGTGGCAAGTGCTACAGGGAAAGTTGACATTTTTTTTTCTCTAATGATTAGAGTTGGATAAGGTTGATGCAATAACACCAGGGAAAAGAAGAAAGTGAGTATACAAGAGTAAGAAGATTAGGATGCCCTGAGAAAAGGAGAAGTGTGAGCAAGGGAACTATGTTGCGGAAAGAATAGAGTAAGGTAGTGTGGAACGAAAGGACGAATGTATAGGGCCCGACAACAAATTTCGATAAGTGAGATTGAAGGGTAGCAACAACGAATAAGGATGTGAATTGGGAAAGAATAAGCAGGATTTTACAAAGATGCTAAAGAGTTTCTAACTTTTGAGGGGCATCCGAAGAGGTGAATGCATAGTCATAACAACACGCCACAATTACCTCGGAAACGAAGAAGCCCTTCTAAAAAGATGACTTAGAGATAGAACAAATTTGCACTTCTGAAAGGATATTCTACGAACTCCAGGGCCAATGTTATAAAATGGCAAGTGGATAAGAGCATTTAGGAGTAAAGGAACCTAAAACCCCTGAGGATGAAAGTAAGATGGGTACACTAATGGATTGCTTGAAGGAAGTCGAGCAATCACAAAGGACAAGAGAGAGGATAATAAGTTAACAAAGGTGACCAGGAGGCAATATATCAGTGACATGGGATAAGAACCTCTGTAAAGAGTATGGCAAAAAGAAAGATGAAGGCTTGACCAAAAAAAGAAGGGAAAGAGTGTACTTTGTAAGGATTTCATGATAAGAACAAGAAGCAGCAAAATACTGGAAGAACTACGATGCATAGCTATGATGCAGACAAGTAGTTAAGGGGAGTTACAGGACAAATGAGCTAAGCAAATGAACGGATATGGAATATTAACTTTAATGGTATAATATAGACGAACATCGAAATTCGGAAGCCAGAGCAAGAAGAATTTCAAGGGAGTTAAGAAGATAGTTGTGGGAAAAGACAAGGGTTGAAGGAGCGAGGTATAATCGGACACTCCATAAAGGGGCTTAATGAATTCTGTTGTTCCTATTCATTCATTAGCTTTGGGAATTACTAGTCATAAAAGGTAGAAGTGGAAAGACAACAAAGGAGGCACCTGCTTTGGATCGGATATGTGTAAGCATTTAATTTAATACCAGACTTCAACTAGCAGAAAGGGAAATAAGTCAAACATTACGACGAAAGGAATTTGGCATTAAGAAGAACCGAGAAGTGGGAGGATCGTTAAGGTCGACCAGGTGATTATCGAAGATGATTACTATTCAAAGGTTACTAGTGTATAAGAACATCCTTAAAAAAAATGGAAGAGAAGAGTTAGTTCTAAATTGAATTATTACATTCCCAAGATTCCAAAGAAAGAAATGTATTAGCTTGAAGAAGCCAAAGTTTGAGATGTACTGATATGTCGAGAATATATCAGGAGAAAGCAGAAATAGATTGGAAATAAGTATATTATGGCGCAGGTATGGGAAAGAGAGTATGATAGGAAAGTAAGGGGATTAACAAGTCCGAAAGAATGATTCTCTCTGATGTGAGATATGATGTCTCTAGACCGTGGTTCGAATCGCTCGTACAGGAGAAATTGGACAGCATCTAAGTATGCACTGACATTCTGAAGGGTAACAAAGAGGATAAGAGATGTTTGCAAGCCATCCAGAAAAAAAAATGAAATGAATACAAAGGACAATTGGGTTACAGAAAAAAAAAAAAAGGAATCTTAGTGCCAAAAGAAGTGGGAATCTTAACAAAAAGGATAATTATAGGCAGTACGGTGATCTCCAAAGAGGAGGAAGATAGTGTGCTTATGGGTAGCAAGATAGCAGTACTGCCAGGGATTAGAGAGTATCTTAAAAGTCGCTAGCAATGCCAAATACGAGAGCAAGTATTATAGAATTATATGAACAATCGTCCTAAGAAACTGCCCAACAACATGGTGTAATCACAATGCGGGAAAGCCAACGAAGAATAAACGTTAAATAAGTGATCACGGGTATAAAGGAATCAAGAATAAGTAGACTCGTGTTGGAAAAAAATTGTGATAAAGTAAGAGTTTACCTTAGTCTCAAACTTACATATCTACATTGCAAAATTTGAGGAGAAGAAAGTAAAGGAAAAGTTCCAATATGAGTTTGAGGATATTTTGGGTCATGAATTAGTTTGAACTATGATTATTAGCTTATCATAAGTGTAACCCTGCTACGAGGAATAATAAAGATCGTGAGGGAACATTGTGTATGTACGTATTTAAGAGATTGTGTGAGGGTATTGTTATAGTTAATCTTGAAAAGGAATTGGAATGGATAGTTGAGGTAAACAATCGTTAAGAGTAGGAATTCGTCGACAATAAAAATACTATTGTGAAAGTAACTATGATGAGATTGTGAGGAATCAAGGGGTCTGATCAATAGACTACAAAGATATGATGTGGTGCATATGCGAGATCGACAAGTATGAAAAGGGATGGCCCAAATTAGCACCAAAGAAGCAAGCAAAGGAAGGTACCATAGTTGACTAAGAGAATTATCCATCAGCAAGTAAGAAGAGATACTTGCAAGTCAACGGGTAGTTGTAGCAACTGCTGATCAGAACTACCTTAATAGAAAGAGAACAATGACTAAGTATTAGTTGATTCCTGATTGTATACATAAGAACAGAAGGCTACAGAATTTATGAAAAAGTTCAATACTGTGCTAAGTGGGAACGAGAAGAGGCTGACCAACTTATATTCTAAAGAAAAGGTGATCGGAGTCTAGGAGAGGGACAATCACTTCAAGAAACCAACGAAAACATCGTGGATTTGCAACGCCAACATTCGATGATGAATGTTTTAAGGGAGGAAGGATGTTACACCCAGTAATTTTGTACGTTAAAATTCGTAAGTGTTGGTCGTTTAAAGTATGGACTTTGGAGTTGCCTTCAAGGATATATATATGCGTTTATCTCATGGTCGTGAAGGTCTAGCTCATACAATAAGTTGGGGAGGATTAGAGAGCAGGTGAATTACGGAAATTGAATTTGTTGGAATGTTGGAGAATGTATGAAGGGAAACTTTGGTCCCATTTGGAAGAAGAATATATTTTAGTATATGAGGAGTTTTGAGGCAAAGTAAAAGCCTAAAGTGAAGTTCATGAAGTCTAGTTTTCGACGCAACAAACTGCTTATCAATCCGATATGGACGTTACAAGTCGGGTTGGTAGGCCAGAAATTTGGTCTGCGTGAACGCGCCACCACTAGGCACGAATGCACAGAAGGAGGGTAGCCAACTCAGCGTGAATGCACCACTTCCAAGGACGAACGCGTTGAGCAATTTTTAGGTCGGTGTAACCCGACCCTGGAATCTTATAAAAAGGGGTTTACCCCTTATTTCCTTTAAAGCCACCCTTGAAAATCACCCCAACCTTCTGGAAACTTCTTCGAACTTCCACATATCAAATTTTGACGCAAATCGAGTATAATCCCTAGATTCTGGTGCAGAAAGCGTATAGTTGCGATTATAAAATCGTATAGCAACGATTCTTGGCTCAAATTCGAGGTGAAAAGTGAAGATATTGCAGTACTAGCAGGAGAAAGGTATGAATCTCTTCTTATTAATTCTAATCTTTCTTAGTTCCGAAGGAGAAACTATTAAATAGCTGTACTACAAGTTATTTAGTTGGGAAATTTGGAAAACATCGTGTGGGATGTTTTAAGAAACATAATGGTGGTTGCAATAATGTTGTTGATATTGGTATTGTCATTGTTATTGTTGGTTACCGAATTGTGATTTCGGGCTAGGGATATAAACGGGGGAGATGCTTCCCGAATTTCAACAGATTCTAAATGAAATTAAATTAAGGATTGGAGATAGACGTATGACTTTGAGCCTAAAAATAGTACGAATGGTTTATATGTAGATTTACGAGCTTGGAAGGATAAACGTTGAATCTCCAAGGAGACCGAAAGGCATGTTAAGGATAGTCCTTTTCTTTCTAAAGGCCCGATTCCTATGTAATGATTCCATACATGTCCTTCATAACATTCTTGTTCCCGGAAAGCTATGATGACCTTGATGACAGTGATGACTCCTTTCTTGTAGACTCATACATTTTTTTCATGATGTCCCTAGTCCCACAAGCTAGAGATTCATGATTCTTAATGTTTCATATGACGTTAAGGGTGATTATTTTTTCATGATGATAATGATGATGATGATGATGATCCAATTCCTAAAAGTTCAAAGTGTATGATTTTAATAATATTAGATTCCAAAGCTCATGGATTTGATGATTATACGAGAGTCTTAGGCTTACTTCATAATTTCCTTAATTTTGTTCATTGTTGTTGATATCACCTTATAATCATTGTTCCTTCAAGGTAAGGTAAAGTGATGATGATTGTTCCCTAATATAAATCGAAGGTTATCGACCTTACGTCACTCTGATAAAGTGGTAACGTTTACTTGGGTTCTCGTGCATGCTACTTATATATATGTATACATGGGATACGAGAAAGGACGAGGCGTTATATACGCATAGCCACCTGATCAATTGGTATATTATGACATCGTCCCGAACGCGGGATGCCCGGACGCAGGATATATGGGTATGGATCGGGCTGCATGTTCTATAGCAATATGATATATGTATGGATCGGGCTACATTTTCCACAGCAATATAATATATTTATGGATCGGGCTGCACGTTCCGCAGCACTATTATGATTTATGTTTATGAGAAATGTTTTCTTTGAAAGCTAAGCTTGCATGATGTCCGGCTTATGAGGCAATCAGATGTACAGGTTCTCTGTAAATCTCATGTTATGTTTCATACTTCTTGTTATGTTGTTATTTATGCCTTACATACTTAGTACACTATTCGTACTGACGTCCTTTCTTGTGGACGCTGTGCTCATGCCCGCAGGATCAGGTAGCCAGCCAGACGATCCAGACCAGTACGATCTCCCCTCAGCCGCAGTCAGTGCGCTCCATTAGTTCGGAGCTACAACCCTTTTTGGTATGCTATTTTGCTATGTATATATGTGGATATGGCAGGGCCTTTTCCTGCCTTTGCTGTAGCTTATATTCCATAGAGGTCTGTAGACAGCTGTAGATAGTTGAAGTGTCAGGTAGCTTTGTGGTCTCTTATTTTATGTACAGTGCATGTAGTGGCCATGTCGGACTGCGTTGTCATCCTTTTCATGTATGCCTATATATATATATATATAAATTATGAGTTTTCAAGGTAGAGTTCATTGACAAGTGCGAGTTTAGGGGTGTTCGGTCAGTAGTGGTCGGGCACTCGTCACGTCCCATTGGTTTGGGTCGTGACAGAAAATCTCAAGCTTATACAAGATCGATTATTAACGGCTCTGAGTCTTCAAAAATCCTATGCAGATAACCGTTGGCGAGATTTGGAGTTTCAAGTGAAAGACTGGGTATTCTTGAAGGTGTTGCCAATGAATGGTGTCATGAGATTTGGCAAAAAGGGAAAGCTTAGTCCTCGGTATATTGGGCCTTATGAGATTGTACACAAGGTGGGCCAAGTGTCTTACGAATTAGATGTACCTTCGGATTTGGAGTCAGTCCATCCGGTTTTCATGTATCGATGCTTCGCAAATGCATTAGAGATCCTTCCGAAATTGTACCTGTAGATGATGTCCAAGTCACTGAACAATTTTCCTACAAAGAAATTCCCATTGCGATTCTAGATAGACAAGTTTGGAGACTCAAAACCAAAGATGTAGCTTGAGTTAAAGTCTTATGGAGAAATAATAATAGGGAAAAAATAACTTGGGAAGCTGAGGAAGATATGAAGTTCAGGTATCCATATTTATTTCCACTCCCAGAGAAGATTCAGACAGAGGCACCATTGCCCTCAGGTATGTAATGCTTTCTTTTGATGATTTCTTGGTTGCGTGTGGCCATTGTTGTTGTTGTAGCCCTATGAGGCGATATATTTTGGGTTGCTGTGATAGGATGGTAGTGCCATAATACAGGGGAAACTCTGGTGAAATTATTGTAAAATCCTTAAAAGTCTAACATTCGAGGACAAATGCTCCTAAGGGAGGGGGGGGGGGGGGGGGGGTGGGGGGAGGGGAGAGAGAATGTTATATCTCGGAAGTTTCGGGTTGTTGCATTATGAGTAGACTAACGTAAGCCTAAAGTTGACACGAAGTCCTTATGAGATTAAGTCCTTATAAGATTAAGGAGAGTATTTGATAACTTTAAGTGCGTACCATAAGATTTTGAAGTCATACGAATCAGTGGAACTAAGTTTGTTGAAGGAAGTAGATTGCAAGAAATGTTTGGGACCATTTCGCAATGATTGAGTTATACTTTGTTTAGTAATGATTTGAGGAGGAGGCATAGGTCCCCTTATATGGTTAATAAAGCATTATACAAGTGCCAGGAAGGTTCCGTAAGTAGTGGGAGTCAAACGAATCGAAACGAGCAACTTATCGGATGGGGACATTTTGACGGACCGTAGAACATTTGACGGCCTGTCAAATTATGGAGCACCACTGTATAACCATCACAGTGAGTCATGTTAGGCTGGGCAGTTTGACGGTGAACTTTGACGGATCGTAGGAATTTTGACGGTCCATCAAAGTGGGCGTAGGATTGCCCGACGAGATTTTAAGTGACGCTTTATATATTTCATCACCCCATTTGAGTTCATTTTCTCCCCAAATCAGATACTTGAGCTCTCCAAAACTCTCTCTCTAATTCTATAAACTAATCTAAGCCAAATCAAAGAGAATTAAGAGATTCAAGTGGTAAGAAGCTTGCTAGGGTTTGTGAAACTCAAGATTTCCTTTGGAGTTGATGTTGGAGAATTCACTTTAGTGGAGTGAGTTGATCCAAGGCTTGTTCTTGTGTGATTAAGGTAAATTTTTACATCTCTTGCATATGGTTAAGGTTGTTTGATTGTTATACCGTGTGGGTGGAGGATGAAAAATGAAAATGGAGTTCAAGTATGAACTTGAGGATATTATGAGCTATAGGGTAACTTGGATTGTAATTCTTAGCATGTTATGAGTATATTCTTGTTGTGGGCAATACAAATGATGTTGAGGAGGTATTGTACTGTCACACCCTAACCTCGCTAGGGTGTGATGGGCACCCGACCCCATATTCGGAGCCTAGCGAACTCGCTGACTCTTATTACACACATACTCGCTTGCACTTCTAACTCAGATAAA
Source organism: Lycium barbarum (assembly GCF_019175385.1). Classification (NCBI taxonomy): domain Eukaryota; kingdom Viridiplantae; phylum Streptophyta; class Magnoliopsida; order Solanales; family Solanaceae; genus Lycium; species Lycium barbarum. The sequence goes on from NC_083343.1 coordinate 84,123,137, forward strand.
ACGAAATACATAATAAGAGCTTTCAGAAACATTCTTTTTGTCGTTCTCAAGTCAAACAAAATCTGTAATCATAATTTATAACATAACGCAAAATGACACATCGGCTGGTGGAGCCGCTTACAAGACTGACATTCTATACCCACGACTCTGTCTGCAAAGTCTCTAACATCAATCAGAATTCATAACATATATACTCAGACTCGGCAACACTCCGGAAGGAAATGGAGCTCGCCAATCCCGCTGGAACATCTTCTAGCAATGTCTTCTACTCATCTGGGTGTACCTGCGTGGCATGAAACGCAGCCCCCGAAGAAAGGGGGTCAGTACGGAATATGTACTGAGTATGTAAGGCATGGAATACAGAAAACAAAACCAAAATCGAAACAAGCAGTAAAACATTAAGTACATTATTCAGAATACTAAAATGCTTATTTTTCCGAACGCAAATCATGCATACCGATGTCATATGCCAGAAGAAGTACAGAAAATAAGTAAATCGTCCAGAGTGCCAAAATGCTTACTTTCCAAACACAGACCATGCGTGCCGACATCATATGTCATCGTATACATATACATATAACAGATCCCGACCCTCTAGTGAGGGGCGCGGTGAATGGAATCATAAACATACACTTGAAACATGTTTGGAAAGTAAGCATTTTGGAATCATAAACATACACTTGAAACATGTTTATGATCCTTCAAATGTCGGTAAGTGTACGTATCTATTGAAAACTTGGAAAAAAAAAAATAGGGGCCATTCGGCCATGGTTCCAAAAATTTGGCCCATGAAAATTGATCAAGAAAACTTATTTTCTTGTAGTATTCCAACTAATTTGAAGGCCCTAATTAACGTGGGGTGGTTGTTGAAGCAAGCAAACCATTCATTTGTGCAAGTTTACAACCCTAGCCAAGTTAAGAAGTGGAGTGAGAAAGGTATGTATTCAATCTTCTTTTACATGTGTTATAGATGATTTATGTATATTGAAGTATGTAGGAATGGATGAAATCCATGAAATATGTATGGGTAGGTCATGGCCGAATGAAGGTTGTATTGGTAAGATGAGATGGATTGATTTTATTTAGTATTTTGATTGTTATAGTTGTGGATTCCATAATAAAAATGAAGGTTTGATGACTTGGAATGAAGTTTTTAATGCATAGACTATTATTATAGTTCATGAATTTGGAAGGAAAGAATGAGTTGTTGTTGGTTATGTTGAGTTGAGAAGGGTTCGGGTGGTAGGTATAATTCATGAACTTGAAAGAAGGAAATGTGTTGCTACTGTTCTTGTTGAATTTGGAAGGTTTCGGGTGAGGTGGTATGTTGGTTGGGTTGTTTTGAATATTGTGTGAATTGTTTGAAGTGTTCTTGAATTTTGTTTGTAAGGTCTTGGGCAAGTATTTGAACGTGTAAGCATTGATGTTGGCTTGATTATATGTGATTGAATTGAATATAAATGAAATGTCGTCGAATTGTGTAGAAAGGATTGCTAGTGTTAGAATGCATTTGAAATAATTGTTGAAGTTGGAGATATGATTGTTGGTATTGTTGTTGATAATTTGGCTGAGTTGAATTCTCGGATTGTTGTTGATAAATTGGCCGAGTTAGATTCTCGGGGATGGTGTATTTACAGGGGAAATGCTGCCGAAATTTCGGCAGATTATAAATGAATTCATTTGAAGGACTAAGACAAGAATATGATGATGAATCTAATGATTATGTAAATCTTCTTGAATGTAGACTAGCCAGCTTGGACGAATAAGCGTAGCTAATAGGACGTGGGACAGGTATGTAAGGCTTACCCTTTCTTTCTTTTGGCAGATCCTTATGAAACAAGCAGATGACGTATATGTATGATTTCAAAGAAATTCCTATTCTTAGAGCCACTAGGATGGCTAATATTCTTGATTTCCATAAGCTACTTCATATGGTTTTGATACGTATCTATGATCTCCGAAGCTCTATTTGATATGTTTCCGAGTCTATCTATGATTCTCATTCACTTCTTGATATGAGTATTCTCAATATGATCGAGTTTATTATATGATTGGATAACGAGATGAGCATAAAGAGTTTTGTTTCTAAAAGAGTTCTGTAAGTTTTAATGTCCCTAACTTTTGTAAACGATCTCGGATTACTTTGAAATGTTCGTAATGGTTTCTGTACCAAAATGTCCATAACTTTCTCATACTAAACCGGATTGACTTGAAACATGTTTATGATCCTTCAAATGTCGGTAAGTGTACGTATATATATATATATATGGCTTCTACCAACACAAAGTGGACACATGTCCCCTTCTCCCTTTTTCTTGAAGTTTCTCAAAATAAACAAGATGAATAATTGTCTTGTTATGTAAGCTTTGGTCCATATATATATATATATAATTATCCCCATTAAATAAAAATGTGGACATATTCCACACGGCCAAAATGGTCCCTTGAAGATCCTTCTTGAATTGTTTGTGAAATTCCCGTTTTTCCCCTAGCCTTCCACAATATTACCATGAACCACCTTGTGAAATTCCCTTTTTACCCTTAGTCTTTCTCAATATTTCCATACTAATAAACAACTTGTACATTAAAATAACTTTGGAAAATAGTCTTGCTCTTAACTTACCACGACTACCTTGAAATATCCGAATGTACAAAATATGGGATATAACATCCTCCCCCCCTTTAGAACATTCGTCCTCGAATGTTCAACTGATCTTATGGGGTCTTATAATACTTCGGGGGGGGGGGGGGGGGGGTCCCTCTTATAGTTGTCCTTTTCTTCATACTCATTCCTTATCTTTCACCCTATTTCCTTTATAATCGAACTCCTCGGTCTTTACATGAGTCCTCATTCCGTGTCATGGGTTTTCTAGTCCACTGTGCCAACTTATTATCCTTGTCCTTCCCAGGCCATCTCTTCTCTGTTATTGTTTCGTCACAATGCCTTAACGAAAGCCACTTCTTCGGTACGTAATCTTCACTTGACGATCCAGTGTGGCTATAGGCTGCTCCTCTATCCTCATGTCTGCCTCATGGTATACTTATTGTCGATTTGTTTTTATCACTTTCAGGTATCCTTGTCTACGATAGTTACCTACCGCCCCTCACTTTATTCTTAAAGCCGAGTTCCATTATCGTATAGTCTGGCCTGTCTATCTTTTTTTTTGCTACTTACACTCTCGTATTTAACTAGAATACTGATAAGGGTATCCAATTCCGATGCCTTCTTTTTCGTCTTTCCGTACCTCTGTCTTTTGTGACTAACGGTGTCTTGGACTCACAAGTTCATAGGGATGTCGAGATTCACTATGTCCTTTTGTGAAGTCTTCGTTTATACCTTACTCCTCATCTTTCTTTCCAACTCTGTGCATAACATATCGAAACTTCTTACCATTTTCACTCTCCTTATCCTTGTTCATCGAACCTTTAACTATAATACCAACTATATTTGTAATGCTATGACCGAGCGGTCTCCCATGCACATCCCTTGCACTTCATTCCATTTCCTTTAAGATCAAATCTTTCAAACTTCACATGAATTCTCATTCCATACAATTAATTTCCCAATCAACCGTGTCGACCCATTATCCTTATTCTTTCCTTGGTGCGTAATCGGGTTCCTACCGCTAACTCATTAAGGTATCCTCCTTACTCCTTATGGTTAGAGATTTCCAATTGCCCTACGCCTAAATGCTCTCCTCTTCGTTTGACCAACCCATTAATATACCTTTCCTACTTTCATTCTTAACCCTCCTTGGGTTTCTTTCTCCTCGAGCATTTTTCTTTTCTTGTTATTTGCCGTATTGGTTCTGAAGTTCGTGAAATATTCCTCTAAACGCGCAAGTCCGTCCTATTCTTAAGTCATATTTTCTGGAAAGCTCTTCCATGTCCGAGGCAACCACGTTAATATGGCTGCACATTTATCCCTTTCTTTACCTTTCAAGGGCCGAAACCTCCTAACATCGTCGCAAGGCCTAAGCATTTTTTTCTCTTACCTCACGTTCCTTGTTGTGGTCACTATTCTTTTATCCCCACTTATTTAAATCGGTTCTCGTACCCTACACATTTTTCTTCTGTTCCATATTACCACACTTTATTCTTTTCACATGCCTATTTTTGAATTTTTACCTAGATAGTCTCGTGCTTTGCCCGTCGTTTCTTTTGGAGGCTTTGCTCAATCATGTTCCTTACTTTTCACCTTTCTTTCCGACACTTTGATCTCCTTGCCTTCCATTTAATCACTCTCTTTCTTTTCCAATTATCGCTGAATTAGAACTTTCCAGACTTAACCTGTAGTGAAAATATCATCAGCTTACCTTGTAACACTTGCACCATTTATTTTTGTTGTCACTTGAACTTCGGTACCCTTACTCAATTGAGGCCTTCCATACCGTAACGCCGGTTGCTGGGGCACACATGCCCACCGATACAATCACATGTGGGATATCCTACACATTCGTACATATGTATGTGTAGTTACTACTACCTCGCCCACAGAATATCTCCAAATGCTATTCAAGCCTATCCTAATTCCAGAGCTGTGATAGACTCTCTGTCTCTTCACTAATCTAGTCTGCCTCTGTCACGACCCGGCTAGGGGGCCGCGACGAGCACCCGCTGCTACCCTACCCGAGCACCCCCTTATCGTACATAACATAACATCTAGGTGAACCATAAGTCAATTCGTGCTTTTATTATCGTTAATCATATTGATCCCATTAGACGACCATCATCATTTAACATATCATAGGCATCTAGGCCACACCATAAGTACAAGGCCAGCGTGGCTAACAAAAGATATACAAAACATGGGCCGGCATGGCCGAACATTTCTACCCACATACACATGACTACGAGCCTCTAAGAGTATGACATATCGTATGAGCGGGACAGGACCCCGCTATGCCCATAATTATATACACAAAAGAAAAAGTACCCAAAAGCTACGGCTCCGAAAGAATTGGAGCTCTGCTATGCAATCTCTGAATAAGCAGCTATGGATCAAGTCTGTCTCCCGGTGCACCTTCGGGCATGACGCAGCGTCCACAAACAAAAGAACGTCAGTACGAAGAATGCACTGAGTATGTAAAGCATAATCAACATCAATATAGAAGCATAATAGATATCATATGAAGATAGCATAGGAGGGGAGACAGTGATATCATCATCATCATGTCGCTTACTTGCATACATCGTCGTTCGTATCCCATAATAATACTCGTACCATACTTGTGATCATATTCGTATACATGTCCTTATTCGTATTCTTATACATAGTCTTATCACATTCATATTCATATTATATACATAGCCATACACTTATATACATACATAGCGTACCCGACCATAAGGTTCGGTGTTTCATACGTACTTGGACAACCAAGGCTCAATGTTATTTCTACCTGGCCCTACCAAGGCTTCAAGGTTATCCGTACCATCTGCAGACGTGCGCGCGCGTTTCGTAATCATATACATACTTCATACATATTCATCTACATATATTCTACCCGGCTTTATAAGCTCGGGGTTCATTTTAGCCCTTCATAGGCACATATAAGTATAATAGCCCGTAGGCACCTTTTGCATCATTTTTGATAACATTTACTATTCTCATCGTTATCGTTACATCTACATTATGAACTTACTCGTCATACGAGGAACATAGTATAATCATAGTACATATGAAGGGTCGTGAGCTTATGAGCTCGGAATGTCAACCATGTGAAGACAACATACTCATATGGAGGAATTAGGAATTTCGCCAAGAACCATGCCTTCTGAAAGAAGGGTTAGCCTTACATACCTTTCCGTCGAACTATTCTACACTTGCACGTTCCCTTCCAATGCTAGCGTTTATACCTTCATTAATATCATAACAATGGCCATTAGTCATTCACATTATCCACATTATCTAGATTCCTCAATTTGCCTCTAATTCACCCACACTCATGATTATAACACCCATCTTCGTCCATTCGTCTAAAGTGTTTAGTTCATGATCTTATTACCATTTATAACACATTCATATCACAACACAACAACATTCATAACTAAATTCAAACTAATTCTCAAAATGTCACTATTCATCATTCATGACCTAGTTGACCACATTTTCTACAATCCATGTATTTTAATTCTCCAATACCTTAAACATCTTGTAAAAATCATGAATTTTACCTTAGAATTTGTAGGAACAAGCTTTGGTTGATAATACTCTTCTTTGAGCAAAACCCTAGTTTTTCTCCATTTGGATTCCTTGACTTGGATGATCCTTGACGATTCCCTTATCCTTGATTCACTTGTCTTAATGTTATCGATGGCTTATAATCCTTGAAAACTCATATAATAAATGTAGAGAGAAGTTCTAGGGAGAAGTGGTGTAATGTTGTAATGAAATAAAATAAGTCTTGGTCCTCATATTTAATGAATTGGAAAATCTGTGCTGGGTGAACAGTGGTCGTCCATGGAGGTTTACGGACCGTATTCCACTATACAGCTCGTCCTCCATGGGCGTATTTAGCCATTTCCAGAACCAGAAGCTGGGCTGCCTTCATGGTGGTTTACGACCATGGTTTACGGGCCGTAAATCACTTTACGTTCCGTCCACCAGGTCCTTTTTAACCATTTCCTCGGCTGGCAGAAAGTTGAAGTTTGGCATGCCAGTTTACGACCTGGCATTTTACGAACCGTATACCAGTTTACGACCGTATTTGCACTTTACGACCACTGGCAGAAAGCCGAAGCTTTTGCATGTCAGTTTACGACTGCCAGTTTACGGACCGTATTGCACTTTACGGTCCGTATTTTGCAATATACGACCACTGGGCAGTTTTGCCAACTTTCAATTTTTCTCATTTCTCGACTTTTCATTCTAATCATCCACATCCCTTTTCATACATTTCCCATGAAACATTATACACTCGCACTCCTCGCACACATCATTAGTTCATTTACTTGCGTACCAACGGAAAAGTTTCCGAGGTGTAACATTCTACCCCCCTTAGGAACATTCGTCCTCGAATGTTAAAGGCTTGGGGAATTCTATAAAAATTTCGCCAGAGTTTCCTCTGTAATGTGGCACTACCACCCTGTCACAACAACCCACAATAACAATGCCTCACAGGGCAATGATACAACAACACTAGAATTTGGCCACACACGACCTGAATGTAAAAAAAAAGGGAAAACATGCATACCTTATGATTTTGACATCTCATCTTGGACTTCTTCCAAGGGCTGAAATAAATGTGGGTATTTGGATCGCATATTCTCTTCTGCTTCCCATGTCATTTCCTCTCGATTGTCATTTCTCCACAGAACTTTAATTGAGGCCACTTCTTTGTTTCTAAGACTCCGTACTTGCCTATCTAATATGGCAATGGGTATTTCATCATAAGTTAACTTTTCTGTCACTTGAATATCATTCACTGGGACGATCCTCGTAGGATCTCCAACACACTTCCGAAGCATCGAGACATGAAATACTGGATGGACTGACTCCAAATCTGGAGGTAGATCTAGCTCATAGGCCACTTTACCTATTTTGCGCACAATTTCGTATGGCCCGATATACCGTGGACTGAGCTTCCCCTTTTTGCCAAATATCATCACGCCCTTCATCGGTGACACTTTCAAGAATACCCAATCTTTCACTTCGAACTCTAAGTCTCTTCGACGATTATCCGCATAGGACTTCTGACGACTTTGAGCCGCTAGCAACCGATCTTGTATGAGCTTAACTTTCTCTATTGCTTGCTGGACCAAGTCTGGCCCTATCAACTTAGCTTCTCCGGTTTCAAACCACCCAACTGGGGATCTACACTTTCGCCCATATAGAGCCTCATACAGTGCCATTTGAATGCTAGAATGATAACTGTTATTGTAAGTAAACTCAATGAGTGGCAAATGGTCATCCCAATTTCCTCCAAAATCTATCATACATGCCCGTAACATATCTTCAAGAGTCTGAATAGTACGTTCAGCTTTCCCATCGGTCTGTGGGTGAAACGTCGTGCTTAGGCGCACTTGGGTTCCTAAACCTTCTTGGAAAGACCCCCAAAACTTGGCTGTAAACTGAGTCCCTCTATCAGAGATAATAGATACCGGAACGCCATGGAGTCTCACTATCTCTTTAAGATAAAGCTTGGCATAATCTTCTGCCATATAGGTCGTTCTGACTGGTAAGAAATGCGCTGACTTTGTGAGCCTATCCACGATCACCCATATAGAATCATATTTACGTCGAGAACGGGGTAACCCTGTAATGAAATCCATATTAATCACTTCCCACTTCCAAGTTGGGATTTCTATAGCTTGCAATAAGCCACCCGACTTTTGGTGTTCTATCTTCACTTGTTGGCAATTAGGACACTGAGCTACGAATTCCGCTACGTCTTTCTTCATCCCATTCCACCAATATATAGTCTTAAGATCATGATACATTTTCGTCGCTCCGGGGTGCACGGAGTAACTGGAACAATGAGCTTCTCTCAAAATCTGATGGCGTAGACCTGCCACATCAGGAACACATAACCTGCCTCGACATCGGAGAACTCCGTCTTCCGAAATGTCAAATGATGACTCCTCCTTCTGAGGGAGTGTATCTCTATACTGCATTAGCATGGGATCCTCATATTGTCGCTCTTTTACTTCCGCTACTAACGATGAAACTGCTGAATTCTGAATAGTAGCTCCGCAACTACCTGATTCCACCACTCGGACTCCTAGGCTAGCTAACTGCTGAAGATCATGGGCCATCTCTTTCTTTTCTGGTCGTACATCACTTAGACTTCCCATCGACCTACGGCTAAGAGCATCAGCCACAACATTTGCCTTTTCGGGGTGGTACAGGATTTCAACATCATAGTCTTTTAGCAACTCTAGCCATCGTCGTTGCCACAAATTCAACTCTTTCTGCTTGAAGATGTACTGGAGACTCTTATGATCTGTATAAATATCCACGTGGACACCATATAAGTAATGTCTCCATATCTTTAAAGCATGGACCACCGCGGCCAATTCTAAGTCATGGGTAGGATAATTCTGCTCATGTTTCCGTAATTGTCTAGAAGCATACGCAATCACCTTACCATTTTGCATCAATACACAGCCTAGCCCGACGCCTGAAGCATCACAATAAATAACATTTTCTTCCAATCCCTCTGGAAGTGTCAAGACTGGGGCTGAAGTCAGTCGGTCTTTCAACTCTTGGAAACTACGCTCGCAAGCATCTGTCCATTGAAAATTAGCTGACTTCTGAGTCAACTTGGTGAGCGGTGCAGAAATAGAAGAGAAACCCTCAACAAATCTTCTGTAATAACCGGCTAAGCCCAAAAAGCTACGAACCTCCGTAGGGGTCGTGGGCCTTGGCCAAGTCTTCACTGCCTCAATCTTTTGGCTATCCACTCGAATACCGTTAGCTGCAACAATGTGGCCCAGAAATGCCACTGAGTTCAACCAAAACTCGCATTTGGAAAACTTCACGAATAACTCTCGAGCTCGAAGAACTCCAAGGACAATTCGCAAATGATCCACATGCTCTGCCTTAGATCTAGAATACATTAGGATGTCATCGATGAATACAATCATGAATCGATCCAGAAAAGGCCTGAATACATTGTTCATTAAGTCCATAAACACTGCTGGTGCATTAGTTAGCCAAAACGACATTACTCGGAACTCGAAATGGCCATATCTTGTTCTGAAAGCTGTCTTAGGGATATCTTTCTCCCTAACTCTTACTTGGTGATACCCGGACCTCAAATCGATCTTTGAAGACCATTTGGCACCTTGCAATTGATCAAATAAATCATCAATCCTCGGGAGGGGATACTTGTTCTTACTTGTCACTTTATTCAATTGCCGATAATCAATGCACATTCTCAAGGAGCCATCCTTCTTCCGGACGAACAATACGGGTGCTCCCCACGGGGATGAACTAGGCCTAATGAAGCCTTTTTCAAGCAAGTCTTTTAATTTCTCATTCAACTCTTTCAACTCTGCGGGTGCCATCCTATAGGGAGGAATAGATATGGGATTAGTGTCTGGCAGCACATCAATCGCAAAATCGATCTCTCGCTCGGGAGGAAGGCCTGAAAGCTCTTCCGGGAACACATCCGGAAATTCGTTCACTACCGGAACTGACTGAAGAGTCGGCGACTCAGCTTCTACATCTTGAACTCGTACTAGGTGATAAATGCACCATTTCGTGATCATTTTCCTTGCCTTTTGATAGGAAATAAACCTACCTTTTGGTGATGTCGCATTCCCTTTCCATTCTAAGACTGGTTCTCTCGGAAACTGGAAGCGAACCATCTTCATTCGGCAATCAACATTGGCATAACAAGAAGCCAACCAATCCATGCCCATAATAACGTCAAAATCTACCATTTCTAGCTCATGCAAATCAATCATGGTACGACGATCACAAATCACAATCACACAATTCCTATATACTCGGCTAGCTATTACCGATTCACCCACGGGTGTAGACACCTCGAAAGGTTTGATAGACTCCGGCTCAATTATAAATTGACCCGCAATATATGGAGTAACATATGATAATGTGGAGCCCGGATCAATCAAAGCATATACATCATGAGAGAATACCGATAATATACCTGTGACCACATCAGGAGAAGACTCAAGATCTTGGCGTCCAGCCAAAGCATAAATACGGTGCTGAGGACCGCTAGTACTGGGAGCTCTGCCTCTACCACTACCATGGCCGACTGGAGCATGTGAACCTGGCCCCGTAGGGCGTACAGATGCTGATGATCCGGCTGCCGACCCTGCTGGCTGGGTCCTACCTCTACCCTGTACTGAGGGGCAATCACGCATGACATGGCCTGGTTGACCACATGAATAGCAACCATCCGAGCCCGATCGGCATCGACCCCAATGCAACTTCCCACACAGGGAACATCGTGGTACAGGTGGCCTTGACTGGCCTGAATCACCTCTAAACTGAGACCCCGAATAACCCTGACTCGCCTCGGAACGAGTAGATCTGTCAAATCTCTGCCCCGTGAACTGTGGAGGTGTACTGGTCATAGAATAGCCTGAATGGCTGGGAAACTGCTGTCTGTGTCCACCCCTAGACTCGCTCCTTGAACCCGAAGGTCTGGCCCTCTTGTTATGGCCCCTATCCTGCTCACGTTCATTTCTCCGCTGCTGTAGGTGTTCCTCTAATTCCTGAGCATGTGCCTGAATGCGTGCAATATCCATGCCATCCTGAAGGGACGCAGTTAAACATTTATACATCAAGTGTGGCCCTAGGCCTTTCACAAACCAGTGCACCCGATCGCCCATATCCGCTACCATGGCCGAAGCATACCTAGCCAAGAAATTGAAGTGGAGACTATACTCTGTAGCACTCATACTACCTTGCCTCAAATTCAAGAATTTATCGGCCTTAGCTCGCCGAATTTCCGGAGGCATATAATGACGGAGAAAAGCATCAACAAACTCTTGCCATACCGGTGGAGGTGCATTGGCTCCCTGCGAAGCCATCCAAATCGTATACCACTGGATTGAAACATCCCTCAATCTATATGACGCTAGCTCCACCGATTCGGTGTCTGAAGCATGTATCAAACGGAGCATCTTTAGCATACCATCAATAAAGTCCTGGGGATCCTCCTCCAGTTTCGACCCAAAGAATTCCGGGGGTTTCAAAGCAATGAAGTCACGGGCCCTTGCACTAACAGTCCTGTCACCTTGCCCTGCGCTTGGCCTCTGAGTCTGGGCCGCAACCAACTGAGTCAACAAATTAATGGCCTCTCTCAAGTCTTGGCCCGAAGTATTCGGTGGAGGAGCTGGAGCTGGGGCTGAGGCTCCCACGTGCTCCTCAGTAATAGGCACTGTCTGGGAGGACTGAGATTGAGCCGCACTCTGGGACTCATCTTCCTCTACTACCGGTGGCGGTGCTCTTTCAGCCCGCTTTTCTGCCACCGTCTTGCCCTTTTGGGCTGCTGTAGCCTTCTTCTTTTTAGGCATCTCTGAAATACACAACACACGATTTAGGAACAAGAATCTCTTACATCATAGCTCTATCGCACGATTCTTATGAAGAAAGAAGGTCATATATTCCTAAAATGTCCTCAGCTTCTCGTTTATAAGTGTGGCGCGCAACACACCCATAACCAAGACTCTACTAGACATGGCTCGTAGACAATTCCTAGGACTGAACTGCTCTGATACCACCTTTGTCACGACCGGGCTAGGGGGCCGCGACGAGCACCCGGTGCTAGCCCACCCGAGCACCCCCTTATCGTACATAACATAACATCTAGGTGAACCATAAGTCAATTCGTGCTTTTATTATCGTTAATCATATTGATCCCATTAGACGACCATCATCATTTAACATATCATAGGCATCTAGGCCACACCATAAGTACAAGGCCGACATGGCTAACAAAAGATATACAAAACATGGGCCGGCATGGCCGAACATCTCTACCCACATACACATGACTACGAGCCTCTAAGAGTATGACATATCGTATGAACAGGACAGGACCCCGCTATGCCCATAATTATATACACAAAAGAATAAGTACCCAAAAGCTACGGCTCAGAAAGAATTGGAGCTCTGCTATGCAATCTCTGAATAAGCAGCTATGGATCAAGTCTGTCTCCCGGTGCACCTGCGGGCATGACGCAGCGTCCACAAACAAAAGGACGTCAGTACGAAGAATGTACTAAGTATGTAAAGCATAATCAATATAGAAGCATTATAGATAGCATATGAAGATAGCATAGGAAGGGAGACAGTGATATCATCATCATCATGTCGCTTACTTGCATACATCGTCGTTCGTATCCCATAATAATACTCGTACCATACTTGTGCTCATATTCGTATACATGTCCTTATTCGTATTCTTATACATAGTCTTATCACATTCATATTCATATTATATTATATACATATCCATACACTTATATACATACATAGCGTACCCGACCATAAGGTTCGGTGTTTCATACGTACTTGGCCAACCAAGGCTCAATGTTATTTCTACCTGGCCCTACCAAGGCTTCAGGGTTATCCGTACCATCTGCAGACGTGCGCGCACGTTTCGTAATCGTATACATACTTCATACATATTCATCTACATATATTCTACCCGGCGTTATAAGCTCGGGGTTCATTTTAGCCCTTCATAGGCACATATAAGTATAATATCCCGTAGGCACCTTTTGCATCATTTTTGATATCATTTACTATTCTCATCGTTATCGTTACATCTACATTATGGCCTTACTCGTCATACGAGGAACATAGTGTAATTATAGTACATATCAAGGGTCGTGAGCTTATGAGCTCGGAATGTCAACCATGTGAAGACAACATACTCATATGGAGGAATTAGGAATTTGGCCAAGAACCATGCCTTCTGAAAGAAGGGTTAGCCTTACAAATCTTTCCGTCGAACTATTCTACACTTGCACGTTCCCTTCCAATGCTAGCGTTTATACCTTCATTAATATCATAACAATGGCCATTAGTCATTCACATTATCCACATTATCTAGATTACTCAATTTTCCTCTAATTCACCCACACTCATGATTATAACACCTATCTTCGTCCATTCATCTAAAGTGTTTAGTTCATGATCTTATTACCATTTATAACACATTCATATCACAACACAACAATATTCATAACTAAATTCAAACTATTTCTCAAAATGTCACTATTCATCATTCATGACCTAGTTGACCACATTTTCTACAATCCATGTATTTTAATTCTCCAATACCTTAAACATCTTGTAAAAATCATGAATCTTACCTTATAAGTTGTAGGAACAAGCTTTGGTTGATAATACTCTTCTTTGAGCAAAACCCTAGTTTTTCTCCATTTGGATTCCTTGACTTGGATGATCCTTGATGATTCCCTTATCCTTGATTCCCTTGTCTTAATGTTATCGATGGCTTATAATCTTTGAAAACTCAAATAATAAATGTAGAGAGAAGTTCTAGAGAGAAGTGGTGTAATGTTGTAATGAAATAAAATAAGTCTTGGTCCTCATATTTAATGAATTGGAAAATCTGTGCTGGGTGAACAGTGGTCGTCCATGGAGGTTTACGGACCGTATTCCACTATACGGCTCGTCCTCCATAGGCGTATTTAGCCATTTCCAGAACCAGAAGCTGGGCTGCCTTTATGGTGGTTTACGACCATGGTTTACGGGCCGTAAATCACTTTACGGGTCCGTCCACCAGGTCGTTTTTAACCATTTCCTCGGCTGGCAGAAAGTTGAAGTTTGGCATGCCAGTTTACGACCTGGCAGTTTACGGACCGTATACCAGTTTACGGTCCGTATTTGGACTTTACGACCACTGGCAGAAAGCTGAAGCTTTTGCATGGCAGTTTACGACTGCCAGTTTACGGACCGTATTGCACTTTACGGTCCGTATTTTGCAATATACGACCACTGGGCAGTTTTGCCAACTTTCAATTTTTCTCATTTCTCGACTTTTCATTCTAATCATCCACATCCCTTTTCATACATTTCCCATGAAACATTATACACTCGCACTCCTCGCACACATCATTAGTTCATTTACTTGCGTACCAACGAGAAATTTTCCGAGGTGTAACAGCCTCGTCCTATGCGTCCTCTTATGGTCTCCAACCATTCCGTATACTCTAGTTTCCCTTAGGCTACTCTAACTTCTCATTTGTCTCTTATGATTAAATCTATAGGATTTCTTGCATACTTCCCAGGGGGTCACCCATCCTAATATTTCTCTCACCTTAGCACACTTAACCTCGAAACTCCGATGAAATCTGGTGCATTAGTGCTGGTATAATCGTATCCACCTCATCGCATGACCTTCATTACATGATCTGGAGCAAGTCGAAGTCTTACAAATTCAGAGACATTTTCGTAACACGTCCTTCCCTTTAAAATTACTATTTTACCCTTTTCAATTCCCAGTGTTCACCTTCCACCTGTGTGTATAACTACCTTTCATCCTAGATTCTTAGATTCCCGATGGTAACGAATATACCCTCGTCACCGTTACTTATGAACTAAACACTCGGTTATCAGCCTCTTTGGGTTTCCACTCACCATCCTTACATAATAATCTACAACAAAACTGATTGTCGACTTTCTCTGAATCCTCCAACAGACCTTGCTCTTACTAAACCTCGGATGTTATTCATTTTAATCCTTCGAACTGCTAATCATCTTCCTCACAATCACTTTTCACGCCATGCCCAAATCCGTAGCTCCTCTAAAATATCACATCCCACTTATCGTCTGTTTACGATATTTCCTTTCCACGCTTCTTCCTGTTAGGCGTACCCAACAATTCTGGCAGAATCTCCTTTACCGTTCTTACTATTCAAAATCTGTATGCAGCAAATATCGACAATACCTCACAGAACATACGGCTATATGACACATTCTAGCCATTCAGTGCTTCCAGTTTCAGGTAACAGAACAAAATATCAATACTTACCCCTGTGACTTTCCATATCGCCACTCACCTTCTTCCATCGTATGTAAGGCTTATATGAGGAATCTCATTTCCTATGACTTGGCTCTATCGCACGATCTAAGACAGAAAGAAGATCAACAACTCCTAGATGCCCTGCAGCCTCCTGTTTATAAATGTGGCCAGCTTCACACAAATAAACAGGACTCTACTGGACACGACTTTGCAGACAACCCCTAGGACGAAGTGCTCTGATACCACTTTGTCACACCCTAACCTCGCTAGGGTGTAATGGGCACCCGGCCCCATATTCGGAGCCGAACGAACCCGCTGACTCTTATTACACACATACTCGCTTGGACTTCTAACTCAGATAAAACTAAATACATAATAAGAGCTTTCAGAAACATTCTTTTTGTCGTTCTGAAGTCAAACAAAATCTGTAATCATATGGAATTTATAACATAACGTAAAATGACACATCAGCTGGTGGAGCCGCTTACAAAACTGACATTCTATACCCACGACTCTGTCTGCAAAGTCTCTAACATCAATCAGAATTCATAACATATATACTCAGACTCGGCAACACTCCAGAAGGAAATGGAGCTTGCAAATCCCGCTGGAACATCTTCTAGCAATGTCTTCTACTCATCTGGGTGTACCTGCGTGGCATGAAACACAACACCCGAAGAAAGGGGGTCAGTACGGAATATGTACTGAGTATGTAAGGCATGGAATACAGAAAACAGAACCAAAATCGAAACAAGCAGTACAAAAGTAAGTACATTATTCAGAATACCAAAATGCTTATTTTTCCGAATGCAAATCATGCATACCGATGTCATATGCCAGAAGAAGTACAGAAAATAAGTAAACCGTCCAGAGTGCCAAAATGCTTACTTTCCAAACACAGACCATGCGTGCCGACATCATATGTCATCATATACATATACATATAACAGATCCCGGCCCTCTAGTGAGGGGCGCGGCAAATGGAATCATCATGTATGCCGACATCATATATCATATATGCATATAACAGATCCCGGCCCTCTAGGGAGAGACGCGGTGAATAAGATCATCACATGCCATCCTGGCCGCCATTCCCATATCATCATATCATCATATACAGATATACATATAATAGATCCCGGCTCTCCAATGAGGGACGCGGTGAACAATGCAGAGGAGGCGCACGATAACAAAACCTGGCCCGGGGCGCAGTGAAGGACATACTGAGGCTTGCACAAGCAGAGTAGTGCGAAACCTTATGCACATAAATCAAGACTCAATAGATACGTACACTTACCGACATTTGAAGGATCATAAACATGTTTCAAGTCAATCCGGTTTAGTATGAGAAAGTTATGGACATTTTGGTACAGAAACCATTACGAACATTTCAAAGTAATCCGAGATCGTTTACAAAAGTTAGGGACATTAAAACTTACAGAACTCTTTTAGAAACAAAACGCTTTATGCTCATCTCGTTATCCAATCATATAATAAACTCGATCATATTGAGAATACTCATATCAAGAAGTGAATGAGAATCATAGATAGACTCGGAAACATATCAAATAGAGCTTCGGAGATCATAGATACGTATCAAAACCATATGAAGTAGATTATGGAAATCAAGAATATTAGCCATCCTAGTGGCTCTAAGAATAGGAATTTCTTTGAAATCATACATATACGTCATCTGCTTGTTTCATAAGGATCTGCCAAAAGAAAGAAAGGGTAAGCCTTACATACCTGTCCCACGTCCTATTAGCTACGCTTATTCGTCCAAGCTTGCTAGTCTACATTCAAGAAGATTTACATAATCATTAGATTCATCATCATATACTTGTCTTAGTCCTTCAAATGAATTCATTTATAATCTGCCGAAATTTCGACAGCATTTCCCCTGTAAATACACCATCCCCGAGAATCTAACTTGGCCAATTTATCAACAACAATCCGAAAATTCAACTCGGCCAAATTATCAACAACAATACCAACAATCATATCTCCAACATCAACAATTATTTCAAATGCATTCTAACACTAGCAATCCTTTCTACACAATTCGACGACATTTCATTTATATTCAATTCAATCACATATAATCAAGCCAACATCAATGCTTACACGTTCAAATACTTGCCCAAGACCTTACAAACAAAATTCAAGAACACTTCAAACAATTCACACAATATTCAAAACAACCCAACCAACATACCACCTCACCCGAAACCTTCCAAATTCAACAAGAACAGTAGCAACACATTTCCTTCTTTCAAGTTCATGAATTATACCTACCACCCGAACCCTTCTCAACTCAACATAACCAACAACAACACATTCTTTCCTTCCAAATTCATGAACTATAATAATAGTCTATGCATTAACAACTTCATTCCAAGTCATCAAACCTTCATTTTTATTATGTAATCCACAACTATAACAATCAAAATACTAAATAAAATCAATACATCTCATCTTACCAATACAACCTTCATTCGGCCATGACCTACCCATACATATTTCCTGGATTTCATCCATTCCTACATACTTCAATATACATAAATCATCTATAACACATGTAAAAGAAGATTGAATACATACCTTTCTCACTCCACTTCTTAACTTGGCTAGGGTTGTAAACTTGCACAAATGAATGGTTTGCTTGCTTCAACAACCACCCCACGTTAATTAGGGCCTTCAAATTAGTTGGAATACTAGAAGAAAATAAATTTTCTTGATCAATTTTCATGGGCCAAATATTTGGAACCATGGCCGAATGGCCCCTATTTGTTTTCTCCAAGTTTTTCTTCTCCAAGCTTCTTGATTTAAAAGATGAATATGCCTTATTTTGTCATCAATTGTATAGATATATATATATATATATATATATATATATGGCTTCTACCAACACAAAGTGGACACATGTCCCCTTCTCCCTTTTTCTTGAAGTTTCTCCAAATAAACAAGATGAATAATTGTCTTGTTATGTAAGCTTTGGTCCATATATATATATAATTAGCCCCATTAAATAAAAATTTGAACCCTCTTAAATTTCTGATCGCTTACGAATTATACTAATTTGAACTTAAGGGTGTCTTTGGACCCTAACCTTGGTATGAACCCTCTTAAATATAGATTTCTCGATCGTTGGAGGTGAATGTTAAGTAGTTAAGAAGACATAAAGGTATGTAAAGCTAACCCCTCTTTCTTAAGGCATGATCCCATTGTTGTATACCTTCACATGGAAGTCCATACACGTCTTCTATGACGACTTCTTTCCTAGAATAACTAAAGTTCATAGTTCTTGGTACTCCCATGAAATCATTGATTCCATCCTATGATAATTGATCTTCTAAGGGAAAGATATAGTGAAAACGATGATGATGATGTTGCTTTTACTTATGTAATTCTATATACATATATGTATATAAAGCTATGTTGTAACATTGAGTCCCATTGAGGTCGGGTATTCCTCACACCGAGTCCTATATGGCCGAGTATGATATCTATTGCGCGCACATCACTGTAGTTGGGTATGAATAACACCAAGTCGTATTATGGCCGGGTATGCTACACACCGAGTCCTATCAAGGTCGGGTATGTTAAAAGGGTGATGCTAGTCATATATGTATGTATGTGTATATGCATGGAAAGTATTCTTTAGAGAAAGGTATGGGGAGAAAGACATGACCCTTAGGTTGCTCTATCAGAGACTGCTTAGAGGAGCTCCATTTGATTCGGAGCTGCAGCTATTGGTACTATTCTTTTGTGTACATATTTGGGCATGGCGAGGTCCTGTCCCGTCTTTATAATATTATATACTCTTTCTAGAGGCTCGTAGACAGTTGTATATATCTAGATGTCTTTTATCCTTGTCGGATCATATTTTTGTATATCATTTTGATAGCCTTGTCGGCTTGTGTATATATGGGAATAGTTGTTGATGTTGGTATAAAAGTGTCTTAGCTCGATAGAAATTGTGTTATTGGTGCATAGATATTATGAATATGCCATGCGGCTTACCTAGATATGATTGCGAAAGTATGATGAGAGGTGCCCGATGGGTTAGCTCCCGGTGCCCGTCATGGCTCTCCAGTTGGGTCGTGATATGCTACATCCCTTTGGGGTGTAGGTATGTTGTAGTTTTAAGTTGAAGTTTCTTCTTGTGGATTTCAAGGCATTCTCGTACAGCCTCGCTCATGTCACTACTGGTAGAGGCTGGGTCATTTATTTTGTCTTCTTTGTGTAGTAGGAGCTCTTATACCTATCAATACTAGATCTCAGGAATTTCTTTCAGTTTTATTATATTTGAAACAGAGTGTGTATGAAGGTTTATTTCAATATTGTGAATTTTAAGAATGTTTGATTTTAAAATGGATGAGTAATTGGGTGGTTCGCCTACTAGTTAGTATTATGGTAGGTGCCCGCACAATCCGCCAGTTGGGGTCATGAAAGTTGGTATCAGAGCCAAGGTTACCGGTCTCACAAGTACAAGAGAAAATGTCCAGTAGAGTCTTGTGGAATGGTATGATGACGTCCGTACCCATCCGCAAGAGGCTATAGGACATTTAGAAGTTCCCCTTCATTCATTATATCGTGCTACCCTATTACGTCGTCTTCTTGTTGGATCCAATTGGTATCAGGTTGATTCCAGTTGGTATCTTGATGGGAAAATTGGTATATGCCATTTCCAATTGGTATCTCTCTATAGATCGACTCAAGGAAGACTTCCCATGAGTAGGTACGCATTAATCGTGTGCACGAATGAAATTTCCGTGATGAGTGTAAGATTTACAGATAGTGTGCTTATTTTAGGAAGGTTGGCGAGTTAATAGCACACTCGTACTCGTTAGGTGAAAACCGTGTTGTTACGCGCCAATGCACGCGAGCGAGCCCCTATGAGACCAGCACTGGTGGGCAAAAGAATAAAATTTCTTCCCACTAGCACTGTAGGACCGCTGCAGCGATGAGTGGACCGCTACAGTGGGCTCGTTATAGCCAGCATCAAGCCGCTATAGCAGACCTAAACTTCTGTAGGGGTCCGCTATAGCGAGAAGTCCATCGCCATAGCGGTACCGCCGCAGCGATCAAGTGACCACTGTAGCGGTACTAGGAGACCAGTAGCCTCTCCTCCCCCCCCCCCCCCCCCCCCCCATTTTCTAACCTGTATGATCCACCAACAAACCAAGAGCAAACTGATTCCAAAGAAAATACTTACATAAAACATCCACCCGACTAGGGCAATTGTCTTACGAACACCCTTAAATGGGGGCACTCGCACCAAAAACAAACAAAAGTAATATTATCCAAAAGCAATCAAAAATAAGAAAATGTTTGAACATAAATCCCTGTAAGGGCAAGTGATAACCTAAGCTGATATAGAGAGGGGGGATCTCTAAGCCACTCCACGGCTAGTCGCCTCATCACCACCATCCTCTGAGTCGCTAGAGTCCTCGCTGCTAAGCCCAAACGCACTAAGGAAGGAGAACTGAGGGGCATCCCTGATGGTCACCTTGGGGGGTTTCACCTTTGGGACTAGGGCTTTCTGAAGGCTTTTGACGCCTTTCCACATCCTCACGAACAACTTGTCCCTAACCCGGCTTTCTTCTTCTCCTTGTCCAGGTCATCCCGGAGATCCATATGGGCCTGAGCCAAGGATCCATAGGCGCCCTGCAAGGCATCCACCGCCTCTCCCATCTTGGTCTGGGTCTCCATGTAGCTCTTCATTTGCTCAGCAGTAAAATAGCCAGTACCCGCAACACTGCTAGTGGACTTGGTCTTCATGGAAGGCCGTGCAAACCCCATCATGGCCGCTTTCACCGTAGCCATATCTTTCTCCATGTGCTCCAGGGTGCCCGGGGTCTATGACTGACCACTCCTGCCCTGTGGGCCATCACTGTCATCCGAGCCAGTCCTTTTTCTTTTGCCTCTGCCCAGTGCTTCCTTGACCATCAGTGGGTCGAAAGCAACATCACACTCCACATAGCAATCCCCAGGCTCCATAGGCACCCCAGCATTACGACGAAGATGGGTAATCAAGGAGGGAAACATCAAACTCGGGCCAGCCTTGGCCATAAAATCCCGCCACTTCTCGATCACCTGCATGCCTATATTTACGGGTACGCCATGTAGGATGCAAGCCACCACAAGAGCCCGGGGGTTAGTGACGTCTGTAATATTGCTCGAAGGGTGAACCCGCCGAGCAACGAGGTTCAGCCACCTCCGAGCCTCAGTAGTGAAGTGTCGACTCTTAATGGCCAAACGGGTGACACCCCAGGTATCCTTCTTCCTCTTTGACTCTTTCACCAGCATCATCACCAACCACGGCCTATTTCCATATGGTCCCTAGTCCGAAGCTCAGCCTGTGAAGGGTTGGGCAGCCCATGAACTGCATTGAGGGAGGCAGTGCCCACCTTTATGTTAACCCCTCTAATAGTCATTTGCGGCTCTGGGAAGTCCAGTCAACGATAGGCAACATAACGTATAATTCCCTGACCTAGTTGCAATTAACATTCCTCGACTCCTCGACTAGCGGGTCCAAACCTATGTGATGTAGAAGCTGGTAAAACTCCGGGTCCAACTCCAATGCTCGGTCCATAATGAAAGCCCGCTCATGAAGTAGGCCC
Organism: Lycium barbarum; assembly: GCF_019175385.1. NCBI lineage: Eukaryota > Viridiplantae > Streptophyta > Magnoliopsida > Solanales > Solanaceae > Lycium > Lycium barbarum. The sequence continues at coordinate 84,145,239 of NC_083343.1, forward strand.
TTAGTTTGTTGTTCCATGTAACGCCTCTTACAAGCATGGGAGGGGAACTTTACATATAGTAGGGGAGCTAGTGGTTGTAGCCCTTGTTGTTGTGGTTGCTATTATTGCTGTTGTTCTTACGGTTGTTGTAAATTTGCCATATTAGAGTGAGAGAAAGTTGTGGAAATAAGTTGTGGCAGTGATAGACCATGCATGAACCAGTAGGAAATCCCGAAAATTCAATTCTACCTCAAGCAGCTTCACTGCGGCGGTAGAATGACCGCTGCAGCGGAGTAGCTCTAGTGAAAAATGGGCCGCTACAGTGGACCTAGCGTTGCATTGTCACTGTATCGGCCTCGCTATAGCGAGAGGGTTCCTCTACAGTGGACCTCTTCACACAGCAATGACCGCTACCAGCGACAAGGCCATCGCCACAGCGATACAGCTGTAGCGATGGAATGTCCGTCGCAGCAGACCCATCTTCCCCAGCCCCAAAAACTCCCAAACCCAACTTTTAGGAAACCCAAATTTTCACCATAATTTCCCATTTTTGTCTAGGATCAAGTAGTATGATAGCATGTATGATTTTGACAACCTATAACACCCTCTTCCCACTACTATGGATACCAAAATTTAGAGCAGAAACATCAAAAATTGCACCATTACAAACAACCTCACCCCAACACAAAACTACCCCTTTCTAAGAAGATCTTCAGTATAAAGTGTTGCTAGAACAATATGAACGAGGAAATAACCCTTCATGATCAAAGAAACTTCCCACCCCAAGAAATCAAAAACCATATTCAAAGAAACCAAAATTTTCTCTAATCTAGCAAGTCAAGCATGAAAATTCTGAAACAGGAAGCGATAAACAAGATATAGGACAGTAAAAGAGAGCACATACCTTGAAACAACGAGAGATCTGCAAGCTTGGCAAGAAAAAGTGAACCTTGGGTGCAAAGAAAATTTTCTCTTTTCTCAAATTTTGTGAAATGTTTTAGTAAATGGAAGGGGGTAAAGTAGTTATAAGAGGAGTGGGGAGGGAGATGAAAGGACTAGGTAGTTTGATGGGGGGGGGGGGGGAAATAATTTCGTAGGGAGGGAGGAGTTTTCAGTTGTATGTGTGTTTGGGGGGAGGGAGTGGAGGGGATATGGGGGGAAGGTGTGGGGGGGGGGGGGGATAAATGGGAAGTGGGAAGGGGTAAACTGAATTCACCCTTTTTTTTTTCTGGGCGATGCCCACTGCGGCAGTGGATCTACCGATGCAGCAGTACTGCTACAGCGGTAATCCTACCGCTATAGTGGCCAGCGTTTTCTTCGTCTATGTTGAAATTTCCTGTTCTCACGACGACACCCCAAAGTCCTACCTCCTACACTGCAAGGTCCAACGGTGTGACCCTTACCTAACCCCACGACCGTTCGGGGATGAACTGTAGTTTAATTGGTATCTGGTGTAACGACCCGTCCGATCGTTATTTAACACTTTGTGAACCCATTCCCAATCTAGGTCTATGATCATAATTAATATGTGCTATGGAGTTTTTTAAGGATTAATAGTGGGAAAAATGAATTTCGGATAGAATTAGAAATCGTGGGCCAGGGAAGAAAATCGGCCGCTATACCGGTCAAGGGACCGCCATAGCGGTACCGCTATAGCAGGCACACGACCGCCGCAGCAGTTGAAGCGGGGCAGTGATCGCATTTTTGGTCACTTAGTTTATTTTACCCTCTTTTTTAATAAAATACTCCCAAAGGCTGCTATTAGGTTTCCATGTGAAAGAAAAACCCTTGGCACCACGAAAAAGAGACTTTTCGATTTTCTCCCCAACGTTCCCTACGACTATCACCTCTTATGGATTCGGATGAAGGTTAGGAAGGCGAGCAATTCATTGTGATTCAATTGGCTATTCTTCAACAAGGTAGGTTATGGTTTACTTTAGTTAAACATAGATTAGCGAATCGTATATACTTTTAGAGTTGACGGGAGACTGCATGATTAGGTCTTCGGACACGGAGTTTGGATGGGCATATTCTATAAGTTAACTAAAATTATGTGTAAATAGTAGCTAGGGTAAAAATGAATAATTATTGAATGGGGAGTGCTATCATCATTGAGGGGTACTTCGTTGTTTAGATTATGCATCCCTAGGAGTATGTGATTTCTGTCTTTATTTCCGGATGTATTGAAATATTCACATGATTGTCTTTCTTGCTAGCAAGAGATTTGTATTAAGAGGACTGAAGTAAATCGGGATTAGTACTAAGCCCATCAAGGGCATGATTCATGACTTGTTTGATTTATTGCATCATTGCATTGCATGGGTTATCAGGAAATACATGGAGCAGGAAAGGCTGAGTATGGGCAGTTGTGTTATCTGGTCTTATGGCCGTTGAGTTGAATATGAGGAATCTATATGATATGGATCCGCGTCCGAGGTTCTTTCCAGAGCAAAGGAATTTTTGCGCGGGTCCAATGAGTATCCGGATCGAGTGGTACATGGACTTCTGCATTGCACTACATCTCATGTTTCTATGTTATACATGTGTGTACTGCCAGTCGGTTATATTGCTTATACATCTTTCTGATTTTGCTGAGATTGTGTGGGTGGTGGTTATTACAAGGGCAAGTGTAGTAGCAGATTTTAGACACTGAGCCATTCCCTAGGTGTATCATATCGTAGTAAGTAAGTTGAGTAGATAAACTTTACGGATAAAAGGGTAGAAATTAGAGGATAGGATGAACGTGAAGACGAATTTAATAAGTTGGATGGAAGGAAGGGAACAGTCTTGATTAATTAGAACATATGAAATTCTTGGGAATAAAAGAAGTGAATAGCTGGAGTAGAGAGGTAACAGGGTGATAGTGAAGGAACCTATATGGGAAATCCCGAGAGCCTGTGACTTATCTGTTTATCTTATTGACTTTATAATGTGTTGCGTCAACTAATGTTAGTCAACCTACGATGTTTTCCAGTACGTGTGGTGTACTGATACTACTCTTGCTACATCTCTTTTAGGGTGTAGGTATGTTGTAGATTTAAGTTGAAGTTTCTTCGTGTGGATTTCCAGGCATTCTCCTACAGCCTCGCTCATCTCACTCCAGGTAGAGATTGAGTCATTTATTTTGTCTTCCCTGTATAGTAGGAGCTCTTGTACCTGTCCGGACTAGATCCCGGGAATTTCTTTCAGTTTTATTGTATTTGAAACAGAGTCTGTATGAAGGTTTATTTCAATATTGTGAGTTTTAAGAATGTTTGATTTTAAAATGGATGAGTAATTAGGTGGTTGGTCAGGTTTCGCTTACTTGTTAGTATTATGGTAGGTGCTCGCACGATCCGCCAGTTGGGGTTGTGACACAATCAGCACTTGAGGGATAATCTTATTGTGGCATTTGACTGTTATGTGTAAGGTCTTGTTGTGGATCCTACCCTCTCCTAGTAATTCGTCGTCAGAAAATGATAGCTTATGCACTCGTACAACATACCTTACAATCTCGGCCAATGTTTCACTTGTACTTCCGGCGGGCACTTGGACTTCATCCAAAGCTTTAATTAAGGCAAACCAATTTTGAGACGAACTGAGTAATAACGACATTACTGATATCCTAGTAGGAGTCTTATGCAGGTGCTCAACAATCGAATAATCCTTGACGGGCATTTGCCTCCAAAAGCTTTCAGCTTCGCCTTTAGTGATTGGTCTTTTCTGAGGATTTTCGTGACGTGGCGCTTCAAATACAGGCTCTTCTGGAGCATAACACCTTCCAGACCTAGTCATACCCTAAACCACAGGGGTTATATCTCTTTTCCTTTATTGACAATCGTCAGATGTAGTGGTTGGATCACAAAAGGTGCATTCTCAACTGGCCCTGATTTTTTGAGCACGAATGGCTCGTTCTGAATTTGAACGACTGTTGAGGGATATTTTAGTACGAAGGGCTCATTTTTGGCTACAGCAGATGACTGGAATATCTTAGATTTCCTTGTTATGGGGCCTAACACTTCTTTTTGCTCTTGTAAGGACAACGAGGCGACGGTGCTTTCCAATCCTTTAATATCTTGACAAATGATCGTAGGACTCTCTTCTCATTCATCACCTCTTTCTATCATGTGAATTTGATACCCTCCATGCTTCTGGAGAGGATTTGTGTCCACATTTGGAGGTGTTGGCTCCAGGATAAGCTCATGATTGTCAATCAAATCTTTTAGCTTGTGCCTTAAGTTTATGCAATATTCGGTAGTATGGCCAACTTGGTTACAATGATAGGCGCAAGTGAAATCTGGCTTGTACCATTGATCCTTGGGATTAGCAGGTTTTGGTGGAACATCATTATTTGACCGACGTCTCTTAGTTTGGCAAACAAACTAGCCCTTGATTCTGGTAAATGAGTGAATACTCTCGGAGGTTTCTTTTGGGGTGCCTCATAGTTTGCTGGTGGAGGTTGGTTTTGGAAAGTCTGGTTTTGTGGAGCTTGGTTATTAGGTGATGGCATTCGATAATTTGGTCATGGAGCTTGGTTGTTAGGTGCTGGTATTTGGTAATTTAACTGTGAAGCTTAGTAGCCAGGTTGTACGTAGCACACAGACATCGGGCTATATTGGGGTGAAGTGGTTACATAGCTGGTTGGTGGAGGCGATTGGTAGTTTTCTTGATTTTTGTGGGTTATCTCTTTTTCTCAACTTTTTGGGCTAGTAGCTCTCTAAACATAAGCTACATCTTCTTTCTTCTTTTTGCCACTCGTGGTGCCAGACGCACCTGCTCTATTTAATACACTAACAATCCTGCCGGTCTTGAGGTCATCTTCGATGTCTTCCCCAACGGCGACTAAATCTGCAAAGGAGCTCCCTTTCATAGTTATCATTTTGTCAAAACAATTAGCTTCTTGGTACCGTATAAATGCAGCTACCAGCTTAGCTTCAGTCATAGGTGGTAGCATACGCGCTGCCTCATCTCTCCAGCGACTAGCATATTCTCCATAGGTTTCGGTCGATTTCTGACGGATTTCCTCCAATGAGAAGCGATCTGGCACATTTTCCACATTGAGGCGGAATCTCTCCATGAATGAACTTGCCATCTCCTCCCATTTCTTCCATCAACTGATGTCTTATGAGATAAACCACTCCATAGTTGTTCCTAATAGACTTCGACTGAATAACCTGATGAGCAAGGCTTAGTTTCCACCATTCTTGAACAACTGGTCACAATAAGCTCTCAAATGGGCCCGGGGATTGCCCGACCCATTGAAATGGTCAAATTTGGGAATTTTGAAACCTTCTAGTGGACCCAAGTCTGGGTGTATACACGAATTAGAGTATCTCAGCCCCTCTTTCTTTTTAGAGCCCTATTCTAGTTTAGCAATTTTCTTCCCCATCTCCTTCTCGATTTGGTCTATTCTAGCCTCAAAAAACATCTCCATGTTCTCCAGTTCTGGCGAGGAGTCAATATGGGTGATATGGTCTTGAAATTAACATTTGGTTGCACGGGTGTAGGAATTCCCGCTGCCCGAGGGGCTTGATAAGTGTTTGTGTTATGAGATGTTATAGCGTGAGCAGGTATTTTGAAAGCTGGTGTTTGGTGGGAGGAGTCCCCCACATGGGTGGTGTTTCGACACAGTGGAGTTTGAAAAGTAGCCCCATTCTGAGTTTGTGGGAAATGGTCAGAGATTGGTAAGTCCAAATTTGGAAAAATAGGTGCAGGCCTTCTAGCCTCAGTATTAGTAGCATTTTCTTTTTCAGCCCTCAGGTGGGCTGCTTCTTCTCTTGCCTCAGCTAATTGCCTTATTAGCAGGTTAACGAACTCTTCCAAAGGCAATCCAGCTATGTCGACTGTTGGGGTACCCTCGACTAAAGCATTTCTGTTCTGGTTGTTTTTTGGCGGTGGAGTCTCAGGCATGTTTTCTTCTTGTGGATGGATTAAGGATGTTGCAGCAGCGTTTGATGCAGTAGCTGGTGCCAGCGAATCTGTCACGACCCAGCCCCGTGGGCCGCGACTGGTGCCCTTCTGGGACACCCCAAACGAACTCACACCCAGATCGTCCTAATCAGACTCGTCCAATCTCAACGTACGTTATTCGAACTCAACGTCGTAATCAGACATCTACCGAACACTTATCCTAAGCAGTCGCCCGTACAGATCAGACAAATCACAAATCAGAAAGGAGGCGGAATCTACATCGCCAAATTTCACACACACACATCAGAAGGGTGGCGGAATGCACATCGCCCCCAAGTACATACACATACATACAAACTCAGAGGCCGACTTGGCCATAGCAGCGTACGGGCCGCTTAAGAACGCAAAACAGACTCACATACAAACACACCGGACTCACGACCCACAAATCTGACTACAGGCCTCTAGACAAAACAGAACATAAGAACATAGGACGGGACAGGGCCCCGCCGTACCCACTCATCCAAATATACAGAATACAGACACAACAAAAGATATGTACCAAAAGTAGGCTCCGGATCAAAGGGGAGCTCTCCAACACAGCAGAATGAGTAGCCTAAACTGGAGGACCACCCAAACGAGCTTCTGTACCTGCGGGCATGAAACACAGCCCCCGAAGAAACGGGGGTCAGTATGGGAGAAGTACTGAGTATGTAAAGCAGAAGGTACAGAAATCACAAACACAGCTGGAGTCAGAAAGAACAAACGCACCGACATCGCAAACAAGCAAACCTGTGCGGGAGGCGAACGTACAAATGCAAATCAAATCATGTATAGGGTTTAGGAACGTGGTCACCCCTCGACGCTGGTGCCACAACACATCATAACTCCAGAAGTTTTCAAATCTCCGTACAGTCTCCAGACACATCATATCACCAGAACATATCAAATGCCATATCACATCATAACTTCATAAACGGTAACCGGCCCTATGGTGAGGCCTCGGAAACCGTAACACATCATAACTCCCGAATATAATATAGCGCGCACGATCACAAAGCCGGCCCGGGTACCGACGAACGAAGTCCTAGCAGACAGCACGAACAGAGTAGTGCAGAAACCATATGCATATCGAAAATAATTTGTCGGACTCGACATATAGTTTACGTATAGGCATATACTGACACCCGAAGGCTCGGAGTAGGAATTAGATTGATCAAAGTTTGCGTATAAAAGTTACGAAGTGCCAAACGGCCAAATTCTCAAGAAAAAACTGTTCATACGTCTTTTTTTTTTCGAAAATCTCCCATCGTTCAAAGTACAAAACGTACATTAATGGCATAGGGAGTTTCAAACACATCCTTGGGTCATAAACAGACAGTCGCAGATTATAACGGACACAAACGGACCAAACAAACCGAATAAGGGGAGCCTCGGGGCTCGCGGGCCCACCTCGGGTCAAACTGAGGCGGCGGACGCAAATCACAGACTTTCGGCTCCATAGAGCCATCTACGAAAGTTTCGGAGAGTTTCGGGCACAACAACACAAGTTATGGAGGTACGAACATTCTTTTAACCAAATGCGACAAAAAGTGTTCAATCGCGCTGAATGAATAGTGCTCGAACTTGAACTTCGATTTCCAAGAGTAGGATTATTCCCGAGGGGCCAATCTTAACCTAGTATGTCTAGCACATGCCAAAAGAATGATAGGTAGGCTTTACATACCTGGCTGGCGCCTTACGCTCCTCAAATCGCAATTCCCGTTTCGTCCAGAAACTGCAAATGGTCACTTTTACCAGTTACTATTCATGAGAATTAACATTTTAGTCTTTGGGCTATATTTGGCTACCGAAATTTCGGCAGCACTTCCCCTATAAATCTAACACCCCCGAGACTTAGCTCGGCTCAAAATACAACGACAACAACAGCCCAAACATCATTAAACCATACAACCCACAATCATACTACATTAACTTCAAAATTTCACTTTAATACATAAGTTGGCAAATTCTTGATTCAACTTCAAAATTCCAAATCTATTTCCACATTAGTCCATTCATTCACTCATTCCCAATTATTCAAACACACTACATACAAGTTCCAAACCACATACAAACATCCCCAAAGTTCACTACTTTCCAATTTTCATTCAAAACACCAAAAGTTACGACGAATGTTCTAACTTGCGTCGTTTCATTCCAAATTCGTTATCATCAACCATAAATCTTATTTAAGGTCTTTAGTGTCATAAATATACTATGATATACACAAATATACCAAATGTATACGCTTTCCGATAACGTCCGAAATTATTTTCTAGCACCAACTCAATTCTTTAATCGATCCTTTACGACATAAAGATCACAACAACACGTTATTCAAACTAAACAAGATAAAATTCTTATGGCTTGCACCACATGGAACTCACGGCCAAACACACCCTTTTTACACACACACACCATGCACAAACACAACCTCATCCCACAATCTTCACACTAATCCAATCACTAACACATATATATCCATTTCATAACATTAAAACATAAAAATCTTACCTTTTTCTTGAATTTCCGACTTGTCGCAAACGTCGCTCTTCCTCCAAACTACTTGTATCACGTCGGAGAGCGTCTTGAGCACTTTACAACTATGTAAAAGTCAAGATTTTTGGAGCAAGCACAAGGCTTGGGATTTTTTTTTTTTTTTTCCTTTTTCTCTACACGGCCGAGAGGGGTTTTGGTTGGAGTCAAGTTGAATTGTGATTTTTCTTGCTAAGTCCAAGGGGAGAATTGATATATATCCATATGTAGAGGTCATGTGCATAGCACATGACCTTTAAAATTGGGTTTGGGCCTCCCTAGGGGCCGGCCACCCCCAAAGACTTGGGCCTAATTCCTTGTTGTCCAAACTTGGCCCAATTCGTGAAATGTCCCGTTTTGTAATTCCCGGAACTAATTTCTAAAATTCCAAATTTACCCTCGGCCTTCCCCGAGGTCTTGACATCAATGATTTCATAATCAACATGAGCATAGCAACTTGAATCAAATTATTTCCTCAACACACACAAGTCTTATTTATTTCTTGATTTCCCGTTATACGAAAATACGGGACATAACAGAATCGACCTCTGTCTATAAGAGAAAAAAACTCAAAAGCTCCAAAGTTAGCGTTAGACTTAAGCACGAAACACAAGATATCACGTTGTTCGCAGTTTATAGCACATAGATTCATATATTTTATTTCAACTCTTGATCGGTTTACATTCCAAGGGTATTTTGGTCTTTTTGCGTCTTTAGGAATATTGATTTTTGGAAAGTGGTCTTCATGATTGATTTGCTTCTACCCATCTTATACTAGGGGGTATTTTTATTTCTTATTGTAAAAGGACCGAGTCTTAAGTAGACTGCCTACGTATCCCACCGAAGGGAAATTAGGTCCATCCGCAGTTCAGGCATACACAGAAAAGATTTTTTCCTATGCTACCCGAAACTTGGTTTTCTATCCTAACCAGGACTTATGTAGGCTTCCCACGTATCAGGCCGGCGTGGTTCCATTTACATAAAAAGGGAATGGGATATTTTATCTTATTGAATGCAGTAAAGGGATTGTCACTACAAGAAAAACGGCTATTAAGGACGAGAAATATGGTCCCTAAAAGTCTATTTCTGGTCCTTAACAGTCATTAACGACCAGATTTTCCCGTCCTTATAGGCTTCGATGCTAAAGGGTAACAGCGACGAGATTCTTGTACTGGTCCCTAAATATATATATAGCGACCGGGGAATGTCTAGTCCTAGAATTCTTTTGGTGACTACTTTGCTAGTCCCTAATTAAGGATTGCTAGTAAGCTGTTTTGGTCCATATAGACTTTTAGCGACCAGCTGCTGGTCCTAACAGATGTAATATAGTAATCTGTTTTATGGACCATAAATTATGGCCCCTAACTAAATACATATCTTTTTTTGTCTAATTTTTGACAAATAATATAGAGAATGAGATGAATATAAAAAATTTAAATATACTTTTCGCATATACTACAAACAAATGTATTTACATCACATTTGTTGTATTAGCCGTGACATAAAAGTCATAGCATTGTTACACAACCTCAAACCTAACATCCCCATAATTTATTGTAATGTTTTGCCAAAAACGCATAGCAATAATATAATCAACTTGGTAGCTCGTACGAAGTCTTCAAAACCTATATCTTTAAAACCTGTAAAAAGTATAACATACATTACCTTAAGAGAAAATGAAGATCGGTCAAAACTTGGTTAAGTAATTTTTCTGTCAATTTAAGTCTAACAGTGATTTAAACACTCACCTGAACATAGAAGTCCAAATTCTTTAAGTTGTAATTACACACTTCAAAAGTCAAACGTCAATACAAAAGAGGCTACAAGAATACAAACAATAATGAATTAGAGAGAGAGCGAGAGAGAGAGAGAGAGAGAGAGAGAGAGTGTGTGAAGGAATTGCCTTAGACGGAACTTAGCATAAACAAAAGATAGTTTATGCCAGTTAAGTTTTACAATTCCAAGAGAATGACAAACACTAATCAATAGAGCCTTCGAGCTGGTTATAATACTTTTTGTCAACCATGAAAAAAGGATATACTATTTACATTATACTGTTCCAGAAAATTAGAAAGACTTTACTAGTCTCCATTATATCTTTCCACCTGATTTTGTTGCTGCAACTCTCTCTTCAGTTGTTTTTTTCTAAATAGAAGTGAATCATCTACTTGTATAGTAGTTTTTGTTTCATTATAGGATATTAGGATACACTTAAGCCGTCTTACATACATAAGCGAAAAGTATGTTTACACTAAGTCATTCTCCTTTATCGTATAATTTAACCTCAGATCCACGGAAAGCTAACACAGTTTTTTTCAATCAATCAAGTTGCAATGCAAATCTCTCCTCACAGAACACATCGAGATCAAATGCTACAATAATAATATAATTAGTAGAACGGCAGACAGTTGAAAATCAACATAATTAAGAATGAGATGCAGCACGGGACATTGAAATCTATCCACAATTAGTGCATGCCTAACTTTATAGTGACATTGTAAATTAATCATTACTCCAATAGCTAATACACTTATTATGTGAAGCAATTTTTTTTTTAATAAATTGACATCGTAGCTGATGTCCACATATATGAGATATCAGATGCCAATAGCATAAATAGTCATATAACTTGTTTTTATAAAAAACTATATACCTGAAATATGACGGATGCCGCAAGGAGCTGTGTGTTGAGCCGCAACAAATTGAGAGTGTTCAGCTATATAAAGCTGAGAGTGTTTAAAACTTAAAGACTGCAATACAAGAAAACTCTATACATTATTCTTAATTTAGAAGTTCAAAAACACATAAAACAACCCTTTATAGAAAACATATAAAATATTCAAGTGACCTGAGGAGCAAAGTTAAAGTTTAAAATGACATTGGTAGAGATAAAATATGACATTTCTTTCGACATTCTTTCTGGTGGTATATGGTAGAAAGCAATCAATGTTATCCAGGAAAGCATGAATTTGATTACAAAAAAGTTAAAAAAAAAGATTACACTCAATTAAAATAATTGCTAAAGAGACTTCAGCTTTATTGCTCATCAAGACATTGGTCATACAAAAATAATTGTATAACAATCTATACTAATTAGAGAAAGTACATTCTGATGAAACCAACTACAAACCAATCAAATGCTAGAAATGAACAAATACTGTGTTACACCCCGTAAGAGTTTGTGCTATTTTAATTAAGACAAGAAAGAATGAGTTAAGAAAGTTCAAGGAAAGTTAATCGAGTTAGTAAGAATATCGTTATATATATATATGGTTGCCTTAAGTATTCCGAGGTGACATCGTAACCTAAAGGATTTGAAATCGCGTTATGAGCGTATATGAGGTAATGTGAGTGCCCTTTTAAAGTATTTGAGATTATTAGTAATGATATAGAAGATGGATAAAAGATATGAATATATTTTTGCGATTGGAGTTTCGTCGAAGCTTCGTAAGTTCTCCAGTTACGTTTAAGGTTATTGTGATTCTCCAGACCCTTCGAGATGTGTATGGATTGTTATGTATGTATATGAGTATGTATATGTATGTATAAGAGGTTACATGAGGGTCGGAAGAGGATTAGACGTTAAACGAATCTGAACGAAATGAATCCGAACAACTTCAGAAAAATCTCGGACCAGATTTTTAGCCCATATTGTTGGAGGCATATCTCCTAGTATATGAGGAGTTTTAAGGTGTTTCAAAAGCCTAAAATTAAGTTCATCGAGTCTAGTTTTCAACGCAACAAACCTCACGTCAAAATGATATCGGAATAAGGAGATATGGACGATGCAAGTTGGGCTGGCGGGGCAGAAACTTGAGACCCGATCCAAGCACTCATATTTTGGCCCATGAGTATGTTTCGGCCCATGAGGCCCATTAACGTTAAAATATATTGTAGATTCATTTGAGGGCTGATCATTTTCAGCTCATATCCTCCAAAACATTAGAGAGAGATAGAGAGAGAGAGAGAGCTTCTAGGCTAAGGAAGCCATTTTGATTAAAATCCGAGCTCCGAATCCCGAACCTCATGAAGAGAAAAACGTTGTACGTTGCGTTGCCTTCAATTTGAGATAAATATTGGTCTTGGGGGATGAAATTTTCGTGGTGGAGCTTCTGATAAGGTATTTATAAAATTCCTTTTATGTTATTAAAGTGTTTATTTAGAGTTTTAACGAATTAGAACGGAGAAAACAGCATTATAAACTCGTTTGTTGTTTTGTTGAAATTTATGGGTGAGGGGCTGTTTTAATTGAAATTGATGGACTGATTTGAATTAATATTTTGGTTGTTGTAATCATGGATTATGTGAGGAGAGTGAAGGAATTTAATGGTTAGAGTTGGAGTTAAATTGTTGTGGGTTGTTGTAAGGATTATAGAGATAATAATGTGGTTTAGTTGCATATGAATAGATGATGTGGTGTCGTGTGGCTGCTGTTGTATTTCTCAGATATTTGCTGAAAAGATTGCATGAAATAAGGTATAAGAAGTGCATATGGGTTGCTTGGTGTATTGCAAGTGTTCGTTAGAATTTCGGGCATCGTTATATTATAGTTGGGGGCTGTTTTGGTATGTTGTTGTTCTTGTTGAAATAAAAGAATTGAAGATATGGTTGTGTCCATATGTTATTGTTGGTATTTCTGTGTCAACAGGAGAGCAATTGGAAATTCGGATAGGCGAGTTTATAGGGGAAATGCTGCCCAAATTTTTGTAGACAAGTAATGAATTAAATATTTGAATGCTAAAAGTCATACTATTGACAATTGGTAAACATGACCATTTGTAGATTTTGAGCGAAACGGGAATTGAACTTGGACGAGCGTAAGGCGCAATCAAGGTATGTAAAGTCTTTCCCTTCATTCTTTGGCATGTTCTAGACATAATAGGCCCGGCCGCGAGCCTCAGATACAACCCTGTTTCTAGAAATCCGAGATTGAAATTGGCTCCATTTCATTCAATGAGATTGAATTGGTTTCTTAACCTTTCGTCGACAAAATGACCTATATGTATGCAACTTTCACAAATGAAGTCGGAATGCCCTAAAACTCTCACGGATGACTCCATAAGACCTATGATCCATAATTTACGTACGCCACCTCATTTGATTCGAGGTGGGCCCACTATTCTAGGATTTTTCTGATTTGTTCCGTTTGACTTATTTTGAAGTGGAATTCAACGGAAACTCTTGGCTACTTTTCTAACTACTATGCGACAGTTGTTTTGAAGTATTTCGTAAGTCCCACAATGTATTTGAAATATGAAAACTTATGACTAGTGCGTGAACTACTGTGAGATGGTCGTTTAATCATTTCATTGGGGTTATAACAAGTTTGACTGTTGTTCCGGGGTTGAACTAACAATTTGTTTTGATTATCCTGTTGGGTTGTGGTAAGAGATTTGCATGCTTACGGTTATTTACGATTCCGCTCGTGCATTCTGTTATTACTTCTTTCGCCCAGTCCCGGGCCGGTTTTATTATTGTGTGCACTGTGTGACGTTGACCGCTGGATTCTTGACCGCGGTGTGTGCGACATTGACCGCTAGATTCTTGACCGCGGTATGCCGCCTCTGTGATGTTGACCGCTGGATTCTCGTCCGCGGTGCGTGCGACATTGACCGCTGGATTCTTGACCGCGGTATGCCGCATTTGGGATGTTAACCGCTGGACTTTTGGCCGCGGCATTTGTGTGTTTGATTTTCTATGTGTATGAGACGGAAATATTTTTTTAAAAGAAAGCAAAGCAGTTTGGCATTTTGATTGCCGTATTTGTCTTCCGGGATCTGATATAAATATGCTACCTGTATCTGTATATGCTTATGACTCTGCATGCATGATTCTGTCTGTTACGCTTCTGTATGCCTGATCTGGATTATGACTCCATCTGTTACACTTCCGGAAATATGATTCAGACCGTGATTCAGTCTGTTACACTTCGGTACCTCTAACTCTGATTATGATTATGTCAGCCATATTCTGTGCCCCGATCCGTATGGTGATTCTGTCCGCTATATCTCTGCACTTCTGGTTCGTACTATGATTATATTTGTTATATTTCCGCTTTACATACTCAGTACATTTTCCGTACTGACCCCCTCTTCTTTGGGGGCTGCGTTTCATGCCCGCAGGTACAGACTCAGGTTTTGGTGACCCACCGGCGTAGGATTTCCATTCTGCGGTTCGGAGTGCTCCCTTTGTTCCGGAGCCGACATTTTGGGTACATACTCTACCGATGTTCAGGTTTATGTTTATTCAGGGTACGGCGGGGCCCTGTCCCGCCATATGATTCGGTTGGTCTGTTTAGAGGTCTGTAGACATATATGTGGGCTGGTGCCTATTTCTGTACAGTTGCGTTATTATGATCCCACTCGTTATGGCAGCCTTGTCGGCTTTTGATATGATTTGAGGCAGCGTGGGACATTTGTGCCGTATGCGCTATCTGTATGTGATTCAATTTGGATAAGTGTGTTAGGGTGCCCAACTCGGGCACTAGTCACGGCCTACGGGGTTGGGTCGTGACAGAAGTGGTATCAGAGCAGTTCATCCTCAGATTGTCTACAGACCGTGTCTAGTAGAGTCTTGTTTATCGGTGTGTTGTGCACCATATCTATAAACAGGAGGCTACAGGACATTTAGGATGTTACCTTTCTTTCAAATCTTAGATCGTGCGATAGAGCCTGCCATAAGAAATGAAATTCCTCTTACTAACCCTTAATTTCAGCTGGAGAACGGTATCGACATAAGACAGTGACTGATGATATTGGAAGCTACACAGTACACAGGTAAGCAATGGTATGAAAGATGTATGCTGGGTAAGGTATCTTGAAGTACGATTGAAACATAAAGTTGAAAATTGAAAGGGAAAGTAAACAGGAAAGTGCCTCTGATGCCGTTTGAGTTAGGCATGTGAGGTAAGTCTCGACATTTCATACTTTTATTTGAAATTGTTAGCCCTGTGTGGTTATGATACGATGTGATATGATGTGTATATACGTATGTGTGTTGGCCCTGTGAGGCATGGTTGGTATTTCCTGCGTGCAGGTTTTGGGATAGTAAGAAATACAGAGGAACCTCTGCCCAAATTTTTCTAGAAATATGAATAGGGAAAATGAGATATAAGTTCTTAGCATGTTTTGAAAGTCGATACCGATAGGGTAAATCTATTATGTTGGATTAAAGTCTAAGAGATACCCTCCATGTCATTCGTAAGAAGCATCATCCTTACTTGGGAAATTTTATTTTAGGAAAGCATATATGATCAACAAATTTCTGGAGATCATTTCAGGAGGTATTGGAGACCCAGGTGAATCTGAGTAAAGGGGCGATAGAAGAGTTGAGTCAAAAAGAGAGAAACGACACGAGATAATATGCTTGAAGTGTTATAAGTGGGATTAAGGGAAATTGGGAAATGGTTTAAGTGAGATGGTCAGAACGAGCTAGTTACTAGAAGACAGTGAATTTAAAGAGAACGAGCAAGAAGAACTCGACTTAAGCTTCAAGTATAGATGGATATGGTAAGTTGCAGTCGATTACGGAGGTAGTTAAATCGTGTCTACTATATTTGGAAGATCAATATTAACAGATGTCAGGTGGAGAATGGCATTAGGCTAAGTAAAGAAAGGCACAGCATGATAGATGAGTTCAAGTTACAAGTGATTCGTTATAAGATCACCAGAAGCGGTATAATTATGTAGGACTAATTTGACATTCGGGGACGAATGTTCCTAAGGGGTGGAGGATGTTACACCCCGTAAGAGTTTGTGCTATTTTAATTAAGACAAGAAAGAATGAGTTAAGAAAGTTCAAGGAAAGTTAATCGATTTAGTAAGAATATCGTTATATATATATATGGTTGCCTTAAGTATTCCGAGGTGACATCGTAACCTAAAGGATTTGAAATCGCGTTATGAGCGTATATGAGGTAATGTGAGTTCCCTTTTAATGTATTTGAGATTATTAGTAATGATATAGAAGATGGATAAAAGATATGAATATATTTTTGCGATTGGAGTTTCGTCGAAGCTTCGTAAGTTCTCCAGTTACGTTTAAGGTTATTGTGATTCTCCGGACCCTTCGCGATATGTATGGATTGTTATGTCTGTATATGAGTATGTATATGTATGTATAAGAGGTTACATGAGGGTCGGAAGAGGATTAGACGTTAAACGAGTCTGAACGAAATGAATCCGAACAACTTCAGAAAAATCTCGGACCAGAGTTTTAGCCCATATTGCTGGAGGCATATCTCCTAGTATATGAGGAGTTTTAAGGTGTTTCAAAAACCTAAAATTAAGTTCATCGAGTCTAGTTTTCAACGCAATAAACCTTACGTCAAAATGATATCGGAATAAGGAGATATGGACGATGAACGTTGGGCTGGCGGGGCAGAAACTTGAGACCCGATCCAAGCACTCATATTTTGGCCCATGAGTATGTTTCGGCCCATGAGGCCCATTAACGTTAAAATATATTGTAGATTCATTTGAGGGCTGATAATTTTCAGCTCATATCCTCCAAAACATTAGAGAGAGAGAGAGACAGAGAGAGAGAGCTTCTAGGCTAAGGAAGCCATTTTGATTAAAATCCGAGCTCCGAATCCCGAACCTCATGAAGAGAAAAACGTTGTACGTTGCGTTGCCTTCAATTTGAGATAAATATTGGTCTTGGGGGATGAAATTTTCGTGGTGGAGCTTCTGATAAGGTATTTATAAAATTCCTTTTATGTTATTAAAGTGTTTATTTAGAGTTTTAACGAATTAGAACGGAGAAAACAGCATTATAAACTCGTTTGTTGTTTTGTTGAAATTTATGGGTGAGGGGCTGTTTTAATTGAAATTGATGGACTGATTTGAATTAATATTTTGGTTGTTGTAATCATGGATTATGTGAGGAGAGTGAAGGAATTTAATGGTTAGAGTTGGAGTTAAATTGTTGTGGGTTGTTGTAAGGATTATAGAGATAATAATGTGGTTTAGTTGCATATGAATAGATGATGTGGTGTCGTGTGGCTGCTGTTGTATTTCTCAGATATTTGCTGAAAAGATTGCATGAAATAAGGTATAAGAAGTGCATATGGGTTGCTTGGTGTATTGCAAGTGTTCGTTAGAATTTCGGGCATCGTTATATTATAGTTGGGGGCTGTTTTGGTATGTTGTTGTTCTTGTTGAAATAAAAGAATTGAAGATATGGTTGTGTCCATATGTTATTGTTGGTATTTCTGTGTCAACAGGAGAGCAATTGGAAATTCGGATAGGCGAGTT
The DNA here is from genome assembly GCF_019175385.1 of Lycium barbarum. NCBI lineage: Eukaryota > Viridiplantae > Streptophyta > Magnoliopsida > Solanales > Solanaceae > Lycium > Lycium barbarum. The sequence goes on from NC_083343.1 coordinate 84,162,938, forward strand.
TATAGGGGAAATGCTGCCCAAATTTTTGTAGACAAGTAATGAATTAAATATTTGAATGCTAAAAGTCATACTATTGACAATTGGTAAACATGACCATTTGTAGATTTTGAGCGAAACGGGAATTGAACTTGGACGAGCGTAAGGCGCAATCAAGGTATGTAAAGTCTTTCCCTTCATTCTTTGGCATGTTCTAGACATAATAGGCCCGGCCGCGAGCCTCAGATACAACCCTGTTTCTAGAAATCCGAGATTGAAATTGGCTCCATTTCATTCAATGAGATTGAATTGGTTTCTTAACCTTTCGTCGACAAAATGACCTATATGTATGCAACTTTCACAAATGAAGTCGGAATGCCCTAAAACTCTCACGGATGACTCCATAAGACCTATGATCCATAATTTACGTACGCCACCTCATTTGATTCGAGGTGGGCCCACTATTCTAGGATTTTTCTGATTTGTTCCGTTTGACTTATTTTGAAGTGGAATTCAACGGAAACTCTTGGCTACTTTTCTAACTACTATGCGACAGTTGTTTTGAAGTATTTCGTAAGTCCCACAATGTATTTGAAATATGAAAACTTATTACTAGTGCGTGAACTACTGTGAGATGGTCGTTTAATCATTTCATTGGGGTTATAACAAGTTTGACTGTTGTTCCGGGGTTGAACTAACAATTTGTTTTGATTATCCTGTTGGGTTGTGGTAAGAGATTTGCATGCTTACGGTTATTTACGATTCCGCTCGTGCATTCTGTTATTACTTCTTTCGCCCAGTCCCGGGCCGGTTTTATTATTGTGTGCACTGTGTGACGTTGACCGCCGGATTCTTGACCGCGGTGTGTGCGACATTGACCGCGGTATGCCGCATTTGTGATGTTGACCGCTGGATTCTCGACCGCGGTGCGTGCGACATTGACCGCTGGATTCTTGACCGCGGTATGCCGCATTTGGGATGTTAACCGCTGGACTTTCGGCCGCGGCATTTGTGTGTTTGATTTTCTATGTGTATGAGATGGAAATGTTTTTTTAAAAGAAAGCAAAGCAGTTTGGCATTTTGATTGCCGTATTTGTCTTCCGGGATCTGATATATATATGCTACCTGTATCTGTATATGCTTATGACTCTGCATGCATGATTCTGTCTGTTACGCTTCTGTATGCCTGATCTGGATTACGACTCCGTCTGTTACACTTCCGGAAATATGATTCAGACCGTGATTCAGTCTGTTACACTTCGGTACCTCTAACTCTGATTACGATTATGTCAGCCATATTCTGTGCCCCGATCCGTATGGTGATTCTGTCCGCTATATCTCTGCACTTCTGGTTCGTACTATGATTATATTTGTTATATTTCCGCTTTACATACTCAGTACATTTTCCGTACTGACCCCCTCTTCTTTGGGGGCTGCGTTTCATGCCCGCAGGTACAGACTCAGGTTTTGGTGACCCACCGGCGTAGGATTTCCATTCTGCGGTTCGGAGTGCTCCCTTTGTTCCGGAGCCGACATTTTGGGTACATACTCTACCGATGTTCAGGTTTATGTTTATTCAGGGTACGGCGGGGCCCTGTCCCGCCATATGATTCGGTTGGTCTGTTTAGAGGTCTGTAGACATATATGTGGGCTGGTGCCTATTTCTGTACAGTTGCGTTATTATGATCCCACTCGTTATGGCAGCCTTGTCGGCTTTTGATATGATTTGAGGCAGCGTGGGACATTTGTGCCGTATGCGCTATCTGTATGTGATTCAATTTGGATAAGTGTGTTAGGGTGCCCAACTCGGGCACTAGTCACGGCCTACGGGGTTGGGTCGTGACATACTGGAAAGTAATACTTGTATCCCCTCTACTAACAACTCAAGTATTAGAAATAAACAACCACATTTTTTCCAGTCAGTGCAATGGAACCCAAGATACAACAACAACAACAACAACAACAACATACCCAGTTGACTCCCACAATGTGAGGTCTGGGGAGGGTAAAGTATACGCAGACGTTACCCCCACCTTGAAAGGTATGGAGGCTGTTTTAGGTTTATTAACGTCAAATAAAATCAACTCACACATGTAAATCACTAGTATTTAGCTTCTTAATTTTTACTTTACCTTCTAAATTTTGATAGAACACATAAAAAAGGAAGTGAGTTAGACAAAAAAAGAAGTGACTTGGAAAAAAAGAAGTGGCTTGGACAAAAAGAAACGAAGTGGCTTAGACAAAAAGAGACGAAGTGACTTAGACAAATCTTTTTTGTCAAACTGCAGATATCAAATCACAATGCCCGTTTTTGATATATCTCTCTAGATGTATCTTTACAAGTATATATGGGTGAATAGAATGAATGCTACTGCCCTCAAGGCTTACAGTACTTATAGCTGGAAAATATTCCCTAAGCTGGCCAGTGGGCCCTATGCATGTGGCTGCCTTTGTTGAACAGCTTGTTGTCATGGACCACAGGCTGGCAGATTTAGTGCTTGCCTTAGCTGGAGAGTGGCCCACGAGCAGAAAGGTGTGTGGCTGGTCTCCCACTCTTGTCTAGCAAGCTGGCCTCCCATTATTGTGCAGACAGATGGGCGGCTTGTCCCCCACTCTTGTCTGGCCAGTTGGCATCCCACTCCTGTAGACCCGTTGGCATGCTGACTTTGACCCGCGCCTGGTGCTGGCTGCGAACTATGAGGGACGGAGGAAGGCGGGGCGGCACACTCTCCCTCAACAGTTTTGGCGACGACCGCGGCGCCACACAATTGCAAGAATTCATGGACCTTATCCTTGAACTGCCATAAATCCTCGTATGCTTCCCATGTAGCCTCCTCGGGTGGCTGTCCCTTCCAGTGGACTAGAAATTGGGCATGTGATTTGCCCAACCTTTGCCCCGGACCAATTGATGGTCGATGATTGCCTCTATTTCTTTGTCCTTAGCAGCAGGGGTCTCGAAAATTCTGGCACGGCTGACTTGAGCCCTATTTTGGTCTTTCTTATCTTCGAAAAATAGCTTTAATTGGCTTGCATGGAAGACAGGATAGATCCTCAAGTGATGAGGCATGTCCAGCCGATAGGAAATCTTACCCACCTTGGCAACGATCTCGAAGGGTCCCTCGTACCGTCGAATCAAACTTTGATTCAAGCTCCTCAGGGACTTGAACTGCCTCGGATTGAGTTTTACCATGAATTTTTCGCCGATTCTGCAATTTGTCGGACGACGTTTATGGTCGGCAAACTTCTTCATCTTCCGGGCTGCCTTGTCTAGATATGACCTGGCCATATCCATTTTCTCTTCCCAGGCCTTGGCCATATGAAATGCCCCGGGGTTCCGCAGTTCCGCTCTAACAGGAAGTGATTGCGGTGTGTTGGGCTGCTGCCCAGTAGCTAGCTCGAAGGGACTCCTCCCTGTTGCCTCGCTCTGTTGCAGGTTGTATGAAAATTGGGCGGTGTCGAGCAACTTAGCCCAATCTTTCTGGTTGGCACTAACAAAGTGCCGCAGATAAAGCTCCAGTAGTGCATTGACCCTTTCTGTTTGGCCATCTATTTGGGGGTGAAAACTGGTCGAGAAATGTAACTCGGACCCTAGCAAGCTAAACAGCTCCTTCCAAAATTCCCCCGTGAATCGTGGATCACGGTCACTTATGATGTGCCTCGGCACACCCCAGTGCTTGACAACGTCTTTGAGAAACAACCTTGCGGCTTCTTTGGCTTTGCAACTTGCCGTTGTGGGACTGAAAGTTGCATATTTTGAGAAGCGATCCACAACCACCATAATTGTACCAAAGCCTTCAGAATTAGGCAAGCATGTGGTGAAGTCCATGGTGACGCTGTCCCATGGTCTCTCAGCTACGGGCAACGGTTCCAGTAAGCCCCCAAGTGCCTTGTTCTCTACTTTGTCTTGTTGGCACACAAGACATGTGCGGACATAGACTTCAATGTCGTCTCTCATGCGCGGCCAGTAGTACGATGACTCCAGCAATGCCATGGTCCGTTTCTGCCCTGGATGGCCTGCCCAGGCCGTGTCGTGCCCCTCCTTGATCAGGGTACGCCTCAGATTTCCCCATCTTGGCACATAAATGCGCCAGCCTGTGGTGTAGAGGACCCCGTCATCTACCCAAAACTTCTTTGTCTTACCTTGGCTGGCTAAGACAAGAATCTGCTTTGCAACTGGATCGTGCTGCATGCCCTGCTTGATGGCAGTGATAATGTCACTGCTGGCTGTGCTGACTATGGTTGCCAGAACTGCTTTGCGGCTCAACGCATCGGCCACAACGTTGGCCTTTCCTGGTTTGTACTCCAGGGTGTAGTCGAATTCGGCCAGATAGTCTTGCCACCGAGCTTGCTTAGGTGAAAGCTTCTTCTGAGACTGGAAATAACTTGTCGCCACGTTATCCGTTTTGACAGTAAAATGTGCCCCCAGCAAGTAGTGACGCCAAGTCCTTAGACAGTGGACTACGACTGTCATTTCCTTCTCTTGGACAGTGTATCTCCGTTCTGCCTCGTTCAACTTCCGGCTTTCAAAGGCTATGGGGTGCCCTTCTTGCATAAGAACTCCGCCAATGGAAAACTCTGACGCATCAGTATGGACTTCAAACACCTTGGTGAAGTCAGGTAGAGCTAAGACAGGCTCTTTCACAATTGCCTCTTTAAGGCTGTCAAACGCCTCTTGACATAATGAGGTCCATTTCCACTCGCGACCTTTCTTCGGTATGTCGGTCAGTGGTGCTGCAATGGCCGAGTATCCAAGGATAAACCACCTGTAGTAGTTGGCAAGGCCAAGAAAGGACCGAAGTTCAGTTACTTTGGTCGGGACCTCCCAATCTTGAATAGCGCTAACCTTGTCGCTATCCATTCTGATTTCTCCTTGGCTGATTGTATGGCCAAGGAACTGCACTTGTGGCTGGGCAAAAGTGCATTTCTCCTGCTTGACGCACAAGTCATTCTCCCTCAACACTTGGAAGACCGTGCGGAGATGTTTCAGGTGCTCTTCCAAGCTGTTGCTGTATACTACGATGTCATCGAGGTAGATTACAACAAACTGGTCGAAAAATGGGTGGAAGCGTTTGTTCATTAGTGTGCAGAAGGTGGCAGGAGCATTGGTTAACCCGAATGGCATGACTAACCACTCAAACGCCCCATATCGGGTCACACAAGTCGTCTTTGACTCGTCCCCCTCGGCAATACGCACCTGATAGTATCCTTTTCGCAGGTCCATCTTAGTGAATACCTTGACTTGCCCTAGCCGATCGAACAAATCTGCAATCAAGGGAATGGGATACTTGTTTTTCACAGTGACCTTGTTAAGGGCACGATAATCAATACAAAGCCTCAGCGTTCCCTCTTTCTTCTTTTGGAACAACACGGGTGCTCCAAATGGTGCTTTAGATGGGCGGATGTGCCCAGCTTCCAGTAATTCTTTGAGCTGCTTTCTCAGCTCTTCCAGCTCTGGTGGTGCCATGCGATAAGGAGACATGGCGGGTGGCTTGGCTCCTGGAACCAGCTCGATCTGATGGTCAACCTCCCTTCGTGGAGGTAACCGTTTGGGCAGCTCGTCGGGCATTACGTCCCTGTTCTCCTGAAGGACTTGCTGCACGCATGGGGGTAGTGCTTCCCCCTCTTTAGCCCCGTTTTCATCCGCAACTGCTACAAGAGTTGCGAGAAAGGTTGGTTCCCCTTTCTTGAATCCTTTTACTAACTGCATCGCGGACAAGCGCAAGCCCGTTTGATGTACCCGAATCAATGGCACGTCGCAAGAACAACTTGGATCCCTAATCAGCAATTGGTTGAGACGCGGCGAAATAAACGCGTTGATCTCGTACTAGAAATCCAGACCCAACACGATGTCAAAAACATCCATCGGGGCAACGGTGAAATCGGTGAACCCTTGCCAAGTGCCTAAGATGAGATGGACTTTTGGGGCAAATCCATTTACGTCTGTGGGGAGGCAGTTGACTGTTTTTAAAAGTGAGTCACTAGAAACATCAGAAAGGCCCAATTCTTTTGCCTTTGCCTCGGTAACGAAGTTATGCGTTGCACCCGTGTCCACCATGATGCGGACTGGTTTGCCTTTTAACGTTGCTTCCACGAATAGTGACTCCCTCGGCTTGATTTGAGGCGGCTTAGCTGTGATGGCAGCAAGCGTCATGTGATTGAACAAGCCTGCCACTTTAGCCTTAGCTTGCTCTGCAGCCTCCGTCTGTTCACCTTGTTCACCGGTCTGAGCCCCGGTTTGCGCACATGCTTGTTTGTTGGTAGCAAGCATTGCGCCCAGCTTGCCTAATGAAGGGCAATTTCTGTAAAGATGGCCTGATTGTCCACACAAATAACAGCCATCGTTTGGTGTGAAGTTCTTCTTCTTTTCATCGTAGTTCTTACGAAAATTAGAATTGGAACCCCGGTTGCGATCCCCTCATTTGGAATCACGACCCTTGTTGGGGACAAATTTGTTTTTGTCCCCGTTGCCTTGATCACCCTTGGCAGCAGCTTGCTTCGCTCGGTTATCCTTTGCTTTGGTATTGTCGGTGCGAAAATCAACTAACGATTCCGCCACCACAATTGCATTGTCAAGACTGTTGACTTGACGCCTTTGTAACTCTTGTTTGGCCCAGTTTTGAAGGCCATCCAAGAAGTAGAAAAACAGATCATCGTTGTTCATGCTTGGAATTTGAAGGGTGAGTTTTTTGAACTCTTTCACGTACTCATGGATGGACGACGTTTGCTTGAGCTCCCTCAACTTTCGACGGGCCTCGTGCACAACATTTAGGGGGTAAAACTGCCGCTTCAACTCCCTCTTGAACTATTCCCAATCCTCGATGGAACACGTTCCATTATCCATGTCTGCCTTCTTTCTCCGCCACCATAGTGCGGCGGTGTCACTCAGGTACATGACTGCTGTCCGGATACGAATAGTTTCGTCATTTATGTTGACGTGTTCAAAGTATGCATCCATTTGCCAAATGAAGTCTTCCACCTCCTGAGCGTTCCTTTCACCCTTGAAGTTTTTGGGTTTAGGGACCTCTATTCGGGTTTCCCGAATATGGACTGGACCAGCACCGTTTCTGAGCTGGGCCGCTTCCAGTTGTGTTTCCAAGGTCTCTACCTTGGCTTGCAAACCGGCCAGCGCCTCCATGAGCCAGAGCTCAAGGCCGGTCAGCGCCTCTTTGTGCTCGTCGCTCTCTGTTTTATACTCGTTTTGGACTTGCTCTAGTCCGTCAAGTGCTACTAACTCAAGAGAAGTTAAATTCCCTTGTAAGGTATCAAACCGCTGGTTTAAGGCGAATAGACCAGCCTCTGCGTGGATGATTTTCTCCACCAGTGTGTTTGACACCGAATTTTCACTCGTTTCACCTGTGGAAGGTAGCTGTATCGTCAGCCCTTCGGATATAACAGCGGGCAGCCCTCTGACTTGGATTTTGTCCCGTTGTTTCTTCGGTTTAGTCGCCCTCTTGGTAGGGGAGTTGTCTCCACCGTGCTGCTCGTCATAAACAGCTTCTTCGTTGGTGTTAGCCATGATTGTAACTTGCTCTGATACCACTTGTCACGGGCCTAAAATCTAAGGCAGCGTGGGGCAGCGATGAAGGTCTTAACAACCGCTCAAAGCTTCAGCCCAACTCTTAGTCACTGGCGGAAACAGTGAATAATACAAAGGCAAACACACACAAGAACTGAAAGTAAGAGGCACACGAATTTGGGAGGGAAATGCCCGTTTTTGATATATCTCTCTAGATGTATCTTTACAAGTATATATGGGTGAATTGAATGAATGCTACTGCCCTCAAGGCTCACAGTACTTATAGCTGGAAAATATTCCCTAAGCTGGCCAGTGGGCCCTATGCATGTGGCTGCCTTTGTTGAACAGCTTGTTGTCATGGACCACAGGCTGGCAGATTCAGTGCTTGCCTTAGCTGGAGAGTGGCCCACGAGCAGAAAGGTGTGCGGCTGGTCTCCCACTCTTGTCTAGCAAGCTTGCCTCCCATTATTGTGCAGACAGATGGGCGGCTTGTCCCCCACTCTTGTCTGGCCAGTTGGCGTCCCACTCCTGTGGACCTGTTGGCATGCTGACTTTGACACGCGCCTGGTGCTGGCTGCGAACTATGAGGGGCGGAGGAAGGCGGGGCGGCACATAATGCCCAATTGAAACCAAACAGAGTTGTCGGAGCCACTTACATGGGTTGATGAAGCGATCAATCAACATTCTGACAGAGGCTTTCCTAAACTTCTACAAGATGATAAGATCAGTAATGTCCATATCATTGCACAATATTACCTAAAACAAGAAAAGAACCAAGAAATCTATTACCCAAACTAAAAATGAAGAAAAAAGGGAAAACAAAATTAACACTTGAGGAAGAATCAATATACATAGATCTTACACCTACCTCTGCGGGTGGAGAGGCTGTCTCTGATAGACCCTTGGCTCAAAAGGGATGTATCCTATGAAGGATTGTAAGAAAAAGAATGTAAATGGCTTAAGCACGTTATTACAGTAGATGGTATATTTTGGAGTTTCGAACGTAAACAAATTCAAGTCCAAAACACAAATAACTTATCTAAGTTGAAAACTTAAAGGTGCACCAGTAACATTTAGCTTAACAGATAAGGTCAATGTGTCTATTAAATGGAAGGAGCCATTAAGACCATTAAATCCGTTACTTGAATCAATTATGCAAAAAGATTATAGCTAAAGAAATTACTTACTCTTGAATTTGTAGCTTAATGACCTATATCCAACAGAAAAATAATCTGGATGAGGGAGAATAAGATAAAGAATAATAATAATAAGACGACAGAAAGACAAAACAACCGTACCGAAATCAATCGGAAAATCAGATATTAAAAAATCTTTTACCTATTTCAGAACGACAGAGAATTTGCACTGCCTTTTAAAGTAGGGACAATCTTCTTGAAGTTCCACATGTCTTGTAAAGAGACAAAAATCGAATTCTAAAAGACCTAGGTTGAATGCTTCATGAATACCATAAAAGATGTCGAATATTGAGATAAGAAACCATTTTATTAGGGAACTTATGCACCACAAACCTATGGATTTACCAACCATGACTTTATGAATAGAAATATGAAAAATTAAGCCTGCAGTGATTCAAATATAGTTACTTGCAACTGTAATTTTCAGAAAATCAGCCATGTCTCATAAGATTTTGAGAAATCATATTCTCCTCAAGAATATAGTAACAATTACATGGAACACATATAAAAAATTTACTAACTTTCTTTATGAGTTTAACATCATCTAATTGATGCTACTAAATATTTTGAATCTTGTTTCTAAAAGAAGTAGAACCCGAACATTGTATATTTCAACAGTCCACAAGTGAGATTATCTTTTTCATTTTACCTGACCTAGAAAAGCAAAAAAAAGTCGCTTGTATTCGTCGACCCAATATTTGAAGCAAAACTAAAAATACTTTACATAGATCTGCAGCCACAAAACAGAGAATTTCACAAAATAAATATGACAAACTTGATGATTTATGACTAAAGAAAAGTAAGGTGATTGTAATATGAGAAAGACCAAAGCCTGAGAGTTTGCAGCTTGAATAAAAAGATTTGAGGCTGAGAGATAATTTTTTTAGGGCGAGAGTCAATTCTTTTCTGAGGCATCAATAATCTCAAAAACAGTAGTCATAGTAATGACTTAGACTGTTCATTCATCCCAAGTCCCAAAAAGAGGAATAAAATTGAAAGATAACCTATTTACTTCTCTACAACTAACATTAGACTATTCATTCATCCCAAAAACTTTAAAGTCATTTGTAGGGAATATTAAAGCTTTAAACTGATCCGCAATTTTCTATTCATCATTAGTCAACATCTAGTTGAATTCCAGTCAGTGTGCCATATATATATTATCTCACAACACTGAATTCGAGAAATCAGAATTACTGGATTGAAGTTTTAGGAGCAAAAATGGACAATTTGTTAAGTTCAAAATGCGATTGAAAACATACATTACATCACCTTTCATTCCTCATATATATAATATTAAGTGTGATTGAAAAATACATTTACAAAGACAATTCACATCACTGTTCTTCCTCATTAAGTTACAGATTAGATTTACCAAATTCAATAAGTTGGCTATATAATTAAAGAACCCATAAAAATCTAGAGTAAAGAAACTAATTAAAGCACCTAATGGGGAAAAAAGTTCAACTAATTCATAAGAAATTCAGAATAGATAAAACCCCACGGTAGATTAAACCCACAATTTTTTCTTAGCCCTTCAACCAAGTCTCGGGAAGACTTGTTTAATGCAAACCCAAGAGATGAAACCATCGAATACCTCTCCTCGTTTCCCTCCAAGCCCCACTTTTAGCCTCCCACACACAACATAAAGAAACTCAATCACATCAGAAAGAAAGGAAAGAACTTTTGTTTTCATCGGAGAAAGTAAAAAAACATGAAACCCAGCTATTTAATTTACCAGGTAATGAGAAGCAGATGCAGTGAGTGATGGAATCTGCTTGCTTTGAGCGATAATGAATTACCTGCAGAAGCAGAAGCAACAAAACCAGTGTGTGTCTCCAGCATTTGTGTCGAGATTGCAATTTGAGCAGCCTCCAGGGTTTAGGTCTTTAGGGATTTGTCTAGAGAGAGAAGGGTTTTTTTTAGCAAAAGTCCACTGAAATATTTGTCTATTCGTGCCTCAGTTGCTGAATTGTTCTTATAATTAGGACCGGCTATTTATTTTTTAAATTTATTTTGGAGAATAAAAATACGAATAGGGACCAGAAAATAATCTCATCCCTAAATGTATGCCACTAGGGACCATATTTTAATCCCGTCTCTAAATTTTTGTCTTTAATAACCCTTTTTCTTGTAGTGTGTAGTGATTCTATTTTTTTCCGATTCATATTTGCACTTATCTCATTTAAAAAGAAAAGTGTCCTGGGGAAGTTGTTACACCTCGGAAATTTCTCTGTACTTGTATGATGAGTGGAATGATGAAACGTTGAGTGAATGATGTTTTATGAAGTCGGGAATGGCTAATTAAGAATTTTTGGAAATAAGAAAGTTGCGAAAAAAATTTCAGCCCAGTGGTCGTATATGGCACTATACGGCCCCGTAAAGTGATTTACGGACCGTATAGTGCAATCGTCCTCCAGTTTGTCCAAAATCTCAACTTTCGGTAAATTGTGAAAATGGTTAAAACGACTTGGAGGACGGCCCGTAAACTGGTTTACGGACCGTAAACCTCAGTCGTAAACTGCCATGTTCCTCAGCCAAAACTTTCTATTTTTGAAATGATTAAATACGGCCATGGACGACGGACCGTAAATCAAAATACGGTCCGTATATGGTGGTTTACGACCACTGTTCATCCCGACAATAATTCATTAAAGATCAGATTTTGTGATTATTAAAAGGGACTTGGACTTCAATTCATTTCATTATTCATTCAACCAACTCAAGAGACTTCTAGAACTCTCCAAATATTTCCTCCACAAGAATTCAAGAGAATCAAAGGGGATATCAAGACCAACAACACTAATTTCATGGAATCAAGTGTAAGAACACAATAAAGGATCATCTAAGTAAAGAAATTCCCAAGAAGGTGGAACTTGGGTTTTGGCTAATTGAAGTATTTCAACTTAAGGATTGTTCAACCATCATCCAAGGTAAGTTTCATGATTATTCCATGTTGTTTGAAGTATTGGAAAGCTTAGACACTTGAAATGTAGAAGAACATAGAAAGGGGTCATTATTGAGTGAATAGTGACATAAATGAATGATAGTGGAATTGAATTACGAATGTTGAAATGTTGTGAGTACAAATACGTTATAAATGATGTTTAGATCATGAAACAAGCATTAAATGCATGAAAACACAAGGATGAGCTAGAAGTAGTAATAAGGGAAAATTGGAGGAAAATGGTGGATTTTGCCAAATGTACATAAATGACGATTGTCGATTATGATATTGCGCATAATATTATGAATATTGGGAGTTGATATAGAACGTGAGAAAAGTAGTATGAACAAAGGAGACGCTGCCCAACTTCTCCTAGAATTAGCGACGCGTTCTTATAGTTAGTTTACTAATGTCGATACGAATTCTCTTATGAAGGTAACGGCGTGATATCGACGGAGAACAAGTGAGCGATATCTTAGCTAAACGACCAAGGTATGTGAGGCTAGTCCTTCTTTCTAATGGCATGAATCTTTTAGCTTGAATCCCTATTCCTTCCATGAGTTCTTACATTCTAAGAAGTTAAAAGCTTATACCTATGAATGTCTATATGAGATGAGTTATACGATATGATGACGCTAGAATGATGATGATGTTATTCCTTGCCTACACTCACCTTATGTACTAGTCCTTTCAAGGTGAGGCAAAATGTCCATAATGATTCCATAATGTAACTGGGGGATCACGACCTTACGTCACCCCGATAGAGTAAAGTTGATCATGAGTCTTATATACGCATTATGATAAGATAAGTATTTTATGATAAACATATTACTATGAGTATTTACATTAAGCATGTCATGATTGCATTCACACCGGGCCTAGTAGGTCGGGCAGACACCACTTCGATGGGCGGTGATACGGATACACCACGACCTACGGGCGTGGGCAGACACCACTAGTGGGCGGCGTGAGATGGTACCCCGGACGCGGGAGGCCTGGACGCAGGCTAATATTATTGATTATCACACCGTTCCGACATGGACGGGCAGCTTCCATATGATGCATACATGTTATGATGATGAGTATGAGTAAGACAGCATGTATTACTTCATTTATGATTATCAGTCAGATTCAGTTGTCTCATGTTGATGTTATTCCCCTATTATTGATGTCTTCTTTCATTATGTATGCCTCTCATACTCGGTACAATATTCGTACTGACGTCCTTTCTTCGGACGCTGTGTTCATGCCCACAGGTAGACAGGGAGGAGAGCTTGGCCCAGGTCCTCAGTAGCTGTCAGCTGATAGATAGCACTCCATTGTTCGGAGGTGCTTATGGCTATTCTTTTGATGTACATTCACATATGCATATTTTGGGCATGACGGAGTCTTGTTCCGTCTATGTATTCATTATGTTAGTAGAGGCTCGTAGATACGCAGTGTGGGTTAGATGGTCTCACAAGATGTTTTCATATGTATGTATATTATTTTGATGGCCGAGAGGCAAATGTATATAAAGTAATTATGTTTTGATTAAATATGATTTTCCTACAATTGGTATGTAAAATTGATAAAAGAGTATTAAATGAGCAAGACAAGTAGTAGAGTGAGCGGTGCTCGGTAACTAGCTCCGGGTACCCGTCGCGGCTCCTAGCTGGGTCGTGACAGAAGTACAGTTGTCAATCGTACCAGGAAAAAGGAAAAAATATACTTCTACGTGGATGGTACTCTAAATGGACTTATTTTAGAGTCGCCACCTAATTTTTAGGAAATTAGGAAAACCAGTTCCAAAATGGCTCGTTCAAAACGGTTAAATTTTAAAAGAATCCTAATCTTACCATAGTATGGGTAAGGATTCTGATGATCCCCGGGGAAGGTGTTAGGCACCCCGGTATTAAGGATCTGTAAAATACGGTTGACTTACGGGTTCTAATAGTATGCCTTTGTAGATATGAATTGTTTATGGTAAAAAACATATTTCAGTTTATATTTCCACAACAAAATATTTTAGTTGTTCATGCGAAATATACTATATTTCAAGAATCGAAAGTGGTAAAATTTTACCCAAAATTGGGCATTTAGGGTGTCGGATTAGAACACTTAGGCTAATACCCGAAGGCTCTTAGCCTAAGTAGGACTCTACATAAGTCCACCCAAAATAGTTTTGAAAAAATATTTAAGTATAGAAAATAGTTTTTAAGAAAATAATTTTAGGCATACTATTATAGTCCATATATTAATAGTATACTACATATATAGTCCATTTTTATTCTATCTTTTGCCGAGTTTTAGTCAATTTTTATTTTTTAGTCTAAGTCTAAATAATAACAATTAGTTCCACAAGTTTTAAATATTGGTCCAAATCAGTCCATATATCATAAGTCCACAGGTTTCACAAATCTTCTATTTGGTCCTCAATTTCGCAAAATCGGCAGTTTTAGCCCTTTTATGCAAACCAGTCCCGAGCTAGCATAGATGCCTCAAAATTAGTCTTGACCTTTGTAGTAAATTCATTTTTTGACGACTTTAAAATACAACAATCTCATAAGGGTTCCAATTGACATAATAATTGCAAATAATAATTTAAAGTGCATAATTAAAGGAGATAGAGAATTTGAGCCGACCAAACCCAAAAGGAAAATATTTATGCCATCGAGTTTGTCTTAATTCCAACGTATGCTCCATTTTGCTCCAAGTTGGGTTGACTCGATCCAGATACATTAGTGGGCCCCAATCAACGGGTTTGGATGGACAAAGATACAAATGGGTATGCACCATATTAGTATACATTCATAAATTGAACTAACTAAGAATTAAAACGTAGAATAATTATTACATAGCCAAAAATTAATTACAACACTATTGGGCCAAGCCCATTTATTATAACTGATAACAATAGGTAATCAGGTGGCCCAGGTAAAAGGTAGACCCAAAATAGTAGTAATACTAAGTCAAGCATGGAGACGCCAATAACTGGCCCAAAGCCCAAATCGTTTTTCTGTTAAAAAATTTCCTAAGTGTCAAAAGGTGGTATACATGATATACCACTAGTATACTACCCCCCATTTCTTCTCAAAATTTTCTAAGTGTCAAAGCTATAATAGACATGATATACCACTGATATACCTACTAAAAATAGAGAGCAAAACCCATAAAAGGCATGCCCTCTATACTCCTAATATGCATCATACTTTCGACTGATTATTATCTCTTAAATACCTTACTTAAAGCGCAATAGAAAATTTTAAACCTAACCAATTGTCCCAACAGTCTCCAGATTCATGTGTCATTCTATCACACAAGACCAATACAAGCAGGTACAATCCTCTAGGACTGATTACAATCATAGAACAAAGGAATCACATGGTCCTTTGGCCAGCAACAAAGAGAATTTAAGTGGCTTTAGATAATGCAAAATGTAGACAATGTCTAGACACAACAAACACTTGAAATTCATGCAAACAACTATGACAATACCAAGAAGTGTATGGTTGGTTTTAGAATGGCAAATAAGTAACAACTACAATGGCAGAGTAGGGACATTACAATAGTTCAAGAGAAAAGGTTACAAGGCAAAAGGTTCTAATTATCATATTCAAGAATCTTAACTTCTAGCCCTTTGTAGGAGTTCAGTAGCTAATAGAGGCAAGGTGATGCATTATCTAATCAAGAATCTATTTTTAAACAAGAAGGAATTGGACCAAGTGCAAGCAAACTATTTTCTTAATCCATCCCCTTCACCAGAAACCACAGAGGCCAATTCTTATTATTTGCAGCCACTTTATACAAATTTTAGTTTAAATAAGTTTAGATATCAGTCAAGTTTAAAGTAAAAATCCCATAAATGGTCTAACAACTATGGATCCTATAAAAATACTTGCACAAGAACCTCAGATGATGGTTTAATATTTGTTAATCTCAGGATGGCACAAATGGTCAGAGGGCCTAAGTGTGGATCAAAAACGACCAATACAAGATTTAGGGCAATGCAAGCTTTAAGGAAGTTCCAATTAGGAAGGCAATCAAGACAAGTTATAGAAGGCAAAAGGGATCAAGATGATGTATTGTCACGACCCAACTGGAGGGCCATGACGGGTACCCGGTGCTAACCCACCCAGGCACCTCTTATCAAACATTCACATTACATCTAGGTGAGCCACATAGCTAAACCATACCATCTATCCATCATTCATACTATTTCCATTGGGAAATGATACATTTATATTACCATTAACAACTATGCCCAGAACAATGTACATAAGCCGACGAGGCTACCAAAATGATATCCGAAATTTAAGCCGACAAGGCCAAATACATCTAATCCTATACACATGTCTACGAGCCTCTAAGGAGAGTATGTCATATCATATAGGCGGGACAGGATCCTGCCATGCCCATAAGTATGTACACAAAAGAATAGATACCAAAAGCTGTAGCTCCGAATGAAATGGAGCTCCCCTACGTAGTCCTTGAGTAATAAAGCTATGGATCAATCCTGTCTCCCTGGCCACCTGTGAGCATGACGCAGCGTCCATAAACAAAAGAACGTCAGTACGAAGAATGTACTGAGTATGTAAAGCATGATCAACATCATTATAGAAGCATAGTAAAACAACATAAGAGATAGCATAAGATGGGAGGTAGTAGAACTATCGTCATAAACACTTACTTGCTTTTCATAGGGACCTTCCATTTCTGATGTGTGATTGTGTACATACATCCATATCCGCATCCGTATTCGTATCCGTACTTATTTACATTTCATACCCATATTCATATTCATAATCGTATTCATATTCATTTACATATTCATATTCATAGCATACCCGACCATGAAGGATCGGTGTTTCACATACCCGACCATGACAAGGCTCGGTGATTATACATACCTGGCCCAACCATGGCTCAGGGTCATCCGTACCCAACTGCAGTGGTGTGCGCACAATAATTATCATACCCGGCCATATAAGCTCGGTGGTACATAATAGTCACACATAACATATACATATATACATAAGAGCTCATAAGCATCTTCGACATCATTTCTATCATCCACTACTAGAAATTTGGTCTATGGTAACGGTGTCGTTACCGTTACAGTAGCTTGTTTTTCCGTTGCTATAGTGATAATGCAACGGTTTTAGTTACTGTTACAACAGCTTGCGTTACTGTGACAGTTTGTAAAACCGTTGCAATAGATTATCCTATCGCAACGGTTTGCTCTTCACGATCATTGCAACGGTTATGTGTCTATGGGAACAGATATGAACCGTTGCAATATAGATTTTTGCATCGGTTATTCAACACTATTGAAACGCTCATTTCTGACTATTCAACTACTGCTTCTTCCTATTACAACGGTCGTTATAGAGCTAATGCAACGACTATTTAATATTGCAACGATTATTTTTAGGACTATTGCAACAATTATTATAATTCTACTGCAATGGGTATGGTAGGTCTACCACAACATATATTATGGGGCTACTGTGACAGTTATTGCGGTGCTACTACAACGAGTATTATGATGCTACTGCAACGGATAATATGGTGCTGCTGCAACAGACTATAGAGGGCTAACACAATATAGACCACACATATATCAATCACAAGAAGAAACTATGCATAACTAAAATAATAATTCAAGATCCGACATCACAACGAAATAATAATTCAAGATCCAACATCATACCAAAATAATAATTCAAGATCCGACATCATATATACCAAAATAATAATTCAAGATCCGACGTCATACCAAAATAATAATACAAGATCCAACATCGATCATACCAAAATATAATCCAAGAGGTCAAGTAATATACATAAAAGAAAAATATCAAGATAATGTTTGACCATTCAAGAGGTGGAACACACAAGTTTTCAATTTTCCAAAAAATTAACCCAATCCTCCTTAGTCGATCATGTATCTTCACTTCTTTCATCCCCTTGTTCAATTTCACCACCTACAAAAAAATGATAAGGAAAAATGATTTAGAAAAGCTTTCATAAAAGAATTTAATCTCTACAATGCATACATACTAATGATGACAAGACTAGAAATGAATATACTCTTAGTCATATTCAAAGGTATTAGTGTTCACTTGACAACCATATTCAAACACACACCCTAATGTACTGGACAACCATATCTCTGGTATAATCAAAGGTTGAAAAATGAGAGAATGGATGATATATGAATATTTCTCCGCTCAGCCAGCAGCCGCAGCAGCAGCAGCCATCAGCACCAGCAGCACCAGCCAAACAAGCTGTTTGTGGGGTTTCTGTTCTTAAGAAGCTGTTAAAAGCAGTTATTGACAGTCAAAAGCTAAAGGACCATATGTTTGTTTCTTTTACCTTCCATATTTTGGTTTTAGCAATTTGTCTTAAATCACATTCTTTTCTTTTCCAGCATTATAAAGCAAGTCCCTTTTACATTCTTTTCTGTAACTGATTTGGTTTGGAAGTATTGGAATGAGAGACGAGTTGGATAACAGTATCTCATAATTTAAGTTCAAAGCATAACTTTTTCTTTCCTTCACTTTCCTTTTGTCAATACCTTCATCTCAACCTTTCAGCCTTAAAAAAAGGGGAAGAAACGTCGTCTAATATGACTTAATAACTCTCCAATTTTGTCCGAAAACATAAGGAGAAACGAGGAAAAACATCCTAGTTATTGTGTACTTTTTGTAGTTTAGCCACATAAACTGGTTTCTTGATACTGCTTTTTAACAGCTTCAACAGGGTTAGCACAACTAACTTCAGTTATGCATAAGAAAAGCTTCTTCATTTTTCTTTCCCCAGCCAACAAGTCCATTCATCTAACTTCTAATTAAATATGCTATTTTCCTTTTTTACTTCTGAAGCACATAAAGCATTCCTATTCATAGGTAGAAAGAAATAGTTCTGGTTAGCTAGTTTTCTATATACTCATTGTATAGCGACGCTCAACACTATTTTTCAAAGAAATATTTTTTCTCTAATGATGTGCAAAGACACCTCGACTCATTTACTAACAGAAAACCAGAAAAGAAGTGCTGCAAACTAGACCAGGCCAAGACATATATAGGCAATGAAAAATGCTCAATATCAGTATCGTGGAAGTAACCCTCTCACTATTGGAATAACAAGTATACAAAATCATTAATAACTATGGTTCCAGTAGATACTGAAAGATTTAAACCATCCTTACAACTTTTAACACCGTGATGTTTCATAATAAGGCCTGAGAATAGTATCCAATCTGCAGTTGGAGCAGGCCACATAGCTGCAGCTCTATATATATGAAACTTATTAGAACTGAAAGAGATTATACTGGTGCCACTGATTGCAAAATGAGTGGTGCAGCTGGTTTTTTAGTTTGCAGGATATATATACAGCAACAGACAGATGTGCATGCAACTTATCAGCAACTTTTTTTTTCCAAATTTTAGTTTAATTTTACCATGTTCATTGTATAGCAATTTGTAGAACCAATATAAGTCAGCTATATCGCAACAGAGAAGAAGGGAGACTAACCTTAATTGTTGCTATCTACTTGTGGGGCAGACGCAGCTTCTCCCGGTGAAGGAGCACACAATGCTACTAGCATATCTGGACTAATTAATCCTGCAAGTTGGAGTATTTCAATTACTTTTGCAGTAACTTCTGCAGTAACTTCTGCTCGCATAGTTCTCTTTTGTTCCTCCATTTTTTGGATCCTTTCTTGCATTTCTTGCTCTACATCATTTGTGGCATTTGAAGTTAGTTCAAATGTTCCAGCTTTTTCCTTTCAAAGAAGTCTTTGTAACCCCCCGTCCATATAGTCTTAGACGTCCCGGATGTTCTGGACCCATAACGGTTGAGTATGCATCAATAGGCTGACTACCATCTGTGCTTAGTTGTGTTTCAATTTCCTCCATTTCAGCCTAACAAAGAAAATCCAACAACCGCACTCAAGCAAACAAAAACTAACAATAAATAATAGATTTCAATAAAAACTTGCAATACATAATATACATACAATTTTACTAGTTGTGTCTTCATTTGACTCCTTGTACAAGCGCCCGGGTTTCCTTGCTCTTGTTTCCACAAAGATCTCCTTAAGTGATACATTTCCCTTGGTTTTTTCCTAGTCACATTGAAATGGATATAAAAAATCGCTTAAAATGACAGGTTAAGACTTAATAAAAAAAATAAGAGAACACACCAATTTATTGCGGACTAAAGCGAAACTTTTTTTGCCGACTGTGTGCGGATTCAACAACTTTTTACGATTCTCAATATTTGTTTTAGACATTTTCTACAACAGAGACAAGAAGATAAGAAGAGAAATTACAAGAAAAAAGAAAGCAGTAGCAGTAGCGATACTGCAGCAGAGAAGAGAAAGGTAAAAAAAACCTACAACGACAGCCATATCGCAGCAAAGAAAGAGAAGACAGAGAGACAGAAGGACACTTGCACCAGAGAAGACAAATGTATTCTGGAAATATATTTTACCTGGAATTTCTCAGACTTCTAATATTCGAGGAGCTCTTTAAATTGGCATTCCAGAATATGACCTGGCCTTTTTGCCATTATGATTTCATCAGTGACTTTTGGTTTGTAACAAAGTTTCTTCAAGTCACTTATATGCCTTCTCCAAGCAGCATGAATTGCATTCAAAGTCCACTTTTTGCCAGCTTCAGGAATATCGTATTCTCCTACAATTTTGTGTCATTTTGTTAGCATAAACAATACTTTTAACAGATACTTAAATATTGGAAACTTCAAACCTTGGTATATATCCATAAATCATCTTTTGTGTCCATTTTCCTCCAATCAAGTATATCAAATGGGCAAAGGGTCGCAGTCCTCGCTAATGTACCGAGGAAGCTACCAAGCTCTATTACAACATCTTCAGTAGGACCAATAGGTTGATTGAGCCTATTCAGTAGGATCAATTTACGCACATGTCGGTTATGCACACTATGCATTTGCGTTCTGCCTCTTTTTCTTTTCTGAGTCGAAGGGCCTAAAGTTAAAAGAAAATGCAAGAAATTAGAAGTCATGGATGAATTTAATAAGTTCGTAAGCTATGTGTTACCTTCTTCAGATTGTTCACTTGTGGGAGGAATTATAGAATCCATTTGCATTTCCTCCTCGACGGGCTGTTGCTCCTCGACGGGCTGTTGCTCCAGATGATCTCTCTCTGACCTTATAGCTTGAACAGTTTCGTTTGTGGTTAATAACTGCCATTTTTTATTTTCCAAGGATGACAATGAACCAGGTTTAGCATATGCTCTGGTTTGAGCTCTTTTTCTTCTTGTTGAATGCCCTTGTTGACTCATGACTATCCAGATCTGTGTATATCTAAGACTGAACAAGTGAGAAAATCTGAGGACAAAAATAATAAGCATGATACATATTATTAAAAATCTGATATAACACATGATGAAGATGTTGAAGATCATGATAAGATCACTGATCATGATAAGGTTACTTAGGATAAGTACAATCTTATTATTGTTATTGTTAAGTAGTTGTGATAAGCTTAAGTATTAGAGTTTAGTTAAATGTATAACTCTATCATAGACTAGTTTCCTTCATGCATTAGAAGTGTGCTATACGAGTGGTGCATGTGTATAAATACACTACCACTGCATCTGTAAGTATTATCAGTGAATACAAAGCATTTCTGCATAGCCTCAGATTTCTCATGGTATCAGAGCTTTAAGCTCTTCTTCCGCTACTGAAAATCTCTGGTTATTAAAACTCAGTCCAAAAAAAAAATGGCATCAACTCCTAACACTCTTTCAGCCTCTTCTTTGCACCATCTCATTACCTGATATGGAGGACTCAAATGTTGCAACTCATTTAAGTCATGAGATTATCCTATCTCATCAAGGATGAACCAACCACAGTAGATGAACCAAAACTGACAGTCTCTGAAGAAACTACTGCTAGCAGTGGTAAAAGCAGTGACAAAGCTAGTGATAAAAGTTGTGAGAAAGCCAGTGATAGTAGTGATGATTGGGAACAAAAGGATGTGTTGCTGAGAAGTTGGATTTCTGGTACTATATCAGAAGAAACCATGTATCTCATTGTGGGATGTAAAACTGCCAAAGAGATGTGGGAAACTCTAGAGGAAACTTACCTTCAGGCCACCAAGGACAAGGAGTTTCAGTTGAAGCAGCAGCTTCAAACCATTAAACTTGGGAGCAAACCAACTGATGAGTTCTTGAAGGAGTTCAAGAACATATGTGATGGTTTAGCAGCCATTCATAAGCCAGTTGATGAGGACAAGGGATCTAAAAGAGGAGGACTGTATGCCTTGGAGGACAACAACCTAGCATTGACAACAATACAGACAAGGAGGAGTAGAAGTAGTTTTAGCTCTAGTGATGTTTGGCATGCCAGACTTGGGCATCCAAACTCTAAGTTTTTAGAAGTTTTAGACAAAAATAAGTGTATCAATATCACTTGTTAGAATAAAAGTCCTACTGTTTGTGTTAGTTGCCAAATGGGAAAAGGTTGTAAATTGCCTTTTAGCTTGAGAAATGAGATTGAAAAGGAACCTTAAGAAAATCAGAATTCTTTGAGGTGTTTGTCAAGTTCCATAAAATGGTTGAGAAACAGTTTTCTAAAAGCATTAAAGTGTTTCAAAGTGATGGAGGGGGTGAGTTTTCTAGCATTTTGTCACGACCTAACCTCGTAGGCCGTGACTCGTGCCCGAATTGGACACTCATATTATATGTTAACTATAGTCATTTACAATTAGCATGTCATGATCTCATTTGTATATAAAAAGATAGGGAGTTATTTTAAATTCGTCAAGTTTTGTATGTCTTAGTCACCTGTCTCCCGAGGAGTTGCACTTTTCAAACAACAACATATATATATATATATATAATCCTAAGCAAGCCGACAAGGCTGCCACGATATACAAAATACCAAACATACACACATATGCAAGCCGACAAGGCTGCCATTACGAATGGGTACGCCCCAAACTTAAGTCAAAACATAAAACGCATCAACAACTGTAAACAGACCCACACAGATGTCCACAGACCTCTAAGAGTAATGACCGTATTATGTGGCGAGACAGGGCCCCGCCGTACCCAAACAAACACATACGAGCACAACATAAGGAGATTATACCACAAGCTAGCTCCGGAACAAAGGAGCAGTCCAAAATAGCTGAATGATGACCTAAGTTGGCGGATCTCCGAAACGAGCGTCTGTACCTGCGGGCATGAACGCAGCCCCCCGAAGAAAGGGGGTCAGTACGGAATATGTACTGAATATGTAAATCTTGAAACATAGTAATAGACTTATATTGAGACAAGGTGTATAGGATTCAATGCAACAACCAGACTTTCATAAAATTTGCCATTGAATATATTTCATCTGTATCGTTCTCATATCAATGTCATTATATAGTTTCGTAATCAAAGCTGCATAGTCATTCTGTATATAACATATAGAACGTGTCCCGACCCTTTTTATGAGGGACTCGGTATTTATAATCATGGCATCATAAACATAAACATGTACGTGTCCCGGCCCTTTAATGAGGGACTCGGTAATAATGAATATATATATATGCCCTCCTGGCCACCATCTCCACATCATCATATTATCATATCGTCATATCATCATCATATCATTATGTCATCATATCATCATCATACCATCATATATATATATATAACGTGTCCCGGCCCTTTAATGAGGGACTCGGTGAATAATATAGTAAACATGCGCATGAAAACGTATCCTGGCCCGGGACTCAGTGAAGGATATAGCGGTAAGCACGAGCAGAATAATAGGCAACCACATATATGCAATTCATCTTTTTTGAGACTCAATGGATAAGCAACTAACCAGCTCTAAAGTGTCAAAATAATATTCATATTCAGTTCATTTTAAGTCTCATAACAAACTATTCAAGAAACATTTCAGATTTCATGTACATGTATCACTTTAACAAGGTATAGCTTTTGAAAGTCAAGTATGTCTCTAGTTGTGCAATTCTTTAAGTATAGGAACTTTCATGCATTATTCATTAGTCAATCATATTGTAGGCACATGACAATAAACTTAATGAAATATAGAATCATAAGTCATACATGAAACTAGAGAATAGAATTTACCCCAAGGTTCATATCGTTTCATTCTTACGTCTAGGACATGCCAAAAGAAAGAAGGAATAGGCTTTACATACCTTTTGCGTTTAGTTGTATTCTAACTTGTACTTGCTGCCCAAAAACGCTTATCCTATATCAAGATGTGAAGAACTACAATTAGTCTACAAGGGCATTCAATACGTCTTGTGACATTCACACTTCCTTTCTAACAATTAAACGACGTTTCGTTCGCATTCGAACCAACTAGCGTTACAAGCTACCATTGCTAATCGTTCTTTCATATATTGATCAAAACTTGTTTAAGCATGACTTAGGGAACTTGGGCAGTCCATACACCATCCAAAACAGTTTCATACACACGGCTAATCAACACACATCGCATTTCCATTCTTACTTAGCAAATTTCCAGTTTTAACTTGCAACAACACAACACT
Source organism: Lycium barbarum (assembly GCF_019175385.1). Lineage (NCBI taxonomy): Eukaryota > Viridiplantae > Streptophyta > Magnoliopsida > Solanales > Solanaceae > Lycium > Lycium barbarum. The sequence continues at coordinate 84,187,117 of NC_083343.1, forward strand.
TTTAATGACTTTACTTTCATGAATCTTGGAACTGTTTTAGCATCATTTTCATTCTTACAACAGCCCACAATCATTTCAGTTTTAACTTGAATCATGGCATTTTACATTCGCTAAACGTTTGCAACAAGAATCAACATTCAACACACACAAGTTTTTACTTCTAACTTCCAAAAACTGTCCACGGTTTTGGACTGCCTTTACACCTCAATATAATTCATTTCTTTAACACCCCAATTCACATACTCAACATGCATACAATACACCACAATTTCCATAACAACAACAATCGAAATGTGACCCAAAACAGTCCCTAATTCTCCCTAAAACAGTCCCTACTACACGGCTACAACACCCTTCCACCATTTCATGATTTTCATCCGTTTATCCAACTACAATGCATTCAATCCATTTCCAATACATGTTCAACAAGATTAAGCATGACTTCATTAGAATCTTCAACACATGATTCATTATAAATTCGAGTAAAAACAGTCCAATATCCAACACGCAACATCACAACCAAACTCCTACAATCTTTGTTCATTTACATATGTTGATACATATTCAATTCACCAACAATACATGCACAATGAAATCAGTCATGAACTCACCTCACACACGGCTCACTCCCTACTTCAACTACAACCACAATCCAACAACAACTTGCATGAACTATACATTCAAATCATCATGCAACACAAGAAACAACAAACATTCTTACCTTTCAATCTTGTGCTTCACTTGGCCGAAACTTCAATCTATTTGGGTGCTTCACTTTCTTGTTTCTCTTCAACAACTAACACACCTTCTTATACACTAGATGAGGAGTAAATTTGATGGAGAAAAACTGGAATTTTTGGGCACAATTTCACCTCACTCTCTCGGCTAGCTCTTAGCCGAGAGCACCTCTCTCTACACTCTTCTTTCTCTAACTTTGGGTGTTGAAATGAATTGATAAAGTGGAGTGAATCAGAATTTTGTGTCTATATGTCCCCCCTCCTTGACTTGGACATGTGGATCACACTAAATGGAGTCAAGATTCCTTGACCACAACCTTGAAAGGCACGGCCAAACATGGTCCAAAAGTGGACTGATTTTTGGTCTTTCCAATCCCACTTATTAATCCAATTATGGTTAGTTTAATCCCAATTTTCCATTAATAGTTTAATGCCACACGAAAATTGTGGATAAATTGTGACTCGACACGAAACCGGAAGTTAAAATCTCTACTTCATATCTTAAGATAGTCTTGCCTTTAACTTGTCGCGCTTATTTTAAAACGTCCCGACGTATGAAAATACGGGACATAACACATTGTAGGAAGCCTGCAATATTTGACACTGACCAGCCTGACATAACTCATGCTGTCAACTTTGCTAGCCAGTTCATGCAGAATCCCAACTCTGTGCACTTTCAGGCTGTCAAGAGGATACTAAGATATGTACAAGGAACTATTTCTCATGGGCTATGTATTATATCTCAGTCCTCATTCAGACTATATGGCTTCTCTGATGCAGATTGGGCAGGGTGTGCAACAACAAGAAGATCCACCACTGGCTACAACATATATCATGGTGCAAATTGTGTATCCTGGTCCTCTAGGAAGCAAAACACAGTGGCAAGGTCAAGTGCAGAGGCTGAATATAGAGCCTTAGCTGCTACAGCAGCTGAACTCACATGGATAACTTATATTTTGCAGGATATTGGAATCTACATCAAGTCTCCTCCTACATTGTTCTAAGAAGCCCAAACACAGATGTGGGATCAAGCATGGTTCTAAGAAGACATATAGAATAATCAAGATAGACTTAACCACGGAGTTTTAAGCCATTTCAAACAAGTTCTAAACTTAAAACAATTTCAAACACTACATAAATAGCTCAGTAGGTTTAACAACCATTCCAGGTTTTAATCAAAGTTTGCTGTAATCAGCTTTAGTCATTTTTAGTTCTTCAAAATCACCTCAGCATATAGCTAGTTTGACAGACTAACAGTAGAGTCTCTAGGACACCATAAACTTGTTCTATTTCCAGAACTTGCACAAAAAATAAAAAGGCACATATACAAGTAGGAACCTATGGGATCATAATGAGTGCATGAATGCTACCCTAAGCTAGGAATGAAATGCCAAGTGTAACATGGTTCAACAGTTTGCAAGGAGGAAAAATGTATGTCAGACAATTCAAATTTCCTAAGCAAAAGAAGGGGTGGGGGGGGGGGGGGGGGGGACGGGTGCATCACAAAAGCAAGTATCACTCTTAACCTTTTAAGAAGCCTTAGTTCCTAGTTTAGATTCCCTACACCTAGTTCAATAGGTGATTATATTAGGTAAAGAGAACCAAGTAGTCCATAAATAATATAAGTGCAAAATACAAGTTACAGGTGACCAAACAACATGAATATTGCAAATAAATAACCAACATGAGACAGGACAGATAGTCTGTAAGTCACAAGCAAATCAGAGGTGCAAATGAACTTCAAGTAGGAAGAATGACAAGTTTCAAGAATTCCAAAAGGAAAAAGTGAGACAAAATGGTTCATGGCACTACCCTGGGTGCAGGAGATGGTTCAGCGGATAAGACTTGATTCAGACAAACAGACAAGACTAGGTAACTAAACATTATTAGTAAATCAATTAAAAATAGGATCACCTAAGCATGATGCCAGTTTTAAGATTCATTTTAATATACCTAGTAGTCATGTTAAGTAAAGGAACTGAATAAACTATAAGCAATACCAGTGTAAGACACAATGGCAGCTAATATGGACACAATAATCAGGTTGCAAACAGGACGCAGGGAAGGAACAGGATAAAATCACCAACAACACTAATCCTTTCTCTAGATTCATTAGTCTATTTTTGGTCAAGAACATAAGCCCTTCCCTTACAACCTTGAAATCAAATGACAGAGGTAAGAAGTTAAAGAACATTGTAGAAATTCTTAGCATCAGTAGGCTCTATTTTGTCTCTGATTTTAAGACATAGGGTGAAACAATCAGAGCTACAAGTTCCAAAGTGTCTTATGGCCATAGTTGAGTATCCTAGGGTCAAAACAGGTTCATTTTGCAACTTTTAATCCTCAAGGCCATGCATTGGCTAGTTACAGTCTCAATCTACACAAAACAAGTTCTATGGAGTGTCAAATTATAAATGAAACTAATAATAACATTAAGAGGCCATTATCATCTAAAATGGATCAGAATAGTCCTCAAACAACACCTAGGTGAACACAGTTTTGTCTTGATAGTTGATTTCAAAGCAAGTTTCCATTTTTTAGTCACATGGTTAGGAAATTTTCCACAGACATCATACTAAACTGCAGAAAGTTTAAGGCAAGGAACATGGATGATGTATTACCTCTATCCTAGACCATGAAGATGCACTAGAAGCCAATTTGTTACTAGCCAAATTGAGGCACATATTTTTTAGTATAGTATACTAATGTGGCTAGCTATGAAGCAAAGACTGCTTACAAGGACCAGACTGATGAAAATGGGGATTGCATGTGAGGATGATCTATGTGTACTATGTGGAACATACAGGCCTGAAACAACACACTTGTTTGTGGATTGTGCCTAGGCAATAGAGGTTTGGCAAGCTTTATCCAGACTTGGTTGGGGATAACAATGCAACTGGAGCAGGTTCACTCAATTATACAGATCAGAAGGTCAACACCAAACACTGGAGCAAGTTTAAAAGATAAGTACTGGCAGCAAGCCATGGAACTGTGCTATATCACACTTGGCAAGCTAGAAATGCCAAGATATTCAAGGGACAAGATATAAATATAGAGTTATAGCAAGAATAAGTAAGTATAAAAGTCAGAAAATAGCAAGGCAATGTACTAGTTTTGTTGGACAGAACTTGTAACTAGAAATTGAGGCTATGTTCTGCTTAACACCATCTGGGAGTTCAGGGAACTAGTTCTTCTTAGGGGTAAATATGAAATTTGTTGGTATGATAATATTTACAATGTATTGCCAAAAAAAAAAAATTTATGCAGGAGCAAAAGATTAATGAGTTTTTTTGGATGATTCAATGAATGAGGAATATGCTCAATACATAAATCGAGAGCATCTTGGCATGAAGTTTCAGTCAACAGAAGATAAAAACATGAAAAAGTTCAAAGGTCAAATTAAAGATAGACCAAATAGTTTGAAGTCCAACATAATTATAACAAAGGAAAATTAAAGGAAAAAATCTCTGCGCATCTATTTACGCAGAAGAAAAGAGTTATCGTTTATCAATAACATGATAACAAAGTTTTGCTTCTTGTTCTTAGATTTGAAGGAAAATAACTAAGAGATAGAGTGAAAGACTAGAACCTGAATTTTTGTTGGTCTCCTGTGAAGTTAAAGATTCCTCAGAGATATTGCAGAAATATGGATACTGCATATGAATATAAGAAAAAAAGACTTAATAAGTTTCTCATCAATAAAAATCTCAAAATGAATATACGAAAGAAAGATTACATAATGTATCATACAGTGTGTGCACTAATTTAGAGACAAACATAAAGGTAAGCACATTAACAGAAAGAGAATAAGAGATAGTAAACGGAGTCCAGTTTTCAATTCACATCATTATAAAAGGGAATTTATTATTCACTACGAAAATTGATGAAGGGTATATATTTGTACAAGTTCAAAAGATCCTTTGTCAATCACCAGGCTCCATCCAATCCCAATCGGTATCATCGAAGTCAGCCTCCTCTTCCGATGTTTCCATAGATATATCTTGTGAATGTTGTGCAAGGGAAGACACATCAATGATATCAACAGGGAGATCTTCTCTCGACCATCTGACATCGACATCGAGTAATCTTTCTGATGAGCCAATGTCATCATTAGGCTCCCTCCAAAATGTTTCTTCAATATTAGGACAATTCTCTTCCTCCAATTCATACAAATCAACCGGGACTTTATTTCTTGCATAATAAACCCCTTTCTCAATTGGATCCTCCACATAAAAACTTGATACACTTGAGATGCTAGTACAAAAGGGTCGTCCGTGCTGCATTTTTTATTGAAGTATACCCGAGTCAACCCATAGCCATCGACTTCATTATGAAACCAATCACATCTAAATAGTACAACACTAAAACAACCCCAATAATCAATCTCAATGATATCTTGAATAACTCCATAATAGGCAACCATTCCATCAACGGGATTTTGGTCTCTGGCACTAGCAAAACTATCAGTTGTTGCTGACAAACTCACTCCACTATTTTGAGACTTGCATGAGGCATCCCGTTTCATCGTATGAAATCGGTTTCCATTGATGAAATATCCAGTATATCTTCTGGCCACTATATTAGGCCCATAAGATAGCCATATTATATGATTGGGGACTTTAACTGTTTTAACTTTCTCTTTTAACCAAACACCAAATTCTCGACTATGAATTTGTGCTTTTGCCCATGCATTTCCTCTACCACGTTTATCAATTATAATCTTATGTTCCCTGCAAGCATGTATGCTATATTAATCATTAGGTATATAAAAATGAAATTTATAACACATTATCATAATAAATAAAGTTCAAAATTCAAATTACTATTTTTTCTTACTTGATAAACGTCTCTACTTGTTCATCTCTAGTATTGAACAAAGCATACCGATGTGCTTTAACCCACTGATGACTATCCATGTCAAATGTCTTGCCTTTCCTTTTCTTCTTACTTCCAATTGGATGGCCTGTCTTAGGAAATATATGTGAAAAATCATTTCCCTTTGTTTGAACATCTTCATCCTCGGTCTGATACCTACTAAATCTTGTCTTCACCCCATCATGTAGGTATCTTGAACAAAAGGTCAAACACTCTTCGGCCAGAAAACTCTCCGCTATTGATCCTTCTGGATTGGATCGATTCCGAACGAACCCCTTGTACTTACACATGTTTCTCTCATTAGGATACATCCAACGCAAATGAACCGTACCCCCAAGCTTAATTTCATCTACTAAATGGATAGGCAAATGTGTCATTATATCAAAAAAGGTTGGAGGAAAAATCTTTTCAAGGTCACATACAATATCTATGATTTCAGCCTTCATTATATCAAGATCTATTCTTCTTATAACCTTACTACATATGGTTCTAAAATAATTCCCCAACCTAATCAAGGCCAAAGACACATTCTTGGGTAACACTTTTCTAACCGCAGCCTGAAGCAAGTACTGCATTATGAAATGAGCATCATGGCTCTTATATCCTGATACTTTCATCTCCTCAATTTGCACACAACGTGATATATTAGAGGCACACCCTTTTGGTAATTTGACATTTTTTAAAACAGTGCAAAACAACCTTTTCTCCTCTGGTTTCATAGAGAAACAAGCTTTAGCCAGATGAATTTTACCATTCTTATCATCTTTAAATGGTTGAAGCTCCTTGCGTATCCCCATCTCGTGCAAGTCATAGTGAGAATTTACATGATCTTTGGACTTTCCAGGTACATCTAACAAAGTCCCACGCAAACTATAACATATATTCTTCTCTATGTGCATCACGTCAAGATTGTGCCTCAATTTGTTATGTGCCCAATATGGCAATCTAAAAACTATGGATCTTTTCTTCCATGGACCATCACTCTTCCGAGCCCTTTTCTTTCGGCCATTCCCAAAGACATTATTGAATTCACGTATCTCTTCAAGCACTTCTATGCCTGATAAGGGAGTAGGTGCAGCTTTATGCTCCTCTTTACCATCAAATGATTTCTTATCTCTTCGGAATGGATGATCAGGAGGTAAAAATGCTCGATGACCCAAGTAACACATCTTACGACTATGTTTGAGATATTGAGAGCAAGTATCATAATTACAGGTGGGGCATGCCCATTTCCCCTTGGTGCTCCATCCGGAAAGCATTGCTAGTGCTGGAAAATCACTAACTGTCCACAATAAAGCTGCACGCATTAGAAATGTTTGGTTAGTTTCAGCATCATATGTTTCCACTCCCATTTCCCATAGTTCCTTCAACTCTGGAATTAGCGGTTGTAGGAACACATCTATATCGTTTCCAGGAGATGATGGACCTGGAATGATCATTTACAACATTATATACTCCGGCTTCATGCAAATCCATGGTGGCAAATTATAGTTCATTAACATAACTAGCCATGTACTATGGGAAATGCTCATGGTTCGGAATGGATGGAAACCATCACTTGAAAGACCCAATCGAACATTACGAGGATCTTTAGAGAAATCCGGGTGCAATGAATCAAAATCCTTCCAAGCTTCCCCATCAGCAGGATGTCTTAAATTCCCATCTTTGGGTCGTTCAGTAGCATGCCATCTCATGGCTACAGATGTTTCAGAACACATAAATATCCTCTGAAGCCTAGGCTTTAAAGGGAAGTACCTTAAAACCTTTGCTGGGATTTTAGTGTTCTTATTAGTCAAATCATCACGAACATTCTTCCATCTAGAAGAACCACACACAGAGCAATTATCTATCTTCGCATTGTCATTCCAAAATAGCATACAGTCGTTAGGGCATGCATGAATTTTCTCATAACCAAGACCCAAATCTTTTATCACCTTTTTTTGCCTTGTTCAAAAGACTCAGGTAGCTGAGCAAATGGAAATGCCTCTTTTACCAAGTATAATAAGTATGAAAAGGTTACATTACTCAACCCGTGAATGCATTTAAACAAGTACAACCGAATGGTGAAACTCAACTTAGAAAAATTCTTACACCCTGGGTACAACTCTTGTTTCCCTTCGTCAACTAATTTGAAAGATCTCTTTGCATCTTTAGATGGTCCCTCTCTCACTCCTTCATGCAGCAGATCACCTTCTACATTCCTAAAAGTATCATAAAATAGTCCATCGATATCGTCATGCATGTCGGAAGTTTCATCATCATTGGTTGGATGCGGCATATTTGTTGAAGAAAATCCTTCTCCATGGAAAACCCATTTGGTGTATCCATTAACAAATCCATAACCAAACAAGTGATTCTCCATCACCGTTCGAGTATGCCAATACCGATTAAAACAACTTTTACAAGGGCATAGTATTTCATTTCCTTGAGAAGCTATTTCAAATGCCTAATCAAGAAAATACTTCACTCCACGATCATACTCATTGGTGGATCTTCGGAGATCCATCCAACTTTTATCTATAGTATCCATTGAATATCCTACGTGACACGAGCATAACATCAAAATCAAAATTCAAATAGCAAATTTCAGCAGAAATGCATACAAAAAGAGAAAAGTATCACTTTCCCCCATCAACCCAATGTTTTGCTTTGAAGAATGATCCAAGAAAAAGAATAATTCCATGGTTAGACTACATAGAGATCACATTTTTATGAAATCCACAAACAAATGAAAATGATTTTTTTTCCCACAAAGATTTAGTTCTCTGGTTTGAAGAATGATCCAAGAAAACCGAAAAAAAAAAAAACAATTCCATAGCTAGACTACATAAAGATCACTTATTTATCATATCTAGAAACTAAAATCCCCAAACAAATGCTGAAGATATTTTCTTTCTACAAAAACCTAGACTTTCAAGAATGATTCAACAAAATGGAAGAAAAACAACAATTCCATGGCTAGACAACATAAAGTTCCCATTTTTATCAAATCCACAAACTAAAATACACAAACAAAAACATGCAAATGCAGCAGAACCTTTCTTTCCTTAAAAATCCAGTTCTCAACTTTGAAGGATGATCCCAAGAAAATGGAAGTAAAAACAACTCCACAACTAGACTACATAAAGATCACATTTTATCACACCCATAAACTAAAATCCACAAACAAATGCAGAAGATTTTTTGTTTCCACAAAAATCCAGTTCACAAATTTCAACAATGATCCAAGAAAATGAAAGAAAAAGGTAAATTCTACAGCTACACTACTTAGATATCCCATTACTTTTCACACCCAGAAATTAATTCCCAACCAAATGCAGTAGATATTTTGTTTCCACAAAAAAAAAAAAAAAAAACGCAGTTCATACAGATTCAAGATGCTGTATGAAAATCAACAATTCCATAGCTAGACTACATAAAGTTAACATTCTTATCACACCAAGAAACTAAAAATCCATAAACAAACTCATAGAATTTCTAATTTTTAAAAATACTACAACAATAATACATGTTAAGAGAGACAACGATGATGCAAACCTGTTGATGCAAAAACCTAGAACACTAATTAGCTGAAGACAACGATGAATTTTGCTTGACAAACTTCAAATCAGAATAAATTAGTCACATTGCTGAAGAAAACCCATTGTTAAAAGCTTCAACTGAGAAGAAATATTTGATGAAATGTTTCCACTGATATGTTTATTCACATACGGTCTATTTTTTTGTCATTATTTTTTATTAAAAAATGGGGGTTTTGGCGGGTCCAATAGAATAAGTGGAGGGAAAAATATTGGGGGGAAATATAGGGGGAAAGTAAACTGTCCCAATAGCTAAATTTTCTTATATGACTGTTGCAATAGAATCATCTATTGCAACGGTTCCAATACCCGTTACTAAATATACGTCTATAGCATCAGTTATCTGACTAACGCGACGGTTTAATTTTATAAATGTGTTGTTAGGTCAAAGTGTCTTTGCAACGCTTAAAACCGATACAACATATACTCTATTTCGACGGTTGAGTAACTGTTGCTAAAAAACCGTTGCTATAGGCCTATTTTCTAGTAGTGATCGTTTTATTACATCTAATCTTAGAGGATCACTCATCGTATATGGAGTTTAGTAGAATCATAACATAACGAGAATCACGAGCTTTAGTAGCTTTAAAGATAGAATCATTTGGAGGACATCATAGGCTCGTGAAAGAATAGATGTATAGCCAAAGAACCATGCCTTATTGAAAGAAGGGTTAACCTTACATACCTTTTTGTTCGACTATTCTAACGCTTGAACGTTCTCCTTCAATGCTCACGTTTCTACCTTCATTAGAGTTATACTAACATTATAAAATCGATAGCTTAGCATACTTGACTAAAGCTAGGAAAAATTAGGCAGCTGTCACACCCCAATTCCGATAGGGCATGATGGGCACCCAACCCTTACTTAGAGCTGAGCGAACCCTCTGGTATTAACACAATGAAACTGGACATATAAATTTTTTTGGAAATAAATAAAGTACTTTTAGTCAAACCATAGAAATTTGCGAACGATACTCCATTAATCAAAAATCGAATAAGTCAAACGGACATATCGGCCTACATGGTCACTTTACTCAACACATGACATCTCAACATACTAACCACAGGACACTATCTGCAATGTCTCTAAGAGTAAACACCTGAACCATATGAGTCCGGACAGGGCCCCGACATGCCCATACACACATATGATAACCATAATGACTCGGCACTGCTCGAGGAAGAAAATGGACTTTGCCAATCCCAGTTGTTATCCAATCATCCTAGCTGAATACTTTCACCTGCAAAACAATCTAGGACTGTGTGGCATAAACACAGCGCCCCCAGGCAAAGGGACGTCAATACGAACAATGTACCGAGTATGTAAGGCAACAGTAATCATAAAGAATGAGATATAAGCCATAATGAAACTATGAGAAACCACCTGTAATATGACTAGCCCCGAAGGCATAGAATAACAATGTAAATAGCCCCGAAGGCAATGACTAGAAATGCAAATATATACCGTACCCGACCCTTTAGTAAGGGACTCGGTGAAATGTAAATATATACCGTACCCGGACCTTTAATAAGGGACTCGGTGGAATAATCATATATATACCATACCCGGCCCTTTAATAAGGGACGGTGAAATAATCATATATATACCGTACCCGGCCCTTTAATAAGGGACTCGGTGAAATAATCATATATATACTGTACCCGGCCCTCTAGTGAGGGACTCGGTGAACAATGCAATGAAACTGTGCACGAATACATACCCGACCCGGGACTCGGTGAATGATATATTAACAGCATGCACGAGTATAATTTCATCAGCAACTATATGCAAACTATATCATCATCTGAGACTTAATAGAATGATTAGAATGAACCGACAATTGAGAATCAAAGACAACTGTCAGTTCAAGTACCACTGAGGACTAGAATTCATTGGAATTATGTACGTTCATCGTCCGCTTATTATATATAACTCATGCCCCAAAAACGAGAAGGAAGTGATAGCTTTACATATATATAGAAGCAAATGAATGCAAGTGAGACTCATAAGATTATTCCTGAAACTCTTTGAATAACCTGGAAGCATAATACCCTCGAATGTCACTATGGATTATAATATCAAAATAGGACTTCAAGAATCAGAGACATGTATCAGAACATAATGAAATAGCTTCTGGAAATCAAGAACATTAGCCATTCTTGTATTTAAGAATAGAAGCTTCTTTGGAGTTTATACGTTTGTCGTCCGTTTGTTCCATATAGACCATGCCAAAAGAAGAAAAGGGAATAGACTTAACATACCTCAATATCCTCAATATGCAATACTTCCCAACATAGCACATAGTGGAGTTTAATCTCGAATGCTCATACGAGCCCATAGAAAATTGTAGACGATGGTCGTACTTGATATATTTTTTTTTAAAGTCATAGTCGATGTTGATGATCCTAAGATATTTGTAATAACTTTTTATTTCATCCATGAATAACTATCTCCTCCATATGTACTGTACACGATCAATTAATGAAGGCAATCCCCTCCCCCCCCCCCCCCCCCCCTCGCTGCCCCAACTTTCTAGTCTACAAAGAATTGTACAATTTTTCTCTTCATGAAGGTATGGTCGTAGGTGGCTTACAAGAGGCTGTGAAAAACTATCTAAGCATGGACTTATATTAATTCCATAGAAAAGCAACAATAACTGATGGAGGAGGAGACAAAAATTTATTTTGAAGTAACCTTATCCAAGAAGTCTTGTCTATAAGACAATTTAATGATAAAAAAAAATAGTTGTTCTTGCACCATAATTTAACATCTGTTTCATGGTCACGATGGAGACATGACTAGGACAAAAATCACCTCTCACGTGGAGATATAATATATTAGATGCCACATGCAAGATTTTAACAATTTCTTAATAATCCCTTTGTAAAATTTCTATTACAAATAAATTAGAAGTATATCATAAAAATTATCATATACACTAACATTTAAGAAAAATTGAGATACGAAGAAAATGAATTTCGTCAAAGTATAATTGACTAATTAATTTTATTAGTCTCCCGCTAAAATCCAACATTTAACCAATTACATACATAATTAATTTCTTGGTCTCAATTCACATAAACATGGACCACTTTTAACGCACTTCATATACTCCTTATCATAATCATGTGACGTAACACTAATCCATGTCCTCTTTATACATACACCAAATATTATTCCAATCACCGTCATCCCACTTCCAAGTCTTAAATAATTTTGGGACTTGTCCTTTTATATACCAAGCTCTTGATTTGCATGCTTGAATATGACCAACTCCTCTGTGCTCGGATAAATTTTCTCATGCTAGATGGTTCAATTTCCTCATCCATCTAGGACCGTGTTCCGTTCAAATAAATGTCGAACTTCGACGAAACTTACTTTCTCCGATTCGTTTAAGCCCTAACCCTTACGACACATCTATATCATCAATCTAACCACCTATAATCTTGGGGGATAACTTCATTTTCCATTACTAATGTCACTTAAATCGTACGCTTTCCAACGCATGAAAACACAGGATGTAACATCCTTCCCCCCTTTTGAACATTCGTCCTCGAATGTTAAACTAGTCCTATATAAGTATACTAGTTATGGTGATCTTATAATGAATCAATTTTAACTAGCACTCATCTATCATGCTGTGCCTTCCTTTGCTTGGCTTAATACCATTCTCTACTTGACATCAGTCAATATTGAATTTTCAAAGAAAGTGATCATAATTTAGCTACTTCCGTAATTGACTGCAACTTACTATATCCTTGTATACTTGAATCTTAGGTCGAGTTTTTCTTGTTTAGGAGTCATCTTTTCAGTAACACTGTAGAATAGGAGTTGTCTTTCCCTTGGGTTGGTTTACCATCGCATATTGGTTCCTCTTGTTTTCTCTTCTAATTTTTATAGGTCTACTTCCACTCTTTATATAGGTCGCATAGTCTGCAGGGTACCTCCTTCTTGGAGTCATCATTTTAATCCTCTGACATGTACTATCTATAATATTCCCTTTGAATATTTGAAAACGAGTTTCCTTCTTAGTAATGACTCTCGGTTGCAATACTCCCTTGATTCCTCAGGAATATCCTTTCAAGAGATATAAGTGAGTCACTTTACTGATATGACCCTTCTTGGTACTCGGACTCGTCGATCCTTTTTCTTGCTCAATAATAGTATTAAGTCTCGCATAGTTTGCAAATCTCTCCCACTTCGTTTCTCCCATATGACCGTAATTATGGTATTGATTCACATCTATAGAGTCTAGGTAAATTCAACCAGAGATACCATATCGTAGGTGTTCCTCGTCGACTCATTAGACTTTACAATCCTTGGAGTATTTCATGCCTCTCGGTAACCTGTAGACCCTTTATAGACTCTACGAATAAAACGAAATTTTCCCAAGGTGTAACATTGTTTTACTTCAATAACCTTACATTGCTCTGCTGTTCCAGTCCATATTCTGGAATCTTCAGCCTCATGTATCACTTTTTGACATTTTGTTTTAGAAACTTTAACTGTCACTTTACTTTTTAGCTCTTAATCTCGATCGTTAGAGTTGGCTATCAAGTAGCACTGGATTTCCCTCATATTATAACTTTACATAGTTGCTCTGTAATCTGTCTATCATTAACTGGTATAATTCTGAAAGAATTTTTTATTTGACATATAAATTCACTGTCTTCTAGTAACCAGCTCGTTCTGATCTTCTCGCTTAAACTATTTCACAATTTCCCATAACCCAGCTTGTAACACTTTAGGCATATTATCTCGTGTCGTTTCTTTATCTTTAATTCAAACTCTTCTATTGCCTCTTTACTCGGATTTTGCTCTTAGTTTTCCTGTCACACATTATGTTGCAATCTTTACAAGAATATGCGTAGGTGCTCAAATTAGTCCAAGAAATACCTTAGCGTCGTGTCACTAGTTTTCATGCTTTACCTTGCCCTCTCCTCTCGTATCTTACAATCGGTATCAGGATAAATCTTCGACTCAACCATGGCCATGTCCTATTTTCCCTTAGTACTAATTCTATCTTGGTAATTTGGCTTAAACCATCTTTACATCTTTCCTTAATGTACCCAAAATATCATAATCGCATTGTTATTATTGAATCCTTATTCTTCTTATCACGTACTCACTTGGTCTCATTCTTAACATACAAATATTTGTAGGTTGCATAGCCTTTCTTGTACAACTTGTATAAAGTATATCTAATCTTAGTCAGTCTTTCCTTCTCCTGGTTCATTCTTCTTTACCTATCTCATTTGTACTAAAACTTACTCGTTTCCTATCTTGTCATACTCTTTTCCCTTCCTTTATTCACCCTTTGATTTTCTCATATCCTACCTACTATAGGATATTTTCTATCCCTTCTCCTTTGCTACTTGTAAGTCACAATATCATTAGCAAACAACTCTGTTGCCAACATCTTAGCCTCTAATCCAGTATAGCATTGCTATCCTTTATAATATCTCTTAAGTTACTCGTTTTCATTCTCTTGTCGTATTCTTTCTTTTTATAAGCACCCACTTTCTAATGTCATATCATTCAAGTTCTTTACAAATGATTCTCAGCACTGTCAAATACCATCCTGACTTCTATCCATTTATTGCTGGCTTTTAGATCTTACAAACTTGTTTCAGCGAGGGATCTCACTTGAAGTTTAAGCATCTATATCAAATATATTTCAGTGTCAATTGTTTCCATCTTACACCTACATTTCTCTCACCCGCTTCCCTCCTTAAGGGTGTACTTATCCCATTATCTGTTTCCATTTCCAATCTCAAATTCATCTGATCCTTTTTCCAATTCACATGGTATACTGTACCATATCCATGTCTTTTTTTTTAATTTATAACTTTGATAATCCACGTACGAAACCTTAACAAAATCACGAAGCGACGAGAACCTTTCTATATATACTACAAAATCTCATCAGATAATCTGTACTCGAGTAATGCAACCAATGCAGCATCTCATCCAAGGCCACATTCCACTTACCCCAATCAATAATTAATTAGTACTTGTAGTCATTCCAAATTCTCAATTAGGTAGCACTCATGTTCTGATGATAAGTGTACAAATTTCTCCTGTAACATTATCTTTATCCTAACTTGTATCATCCGTTTGCTCTAATAAATTCACAATACATCATTTGTTCCTCAGCCTACAGTCCCTGTCCTTTAAGGATTTCACTGTTTTCGAGGTGAAGTCATAGACACGCAATACTCCTTTATGCCTTATGCTCTCTTACCCTTGTTGTGCACCCAGTACCGACTTCTAACTTACTCAAAATCATATCGGGTTCATCTTAATGACAGTCTTATCTTATCACCTTGTCATCGTACTACACCTTTAAGTTCATAACTATATATTTCCCTTTCGTTCTATAATCGTACTCAATTAATTACGTCTATCTTGGGTGCTTCCTTTAGAATTCCCTGACCATTTCTCCAGTCTATGTCCATCTTTATTCTGTGCACGAGGAATCTTATGCTACCTCTATATCCTTCGGAAAACATTACTTCTGCATAACCCCTTTCTCATTTTCGAAACGTATTCTGTTAATTCCTGTTTGTTCTTATCATACCAGTCATTTTCTGGCACTCATTCTACCTCGTTACTCATCTTTCTATAGTTTGTTCTTTCATAATTCCGTCACTTATATTACTCGTGTTCTCGGCTATACATGTCATAACCTGTTACTACACTGTTATCTCGCTTTCTTCTTATTTCCTTCCTTCAATTAACTCCTTCTTTTCTTGTGCTCGCTATCATTTTTGTTATCACATAATCTTCATTCTGAACTCATCTTTCTTGTTAATTCTATAGCTCGCCTTTCCGTCTCACACTTTCCTTTATACTTTAGTCACATAAATCACGTCATATCTTTTAGTCACTTCCTCACTAGACTTTACTCATTTTCATAACAATCCTTTTTATATTCACATAATATCCTTTTCGTAATCAATCCTATAGTGTAACACTTCTTAACCTTATTCACGATTCTTACTATGGTTTAATTACACTCTGCGGGGTCGGTATACTTAACCTTTTACCCTTTCTGATCAATCTTATCTTTAATACCTCACAAGCTGTCTTATCAATACATTCATATTCGTCACAATTCTTCCTCCTATGTATTCTTGTCTCGATCATACTATTACTTCTTTTAACTATAAACTCGTCGTAATTTATCCCTACTTAACAATTCAGTCGATACCTCAATATAACACTCTATTAAGATTTGCCAGCCTTTTCTAACTCATCTCTTAGTATCACAAGCCCTTCCAAATTATCCTAGCATTTCTTTTTACCATATCGATATCGACCTCATAATTACTATTACCATCAATTAAACAGTTAACTTATTTCTCGAAGTCAGCCGTACTCGCAACTTAGTCAAATCCTATCATTACTGTTGACACGACCTTTCAAGACATATTACGAACTTATAACTCATTCTCTTTTTATTTCTAGGAAAATTTTGGCAGAGTTTCCTCTGTATTTCTTACTATCCCAAAACCTGCACGCAGGAAATACCAACAATGCCTCACAGGGCCAACATATATACATATATATCATATCCTATCATAGCCACACAGGGCTCCCAATATTAACAACAGTATGAAAATGATGAACTTACCTCGTATGTCCAACTCAAACTGTACCTGTTATACTTTCCCTTTCAATCTTTAATTGCAGGTTTCAATCATACCTGCAACATTCACACTATATCTGACATATACTCTGCTTACCGTTGCTTATCTTTTTATTGATTCCTTCAGCTTCTTCTATGCACACCTTATAACTGAACTTATCATCAATATATATACATTCAATCCATTTTCTTTCTATACTTACAATAACTTATCTTGATGATGATCGGTTCGCCATTCTGTATATAAAATTTTTGATAACGTAACCTCAATGAAATATCTTGCCTCTGTAACTCCCAGTATCATCATTTACCTCCTCTTGTCGACACCATTCTCCTGTTGAAATCAAGGGTCAGTATAAGAAATCTCATTTCCTATAGCTTGGCTCTATCGCATGATCTTAGATATGGAAGAAGAGTAACCATCATAAATGCCCTGTAGCCTCCTGTTTATAAATGTGGCGCGCAACACACCATAAACAAAACTCTACTAGACATGACTTTGCAGACAACCCCTAGGACGAACTGCTCTAATATCACTTTATCACACCCCAATTCCGATAGGGCATGATGGGCACCCAACCCTTACTTAGAGCTGAGCGAACCCTCTGGTATTAACACAATGAAACTGGACATATAATTTTTTTTGGAAATATAATAAAGTACTTTTAGTCAAACCATAGAAATTTGGTAACGATACTCCATTAATCAAAAAATAGAATAAGTCAAACGGACATATCGGCCTACATGGTCACTTTACTTAACACATGACATCTCAACATACTAACCATAGGACACTGTCTGCAAAGTCTCTAAGAGTAAACACCTGAACCATATGAGTCCGGACAGGGCCCCGACATGCCCATACATACATATGATAACCATAATCACTCGGCACTGCTCGAGGAAGAAAATGGAGTTTGCCAATCCCAGCTATCATCCTAGCTGAATACTTTTACCTGCAAAACAATCTGGGACTGTGTGGCATGAACACAGCGCCCCCAGGCAAAGGGACGTCAATACGAACAATGTACCGAGTATGTAAGGCAGCAGTAATCATAAAGAATGAGATATAAGCCATAATGAAACTATGAGAAACCACCTGTAATATGAATAGCCCCGAAGGCAGAGAATAACAATGTAAATAGCCCCGAAGGCAATGACTAGAAATGCAAATATATACCGTACCCGACCCTTTAGTAAGGGACTCGGTGAAATGTAAATATATACCGTACCCGGCCCTTTAATAAGGGACTCGGTGAAATAATCATATATATACCGTACCCGGCCCTTTAATAAGGAAATCGGTGAAATAATCATATATATACCGTACCCGGACCTTTAATAAGGGACTCGGTGAAATAATCATATATATACTGTACCCGGCCCTCTAGTGAGGGACTCGGTGAACAATGCAATGAAACTGTGCACGAATACATACCCGGCCCGAGACTCGGTGAATGATATATTAACAGCATGCACGAGTAGAATATCATCAGCAACCATATGCAAACTATATCATCATCTGAGACTTAATAGAATGATTAGAATGAACCGACACTTGAGAATCAAAGACAACTGTCAGGTCAAGTACCACTGAGGACTAGAATTCATTAGAATTATGTACGTTCATCGTCCGCTTATTTTATGTAACTCATGCCAAAAAAAAAAAGAAGGAAGTGATAGTTTTACATATATATAGATGCAAATGAATGCAAGTGAGACTCATAAGATTATTCCTGAAACTCTTTGAATAACCTGGAAGCATAATACCCTTGAATGTCACTACGGATTATAATATCAAAATAGGACTTCAGGAATCATAGACATGTATCAGAACATAATGAAATAGCTTCTGGAAATCAAGAACATTAGCCATTCTAGTATTTAAGAATAGAAGTTTCTTTGGAGTTTATACGTTCGTCGTCCGTTTGTTCGATATAGACCATGCCAAAAGAAGAAAAGGGTATAGCTTGAACATACCTCAATATCCTCAATATACAATACTTCCAACCATAGCATACAGTGGAGTTTAATCTCAAATGCTCATACAAGCCCATAGAAAATTGTAAACGATGGTCGTACTTGATATATTTTTTTTTTAAAGTCGTAGTCGATATGCATGTAGAATACTTAATAGATGTTGATGATCCTAAGATATTTTTAATAACTTTTTCTTTCATCCATGAAGAACTATCTCCTCCATATGTACTGTACACGATCAATTAATGAAGGCAATCCCCCCTCGCTTCCCCAACTTCCTAGTCTACAAAGAATTGTACAATTCTTCTCTTCATGAAGGTACGGTCGTAGGTGGCTTACAAGAGGCTGTGAGAAAATATCTAAGCATGGACTTATATTAATTGCACAGAAAAGAAACTATAACTGATGGAGGAGGAGACAAAAATTTATTTTGAAGTAACCTTATCCAAGAAGTCTTGTCTATAAGACAATTTAATGATAAAAAAAATAGTTGATCTTGCACCATAATTTAACATCTGTTTCATGGTCACGATGGAGACATGACTAGGACAAAAATCACCTCATACGTGGAGATATAATATATTAGATACCACATGCAAGATTTTAACAATTTCTTAATAATCCCTTTGTAAAATTTCTATTACAAATAAATTAGAAGTATATCATAAAAATTAGCATATACACTAACATTTAAGAAATATTGAGATACGAAGAAAATAAATTTCGTCAAAGTATAATTGAATAATTAATTTTATTAGTCTCCCGCTAAAATCCAACATTTAACCAATTACATACATAATTAATTTCCTGGTCTCAATTCACTTAAACATGGACCACTTTTAACGCACTTCATATACTCCTTATCATAATCATGTGACGTAACACTAATCCATGTCCTCTTTATACATACACCAAATATTATTCCAATCACCGTCATCCAACTTCCAAGTCTTAAATAATTTCGGCACTTGTCCTTTTATATACTAAGCTCTTGATTTGCATGCTTGAATATGACCAACTCCTCTGTGCTCGGATAAATTTTCTCATGCTAGATGGTTCAATTTCCTCGTCCATCTTGGACTGTGTTCCGTTCAAATAAATGTCGAACCTCGACGAAACTTACTTTCTCCGATTCGTTTAAACTTTAACCGTTGCGACACATATATATCATCAATCTAACCACCTATAAGCTTGGGGTATAACTTCGTTTTCCATTACTAATGTCACTTAAATCATACGCTTTCCAACGCATGAAAACACAAGATGTAACAGCAGCATCTCCTTTATTTATACGACTTCCTCCATATCATATATCAACTCCCAAGCATCAATAATAACATTCACAACATCATAACAATAGTCTTTATTCACCTACATTATCCATATTTCCCAATTTACTTCAAATCATCCATATCCATGGTCATAGCACACTATTACGTTCACTCATATACAATGTCTATCCCATGTTCCAAATGTCATTTATAACATAACCATAATCACAACATATCAAGATTCATGATTCAATCCAAGCTACTACTCAAAAATATCACTATTCTCACATTCATGACTTATTTCCTATCTCCTTTTACAATCCAAGTCTTTCAATCCCTCAATACCTTATACAACATGGAAAGACCATAAAAATTACCTTAGAAGGTGTAGGAATGAACCTTGAGTGGCAACACTTCACTTGAGCAAAACCCTAGTTCCACTCCCACTTGGATTTCTTGTCTTAGATGAACTTTAATGAGTTTCTTACACTTGATTCTCTTGGTTTGATGAGTTGATCATCAATATCTCTTGAATTCTTGTAGGAGAGGTGTGGAGAAATATTCTAGAGAGTTCTAGAGAGAAGGGGAGTGAAGAGGAAATGAAATGAAATGAACTTGATCCCCTATTAATAATACTCTATCTGTCCCGACCAATTTTTATGGACCAACATACGGTCCGTATAAATTTCACAGACCGTATGTCTGGCCGTAGATTTGGTCCAGTGAGGCTGGCCATCTGGGCTGAATATACCACTTAACATACAGCCAGTATATTTTATACGGCCAGTATGTTGGGCCGTATAATGCCAAGTTCTTCTGAACTCGTTCTCATCGACTTGTTTGATCTCCAATCCTTATGGAACCTTCTTGACACTTGTTTAGTACCTCATTAACAATCTAAGGGATGCTATAACTCTTATCCGAAACATCATTAAGTCATTATTAACTTGTTACTCGCAAATCTCCCCCGATGCATAACGTATACCTTGCCTTCCTTGGCAAATTTTCTTCTCTTACCTCAAATGTTTTTGAAAGCTCAATTAGGGTCATCAAATGCTATTTCTTACTTATTGAATTATCGTATACTTCGTGTCCCCCGCTAGTCTATTCACTGTTCATCAACGGGGAATTTTCCGAGGTGTAACATTCTTCCCCCCTTAAGAACATTCGTCCTCGAATGTTAAGTTCTCGGGGATTCTATAAATATTTCGTCGAGTTTCCCCTGTAATATGTCACTACCATCCTGTCATAACAGCCTATAATAAAAATGCATCACGGGGCCACAACATAATAGCAATAGAGTTTGGCCACACACGACCCAAATGCATAAAAAGGAAAACATACATACCTCATGATCTTGATGTCTCATCTTGGATCTCTTCCAGGGGTTGGAATAAGTGCGGGTACTTGGATTTCATATTTTCTTCAACTTCCCAAGTCATTTCTTCTCGGTTATTGTTTCTCCACAAAACCTTAACTGAGGCAACTTCTTTGTTTCTAAGCCTCCGTACTTGCCTATCTAATATGGCAATGGGTACCTCTTCATAAGTCAACTTTTCTGTCACTTGAACATCATTTACTGACACGATCCTAGTAGGATCTCCACCAGATTTACGAAGCATTGAAACATGGAAAACTGGGCGAACTGACTCCAAATCAGGAGGTAGATCTAATTCGTAAGCCACTATGCCTACCTTGCGCACAATCTCATAAGGCCCAATGTACCGGGGACTAAGCTTCCTCTTTTTACCAAATCTCATTACACCCTTCATTGGTGACACTTTTAAGAATATCCAATCTTTCACTTGGAACTCTAAGTCCCTTCGACGATTATCCGCATAGGACTTTTGACGACTTTGGGCTGCTAATAACTGATCTTGTATGAGCTTAACTTTCTCTATGGCTTGCTGGACCAAGTCTGGCCCTATCAATTTAGTCTCTCCTACTTCGAACCACCCAATTGGGGATTTACACTTTCGCCCATATAAAGCCTTATACGGTGCCATTTGGATGC
Organism: Lycium barbarum; assembly: GCF_019175385.1. Lineage (NCBI taxonomy): Eukaryota > Viridiplantae > Streptophyta > Magnoliopsida > Solanales > Solanaceae > Lycium > Lycium barbarum. Next base: position 84,209,224 of record NC_083343.1, read on the forward strand.
TAGAATGATAACTATTATTATAAGCAAATTCAATAAGTGATAAGTGATCATCCCAATTACCTCCAAAATCCATCATACATGCCCGTAGCATATCCTCGAGAGTCTGAATGGTATGTTCATCTTGTCGGCCAGTTTGCGGATGACATGTCGTGCTAAGGCTCACATGAGACCCCAAACCCTCTTGGAAGGACTTCTAAAAATTAGCTATAAATTGAATTCCTCTATCAGAGATAATAGATACTGGAACATCGTGAAGTCGCACTATCTCCTTAACATAAAGCTTTGCATAATCTTCTGCCACATATGTAGTTCTGAATGGTAAGAAATGAGCTGACTTCGTGAGTCTGTCCACAATCACCCATATAGAGTCATACTTACGTCGAGAACGGGGTAAGCCTGTAATGAAGTCCATGTTAATAACTTCCCACTTCCAAGTTGGAATTTCTATAGCTTGCAACAATCCACCCGACTTTTGGTGCTCGATTTTCACTTGTTGACAATTGGGACATTGAGCTACAAATTCTGCTATATCTTTCTTCATCCCATTCCACTAATATACAGATTTAAGATCATGATACATTTTCGTTGCTCCTGTGTGGAAAGAATAACGGGAGCAATGGGATTCTCTCAATATTTGGTGGCGTAATCCTGCCACATCAGGAACACATAATCTGCCTCGGCATCGGAGAACTCCATCTCCTGAGACCTCAAACGATGACCTCTCTTTCTGAGAGAGTGTATCTCTGTAATGCATTAGCAAGGGATCTTCATATTGTCGCTCTTTCACTTCCACTACTAGTGACGAGACTGCTGAATTCTGAATGGTAGCTCCCATGCTACCTGAGTCCACTACTCGAACTCTTAGGCTAGCTAACTGCTGGAGCTCACGAGCCATTTCTCTCTTTTCTGGCCGAACATCGCACAAACTTCCCATAGATCTACGGTTAAGAGCATCAGCCACAAACATTCGCCTTTCCGGGGTGATATAGGATATCAACATCATAATCTTTTAGCAATTCCAACCATCGTCGTTGCCGCAAATTCAATTCTTTCTACTTGAAGATATACTGAAGGCTCTTATGATCTGTATAAATATCCACATGGATACCATACATATAATGTCTCCACATCGTTAATGCATGAATCACTGCAACCAATTCAAGGTCATGGGTTGGATAATTTCTCTCATGTTTTCATAATTTCCTTGAACCATACGCAATCACCTTACCATGTTGCATCAATACATAGCCTAGCCCAACGCCTGAAGCATCGCAATAAACAACATAACCTTCCAATCCCTCTGGAAGTGTCAGGACTTGGGCAGAAGTTAATCTATCCTTTAGCTCTTGGAAACTACGTTGACTAGCATCCGTCTATTGAAACTTTGCTGAATTCTGGGTTAGCTTTGTGAGTGGCACAGAAAGAGAAGAAAAACCTTTTACAAATATCCTGTAATAACCTGCTAAGCCCAGAAAGCTACGAACCTCCATAGGACTCGTGGGCCTTGGCCAAGTCTTCACAGCCTTAATATTTTGGTTGTCTACCCGAATACCATCGGCTGAAACAATATGCCCCAAAAATGTCACTGAGTTCAACGAAAACTCACACTTAGAAAATTTTACAAACAACTCTCGAGTTTGAAGAACTCTAAAGACAGTACGCAAATGGTTCGCGTGCTCTGCCTCGGATCTAGAATACTCCAAGATATCATCGATGAATACAATCACAAATAAATATAGGAAGGGCCTGAACACACCGTTCATCAAATCTATAAATACTGTCGGTGCATTAGTTAGTCCAAATGACATTACCCGGAACTCAAAATGGCCATATCTTGTTCTGAAGGCTGTCTTAGGGATATCTTTCTCCCTAACTCTCACTTGAAGATACCTGGATCTCAAATCTATCTTTGAAAACCATTTGATGCCTTGTAATTAGTCAAATAAGTCATCAATCCTCGGAAGAGGATATCTATTCTTAATCGTCACCATAATCGCAATGAGCCATCTGTCTTTCGGACAAACAACACGGGTGCTCCCCACGGGGATGAACTAGGCCTAATAAAGCCTTTCTCAAGCAAGTCTTTCAATTGCTCCTTCAACTCTTTCAACTCTGCGGGAGCCATTCTATAAGGTGGAATAGATATCGGCTTGGTGTCCGGCAACACATCAATAGCAAAATCAATCTCTCTTTCCGGATGAAGGCCTGGAAGATCTTCCGGGAATACATCCGGAAACTCATTCACTACGGGAACTGACTGAAGAGTTGGCGGTTCAGCTTCTACATCTTGAACCCGAACTAGATGATAAATGCAACCTTTTGTGATCATCGTCCTTGCCTTTAGATAGGTAATAAACCTACCTTTTGGTGACACAGTATTCCCTTTCCATTCTAAAAATGGTTCTCCCGGAAATTGGAAACGAATCATTTTCATTCTACAATCAACATTGGCATAGCAAGAAGCCAACCAATCCATACCCATGATAACATTAAAATCTACCATTTTTAACTCACGCAAGTCAACCATAGTACGATGGTCACAAATAACAACTATGCAATTTTTATATACTCGGCTAGCTATGACCGATTCACCAACGGGTGTAGACACCTCAAAAGGTTTGATCGACCCCTGTTTGACTCTAAATCGACCCGCGATATATGGAGTAACATTTGACAATGTGGAGCCCGGATCTATCAAAGCATATACATTATGAGTAAATACCGATAATATACTGTGACAACATTAGGAGAAGACTTAAGATCTTGGCGTCCATCCAAAGCATAAATACGGTGCTGAGGACCGCTAGAACTGGGGACTCTCCCTCTATATGTACCATGGCCAACTGGCGCATGTGAACATGGCCCCATAGGGCGTACAGATGATGATGATCCGACCGCCTACCCTAAAGGCTGGGTCCTACCTCTACCACCAACTGAGGGGCAATCACGCATAATATGGCCTGACCGACCACATGAATAACAAACCTCTAACCCCAATCGGCACTGGCCCCAATGTAACTTCCCACACTGGGAACATCGTGGCATGGGTGGCCTCGCCTGACCCGAATCACTCCTGAACTGAGATCCTGAAAAGCTCTGACTCGGCCCGGAATGGGTAGATCTATCAAATCTCTGACCTGTAAACTGTAGCGGCGCACTAGTCATAGAATGGCCTGAATGCCTAGAAAATTGTTGTATGTGCCCGCGTCTAAACTCACTCATAATACCCGAAGATCTAGCCCTCTTGTTATACCCTCTATCATGCTCACGCTCACTTCTTTGTTGTTGTTGACTTTCTTCTAAATTCTGGGCATGGGCTTGAATGCGTGAAATATCCATATTGTCCTGAAGGGACGCAGGCAAGCACCTATCCATCAAATGTGTCCCTAGGACTTTCACAAATCGGTGCACTCGGTCACCCATATCCGCTACTATGGTCGAAGCATACCTAGCCAAAGAATTGAAGCAGAGACTATACTCTAAAGTATTCATATTCCATTTCCTTAAATTCAAGAACTTATCAGCCCTAGCTCGCCGAACCTCTGGAGGCAGGTAATATTGGAGGAAGGCATCTTCAAACTCTTGCCATACCGAGGGAGGCGCATTGACTCCCCGTGAAGCCATCCATACCATGTACCAATGAACCACAACATCCCTTAATCTATAGGACGCTAACTCTACCAATTCGGTGTTCGAAGCATGTATCAATCGAAGTGTCCTCAACATTCCATCAATAAAATTCTGAGGTTCCTCATCCGGCTTTGATCCAAAGAATTTCGAAGGATCTAATCTAATAAAATCTTGGGCCCTTGCACTAACAGTCCTATCACCTTGCCCTGTACCTTGCCGCTGGGTCTCGGCGGCAACTAATTGACTAAGCAAATGAATGGCCTCTTTACATCTTGTCCTGAAGCATCCGGTGGAGGAGCTGGAGGTGCTGGAGCTGGGGTTGAGGCTCTCTCATTCTCCTCAAAAATAGGCACTGAATGAGAGGATCGAGATTGAGCCGCATTATGGGACTCACTTTCCTCTACAATCGTTGGCGGTGCTCTTTCAGCCCGCTTTTCTGCCACTGTCTTGCCCTTTTGGGCCGCTGTAGACTTTCCCTTGACAGGCATCTCTGAAATACATAACACACAGTTAAGGAAAAGGGAAGTTCTTATATCATAGCTCTATAAGTGTGGCGCGCGACACACCCATAACCAAGACTCTATTGGACACGGCTCGTAGACACACCCTAGGATAGAACTGCTCTGATACCACTTTTGTCACGACCCAACTGGAGGGCCATGATGGGTACCCGGTGCTAACCCACCCAGGCACCTCTTATCAAACATTCACATTACATCTAGGTCAACCACATAGCTAAATCATACTTTCTATCCATCATTTATACTATTTCCATTGGGCAATGATACATTTATATTACTATTAACAACTATGCCCACAACAATGTACATAAGCCGACGAGGCTACCAAAATGATATTCGAAATATAAGCCGACAAGGCCAAATACATCTAACCATATACACATTTCTACGAGCCTCTAAGGAGAGTATGTCATATCACATAGGCGGGACAGGACCCCGCTATGCCCATAAGTATGTACACAAAAGAATAGATACCAAAAGTTGTAGCTCCGAATGAAATAGAGCTCTGTTACGTAGTCCCTGAGTAATAAAGCTATGGATCAATCCTGTCTCCCTAGCCACCTGCGGGCATGACGCAACGTCCACAAACGAAAGAACGTCAATAAAAAGAATGTACTGAGTATGTAAAGCATAATCAACATCATTATAGAAGCATAGTAAAACAACATAAGAGATAGCATAAGATGGGAGGTAGTAGAACCATCATCATAAACACTTACTTGCTTTTCATTGGGACCTTCCATTTCTAATGCGTGATTGTGTACATACATCCATATCCGTATTTGTATTCGTATCCGTACTCATTTACATTTCATACCCATATGCATATTCATAATCATATTCTTATTCATTTACATATTCATATTCATAGCATACCCGGCCATGCAAGATCGGTGTTTCACATACCTGGCTATGACAAGGCTCGGTGATTATACATACCTGGCCCTACCAAGGCTCAGGGTCATCCGTACCCAACTGCAGTGGTGTGCACGCAATAATTATCATACCTGGCTATATAAGCTCGGTGGTACATAATAGTCACACATAACATATACATATATACATAAGAGCTCATAAGCATCTTCGACATCATTTCTATCATCGTTTTATTACATCTATTCTTAGAGGATCACTCATCGTATATGGAGTTTAGTAGAATCATAACATAACGAGAATCACGAGCTTTAGTAGCTTTAAAGATAGAATCATTTGGAGGACATCATAGGCTCGTGAAAGAATAGATGTATAGCTAAAGAACCATGCCTTATTGAAAGAAGGGTTAGCCTTATATACCTTTTTGTTCGACTATTCTAACGCTTGAATGTTCTCCTTCAATGCTCACGTTTCTACCTTAATTAGAGTTATACTAACATTAGAAAATCGATAGCTTAGCATACTTGACTAAAGCTAGGTAAAATTGAGCAGCATCTCCTTTATTTATACGACTTCCTCCATATCATATATCAACTCCCAAGCATCAATAATAACATTCACAACATCATAACAATAGTCTTTATTCACCTACATTATTCATATTTCCCAATTTACTTCAAATCATCCATATCCATGGTCATAGCACACTATTACGTTCAATCATATACAATGTCTATCCCATGTTCCAAATGTCATTTATAACATAATCATAATCACAACATATCAAGATTCATGACTCAATCCAAGCTATTACTCAAAAATATCACTATTCTCACATTCATGACCCATTTCCTATCTCTTTTTACAATCCAAGTCTTTCAACCCCTCAATACCTTAAACAACATTGAAAGACCATAAAACTTGCCTAAGAAGGTGTAGGAATGAACCTTGAGTGGAAACACTTCACTTGAGCAAAACCCTAGTTCCACTCCCACTTGGATTTCTTGTCTTGGATGAACTTTAATGAGTTTCTTACACTTGATTCTCTTGATTTGATGAAGTTGATCATCAATATCTCTTGAATTCTTGTAGGATAGGTGTGGAGAAATATTCTAGAGAGTTCTAGAGAGAAGGGGAGTGAAGAGGAAATGAAATGAAATGAACTTGATCCCCTATTAATAATACTCCATCTGTCCCGACCAATTTCCACGGACCAACATACGGTCCGTATAAATTTCACTGACCGTATGTCTGGCCGTAGATTTGGTCCAGTGAGGCTGGCCATCTGGGCTGAATATATGACCTAACATACAACCAGTATATTTTATACGGCCAGTATGTTGGGCCGTATAATGCCCAGTTCTTCCGAACTCGTTCTTGTCGACTCGTTTGATCTCCAATCCTTATGGAACCTTCATGACACTTGTTTAGCACCTCATTAACAATCTAAGGGACGCTATAACTCTTATATGAAACATCATTAAGTCATCATTAACTTGTTACTCGAAAATCTCCCCCGATACATAACGTATACCTTGCCTTCCTTGGCAAACTTTCTTCTCTTACCTCAAATGTTTTTGAAATATCAGTTAGGATCATCAAATGCTATTTCTTACTTATTGAAATATCGTATACTTCGTGTCTCTCGCTAGTCTATTCACTGTGCATCAATGGGGAATCTTCCGAGGTGTTACATATATCGTATGATTCGTGGGCTCAAAACCAACTAAACATGTCATGGTCACCAACAGTCAGGCAGAGGTAGGAAACCATGCATATAGGCTATAAAAGATCACAAGTTAGCTATAGAGGCAGGTACAGGTGAGCAAGTGCTATATCTATTCTTGTACATGTAGTTTTGATTTCACTTTTAGCATGGCATTGAGTGTCAAAGTTCATAATCAAAACATGGCCTAAATCAAAGAGGGCATGGCACACTCTTTAGATGATAAAACAAGTGGTATTGGTAGTTAAGAGACAAAAATGTGAAGCAATACAAGATTGAGGTAAAAAGAGACAGAAGTCAGGCCAGGGGCCATACTCATAATCCTGGTTCTTAATCTCTTTAAGGGGTGAAACAACAATCAAGAAGAACAAAGTGATGAATTAACCAGCCATGAGTTCATTTTTTAATTAGCAGGAAACTGAATCAGTGCTAAGAACCCTTCCTAAACCAGCCGGCACTCATCCAAAGGCCATAATGGCGAGTAGAAGGTCCAAGTCCTTTCAGGCTAGTCTTAACTTAAACAGGTCAAGGTGTCTAACAATGCAAACCACAAATTATCAACTAATCATAAAAATCAACTCAACACATAATAGGTCTTAGGAGGTACAAATAAAGTCTCAAAAGTGGTCTGACCTCATTCCCATGATTACACAAGTAAGCAAGAAATATGTAACAATCCAAACCAGATTCAACAAGCTATAGCAAGGACAAAAAAGGAACATGACACTGTCCTAGGTTCAAGTGCAGATCAACCATGGTCCTAACAGATCACATATGATAGGAAGTTTCAAGTAGGAGAAATGATAGGCTCCAAGCGATCAAAATTGGAACAAAAGGATTCATGGCACTGAGGTAGGTCATATTTCAGTTTGGATTTTCAGATTAAAAAAAAAAAAAAAAAAGGGCAAACTGCATGTTACCGTAGCATATAATCACAGTTTGAAGCTTTAAAATCAAGATAAGTCTACTTTCTACAGCTTTTGATCTTTAAAAACCGTACTTAAAAGTGTAGAAAAGTGTCAAACTACTAGCTAGGGTAGACAACAATATCGAAAAAAACAAAGGCTATCCAAATGGATCACAGTGATCCCACATAGCATTTCAATGAACACAGTATGTTTTAAAAGCAGGTTTCAAAGCAAGTTTCCCATCTTTTATTCACATAGCCAACCAATTTCCATAAAACTATATCAATTTAAAGAAAATTCAGAGAAAAGAACTCAGAGGTGCATAGTCTTTATTGTAAGGTCAAAAGATGTACTAAAAATGAGCACACGACAATTTGCACAAAGCCAGGATACAAAAATTTGCCTTTTTAGATTTTTTATAAGTAAAGATAGACAAAGCTGCAATCCAGCAGAATTTTACTTTATTTAAAAGTCATGTTCCTACTCAGTGAGGTCTAGTTATGCGAATTCCAGAAGAGAAACAAGTTGCTTTTGAAGCCAATGGCCAACTAAGTCATCTAGAGGGAAACTAAGTTATAAGGAGAAACAACTTCACAAAAAAAAAAAAAAAAACAATTATCTAACCATCTTGAGGTTACATAACCATCATAAACACTAACTTACACCGTTTATGCTCTCTTTTTGAAAACCATATTCACTTTTCAAGCCTACATGGCTTAAATAATTTTAAACAGAGTGAATATCAAAATGAAAAGGGATTTCCAAACCTGCTCTATTACTTAACTTTCAAGATTTCAAATAAGCACAAATATAGGTCCATGTAGACTGATAGGATTCCATTTAGCAGGGCAGATCCTAATTTCTCAACTAACTCACTTATACAATTTCATGATTTCCATGTTTCTTACAAGATTCATAATAAATCCAATTTTTTCTTGTTCTTATTATGCTACTTAGACAAGAAGAAAATCAACAAAGCCATCCAGTTTACACTACTAAAAATAGCATGAACATATAGACAGTTTTCAAAGTCCTAAGTTTACAGACTAGGCTCTAAATATGTTTTTGAAATCTTTTGAAATCTCCTTCCTTTATAGAAAACTGAGAATGCATAATCCACAGATCAAGTCATTAAACACTTGGCATAGTTTTGGTATCATGTTTTAGCAGTTTAAATAGCAACAAAATGTTAAGCTTTAAGTCTTAAACTCCAAACATTCAAGGTATTAGACAGTGTTCACAAGAATCATACTTAATCCTAACAAATGATTCCAACATTAATTTTGAAGGCAGAATCTCATCAAGCTGAGACAGTTTTCACACATAGAACAAATATATCACTAAAATGAATCAAGACGGCCAATAAAGATCACATTTGGCTAAGTGAAGGCCAAGTGAAGTCCAATATCACAAAATCCATTTTAGGGTATTAAAAAAAATTACTTCAATAAAACTAAAATAATTACTCTTTGGTACTGTTTCATTGAAAAGGTCTTAAACATCAAAATTTCAAAAAAAAAAAAACACAACATAGAACTGAGACTAATACCCCCTTTTTAAACCTATTTCTTCTCATTTTTAAACCTAACAGGTTATAACAATTATTTAGTTATAATAAGCCCACCTTTAATTCATTCCTTATATCTTAAATAATCAAAACATGGACAGGATCATCATTGTAAGTAAGAAATTATCAGCTTATAACACTTTACATAATATATAAGCTAGAGCAGTAAATATTCAAAACTGAAAATACAGCCTTTGGTTTTTTATTTTTGTTAGTATATGAATAGTATAATATAGTATATTGGTATATTGTAGTATTTCTTTGTATAATGATAGTATATTGATAGTATTTTCAGTAATAAAAGGTTTAAATTCTCGGAGAACCTTTTCTAATTCTCCAAAAAAATTTTGAAAAAAAGTCCCTTTGAATGGCAATCAAGCCTTCTATTTACAGCACTAAAATAGGGTTTAGGGGTAGAAATGGAAAGAATTTCAGACCAATAACTGAGTTTTCCCCCAATTCTTAAACCCTAATTCAAACAATTTCAAAATTCAGTAAAAGACAAAGAAATTTTCTAGCAAATTATACTAATTCGTGCCGTATTCAACAAAACTTCATATAAATCACATAAGACAACTAGAATCTTACTAATTGTACCAAAAAAATTCAAATAAAAATCAGAAAAAAATAGGATAGTATGCCTCGTCATTAATAAAACAAAAATGCTACATTCTAATGCTATAATAGCAATTCTACAAAACAAGATAAATCCCCAAAGCATGGTACTCAACTTGAACGGACTCATGGGAAATTATCCCTGGGTCCTTCATTTGTTGCGTGTAGTGCACAAGATGGCTAAGAGCTTCGAGGCTCCGCCCATGGCGATCACATACATGAAGAAACCGAGCAACATACCAATTCAAGTCGATTTCAAGATAAAAACAAATGAGTTATACGAAAATAAATCTGGTAACCATAAGAAAACATGGTAGAGGATAGCAACCCTAAAAAAGGGGGCATACAACAGCCATGAAACACCGCCAATTAGATTGATAACCAAACCTTAAAGGCGTCGCCATTTCGCCCGAAAGAGGAAAAGAGGAGTCGGGCCAAAAGAAAAATAAGAGTGGGGGTGGAATTTTTATTTTAATAAACTTCCACCCCCTTTTTTTTTATAAGTTCCCCCCTTTGTTTTTTAAAAGGTTTAATTCAATCCCCCCTCCATTTTAAATCAAAATAAAACTAAGTATTAAATTACGCATATAACATAAGTAAAAATAGTTATTTAGGCTGATTAAAATTTAAAACTCGTAGATTTAAAATTTTAGCTTTGAAACAAGCCTAATATTGATATAGTTCCGGAGAATATTTAAGAATGTGAAAAATGCGGTCAAAAAATAAGTCGTAATTCATACGTCGTCTTAATTAATAATTTCCCTGAGCTAGACGAAGCGGGATACATATTTTTTTTTTTTGAGTTATATTTATGAAAGTAAATAACTCATTATTTCTTGTAATTGTTAATTTTTAGGAAAATAATAATTAAACGTCAATCTTAGCAATTTTCTCGGGATTTTTAAATTTTTAATACTTTTTAAGGGCATCCTTACCCCGTCTTGGACTCGAGAAATTTGAAAATTAAAATATGCGTTTTATGCTAAGCAGGTCTTCATTTTCTTCCTCATCTCCATCTTCTAACCTTGTCTTCCTGCGACAATCCAAACGTGGCCTTCATTCACGAGGCGTTCCAATTGGAGCTTGAAATCCACACATTCCTTAATATCGTGGCCAGGGCAACCATGATGAAATACGCAAACCCTTTCTCTTAGAGGTCCTAGGCGACCCTAATAGGTTTGCGGCACTGCTCTTATCCTCCTCACACTACACAGTAGGGAGTGAATCTTGGCATATGACTCCTCGAATTTGGAGAAGTCGTTTCTCCAGAACCTAACCCTTGATATCTTTTCTGGATGATTTTTCCCTTGGTCATGGGTCAGGAAAGAGTGGGGCCCCCATAGTTGGCTAATTCTCCCTTGCTCAATCCATTTGATCAACTTCCTTTCCAGTGCTCCACACGTGGTAGAGGCATTTTTTGTAGATCGTGGAAGGAGCACACGGCGGTAACAGATTTGGGCTTTGCGCATACACTCCAAAACTCCCTAAAGTCTCTAAGAGTTCTTGTTTGGACATTTCTACTAGTGTACCCCATTTATGTGATCTTGTGCCCTTAAGAATAATTGTGCATGAAATTGGAGGTTCCTCGAGCTAATATTCGTGCAGGTCTCCATAGACTTTCAAATTGGGGATAAGTTGTTCGTCATCTCCGTAAGGTATGGGGTCAAGCCCTTCTTGTTGACTGAGTGGGACATAACTCCCAAGTGGCGCTTCAGGCGCCTTTCCTCGTTTTACCTGATTGGCAAGGTGTTTTTTAGTCAGCTCCTCAACATAAGCTAGGAGAGTTTCAGCTTCTTTCTTCTTCTCATTGGCCGCCTTAGTGGTTTGGACAGCTTCTTTCATTCTAGCAGTAGCCAGGGCCATAATATCATCCTACTGTCAGTTTTTCTTACTTGTTTCTTCCATGTTCTCATCATTACTGACTAGGTTGACGTAAGGAGAAGTCGCACTCATGTTGTCTGGAGTCTCCATTTCCTATTAGCAAATCAACCTTTTAAAAGTGGAGCTAAATTTAGTTTTAGGGGTTATTTTCTTAGTTTTTCTTTTAGGTAGTGTCCGAAATGTGGACAAATCAAGAGTTTTAATAATATTATGATTTTCACACAACAATTATATCAAATAAGCATTTAGACCTATATGATTCGTTTTCCTATACCCCATTGCTAGGCTACTAGCGTATGAAGTAAAATTGTGCCATATGTAAAACAACTTTATTTGTTCCCAAAAATAAAAATCCCAATGCTTTTCATTAATAATATCTTCCCAAGTGGGATTACAAGGCTTGAAAGTAAATAAACGCAAAACATCAAAAGAAGTCCACTCCTCGAATCGAAATTTGCGCTCTCTTAGTCCGTGTCTTATTGGCCCTTCGAAGGGCGGTCTGAATGGCTACATGGGCTGGCATTAATGCGGTCCCGATCTACTGACCCCCCTAAATGTCAGTCAATGATGTCCCAGTATCTATGGCTCCCCTAACAAAAGTATCAAGCCATTTTAGGCTCTTCAATGAGGCATCCACCTCGTCTGTTAAACTCTTAACTATCTCTTGGTCATATTCTGTTTTTGGTTGATGATCCGCTTCTCTCCCTTCCACCAGTCGTTTCATTCTTCTAACCTTAATTGCATTTGTGGCTTCTCTATCTATGGGAAACTTTCACAGATATGGTCCTGGAGTAGGAGTACCAGCTAGCTCAGCCCTCAGCCACTCGTAGTAGTCTTCGTCATGACTTGGATTGTTTGGATCCTCATCCAGCTTATCTTCCCTTATCACATTCCTCCAATCTTTTCTAGCATCCTGAATTCCCTCGACATGCTCTTCTTCGTAATCTCTCACAAACTCTTCCATATCTCCCACATTTGGGATAACCTATCTCATACCAAATTGTCTAAGTACTCTCAATGGTGCGTAGGGTCTGGTTCCCCTAATGCCCATAAGCGGTAAAAACTGCTTTTGTTTTATATTTCCGCAAATGGAGGTTGGTCATTTATGCAAAAAATACTCATTTTTCAAGAAATAAAAATGGTAGATTTTTGCCTAAAATTGGGCGTTTTGGGTTTCGGACTAGAACACCTAGGTTAAAACCCGAAGGCATTAACTAAGTAGAAAACCACATAATCCCACCCAAGTTTTAGAAAAAGGTTTAGTTTATGTTTTTAAAGAGTTTTTATTTAAGTGTAGAAAATAGTCTAAGGCATACTATTATTGTCCATTTGTCGACTATATTTACATTTTATTTTCAATTTTAATCCAATTTTAGTCTTTTTTTAGATAGTCCAAGTTTTTGAAAGTCCAAATCAGTCCACAAGTCTTAAATCAATCCATAAGTCCACAAAACAGTCCACAAGTTTCTCAAATAATCATTTCAGTCCTCATGTTTTAAAAATCGATCAGTTTTCGTCCAAATTGCAAAATAGTATTAATTTTAGGAGAGTTGTATGAGTCATATCTCTTTATACGAATCAATTTGTAATATTTTGAAAAGTCAAGTTTTGGCAACTCTTAAACTATAGGATAATTTTTAAAGTTTCCAATAAATGAAGTAAATTCTCAAATTTGAAATATAAAATTCGTAAGTAAAGAGATAAGGAATTGGGCCGACCAAGCCCAATAAGAATGTGTCATGCATTTGGGGTAACCTCGGGTCCAAAACGTATGCTCCATTTTTTGCTCTAAGTTGGTACACTCGATCTCGCTAGTGGGCCCCATTGGGACCCACCAACGGGTTTGGATGGACAAGGATACAAATGGGTATGCACAATATTAGAATACATTCACAAATAAACTAAGTACATTGAATTTAAACTAATTAAATTATTACAAAGCCCAAAAATGAATTACATTTTATTTGGGCCAAGCCCAGGTATAATAACGACTAACAGAAGCAGAAAAGGATAATCAAGGAGGTCCAGATATGCAAATAAGGATATACAGGCCTATCGTAGGTCAACCCAATAGAGAAAATGCCCAGAATTGTTCCAGAGAATGTGAAAGTGTTTGATTCTGCACTTTCAATGTCCCTATGAAGAGGCCCACTTGCCCACACCTCTTCCCCCCAGCTAAGCGCGAACGCTGGGAGCCTCGCCTTCTTACCCTCTTACCTGTGAGTTGGCAAAAGAATATTGTATGTTAATAAAACACCTGAGTTGGCGAAATAAAAAAAATAAGCTAACGCTTACTAAGTGTTTAGTTACCATGCCCAAAAGTCAAGTGTTAAACCACAATATATATGATATGCACCCAGTATTCCTCTAATGGAGAGAAAAACCAAAACGACATAACCTCCCCCCTATATACTCAATGCACACCTCAAGTTCAATCCACTTCAATCCACAGAACCAAAAGGTTAGATCAAGATCCCCAGAAAACTCCATTTTAACCAAAACCACAAACTTATAATTAGTTTTAAAAGTAGACAAGATCCGAAAATTTCAGTGAAGGCAAAGCAGTGATCTAATCAACTTCAAAATGACCTTAAATGAGCCATTAAACTCAACTACAAACACTAGAGCCATTTCCAGAAACAAACACGTCTAGAAAATAACTCAGATGATGAAAGAATCAAACAAAACACTAGGCTGCAGTATTCAAGCAGTGGCATAGCTTAAGCAAGAACAACATGTATATTAAGATGACTAAGAACAAGTAGTAGGATCTAGAGAGTGAGGAGGTATAGGTAAAAGAGAGTCAACAAAGCACAGAAATGCACAAATAATAAAAAAGGACAACACTTAGTCTTAATCAGCTTTCAACAAGATTAAATAGCCAGCAAACAATACAATGGGGGTTAGTCTAGTCACAGGATTCATTTTAAACTGAAAGCAGTTAAATCAGTCCTAGAAAGGTCATTTTTAGCCATATTTCTCACTCAAACAAGTTATAGGATCAAACCACAAGGTTTTAAGCCATTTTAAACTAGTTTTAACCTTTGGTAAATTCAAATACTAAGTAAACATGTCTGTAAGTTTAATCAAGTATTCCAAGTTTCAGTCAAGGTCTATTATGATCATCTTCTTGTCATTTCTAGTCCCTAAAATCACCCCAGCACATAGCAAGTATAACAAGCTAACAACAGAGTCTCCAGGACACTATAAGCTTGTTCTATTTCAAGAATTTTCACAAAAGAGCCACATGTACAGGTAGGAGCCTATGAGGATCACAATGGGTGCATGATGGCTATCCTAGGTACTAGGTATGGATCAACTAGTCATAACATATCACAAGTGAAAAGAGACTTCAATTAGGAGGAGTGACAGGTTTCAAGAATTCCAAAACTGAGACAAAAAGATTCATGGCACTGTCCTAGGTGCAGGAGATGGTTCATTAGACATAACTTGATTCAAACAAGCAAACAAACTCAAGTAACTAAACATTCCAAGTGAGTCAAATACAAACAGGATCACCTAAAAATGGTTTCTGTTTTAAGGTTGACTTTATTCTATTAGGTGACCATGTTAAGCAAGAGGGACTAAGCAAGCTATAAGCAATATCAGTATAAGGAGGGTACAAGACACAAATGACAAGTTATATGGACACTGCAAACAAGTAACAAACAGGACACGGGATAGGAATAAGATAAAATCACCAACAATATTAGTCCTTTCCTAGATCCATTATTCCATTTTAAAGTCAATAACACAAGTCCTTCTCCTAAAGTCTTGAAAATCACATGACCAGAATAAGAAATCAAGGTTCATTTTAGAAGTTCTTAGCATTAATAGGTTCCATACTTTCCAAACACCTTTCAAGTCAAAAATACAAGTTATATTGGGAAAATTTGAAAGGTCATTTTCTGTAAAAACAGTGGCTATAGGTTTCAAGATAGGACAAGCTAAGTAAGCATAGGCCATGGACATCTTTAGTTTAAGCTAGGTAATCAACACAGAGAAACGAGGGTATATTTCACATTTTCAAAATCATTTTTTAAGCTCAAGATCAGTCTTAGAGAGTGTTATAGGGTCCACATATAACAGGCACTACTGTATACAATAACAAACAAGAAACTCCAGAAATAATTAAGCATATCAAAGCACAAGCAACCTATGTTTGAATGCCATTTTCATCCAGTTTTATGCCTAAAGTTTTCCAAGTCATTTCAAAAAGACACAAAGTATTACAAGACATTTTTTGGACCAAATTTTAGCCGTTATCAACAAGTGAAGGAAAACAAACTCATTTTATATCTCAAAACAGTTTCAAAAAAAGAATAAAAGGATCTATTTTTTCAAAAAAAAAAAACATTTTTTAAACTTTTTGACCCTTAAAACTCATTTCTTAAACTCTAAGCTATAATAAGCAAGTATCAATCTCCATTCTTTAAACTAGAATCAATAACTAAGATGATCAAAACCAAGAGACCAAAAGCTACCACAAACCAAAGGACTTCAGAATCTAATGAAACAGTAACAACACAACAATAATCAGAAAAGAACCACCTTAATAACCTTCAATACAACACTAAACTTCACAGAAAAAATCACATGACAAACTCATATCTCAGAAAATCCAATGCAACTGTAAACTATAAGCTAAACAGATCCTTCTCTTAATTTTTAAACCATTTTCAAACACCAATATCAACTAACTACACCCCAAATTGCATAATATAATCGTCCTAACATAGATAAGCTATTCAACAGTTAATAACATAGGAAAATACCAAACGTAATCCAAACTTCAATAAATAGATTTCAACACATAAAGACAACTTAAAATAGGGTAAATAAGGTGGAGTAGGAGTATTACCTTTTTGAAGGGCAACCCAAAGACCAAAAGGGAGGAATTGGATCAAAACTTCAACACCAACACCCAAGAATCTTTAAAAAATAGCGTTTGTTCTTGAATTTTAGTATAGTATAGGTATTTTGAGAATAGTATAAGTATAGTATTGTATTGTATTTCTTGTATTTTATATTGTAATGGTAATATATGTATATCAACAGTAGAGTTTATGATTAATCAGTGAGGAAAATCAAAACCCTAGCCGTCACTAAGAGAATTTTTTTTTATCAAAAATCACACCCCTTAAAATGTCACAATCCTGTTCTATTTATAGAATGATAATCTCAACCCTAGGGACAAAAATGACCAAAATGAAATCAGGTTTCCCCCCAATTCCACAAACCCTAATTCAAACAAATTTGAATTTCAGTAAAGGCAAACAAATTTTCAGCAAATTTGTACCGATTGTACCTTATCCAACAAAATTTCAGACAAATCACATAATATAACTAAGAACCTAACTAATTGTAGCCGAAAAATACAAATAAAATCAGAAAATGCTAAGATAGTACGTCTCATCATCAATAAAACAAAATTACCACCTTATAAGGGTACAGCTATACAAAACAAGATAAAATTCCTCAAAATCATACCCAACCAAAAATCCATTTAGGAAGTTCCCCCTTAGATTCTTTTATTGGGTGTTATGGGGCACAAGATGGTGAAGAGCTCATGGCTCTGTCCATGGCAACCATAACACAAAAGATCCTAGGGTAACATCCTTAATCAGATTCAATTAGGTATAGAAAAACATAAATCTAATGAAAATGAACCTGGGAATCACGAGAACTCGTGATAAGACCCCTCAAAAATCCAGCGAAGAACAGCCGTGGATTGGCTTGAATTGACCATCGATGGCGGAGAGGAGGGGTCGGGTAAAGAATGAAAGAGTGTGTGTGTGTGTGAGGGGGGGGGGGGGGGGTTGGAAGTTTATTTTTAATAAACTTCCACCCTCTTTTTTTTTTAAAGAACCCCCCCCCCCCTTTAAGTTTTTTAAAATATCAAAAGAACCCTTCCTTTTAATGCAAAACCTTTCCCAAACAATGTACTCATTTAAAAAAAATACATCTTCTTTAAAAACATATTCGTCTAACAGTTCCTCGTAAAATAACTTTTAACGAAAACAAGGTTTATAATATGTAGTTTTAAAATACAATCTTTAAAACAAGCCCAATATTGACATAGTTCCAAGCAATATTTAAAACTATGAAAAATGTGGTGAGAATGACCCGTGATTCATACGTCATTTTATTTAGTAATTTTTCCGATTTAGATGGAGCGGGATATTTATCTTTATGTCAAAAGATATTTGTGAAAGTAAATAACTTGTAATTTCTCGTAATTGTCAATTTTCATAAAATAATAATAAAATGTCAATTTTTGCAATTTCTCGGGACCTTTAAAATTTTAATTTTTAAGGGTGCATCCTTGCTCCGTCTTTGACTCGGAAAATTTAAAAATTAAAATACGCATCTTATGAGGTGAAAATTAGGTGTCAACATCCGTAATGCCTCGGAACGTTCAAAGTCTACAAAAATAGCACTACATGAGTATTTGAATCATACAACATTTGGAAAAGAGAAACCCACTTGTTTCTACTCTTCACATTTGGTTGAACTATCACTTATGGTGAACTCATCATTACCTCTCTCCCAATGATCATACTATTCTAATTCGTGGGTTTCTAATCAATTCAACCTTTTTACAAGCAGTTATTGTGCTAAAGTTACCATCTTGATGAAACCTTAAATTTCAATACATCATTCTTATCCATTAGAACTTGAATTCCCACCGTAGGAAGGGATAATCTATAACTTTAGATGAATAAACAACAATAAAATCACTGACCCATTCATTATTCAAGGGTTTCTTAAGTTCTAGGGCTTTAGTCCTTTCATTCGCCATTAGAAAATCTTGAACAAATCATGGAATTTAACATGATCATGGAATGAACAAAGTAAAGGAATGAGACTTACCTTTCAGGAGTATTTTAGCCCTAGCCTTAGAGAATCGCCACAAGTGTTCTTGGGAACTGTTTTGGAGTTATGTGGGGAATGAGTTCGAAATAAAGAATATAAAACGCTGATTCAGCCCCCCGTCGACCACTGCAGCAGTCAAATTTTCGCTCCGGAGGTCCCGCTATGACAGACCTCATTAACTTTTCCTGCTCTCGCGGTGGCGACCACCTACTCGCTACAGCAGTACCACAACCGTTGTAGTGGTCCATATTTAACAGTAGCTCGGGTTTTTCCACTAGTTTTTCACCCAAAAATTCCAACACCAATCCGAGGCCCTACAGAAGCAATCCAAACATGCACATATACATAAAAACAAGCTATGGACTTACCCGTGGCCTCAAAATTCCCAACGGAGCTCTAATTTACTAAGTCACCCCCCAACGGAAATGAAGATAATTTTCAGAAAATGCACAACCACAACTAACACAAGTTTCAGTTTTTAGACTTCTAACTTTTTGAGTTCCCATTAAGCTCATTTCTATTCTCGGGAAGGTACTAGCAAGGAAAATCCCCCATAACGACCTAGGGGGTCGTTACAGTGATCCTCTATCTCCTACTCTATTCATATTGACAACAGATGTATTGACTACGAACTTGAGTCAATTGTACAATGTACCACAATTTAAGAGATTTGGAACGCCAAAGTAGAGTCCTATGGTGAATCACTTGGCATATTATGCATATGATGTGATTATTTTTTACATTTGCAGATGTGTTCTCACTTCAGTTGATTATGGAAATACTTGGGGACTATAAGAATACATCAGGGCAGAAGGTAAATAAGGAGAAAAGTGCAATTTACTTGCATCACTCAATAACAAAGGATATATAGGTGACTGTAGAAGTGGTGACTGGTATAACAAGAAAGGATTTCCCCTTTACATATTTGGGATTTCCCATATTCAATAGTAAAGGATGAAGGATTTCTATAGTCCTATACTCAGAGATCATGAACAGGTTGCAATCATGGAAAGGTAAGATGTTATCCTTTGGAGGAAAAGCAGTATTGATTAAACATGTGTTATAGGGGATGCCCATCCAGTTATTATCAGCCTTAAACCCACCGGATGGGGTGATAAGGCAAATGCATAGGATGTTTGCTCAGTTTTTTTTGGAGTAATACAATAGGGGGAAGAAGCAGACATTGGGCAGCATGGACTAATTTATGTGTACGAGAGAAAGAAGGGGGTCTAGGATTTAGATCTCTGCATGATGTACTAATGGCACTTTATTGTAACATCTGGTGGAATTTCAGGACTAGTCCTTTTTTATAGAGTGTGTTCATCTATAATAAATATTGTAAGAAGGTTAATCCAGTAGTGGCGCAATGGAAATATGGGTCCCAGAGCTGGAAGAAAATGTTGCAGGAAAGGGACATCATAGAATATCATATTTCGTGGCAAATAAAGAGTGGGAATACTCTTTTTTGTTATGATAATTGGATTGGTCTGGGGGCTTTGTATTATGCAAAAGGAGGGGAAGTATATGATGACACAATTCAGAATGTAAGTGAGATGGTAAAGGAGGGAAGATGGGATGTTGACAAGCTAGAAACAATTTTATCTAGGGAAATAGTTCAACACATAGTGGACACAATTAAACCACCTAGAGATGATGAAGCAGAAGATGAACATAGGTGCATTTTGAATAACAAGGGCAAGTTCTCAGTCAAGTCAGTTTGGGATTATTTGAGATTGAGAGGGCAAAAGAATGAGGTGTTCAAGTATATATAGATTAAGGGACTACCATTTGAGATATCTTTCTTTATGTGGAGGGGTTGGAAGTTTAAGGTGGCTATTGATGAAGTGTTAAAAAGGATGATTATCAACTTAGCTTCTAGATGTTGGTGTTGTCCGGGCCCAATGGAGGAGACAGCTCAACATCTATTTCCTAAGTCTTTTTCTGCTAACAGGACTTGGTCCTATTTTTCTTCTTTTGTAGATATAAACATTGAGGGATTATAATTACGACAGATTATAGTGAAATGGTGAAGACAACATATTAATGATAGGCTCAAACCAGTATTTCAAGCTATACCAACTATTATATGGGAATTGTGAAAAAGAAGGAATGGCAATATTGGAATCAAGCAAATGGTGTAAAAGCAAGAATATGGATAGAGTAATATTTCAAACTGACTCTCTCTTAGTGTAAAGGATTTTGACAGATGAATGGAAACCACCATGGCACATAACAGAGATTATTGAGGAAATTAAGGGTCTATATGAAGGCATTCAACACAAATTCACACATATACTAAGGGAAAGGAACAAATTAGCAAATGCATTAGAAAATATAGCACTTGATAATGGACCAGTCAATTATCAAAATTTCATGGACATGGATGTGGAACACAAGAAAACCATTAACAGTGATAAATCAAAAATTCCATATCTACGAGTTACATACGGGTAAAATGAAGAGTAACACGGATAACAGGAATGTGAAGAATATTACTAGAGTGGAACAAGCATATAGATCAGCAATTACACCAAGGCACAGGAGTACGAGGCATCACAAGAGGAGATATGCCTGCAATACAGAAAAACAAAGGCAAGAGAGGAAGGGTGTGAGACGATACAATGACAGATCATCAATTTTTCAAGGAAATGGAAACCACCGAGCAAGGAGGAGCTAAGATCGAGGCGGCATGATTTTTTGGAGATGATACAAAGCATATCAAGAACTCTCTCTTCAGATTCAACAAGAATATCATCATTAGAGGAGTGTTATAGAGCTAATCGACATAATCTCCATAGCCATGAGCTTGGAGATCAGACCGACAACAAGGAGCAGATATGGCAAAATTGTCTTGTCGATTTACAAATGAACTTTCCTAATTTAGTTTGCCCATCAGAAATGTGTGGAATGGGCCGCTGTTTTGGGCCTAGTCCATTTATTTTGCTTCATGTTTTTTTTTCACTTTTCATTTTTTTGATTTTTTGTTAAGACATTTTGATTTGGATTATTTATAAAAAGCCTGATTGGGCATATTAAAATTGAAACTACACCCAAATAGCATTTGTTATAAAAACAACCATTAATCAGCAAGCAAAACACAAAATAAGTATACTAAACTACCACTAATAACATGAACTTAACTAAAACAACAAATAATTAACTAAGAAAAGCACAAAATGATTAAAATAAGTTAAAGGAAAAAGAATTACCTTTACTAGTGGTAGCCTAGGTTGAGAATGGAGCATTTGGGGCACCTTCTTTTTCTCCACACCTCATAGCCACAAACCACGATGAAAACACAAAGGTTCTCACCAAATACAAACAAATATTTTAACTAAGAAGGGTAGTGAGCAAATCGAACCCTAAGTATAGTCGTTAGGCAATATAAAACCAAAGAAGGTTCTTCCTGAAAATCACATGTATGTATGTTGATTTGTGTCTATGTCATTTGGTAGAAATTGGGGTTCTTTATATAGATATCTCAAATTCTAGGGTCTGAGATTTCAACCGATGTGGGACTAAGAGATTTGGGTTGGGGGGGGGGGGGGGGGGGGGGGGGGAATTCCTACATTTCTCAATCAACC
Organism: Lycium barbarum; assembly: GCF_019175385.1. Classification (NCBI taxonomy): domain Eukaryota; kingdom Viridiplantae; phylum Streptophyta; class Magnoliopsida; order Solanales; family Solanaceae; genus Lycium; species Lycium barbarum. Next base: position 84,231,405 of record NC_083343.1, read on the forward strand.
AATCACAAACCTGTATTTGGATATTTGAAATCGATATCAGATAAAACCCATTAAAGAAAATGCAGATAAAGCACAAAAGAAGGGACACCTCACCTCTTTGAGGGTTTCAACGGTGGCGTTTGGGAATGAGAGAGGGCAAAACATTAAATGTTCTACTTAAAATAGACGAACAGTAAAGCAAAACAAGCAAGTACACTGCAGCGCTGCCAATTTTGGCAAAGATGACGACGACACCTTAGTGTTTCAAACTCTTTCCATCGATACAAATGTCTATCGTGTGAGGGGTCCTTTGGCTTATGCTGACATAAGGGAAATGGGCCGGGTCTTGTCCTAGTTGGACTGGGCCTAGTCCTAAAAAAGGAGAACAGGGTGAGGCTGGCCTAATATACACATATATGCATGGTATACATGTATATATATAAGTATATACCGTAGACCTCTCTATATATCTGAAGAGGGGAAAATGTGCAAATTATCAGATAGCCACAAATTGGAAGCATGACAAATAAATAACATTTAAATTATGGAAAATTTTCAACTAATTAACCAATTAATCTCCTTCGAAATACGGCCACATGCATAAAAAGGCTAATAATTGCAAATATACCCTTAATTGACTTCAAACCATGAAATTGGCCTTTTCAACTAGTTGCTTATTTCGAAGTATAACCAAAATTAATCACATAACAAACAATTTTCAAATATAACCACAATTAAAACATATAGCTAATTATGATTAGTTTTAAATTCTAAATGCAAATTATGGTTATGCAAAATTTGAAATGGAGAGTTAAAAAAGATTAGTCATTTAATTAATCCAATTTCTTGAATTAAACGGAGTAAGATATTTGTCAAATTTACATTAATACATTAAAATATTAATTGAATAATTAATTTGTACAAATACTTTAATATCTATTGGAGAATATGCAATCTCCTAAAATGACTTACAAATTACAATATATATTTGAAATTGTTTTGTCAAATGGAATGGGAAAACATTATCAAAATAATTTTGTAACACCATTTTGGTTTATTTAACACACAGTCTACTCCGTTTGAGATTCAAGAACTCTGGATGATTAAATAAAATTATTAGAGGGCTAAAATTAGGTGTCAACAGCTGCCCTTCATTGTTCGGGGATGGCAAGCCCATCCCTTGTCAAGACCCAATTTTACTGAATCGTACGGGCACCAACCTTTCCGACCTCGGTAGGCTAACCCTTAACTCAACATTCACAAATAATAGAAAATAGCAGAAGAAGGTTGTAACATCCCGTAAATTCATATGGAATATGAAAGCGTTATATGAGTTGTTTTGAACCTTATAAGTTAGGTTGTGTTCACAATTCAGGACTTCAAAAACCAAAACGGGGAGTATTGGGATGAAAATCCCATTTCAATGGTAATTGGGGGATTTTACGACAAAAGTACGGCCCGTACTTCAAAGTACGGCCCATACTCTGTGGACGTCCTTTTATCTGCAACAATCTAAACTTTCTGGAAATTTTAGGGAAAGTACGGCCTAGAAGTACGGCCCATACTTCAATGGACGGGACATCCTTTCTGCCCGTCCTTTCCCCGTGTCTCAAAAATTGTTCACTGTAAAATTTATGGAAGTACGGCCTGAAAGAACAGCCCGTACTTAGAGGTATGTCCCGTCCTTTTTGGACGTACTTCTCCAGCGTTGACCAGAAACTACAAAAGCGTGGGTTCAGTTAATTTTATCACTTTTCACTTGTTCAAAAAACCCTAAGTACGAAAATACTTCTCAAAACCTCCAAATTCAAGGGAGTAATTGCATAATCTAATTCAAGAGAATTCCAGCTAGGGTTGGGGTGATTCTTCTCTAGGAATGTAATTGTTGAACTATGTTAAGGTATGTATCTTTTTAAAAAATTCCTTTTTAACCATAAAGGTGATTTGTATGCCGATATTTTGAAAAACCTTCTTTGATGTATGTCTCTCTTTGAAAGATGGTTTTGAAAGAATGTCTCTTTGAAAAAGCTCATTATTGAATAAAAAGGTGAACTTTTTCATGAATTTTCCTTAATTATGGTTAATGTGCGTGAGGGGACAAGCCCATATTAAACCTAGTTTGTATCATGCTCTAAGTACATATATATGTTTATACATGTTCTTCCTCTCTAAGAGATGATCGATAATGATGGCTAAGGGTTAGTAATAATGTTTGATGATGAACTACGACATTGAAATCTTGGTTAAAGAAGTGTAAACGGTTTCAAGACATCTGTTGAAATGATTTATCTTTACGATATGGCATAATGAACTTTAATGCTAATTGATGGTGTGACTACTTTGAGACAAATTATGAATCAACTTTTATGCTATAAACTATATTGTTGTATTTGGCCTAGCTACTAGGGAGGAAGGGTAGCCACTATAGATCCTAGTGTGATAATGCCTAGCCATTCAGGAGGAAGAGTGGCCACTTTCGGATTCGCTACCTGGGGTGTGATTATGCCTAGCTATTCGGGAGGAAGGATAGCCACCGTGGAAGCTCATATTCCGGTGTGATGCGCTGCTATGATTAGGGAACCTCAAAGGTCATCCCTTCGTTATGATTGATTTTTAGGCCTGCATTGGCAAGTGTGATATTCTTATCTTTTAATGGAACTGTTGTTAATAATCATGATCAACTTAAATGGCATATTGGGAGGTTAGAACTTGACAAGGACTTTATAACCTGTTTTTGATAATTGTCTTTCAGTGAGATAAACAAGCTGAATAACTGTTTCCATATTGTGTCACACTATCCTCAAAACTGATTTCTTTATATGTTATTACACTTTATTTTCATTTCACTTGTTGTCCCCGAGGCATTCACTGAGTACGAAGTACTTAGGTATACCATTGTTGTTTTTGATGATATGTTAGGTAACGAAGAAGAGCAGGTTCGTGACATTTAGAACGTTTAGGAGAACTTGCTGATGCTGCTGATTTGGTGAGCCCACATGCTTGTTCGTGGGACACCCCATCTATTGATTCCATTTATTTATATTAGTTTTCGGGCTGCATCCCGATGAGTTAGACGTTTATTCCTTATTCTTAGAAGCTCCTTAGTATACATTCGTATATGGGTAGAAGAAGTGTTGTTGTTTAACTCTTTCGGGCACACTATCATGTTTTGATTGAATTATTGAAATTATAAAGACTTCCACTGATTTTTTTCTTACATCGTGACTTGTTTATATTTATTTTATAAACTATTGGAGGTGATTATTGAACCTGGCGGGTTCAAGTGTTATTGTGCATCTTTTAGGTTATTCCGATGTTGTTCATGACGTCGGATGCCGGTCACGTCTAGGGTGGTTTTTGGGGTATGACAAAGGTAAAATAACGTAAGTCTCACAAATATAATATAATGGTAAAAAGTGCGGAAGTAAATGAAATCCACCCCAGTATCTGGTCTGGTCATACAAGAGCATCTAAATCCAATACTAAAAGCCTGAATAATAATACGTAGGTAGTCTCAAATCATGTCTCTGAATGGAAAGCAAGACATAAGGAATAGAAGAGTCTTCAAGGTCAGCGGACGCCATGCTCACCTTGGGAAACTCGAATGGAAGCTGAAGAGTCGATCAGCCACGGGTCAGAGAAGTAGATTCGTCCCGGTACTCTGCATTCATAAAAAAATGCAGCAAGTGCAGGTCAGTACAAACCACAGTACTGGTAGGCATCATCAGCTGACTAAGCATAGCTAACATAATTCAAAAAATAAAACAGATAATCAAATAAACCAACCAAGCATGAGACAATATAATCGAAACCAAGTATCCTTCATCACCTATGTAAGCATCTAAACCCCAATATGATAAGTCTGAGTATATCCGTTCCAATCCAATCACCACAATATAATCGACACAATCCAATCATCACAATAGAAACATCACAATCCAATTATCACCACACCACAATCAAGTAATAATGCAATGCAGTGCAGTAACGGTATGAATGCGATGTCGTGCCATGCAAATGAGGTGTACACATGTACTCCAGACGGAAATATCGACATCTCGGTAGCACAACCCAGCGTGACTCGCGAAGTCTAAGTGTCACTTGTAGCGTGTCATATTTTTTCCGATTCGTATTTGCACTTGCCTCATTTAAAAAGGCAAGTGTCTCGGGGAAGTACAGTTGTCAATCGTACCGGGAAAAAGGAAAAACATACTACTACGTGGATGGTACTCTAAATGGACTTTATTTTAGAGTCGCCACCTAATTTTTAGGAAGTTAAGAAAATCAATTCAAAAGGGTTCATTCAAAATGGTTAAATTTTAAAAGAATCCTAATCTAACCAACGTACGGGTAAGAATTCTGGTGAACCCCCGGGGAAGGTGTTAGGCACCCCGGTATTAAGGATCCGCTCAATTGCGGTTCACCTACGGGTTCTAATAATATGTTTATATAGATATAAATTGGTCTATGATAAAAATCGTTTCTGCTTAGCATTTCAGCAAATAAATATTAGTCATTATGCAAAAATAGCGCATTTCAAGAATCAAAAGTGGTAAAATTTTACCCAAAATTGGGCGTTTGGGATGTCGGACTAAAACACTTAGACTAATATCCGAAGGCTCTTAGCCTAAGTAGGACCCTACGTAAGTCCACCCAAAATAGTTTTTTAAATATATATGTATATATATTTTTAGTACAGAAAATAGTTTTTAACAAAATAATTTTTTGGCATACTATTATAATTCGTATATTGATAGTATACTATATAATCCATTTTTATTTTACGTTTTGGTCAAGTTTTAGCCAAACTTTATTTTTTAATCTAAGTCTCAATAGTTACAATTAGTCCCACAAGTTTAGTCCAAATCAGTCCACACGTTCAAGTTCATATGTTTCGTAATGTCCAAATCATATTAAGTCAATCCGTTTGAAGTCATAAATCTTATTGAAGTTTGCAAAATTGGTTTTACATAGTTTTAGAAATCGGGTTTAGGCAACTTTAAATATGGGGTAACTTTAAGAGTTCCAATTTATAGGCAAATACACAAGTATAGAATTTAAATGCATAAATAAATAACGAGAGAGGGATATTGGGCCGACCAAGCCCAATTAGAGATAAATAGGCAACAAGATATCATTAGAGCCCAAAATTACGTATGCTCCATTCAATGCTCCAAGAAAGGTTGACCCAATCTAGATACGTCGGTGGGCCTTGTTAGGGTCCACCAACGGGTTTAGGTGGACAAAGAAAAACAGGTATGCGCAACATTAGTATACTAATCAACATAGCTAGGGAATAAAATAATTACAAAGCCAAAAAATTAATTACATTGACTTAGGCCAAGCCCACATTAATAATCAAAGCGGTAAACAATATCGTAAAAGAGAAGCCCAAAACTGAGTGCAGAAACACATAAGGAGGTCTAACGGACCAAAGAGATGCAGCCCAGAATCAGAGACCCAGATTATAACATTCCCAAATTTCCAATTAAGTGTAAAACCCAAGTTATACGCAAGATATACCTCAAATATACACACTTAGGAGTTCAAAACAGTGTTGCATACCCTCCATATACTTGATATACACTTCATTTTTCTGACCAAATTTTATTCCCAGAGCTATAACTAAACCAAAGCTTCCAAACACTTCAATTTTAAGCTTGATCCTAGACTTTTAGTTGGTTTTAAAGACAAACAAATTTTCAGAATTACATTAATGCTGCGAAGTAGTCTGGTCATTCTCATAAGGACTCCAAAGAATCCTCTAACCCAAACTAAAAACTCTAAAATCATCCTTAAGAAACAAGTTGCTAATAACTTAACTCAAATAATTTAGAGAAATAAGAAAAACAATAGCTAAATGTTACAGATATCCCAACAGGTCTAAACTATGTGACTTAAACTATATGGTCACATGAATGTCAAAATGGCATAGGAGCAAGTAGCAACAATGAATAAATAGGAAGTGCAGAGCAATCAGATTAGTCAGTATCAAGGTGAGGTACACACAACATTAAGTCCTACTTAGCTTTCAACAGAATCAAGGGACAACTCAATGCAAGATACATGATTGGCCTAGCTAAAGAGATCTTTTTGACCAAGAGACAGCCAAATCAGATTCTAAAAGTCATTCTTTTAGCCAGATTTTTCACTTAAGCAGGTTACAGAATCAAACAACAAGGTACTGAGTTGTTTTAGGCTAGTTTTAGCTTTAAGCAAGTTCAAATACTCAAAGGCCAAGTATGCAGGTTCATCAAGTATAGTTAAGTCTAATCATGGTAAAAGGGAAAAGTTCAGACAAAGGCACTTAATAGTTCAGGAGTCACAAAAATATTAAAGAAGGAACATGAAACTACCTTACATTTTTCAACAATATATCAGTCATGGTTCAGTTCAAAACAAGCAAATAGGGATCAACAATACATAATAGGCAGTCTCAGCTTGCACAAGCAAATGTCAGGAGGGAGGTGTATCACAAACAAATAGAGGACAAGTATGCATATGAGGCAATCCTAGACAACACAAGTTAATGACAGGAGGGGGATGTATCACAAACCAAGTGTCACACTCAAACCTTTGAAACAGCTTCAACATTAGTTTAAAATCCCCTAACTTAGACCATTATATGATCATACCAGGCTAAACGAACCAAGCAGACTATAAGCAATATATGTATCAACTACAAGTTGTCTAATGACAGACCAACTTGAACATGACAAGCAGGCAGCCAATATGGGACAGAGCAGTGATCCACAAGTCACAAACAAGTCAAAAATCAACAAGCTAGCCACCCCCCAGACCCTGTTATTCCAGTTTCAAGTTAAGAACACAACTTTCTTACACATCCTATTCTTTATGCCTCTTAACAAATTCCCAAGAAAAAAAAAAGATCAGCAATCACACAATGTTCAGCCATCTAGAATCTTTAAGATAAACTAACAAGGCAATTTACAAGTCTTTTAGACCCTTACATTAAGCAGGTATCTAACTTAACAATCTCATAATACAATTGTGCTAGTTCAAGGGATTCAACCTTAGATTTCAAATAGCTAACAGGATTCAAAAGGGCAAATCACAGTATAAGTCAAACAAATAGTGGCCATAAAACAATAAATTCCTCTTCCAAATCATTTAAAGTCACCGAGTCAAGAACAAGGAAATTGAGGTCCATTTTAGAAATTCTCAGAACTAGCAAAGTTCTTATATCAATACCCAAAGTTCAAACAAATAGCTCTTACGAAAGAGAGAAGTCTTCAACATACCAGTAAAAAAAATGATTTTTTACAAATTCATATGACAAATATTGAGAGCAACAACCTCAAATTAGGAAGACGGGGTTCAACATGATCATGACAAGCAGAGTATTAGGTCTCTTCTAGTTCAACATTGACAAGACAACACAGAATCACACAAGACATATTTCCAAGTTTTAAATTCATTTTTTCAAGTTCATAACAGTCTTCAAAGGATAATTCAAGATCAAATATACATCAAGTGCCCACCCTTAGTTTTAAAACCAACAAGATATTCACAGAAAACACAAACAGACCTAGGCAGACTCTCAAACATTTCGAAAACCATTTTTTCCCCTAAAGATTCTCAAACCCTTTCAAGACATCTCATGCCATCTTTAAGGCAACTCTAACCATCAGTAACAAGGAGAAGGGAAAACCACTCTTCTTTTAAACTCCCAAAATAGTTTTCAGCTAAGATGACTACCCTTTAGGTACAAAAATAGTCTCAAACATGACCATAAGTCTTCATAATTCAATAAAACCAATGACAATATAACAAAAATCGGAGAAAGTAGTTCCATAGCTTTTAACAACATACCTAAACTCCACAAAAATCATATGAAAGACCCATATGATCAAATCAAACACCTTAGACTAACAATCAATGAAACAGTAAATTCAGGACACAAACAAGCCCTTCTATCCATGTCTAAAGCTATTCAAAACATCTCATCCCTCAAATAAAAATAGGCTATCACTATTAAAGGCCTTAGAACTCAGAACCAAACTTGAATACCTCAAAATCAAAGGAAAAACCAATAAAACAGTAACCATAGGCATAGAATAGGTCTCCTCCCAATCAGACAAGCATTTTAAAAGCTTCAACACACTTATTAAACAAGAGTAAGATACATCTAAGCAACTCTATATCACATTCCACATACTAAACAGTTTCATAAGCCAAAAGCATATTATGATTCAAGCAACATAAATAATAATATAAACTGAAATAACAGACTAAAGTAGGCTTAAAATTGTAATATTACCTTTTTGGAGGGCGACCTAAAGGTCAAACAATGAGGATTGGATCAACACTTCAACAAGCACTTGAAAACCCTTTAAAAGATGATCTTTTTTTTTTCAATTTTCTTCCTGTATGTTATAGTATAGCTATAGTTTTTGGGTATTTTCAGTAGTGTAGAGTATATTTCATGTATATAAGCTATATGTTTTCAGAACTTTTAGAGACTTTTTTCCAGAAAAAAGAGGATCCTCACAATGGCCAGAAGACTTTCTACTTATAGCCTCTCAAAGGTTTCAAGGATGGAAATGGAAAAATACCATCCCCCCCCCCCCCCCCCCCCCCATTTTTCCCTAATTTGAAAACTCTATCAATTCGAAAAATCAGAAAAGCCAACTGGATTTTTCAGAATTTTTCCCAAATTCATACTATATCCAATCACAATTACACACTAAATCACATAATACAAACAAACTGTACCATAAATTCTAAGAAATCATCCAAAAAATGGAATAGTACATCTAGCCATACAATAAAATAAAAATGCAACGTTTCAAAGGTACAAATCGTACCTAAACAGATAAAATCACCCAAACCTAGTACTCGATTTTTGAAAGGGACCTATGGGAAATTAACCTAGGTCTTTCACACTATGTGGGTAGTGCACAAGTTGGCTAGAGTCTCAAAGGCCTCACCCATGGCTACTACACATATGAAGGACCTAAGCAACATCCCAACCCCCCTATTCGGGTAAAAATCAAAGATCAAAACAAATGAAATATGAAAAAATAAACCTGGTAACCATAAGAAAACATGATAGAGGGTGGAAATCCTCAAAAATCTGGCATACAACAGCCATGAGTCACCATGAATCAGACCAAAGAACAAACCCTAACGCCGTCGCCATTTTTCTCAAAGAGAGAAGAGGGGTCGGGTGGTCAAACAAATGAAAACGATGGGGAGAAAGTTTATTAAGTTAAACTTTCCCCCTTTTATTTTAATGGATCCCCCCCCCCCCCCCCTTCAAGTTTTAAACAATTAAAATCAAAACCCCCCTCTTAATATAAACCACATAATAACTAAGTGCTATAAACTAAATAAAATAGTTATTTTAGGCTAATTTAAATTTTAAAACTCACAAATTTAGAAAATTAATTTCAAAACGAGCCTAATATTGATATAGTTCCGGAGAATATTTAAAAAATGTGAAAAACGCGGTCAAAATGAGCCGTAATTCATACGTCGTCTTAATTAATAATTTTCTTGAGTTAGACAGAGCGGGATATTTATTTTCTTTTTGAATTATATTTATGAAAGTAAATAACACGTAATTTCTTATGATTGTCAATTTTTAGAATAATAATTAAACGTCAATTTTTGCAAATTTCTCAGGATTTTTGAATTTTAAAATTTTTAACAAGTCTTCTTACTCTGTCTTGGACTTGGAAAATTTGAAAATTACAATATGCGTTTTATGAGGTGAAAATTAGGTGTCAACAATTTCCCCTTCGAAGTTCAAGGATGGCCTTGAGCTACGAATTTGACAAACCTAATTTTTACTGAATAATAGAAATTACAACCCTTTTTGCGCAATATTTCTGAAGTATGGCCGGACCCTGGTTTCTGCGTTTCCTACATATCTCAGGCTAACTGAGAATTCAGGCCCTTTGTAGTTCTGACTCTATGAGGACTATGAAATGAAGAGTTTTCTTTAAACTATCCCGGGGTGTCCTGAGATAATTATAGGAATATGGCCGAACCTCGAAACTTGAGTAGCCTACATATCCCTGGCTTTGGGAATCAAGCCAATTGTAGTTCGACTCGATAGCCCGAAAAGGAATATCCCTTTATGTGGGAACCCTTTTGGCTATTTCCGGTTGAAAATCCGAACCGGAGGCGGTTATTGGACAAGACTTATTAGTGTTGATGCTTGAAATGATCTCCAATCCCCAGTGTAGAAAGCTTGACTCTCGTACACAATTTTTGACCGGTTGCCCAAGAAAAAGTTCCACGTATGCTCTGCATGTTTTGAATCTGGCTTTTGCTTCTATCTCCGATAGCTCCTAGCTCGTTTTCAAATGATGAGTCCTGTATGTTAGTTTTTTGAAAATTTTGATTTTAATATAATCAAACCTGAATAGTATTTTGCCATTTTGCTGACATTGCAGTCATCCTTCACTATTACATCCGTCTTTTCGCAAATGCTTGTCCGTCTTCTTTCTTTTCTCCTGTATGTGTGCGTTTTTCACTTATCTTTCCAAAAATAATCTACTCTGGATAATAATCACGATACTTTGATCGGCTTTTTTTTCGTCGTTTTCAGATGTTTTTTTTCCTCTCATGATGACTGTTAACCCCTGTGTCCAGAATTACAACATTTAGTCCAAATTTTCAAGTTAACTACTGCATATTCAAGTGCGGAGCATTTTCTCATGACTACCACTATCCCTGAACAATGATTACGGTCCAGTCGGTCGTAAAGTGAAATACGGACCGTAAAATGGTATACGGTCCGTAAACTGGCCTGTCGTATTTTGGCATTCGAGACTTCAACTTTCTGCCAGATGATCAATGGTTAAATACGACCTGGAATACGGACCGTAAAGTGATTTACGGCCCGTACACCATGGTCGTAAATCACCATGTTGCAGCCTGAGTTTCTGATTTTGCTATGGTTAAACACGACCACGAAGGACGGTCCGTAAACTGGAATACGGGCCGTAAACCAAGTTTACGACCACTGTGCACTTCAATTCAGATTTTTAAGTCATTAAATAAGGGGACCAAGACTTACTTCATTTCACTTCTACATCACACCCATTTTCTCTAAAACATCTCTCTACATTTATTATACAAGTTTTCAAGGATTGTTAGTCATCAACAACGTTAATCAAGTGAATCAAGTGTAAGAAAAACCCATTAAAGATCATCCAAGTCAAGAAATCCAAATGGAGGAAAACTAGGGTTTTTGGTCAAGTGAAGTATTATCAACAAAGGCTCGTTCCTACAACATCTAAGGTAAGATTCATGATATTTATACATTTTTTAAGATATTGGAGAGTTGAAATACATGGATTATAGAAAAATATGGTAAAATGGGTCATGAATGATGAATAGTGACCTTTTGAGAAATAGTTTGAATTGAATCATGTTTATTGTTGTGTTGTGATATGAATGTGTTATAAACGACGTTAAGATCATGAAATCGACATTGTATATGAATGGACGAGGTCGAGGGTTATGACCATGAATATGGGTGAACTAGGAGCAAATTGAGAAATCTAGATAATGTGGATGATTAATGGCTATTGTTATGATATTGTGAATGTATTGTCGACGTTTGGGAGTTGAATTACGATATGGGCAAATGTTGTACAAATAAAGGAGATGCTGCCCGACTTTAGCCATGTGTGCTAGTTATCGATTCTAATGATAGTATGACCTTAATGAAGGTAGAAACGTGAGAATCGGAGGAGTACATGCAAGTGTAGAATAGTTCAACGAAAAGGTATGTAAGGATAACCCTTCTTTCATAAGGCATGGTTCTTTGGCCAATCAGTTATCCTTCTATGAGCTCATGATGTGCTCCATATGATTCTATTCTCAAAAGCTACTGAGCCTGCGATCCTTGATGTGTACTACGTTCCTCACACGATGAGTAAGCCTATAATGCTGACGTAATGATAATAATGATGATAATAATGATGATAGAAATGATGATGATAATAATAATAATGCTAAAGGTGCCTATGGGCTATTATACTTATGTGTGCCTATGAAGGGCTATAATGAAACCCCGAGCTTATAATGTCGGGTAGAATATATGTATATGTATGTATATGATTACGTAACGTGCGCGCACATCTGCAAATGGTACGCAATAGAAACGGAATGTCTCTATGGAAAGAAAGTAAGTGTCATGATGATGATATTATTGTCTCCCCTCCTATGCTACTTCACATGTGGTTCATTATGCTTCTATATCGATGTTGATCATGCTTTACATACTCAGTACATTCTTCGTACTGACGTCCTTTTGTTTGTGGACGCTGCGTCATGCCCGCAGGTGCACATGGAGACAGACTTGATCCATAGCTGCTTATTCAGAGATTACATAGCAGAGCTCCATTTCCTTCGGAGCCATAGCTTTTGGGTACTTATTCTTTTGTGTATATAATTATGGGCATAACGGGGTCCTGTCCCGCTCATGTGATATGTTATACTATTCTTAGAGGCTCATAGTCACGTGTATATGGTTAGATATGTCTGGCCTTGTTGGCCCGTCTTTTGTATATGATTTTGTCGGCCACGTCGGCCCATGTACATTTGATGTGGCATAGATGCCTATGATGTTATATAGAAAATGTTGTCGCCCAAATGGGACTAGTATGATTGATGACTAGAATGCATGATTTGATTTATGGCTCACCTAGACGTTATGTGAATGTATGTTAAAGGGGTGCCCAGGTAGGGTAGCGCCGGGTGCTCGTTGCGGCCCTAGTTGGGTCGTGACAAAAGTGGTATCAGAGCAATTCAGTCCTAGGGTGTGTCTACGAGCCGTGTCTAGTAGAGTCGTGGTTATGGGTGTGTTGCGCGCCACACTTAGAAATAAGAAGCTACGGACATTTTAGGAATGATTGACTTCTTTCTTCATAAGAATCGTGCGATAGAGCTATGATATAAGAAATTCTTGTTCCTTTATCGTGTGTTGTGTATTTCAGAGATGCCTAAAAAGAGAAAGGCTACAGCAGCCAAAAAGGGCAAGACGGTGGCAGAAAAGCGGGCTGAAAAAGCACCGCCACCGGTAGTAGAGGAAAGTGAGTCCCAGAGTGCGGCTCAATCTCAGTCCTCCCAGACAGTGCCTATTACTGAGGAGCGTGAGGGAGCCTCCGCCCCAGCTCCAGCTCCTCCACCAGATGCTTCGGGCCAAGATGTAAAAGAGGACATTAATTTGCTGACTTAATTGGTTGCGGCCCAGACTCAAAGGAAAAGTTCAGGGCAAGGTGATAGGGCTGTTAGTGCAAGGGCCCATGATTTCATTACTTTGAACCCTCCGGAAATCTTTGGATCAAAGCCGGAGGAGGACCCTCAGGATTTTATTGATGGTATGTTAAGGACGCTTCGATTGATACATGCTTCGGACACCGAGTCGGTAGAGCTAGCGTCATATAGATTGAGAGATGTCTCGATCCAATGGTATACGGTTTGGATGGCTTCACGGGGAGCCAATGCACCTCCCCCGGTATGGCAAGAGTTTGTTGATGCCTTTCTCCGTCATTATATGCCGCTCGAAGTTCGGCGAGCTAGGGCCGATAAATTCTTGAACTTGAGGCAAGGTAGTATGAGTGTGTTAGAGTATAGCCTCCGCTTCAATTCCTTGGCCAGGTATGCTTCGGCCATGGTAGCGGATATGGGTGACCGGGTACACCGATATGTGAAGGGCCTAGGGCCACACTTGATGGATAGATGCTTGACTGCGTCCCTTCAGGATGGTATGGATATTGCACGCATTCATGCCCATGCGCAGAACTTAGAAGAAAGCCTGCAGCAGCAGAGAAGTGAACGTGAGCAAGATAGGGGCCATAGCATGAGGGCCAGATCGTCGGTTTCGACGAGCGAGTTTAGAGGTGGACACGGGCAGCAGTTCCCTAGACATTCAGGCTATTCTATGACCAGTGCACCTCAACGATTTTCAGGCCAGAGATTTGATAGATCTACTCGTTCGGGGCCGAGTCAGAGTTTTTCAGGGTCTCAGTTTAGGGGTGATTCAGGTCAGGCGAGGCCACCCATACCACGATGTTCCCAGTGTGGGAAGTTGCATTGGGGTCAATGCCGATCAGGTTCAGACGTTTGCTATTCATGTGGTCAGCCAGGCCATATTATGCGTGATTTCCCCTCAATTCATGGTAGAGGTGGGACCCAGGCATCAGGGTCGGTAGCCGGATCTTCAGCATCTGTACGCCCTACGGGGCCAGGTTCACATGCGGCAGTTGGCCATGGTAGAGGCAGAGGGAGAGCTCCCAGTTCTAGCGGTCCTCAACACCGTATTTATGCTTTGGCTGGACGTCAAGATCTTGAGCCTTCTCCTAACGTGGTCACAGGTATATTATCGGTATTCTCTCATGATGTATATGCTTTGATTGATCTGGGCTCCACATTATCGTATGTTACTCCATATATTGCGGGTCGATTTATAGTCAAGCCGGAGTCGATCAACCCTTTTGAGGTGTCTACACCCGTGGGTGAATCGGTAACAGCTAGCCGAATATATAGGGATTGTGTAGTTGTGATATGTGACCGCCGTACTATAGTTGACTTGCATGAATTAAAGATGGTGAATTTTGATGTCATTATGGGCATGGATTGGTTAGCCTCTTGCTATGCCAATGTTGATTGTAGAATGAAGATGGTTCGCTTCCAATTTCCGGGAGAACCAGTTCTAGAATTGAAAGGGAATACGGCGTCACCAAAAGGTAGGTTTATTTCCTATCTAAAGTAAAGGAAAATGATAACGAAGGGGTGCATTTATCATTTAGTGTGAGTTCAAGATGTAGAAGCCGAGTCGCCGACTCTTCAGTCAGTTCCGGTAGTGAAGGAATTTCCGGATGTATTCCCGGAAGAGCTCCCAAGCCTTCCTCCCGAGCGGGAGATTGATTTTGCTATTGATGTGTTGCCAGACACTAAGCCTATATCTATTCCTCCTTATAGAATGGCCCCCGCAGAATTGAAAGAATTGAAGGAGCAATTGAAAGACTTACTTGAAAAAGGCTTTATTAGGCCTAGTTCATCCCCGTGGGGAGCACCCGTATTGTTTGTCTGAAAGAAAGATGGCTCCTTGAGAATGTGCATCGATTATCGCCAATTGAATAAGGTAACGATTAAGAACAAATATCCTCTTCCGAGGATCGATGATTTATTTGATCAATTGCAAGGTGCCAAATGGTTTTCAAAGATCGATTTGAGGTCCGGGTATCACCAAGTGAGAGTTAGGGAGAAATATATTCCTAAGACAGCCTTCAGAACAAGATATGGTCATTTTGAGTTCCGCGTAATGTCATTTGGGCTAACTAATGTGCCGACAGTGTTTATGGATTTGATGAACAATGTGTTCAGGCCCTTTTTAGATATGTTCGTGATTGTATTCATCGATGATATCTTGGTGTATTCTAGATCCGAGGCAGAACATGCGGATCATCTGCGTATTGTCCTTGGAGTTCTTCGAACTCAAGAGTTGTTTGCAAAATTTTCTAAATGCGAGTTTTGGTTGAACTCAGTAACATTTCTAGGGCATATTGTTGCAGCCGATGGCATTCGAGTGGATAGTCAAAAGATTGAGGCTGTGAAGACGTGGCCAAGGCCCACGACTCCTACAGAGGTTCATAGCTTTCTGGGCTTGGCGGGTTATTACAGGAGGTTTGTTGAAGGTTTCTCTTCTATTTCAGCACCACTCACAAAGTTGACCCAGAAATCAGCAAAGTTTCAATGGACAGATGCTTGTGAACGCAGTTTTCAAAAGTTGAAAGATAGACTGACCTCTGCCCCAGTCTTGACACTTCCAGAGGGATTGGAAGGGTATGTTGTATATTGCGATGCTTCAGGCGTCGGGCTGGGCTGTGTATTGATGCAACATGGCAAGGTGATTGCATATGCTTCAAGGCAATTACGGAAACATGAACGGAATTATCCGACCCATGATTTGGAATTGGCTGCAGTGGTCCATGCATTAAAGATATGGAGACATTATTTATATGGTGTCCATGTAGATATCTATACGGATCATAAGACTCTTCAATACATCTTCAAGCAGAAAGAGTTGAATTTGCGGCAACGACGGTGGTTGGAATTGCTAAAAGATTATGATGTTGATATCTTGTATCACCCCGGAAGGGAAAATGTTGTGGTTGATGCTCTTAGCCGCAGATCTATGGGAAGTTTATGTGAAGTGCAACAAGAAAAGAGAGAGATGACTCGTGAGCTCCAGCAGTTAGCTAGCCTAGGAGTCCGAGTGATGGACTCGGGTAGCAGGGGAACTACAATTCGGAATTCAGCAGTCTCGTCGCTAGTGGTAGAAGTGAAAGAGCGACAATATGAGGATTCCATGCTAATGCATTACAGAGATACGCTCCCTCAGAAAGAGGGGCCACCATTTGATATTTCAGGAGACGGAGTTCTTCGATGTCGAGGCAGGCTATGTGTTCCCTATGTGGCAGGTCTACGCCACCAGATTTTGAGAGAAGCTCATTGTTCCCGTTATTCTGTTCACCTGGGAGTGACGAAGATGTATCATGACCTTAATTCTACATATTCGTGGAACGGGATGAAGAAAGATGTAGCGAAATTTGTAGCTCAATGTCCTAATTGCCAACAAGTGAAAATCGAGCACCAAAGGCCGGGCGGATTATTACAAGCTATAGAAATCCCAACTTAAAAGTGGGAAGTGATTAACATGGATTTCATTACAGGCTTACCCCGTTCTCGACGTAAGTATGATTCCATATGGGTGATTGTTGATTGACTCACGAAATCGGCTCATTTGTTACCAGTCAGAACGACTTATGTGGCAGAAGATTATGCAAAGCTATATCTTAAAGAGATAGTGAGACTTCATGGGATTCCAGTATCTATTATCTCTGACAGAGGGACTTAGTTTACAGCTAATTTCTGGACGTCTTTTCAAGAGGGTTTAGGGACCCAAGTGAGCCTTAGCACGGCATTTCATCTGCAGATCGATGGACAAGCTGAACTTACCATTCAGACTCTTGAAGATATGTTAAGGGCATGTATGATAGATTTTGGAGGTAGTTGGGATGATCATTTTCCACTCATTGAATTTTCTTACAATAATAGTTATCATTCTAGCATCCAAATGGCACCATATGAGGCTTTATATGGGCGAAAGTGTAGGTCCCCAATTGGGTGGTTTGAAACAGGAGAGGCTCAGTTGATAGGGCCGGACTTGGTTCAGCAGGCCATAAAGAAAGTCAAGCTCATACAAGATCGGTTGTTAGTGGCTCAAAGTCATCAAAAGTCCTATGCGGATAATCGTCGAAGAGACTTAGAGTTCCAAATTAAAGATTGGGTATTCTTGAAAGTGTCGCCAATGAAGGGCGTTATGAGATTTGGCAAAAAAGGGAAGCTTAGTCCCCGGTATATTGGGCCTTATGAGATTGTGCGCAAAGTGGGAAAAGTGGCCTATGAGTTAGATTTACCTCCTGACTTGGAGTCAGTCCATCCAATGTTCCATGTCTCGATGCTTCGGAAATGCGTTGGAGATCCTACTAGGATCGTCCCAGTAAATGATGTGCAAGTGACAGAGAAATTGACTTATGAAGAGATACACATTGCCATACTAGACAGGCAAGTACGGAGGCTTAGAAACAAAGAGGTGGCCTCCGTTAAGGTTCTATGGAGAAGGAGTAAAGGAGAGGAAATGACGTGGGAAGCGGAAGAAAGTATGCGATCCAAATACCCACAAATATTTCAGCCCTTGGAAGAGATCCAAGATGAGACGTCAAGATCATAAGGTATGTATGTTTTGTTTTTATGCTTTTGGGTCGTGTGTGGCAAAATTTTGTTGCTATTATGTTGTTGCCCTATGAGGCTTTGTTATTATGCGATGCTGTGATAGGTTGGTAGTGCCATATTATAGGGGAAACTCTGGCGAAATGTTCATAGAACTCCCGAAGACTTTAACATTCGAGGACGAATGTTCCTAGGGGGGGGGGGGGGGGGAGGGAGGATGTTACACCTCGGAAAATATTTCGTTGGTACGAAAGTGAATGAACTAGTGATGAGTACGAGTGTATGACGTTCCGTGAGTAAGAAATGACGTTCGATGACCTTAGGCGAGATTTCAAAGGCATCCGATGCAAGACGAGAATGTTGTCTAAGATAAGGCAAGGTATGAGATGAGCAAGGTAGGAAAATGGATGTGGATGATTAGAATGAAGAGTCAAGAAATGGGAAAAGTTGCAGGTTTGCAATCTGGCCAGTCAGTCGTAAAGTGAAATACGGACCGTAAAATGGTATACGGTCCGTAAACTAGCCTGTCGTATTTTGGCATTTGAGACTTCAACTTTCTGCCAGATGATCAATGGTTAAATACGACCTGGAATACGGACCGTAAAGTGATTTACGGCCCGTACACCATGGTCGTAAATCACCATGTTGCAGCCTGAGTTTCTGATTTTGCTATGGTTAAACACGACCACGAATGACGGTCCGTAAACTAGAATACGGGCCGTAAACCAAGTTTACGACCACTGTGCACTTCAATTCAGATTTTTAAGTCATTAAATAAGGGGACCAAGACTTACTTCATTTCACTTCTACATCACACCCCTTCTCTCTAAAACATCTCTCTACATTTATTATACAAGTTTTCAAGGATTGTTAGTCATCAACAACGTTAATCAAGTGAATCAAGTGTAAGAAAAACCCATTAAAGATCATCCAAGTCAAGAAATCCAAATGGAGGAAAACTAGGGTTTTTTCTCAAGTGGAGTATTATCAACTAAGGCTCGTTCCTACAACATCTAAGGTAAGATTCATGATATTTATACGTTTTTTAAGATATTGGAGAGTTGAAATACATGGATTGTAGAAAAATATGGTAAAATGGGTCATGAATGATGAATAGTGACCTTTTGAGAAATAGTTTGAATTGAATCATGTTTATTGTTGTTGTGATATGAATGTGTTATAAACGACGTTAAGATCATGAAATCGACATTGTATATGAATGGACGAGGTCGAGGGTTATGACCATGAATATGGGTGAACTAGGAGCAAATTGAGAAATCTAGATAATGTGGATGATTAATGGCTATTGTTATGATATTGTGAATGTATTGTCGACGTTTGGGAGTTGAATTACGATATGGGCAAATGTTTTACAAATAAAGGAGATGCTGCCCGATTTTTCTCTAGCTTTAGCCATGTGTGCTAGTTATCGATTCTAATGATAGTATGACCTTAATGAAGGTAGAAACGTGAGAATCGGAGGAGTACGTGCAAATGTAGAATAGTTCAACGAAAAGGTATGTAAGGCTAACCCTTCTTTCATAAGGCATGGTCTTTGACCAATCATTTATCCTTCTATGAGCTCATGATGTGCTCCATATGATTCTATTCTCAAAAGCTACTGAGCCTGCGATCCTTGATGTGTACTACGTTCCTCACACGCCGAGTAAGC
This sequence comes from Lycium barbarum, assembly GCF_019175385.1. NCBI lineage: Eukaryota > Viridiplantae > Streptophyta > Magnoliopsida > Solanales > Solanaceae > Lycium > Lycium barbarum. The sequence goes on from NC_083343.1 coordinate 84,250,834, forward strand.
CTATAATGCTGACGTAACGATAATAATAATGATAATAATGATGATGATAGTAATGATGATGATAATAATGATGATAGAAATGATGATGATAATAATAATAATGCTAAAGGTGCCTATGGGCTATTATTCTTATGTGTGCCTATGAAGGGCTATAATGAAACCCCGAGCTTATAACGCCGGGTAGAATATATGTATATGTATATATATGATTACGTAACGCACGCGCACATCTACAAATAGTACGGATAACCCTGATGCCTTGGTAGGGCCAGGTAGATATAACCTTGAGCCTTGGTTGGCCAAGTATGTATGAAACACCGAACCTTCATGGTCGGGCATGCTATGTATATCTGTATATATGTGTATATGCTATGTATATGACATCATTAAGAGTACGAATATGTTATGTATATGAGATGTAAATGATTATGAAGGTAATTAAGTACGGATATGGATGTATGTATGCGGATACGCAATAGAAACGGAATGTCTCTATGGAAAGCAAGTAAGTGCCATGATGATGATATTATTGTCTCCCCTCCTATCCTACTTCACATATGGTTCATTATGCTTCTATATCGATGTTGAGCATGCTTTACATACTCAGTACATTCTTCGTACTGACATCCTTTTGTTTGTGGACGCTGCGTCATGCCCGCAGGTGCACAGGGAGACAGACTTGATCCATAGCTGCTTATTCAGAGATTACATAGCAGAGCTCCATTTCCTTCGGAGCCATAGCTTTTGGGTACTTATTCTTTTTTGTATATAATTATGGGCATATCGGGGTCCTGTCCCGCTCATGTGATATGTTATACTCTTCTTAGAGGCTCGTAGTCCCGTGTATATGGTTAGATATGTCTGGCCTTGTTGGCCCGTGTTTTGTATATGATTTTGTCGGCCACGTCGGCCCATGTACATTTGATGTGGCATAGATGCCTATGATGTTATATAGGAAATGTTGTCGCCCAAATGGGACTAGTATGATTGATGACTAGAATGTATGATTTGATTTATGGCTCACCTAGACGTTATGTGAATGTATGTGAAAGGGGTGCCCAGGTAGGGTAGCGCCGGGTGCTCGTTGCGGCCCTAGTTGGGTCGTGACAAAAGTGGTATCAGAGCAGTTCAGTCCTAGGGTGTGTCTACGAGCCGTGTCTAGTAGAGTCGTGGTTATGGGTGTGTTGCGCGCCACACTTATAAACAAGAAGCTACGGACATTTTAGGAATGATTGACCTTCTTTCTTCATAAGAATCGTGCGATAGAGCTATGATATAAGAAATTCTTGTTCCTTTATCGTGTGTTGTGTATTTTAGAGATGCCTAAAAAGAGAAAGGCTACAGCAGCCCAAAAGGGCAAGACGGTGGCAGAAAAGCGGGCTGAAAGAGCACCGCCACCGGTAGTAGGGGACAGTGAGTCCCAGAGTGCGGCTCAATCTCAGTCCTCCGAGACAGTGCCTATTACTGAGGAGCGTGAGCGAGCCTCCGCCCCAGCTCCAGCACCTCTAGCTCCTCCACCAGATGCTTCGGGCCAAGATGTAAAAGAGGACATTAATTTGCTGACTTAATTGGTTGCGGCCCAGACTCAGAGGAAAATTTCAGGGCAAGGTGATAGGGCTGTTACTGCAAGGGCCCATGATTTCATTACTTTGAACCCTCCGGAATTCTTTGGATCAAAGCCGGAGGAGGACCCTCAGGATTTTATTGTTGGTATGTTAAGGACGCTTCGATTGATACATGCTTCGGACACCGAGTCGGTAGAGCTAGCATCATATAGATTGAGATATGTCTCGATCCAATGGTATACGGTTTGGATGGCTTCACGGGGAGCCAATGCACCTCCCCCGGTATGGCAAGAGTTTGTTGATGCCTTTCTCCGTCATTATATTCCTCCAGAAGTTCGGCGAGCTAGGGCCGATAAATTCTTGAACTTGAGGCAAGGTAGTATGAGTGCGTTAGAGTATAGCCTCCGCTTCAATTCCTTGGCCAGGTATGCTTCGGCCATGGTAGCGGATATGGGTGACCGGGTACACCGATTTGTGAAGGGCCTAGGGCCACACTTGATGGATAGATGCTTGACTGCGTGCCTTCAGGACGGCATGGATATTGCACGCATTCAGGCCCATGCTCAAAACATAGAAGAAAGCCTGCAGCAGCAGAGAAGTGAACGTCAGCAAGATAGGGGCCATAGCAAGAGGGCCAAATCGTCGGGTTCGACGAGCGAGTTTAGAGGTGGACACAGGCAGTAGTTCCCTAGACATTCAGGCTATTCTATGACCAGTGCACCTCCACGATTTTCAGGCCAGAGATTTGATAGATCTACTCGTTCGGGGCCGAGTCAGAGTTTTTCAGGGCCTCAGTTTAGGGGTGATTCAGGTCAGGCGAGGCCACCCATACCACGATGTTCCCAGTGTGGGAAGTTGCATTGGGGTCAATGCCAATCAGGTTCAGACGTTTGCTATTCATGTGGTCGGCCAGGCCATATTATGCGTGATTGCCCCTCAGTTCATGGTAGAGGTGGGACCCAGCCATCAGGGTCGGTAGCCGGATCTTCAGCATCTGTACGCCCTACGGGGCCAGGTTCACATGCGCCAGTTGGCCATAGTAGAGGCAGAGGGAGAGCTCCCAGTTCTAGCGGTCCTCAGCACCGTATTTATGCTTTGGCTTGACGTCAAGATCTTGAGCCTTCTCCTAACGTGGTCACAGGTATATTATCGGTATTCTCTCATGATGTATATGGTTTGATTGATCTGGGCTCCACATTATCGTATGTTACTCCATATATTGCGGGTCGATTTATAGTCGAGCTGGAGTCGATCAACCCTTTTGAGGTGTCTACACCCGTGGGCGAATCGGTAACAGCTAGCCGAATATATAGGGATTGTGTAGTTGTGATATGTGACCGCCGTACTATAGTTGACTTGCATGAACTAAAGATGGTGGATTTTGATGTCATTATGGGCATGTATTGGTTGGCCTCTTGCTATGCCAATGTTGATTGTAGAATGAAGATGGTTATGTGAATGTATGTTAAAGGGGTGCCCAGGTGGGGTAGCGCCGGGTGCTCGTAGCGGCCCTAGTCGGGTCATGACATTGTATTACTAAGAAGCTCCACTTTGTCTATGTATTATAATCAACAGTAAATCTTACATCAAGGGTTCCTCTACGTATCATCATAAATATATATAAATCACAATTCAGGTCTAAACCCAGTATTCCTTCCTTTCTCCGATGATATGTGTCACAATAAAAGCGAATTGAGCACAATACGACAATTCATGTAATAAGTCTAATCACAATAACGGGGGAACGAGCCACCATCAACAACAATCAACCCAATAGAAATCCATCCCAATGCGATCAGCAAATCATTCTTAGATCAGTAAACAAAGATTTTCTATCTCAACATGCTTTGATTAATGCCAACTATGTCAACCTTTTACCTATCAATCATTTAAGACAAGTAACAATTTATCACGGACTTACCCGAACCTCTCTGTTTCTATCACTTACTTAATACTACAGAAGGACCACATGAAACCCAACAACCTTATCTTTTCCACCAACTCATTTACCCTTTTTCATCGAGACTAATTCATTAGGACATTCTTCATAACATCTCATCCTATCGGAACTGTTTAATATCCCTATATTTCTCACATTATGACAAATTTACTATTTATCGAGAAGTCACCGCAATATATCAACTCTTAGACAAATCTCAACTACCATCAATTTGTTAATTATTCCTCATATCTATCTCAACAAACTAGGACTCAGACACCTGCTCCACAAAGTTCATACTTACCCTTTATCTGACTTAGATAACTAAATTAACTAAGATCGCCATTACTTTAATACGACGGAATTTAACTCAGAGATCTTGGAAATAAGCCTTACCTTAGCAAGATGTCGTACAACTCGGGAACATCAACCAACAAACATATAAGTAAGCTCAAAAAACTCATAGGTAATTAAAAAAATATAGTACAATAAATAATATCATCTCTCACCAGCCATAAATAACACAATAACCATTAGAGTTTTCATTTTTGTTATCCAACCAATGTCCCCAATAGCCCATGACATACTAGAACTTGTCCATTAATACATAACCCTTGAGTCGACTTCAAATTGTATAACCCCAACATAACTCTCAAATTATTAGCTCTTGTTTCGAACGATCCATTTTTTTATCCTTAATCAATCTTAGTCTAGATTAGAGATTCAAGCTTATGGTTTACTTCTTCATGAAATCCCATCTTACTAGTGGCAAGACTCACCAATTAAACTAATATTTAAAGCCTATTACTCAATTCTCAATGCTAAGGTAGAAACTCATCTTTTCCAACTAGTCCCCATACATTTGCACCATTAATTCAAGCCTATGTTGGTTGATAATCATAAGATAAAGCAAGGGAACTCACCCCAGAAGAAACAAATTCAAATTAAAAACACGGCCTACTGTTTCTCATTGACCGCTTCGGCTGTCAAACCACCGCTGCAGCAGTCTCACTATAGCGGCCAAGTGCTCGCTATAGTGGACCATAAAAGAATCTGACCTCCGCTATGGCGACCATATCCCGCTATAGCGACATCGCTATAGCGGGCCATTGCCCACCACAGCGGATACAATGAACAACAACTAACCGCTTGTGGCGAGAGGCTCACCGCAATAGCGGTGCAGCCATAGCGGTATCTGCCCCGCCGCAGCGGTACCACTGAGGCAATAAGTTTCACAAATTTTCCCATATTTTTACTCTACCACCCAACATTTCATCCGAGGCCTCACAAACACAAACAAACATGCGCAAAGACATAAAAACACCATACGAACTCACCCGTGGCCTCAAAATCCCCAACGGAGGTTTAAATTCCTGCATCACCCCCCAATAGACTCAATACAACCAAACAATAATCACCAACCACTCGCGTAAGAGTTTAGCAGACAGGTTTCCCCATTCGGGGATGAATAAGACAAGGAAGTACCGATACCAATTGGAATCTTCTAGATACCAACTTGAATGAAGTAGCACGAAAGAATAAAAGAAGTGAAAGTTTCCCAAATGTCCCATAACCTATCGCAGATAGATACGGAATTCCTCGTACAGATCCGCAAGACTCTACTAGACACGTCCTTGTACAACGAGATTCACGAACCTAGGCTCTGATACCAACTATCACGACCCTAATTACTGATCGTGCGGGCACCTACCTTATTTTCACTAGTAGGCGAACCCTTACCCGTTAACCCATTAATAATTATCCAATTTTAACTCGTTTAATCATTTATACTCAAACAATTAGTGATCATGTGAATGAATAAAGAAGTAAATAAAATGATTCATAATCAATATATAATATAAGTGTGGAAGTTTTAACTAGTACACCCTAAAGATCTGAAAGTCATCATCCAAGGACTCTAACTAACAATGTCTAAAGAATGAAGTATATCTCAACTATAATAACAATTAATGTCTGGAATAAAAATAGACATCTGGAAAGAGAGATCTTCAGGTGGCATGGCATGGATAGAAGCTCACCCTCAGATCTGATCGAGGAAACTGGCTTCAAGCTAGAGATGTCATTTGGATGAAATCTCTGGAACACAATCTGCACTCAAAAAGGGTGCAGCAAGTTAGTATCAGTACAAACACTATGTACCAGTAAGCATCATAGGCCGACCAAGATTAGTTCACGTATATAAGCATAAAATCAACAAGATAAACCGATAGGCACTTAATACTCAAATCCAAGTCACAAAAATCCTATAACAGAGTCACAACCTAAGATGAAGCTTCTAAACCACAAGTCTGTCAAGTTTCAATAATCTCACCTGATAAATACAAGTCCAAGTTCCTTCCCTAGGTAGAGTCACTAGTCTACAATTTAACTCAGTCAATGACCATATCAATACCACAACAGTCGTTTCAGCAAACCACACCAAATTCAGAACTACACGAGCCATATAATAATGCAGAATAAATATAATGATGCACAATGCAAAATATGATGATGTACAATGCAATGTAATGCAATGCACTGGCCAAATACACACTGTACACACATGCTACCGATGTCATAGCTCAGTAGTAGTGACCTGCAGGGGACCCATAGTGTCAATGTACCACTCGGTTCATATTTACTCCTCGGACCCGAGCATAAACCTCCGCTCCAGAACGAGCCTCGGACGCGAGCCACATCAATGTATCCCACATTTTCAGAACGAACCTCGGACCACGACCTATAATCTAGGTCACATATGTGCCTTTCCATATATCTGTACACAAACGTATTTCCTGCCCTCTTATTATCCACTCTCAAATCATCAAGTACCATGTATCAAATAGTATCACAAGTTCAATGAGAAGATTATAGTAATTTCTTCACTAACTTCACAACACAATGTATATCTCAACGTGTTCCAGTTCATTAGTATCTATGGACTATGAACAATTAGCAATATCAATGTCAAACACAAGGCATCATGCCATAAGTCTTTCAAACCATTTCCATCATGCATGAGTCTATGAATGCATAAATGAGTGTAAACGTGGTAAATCAATGAAAAGCAATAAAGCAACAGTGAAGATACAAGTCACAAAAACAAAAGTCATATCAAGACTTGGATCAACTCAACCATGAAATAAATCACACAATCGCCTCAACCAACATAATAGTCTATGTCCCTCTTTACTTCCACATGTAGCAAGTACGCCTCACAACTAAGTCTTGTATTACTAAGAAGCTCCACTTTTCTATGTATTATCATCAACAGTAAATCATACATCAAAGGTTCCTCTACGTATTATCATAAATATATAAATCACATTTCAGGTCTAAACCCAGTATTCCTTCCTTTCTCCGATGATATGTGTCACAATAAAAGAGAATTGAGTACAATACGATAATTCATGTAATAAGTCTAATCACAATAACGGGGCAACGATCCACCATCAACAACAATCAACCTAATAGAAATCCATCCCAAATCTCAATAGTATGAATACAACTATACCTCATATTTCAGTACATAAAGTAATGGCGACAAGCCCACAGAATCAGAAGTCATACCAACCTAGCTAATATCTAACCCAAACTCCATGTACGAAGACTTAATCATGCTTTCTCCCATCAATTCTACACAATACGTACGTTTCGCTAGTCAAAGTATAACTAAAGTAAGCCATAACCTACCTGGAATGCCGAGTAACAATCTCGAATCGCCAAACCTTAGCCTTGCCTTCCTCTTTGGAGAAGCTCAAAATGATTAACGTCTATCAAATTTGAATTCTACGTCAGAATATGAATCTAAGGATACCCATATTGCCATAGTTTTACCCAAAACCCAAAAATGGACCTAAAATAGCCAAACCCGAGCCACAAGGGAAAAACTATAATGTTATTGAAAATTCTGATACAATATAGTCAAAATAGTACTCTACAAGTCTAAACGACTCCAACGATACCCATAATGCTATACTTTTAGGAAAATGCCAAAAATACCCCTACAATGTGAATCCGGGTTCATGAGGGTAAAACAGGAAATTTAATGCACAATTATGTTACCCATCATCTAGTTAATCTTCAATCTTAATTTCATGGAATTCTATTCATCACAAGATATTCAAATTCATCTTGTCTATTTTTAGCCCTAGGGTTCTTAACCTATTAGTTCTTCACAATTAGTGTATAGGATGACCATGAGATGGTGATAATCGACAAGTAAATAAGGAATACTAGGTTAGAATCTTACCCAAAAGTGCTTGTGAATGCTTTTCGGTGGCTCTCTCCCCAACCCTCCAACTATTGAAGGTTTCATCAATTCTTGGGTTTTAATGTTGCACCCATCATTAATGGAGCTTAAGCTTGTTAAGGAATTTGAGGAAGGAATGATAATGAATGACATAAGGGTTTGCACTTACCTTCAAGGAGGAACTTCACCCTAGCCCTAGGAAAATAGCCTCTCACATTCTAAGGAAGTGTTTTTGGGTTTAGGATTGGAAAAACTTGAAAAAAAGACATCAAAAACGGACCTACTGCCCAGTTGGGTCACTATGGAGGTCATCAGGCCGCTATGGCGGTCATCAGACTGCTATAACGGTCCTCTGGTCGCTGCCAGCTGTAACAGCCCGAACGAAAACGGGCATAACTCCCTCATTCGGAGGCCAAATGCGTTGATTCTTTTTTCTATAGCTTCGTAATTTCGATACGGATCTAATGGTTCAAACATCTCTAAAAAAAGGTTGGATGATCAATCTGGAACATTTCTATCCACAAACCTCCGACGAAAACACCGAATACGAGCACAACAAAACCCCAAACCCATCTGAAAACTCTTTGGAACCTCACCAAAACTTGTGGACAAGTTCAAAATCATAATAACATGTTTTAACTTCCAAAACATTTACATGGGTTCATCCTAACCCGACGTTGACCGTGGTCAACTCTAACTCGCTAACTTAACTAGCTTATCCATCAATGACTCAATTTACACTCGAACCCTGCGGAAACCGACCCAATGACTTCATTAAGTTATAGATCATAGTAATGGGACTTGGTGAAAGGATCAACAAGGTTTAATGGGTCAAAACACTATAACGCCCAAATGGTTCGCTATAGAATATCTGGATTCACAGAGTGCGAACTTCTTACTGATGTAATAGATGGCTCTCTCTTTCTTGCCTGTTTCATTGTTTTGTGCTAACATGCATCCAAAAGCATTTTTTGATGCAGATATGTATAGCAGCTAAGGACTTCCTGGCCTAAACGGGACCAAAATTGGTGGATTTGACAAGTATCTCTTGATTGTGTCAAGGCTTTCTGACAGTCCTCTGTCCATTTAGTTGGAGCATCTTTCTTGAGTAGTTTGAGGATCGGCTCTATGATTACTATGGACTGGGCAATGATACGTCCAATGTAATTCAACCTTCCCAAAAAACTCATGACCTCTTTATTTGTTCTTGGCGGTGCTAGCTCTTGGATTGCTTTGATCTTGGTGGGATCTAACTTAATACCACCATGACTGATTACGAATCCTAGCAATTTTCTGGCAGGCACTCCAAATGCAAATTTTGTAGGATTCAACTTCAAATCGTACTTGCGGAGTCTGTCAAAGAATCTTCTTAAATGTTCGAGGTGGTCATCACCTACCCGGGATTTGATGACGACGTCGTCCACATACACCTCAATCTTTTTGTGTATTATATCATGAAATACAGCGATCATCTACCTCATGTAAGTAGCGCCGACATTCTTGATTCCAAAAGGCATTACCCGATAATGATAGACTCCCCATGCTGTGATTAATGTCGTCTTTTGAGCATATTCTTCATCCATCAATATCTGATGATAGCCTACGTAGCGATCCACAAAATATTGCACCTCATGTTTGGCGCAGTTATCAATAAGTATGTGAATATTTGAGAGTGCGAAATTATCCTTTGGGCTAGCGCGGTGAAGATCACGCTAGTCCACACAAATCCTTATTTTCCATCTTTCTTTGGTACCGGGACTATGTTTGCCAACCATGTCGGATATGGTGTCACCTCGACAGCCCCTGACTGAATCTGCTTTTCTACTTCTTCTTTAATCCGGATGTTGTCATCGAGCTTAAGCTACCTGATTTTCTGTTTTACTGGGGCAAATCCTTCGAGGATCGGCAACCTATGGGCAATAATATTCGTACTCAAACCCGGCTTATCGGCGTATGACCAAGCGAAGACATCTTCATACTCTTTCAGCAGAATCTGATACCCTTCTTTTTCAGCTTCTGTCAAGTGCACACTTATCCTAGTTTCCCGAACCAACTCCTTACTTCCTAGATTAACTGCCTCTGTTTCCTCTAGGTTTGGCATTGGTCTGTTGTCATATTCTTCTTCGACATCTATCAACCCTTCTGGTTCAATTATCTCTTCTTCTTGATCGCCATTTTTACTCGTTTTGTAACATGTCATGACATTATTTGTGGCCTCTGTATTATTACTGTAAAAAAATAACACGGTTATTAATCATGCAAAAGCAATTTTAACTGCGTATTATATTAATCACATACACACACACACACACACACACATATATATATATATATGTGTGTATGCCTGTGTTTGTGTATATATGTGTGTGTATATATAGGTATAGTAAAACGATTATGTCTTTATTATGATCTTAGAGGCGTTTCCATTGAAATTTGAAAGAGTGACACAAACTGTGGTCCTAACTTGGAATGGAACATCGAGCCATTTCTGTTATTAAACAACACGTAAATAAAACATGAAAAGGCGACAAGTCGGGCCTCAAAGCTGACTTTCGCCTTTTTTTTCTGAAAATGAGCATTCTTTCTACCGCAGAGTGAACAATGGGGTAGAAGTCCATCCGCTTGTTGTCTCTCCTGGTTAGCATGGTGAATCTCTAATGCTTCAAAGCATTCTTTAATGATGGCTGTGCATTCTTCATCCCAAAACAACGTCCTTAAACTCTCTTCTGGATCCTCGCTGTTGTGACCCAATAGGCATGCTGTGAAGGACTGGTATAGGTGAGGGAACTGCTTTCTCATCTCAACGGGACCTCTCGGCCCATATTCTTCTTCTTCTTCTTCTACCTCACATGGCTCAAATCCAGCCCCAAATCGATACTTCCCATGTTTGATACTCACTTGTTCTCTGATTCCTTGTAAGTTCTTTCCTAGACCTTTCCCGGGCTCAAAACCACTCATTTTCATAGTTGTAGCGACCATTTTATACACAAGTGGCATATGGGTATATTTATTATCTCCCCTACGATCTACCATGGCTAGCTCAACAATGTGAAAATCGGCGCCCACTTGCGACTTCTCTATGACTAGCACGGAGTTATCTGGATAGTTGTGGACATTTCCCTTGCCGTGAATCACGACTTCTTGTTCATCCCATATGAATTTTAGAGATTGGTTTTACGAAGATGATACAACCCCGGCGGCGGGCAACCATGGTCGGCCCAACATTAGGTTGTAGCTTATTTTGATGTCCATGGTAACGAACTCCACTACGAACTCTGCGGGGCCCATTTGTATGTGTAGATCTATTTCTCCAATCGGGTCGCTGGTTGCACGATCATAAGCTTTTAAGTTGGTCCGATTCTAGAGTATTTTGCCAATATCATACCCGAGTTGTTTCAGAGTCGTCATAGGGCATACATTCAACCCGGCTCCTCTATCAATCAGTACTTGGGGAATAATCTTGTCATGGCATTTGACTGTTATGTGCAGGCCTTTATTGTGGGACTTCCCTTCCTCAGGTAATCGTTCTTCAGAAAAAGATAGCCTATGTGCTCGCACAACATATCCCACTATCTCAGCCAATGTTTCGCTTGGCAGGCACTTAGACTTCATCCAAAGCTCTCATCATGGCTAAGTGATGTTGAGACGAACGGAGTAGTAATGACATTACTGATATCCTAGCAGAGTCTTATGCAGATGCTCCACAATCGAATAATCCTTAATTGGCATTTGCCTCCAGAAGTTTTCAGCTTCGCCTTCAGTGATTTGTCTTTTCTGAGGGTTTTCGCGACGAAGTACTTCTAGCACAGGTTCTTTTGGGGCGTAACACCTTCTTGATCTAGTTATACCCTAAACCACAGCAGCTATCTCTTTTTCTTTATTGACCATCATTTGGTGCGGTGGTTTGATCACAAAAGGTGCATTCTCAATTGATCCTGATGTTTTGAGTATGAATGACTCGTTATGAATTTGAATGACTGTTGAGGGATATTTGAGCACGAAAGGCTCTCTTTTGGCTATGGCAGATATCTCAAACTTCTTTATCAAAGGGACTAGTACTTCTTCCTGCTCTTGTAAGGACAACGAGGTGACGGTGCTCTCTAACCCTTCCATATCTGGACGAATTATCATCGGGCTCTCTTCCCATTCATCACCTCTTTCTGTCATGTGAATTTGGTTTTCTCCATGCTTTGGGAGCAGATTTGTGTCCACATTTGGAGGCGTTGGTTCTAGGATAAGCTTATGATTGTCAATCATATCCTGTAATTTGTGCCTTAGGTTTATGCAATATTCGGTGACATGGCCAACTTGGTTAGAATGATAGGCGCAAGTGAGATCTGGCATGTACCATCGATCTGTGGGATTAGTAGGTTTTAGTGGGACAACATTTATTCGCCCGGCATCTCTTACCTTGGAAAATAAACTTGTCCTTGATTCTGGCAAAGGAGTGAATGCTCTCATAGGTTTCCTTTGGGGTGCCTCATAGTTTGTTAGCGGAGGCTGGTTCTGGATAGTCTGGTTTTGTAGGGCTTGGTTATTGGATGCTGGCATTCGATAATTTGGTTGTGGAGCTCGGTTGCTTGGTATGGGTATTTGGTAATTTGGTTGTGGAGCTTGATAACCATGATGTGTGTAGCACACAGACATTGGGCTATATTGGAGTGAAGTAGTTATATAGTTGGTTGGTGGAGGTGATTGGTAGTTATCTAAGTTTTTCTGGGATACCTCTTTTCCTTGGCTTTCTGGGCTAGTAGCTCTAGAAACATAGGCTATATCTTTTCTTTTCTTTTTGCCACCCATGGCACCAAACGCACCTGATCTGTTTAGTACACTAACAATTCTTCCAGTCTTGAGGCCATCCTCGATATCTTCCCCAACGGTAACTAAATCTGCAAAGGAACTCCCTTTCATAGTTATCATCATGTCAAAGCAATCAACTTCTTGGTACCATATGAATGCGGCTAGCATCTCAGCTTTAGTCATGGGTGGTTGCACACGCGCTGCTTCGTCTCTTCAGTGACTAGCATATTCTCGGTAGGTTTCAGTCAATTTCTGACGAATTTTCTCCAATGAATAGCGATCAGGCACATTTTCCACATTGAAGCGGAATCTTTCCATGAATGAACTTGCCATTTCTTCCCATGTTTTCCATCGGCTAATGTCTTGACAGATAAACCATTCCATAGCCATTCCTGACAGACTTCGACTAAACAACCTAATGAGCAAAGCTTTGTTTCCGCCATTTCCAACCAATTGGTCGCAGTAAGCCCTCCAGTGGGCCTTGGGATTTCCCGACCTATTAAAGTGATAAAACATGGGAATTTTGAAGCCTCTTGGTAGACCTAGGTCTGGATGTATGCACAAATTAGAGTATCTTAACCCCTCTTTCTTTTTAGAGCCATGTTCCAGTTCCGCGATTTTCTTCCCCATCTCCTTCTCTATTTTGTCTATTCTTTCTTTAAAGAACATTTCCATGTTTTCCAATTATGGCAAAGAGTCAATATGGGTGACATGGTCTTGAAGAGTGACATTTTGTCATATGGGATGGGTCACAGGAACTCCTGTTGCCCAAGGGGCTTGATAAGCATTTGTGTTTGCAGCGTGAGCTGGGGTTTGGTGGGAGGAACTCCCCACATGGGTGGTATTTCGGCATAGTGGAGTTTGAAAAGTATCCCCAGTCTGGGTTTGAGGGCAATGATCCGGAATTGGTAAATCCAAATTTGCGAAAGTGGGTGGAGGTCTCCTAGCCTTAGCATTAGTGGCATTTTTTTTCTCGGCCCTCAGGCGGTCCGCTTCTTCTCTGGCTTCAGCCAATTGTCTCATCAGTAGACCGACAGCCTCTTCTAAAGGCATTCTAGTTGTCGGGGTACCTTCTACTAAAGCATTTATGTTCGGTGGTGGAGTTTCAGGCATGTTTTCTTCTTGAGAGTTTAAGGATGTTGCAGCAGCTTTTGATCGAGTAACTGGTGCCAGCGAATCGACCCCTGTCTATAAGAGAAAAACAACTCAAAAGCACCTAAGTTAGCATTAGGTTTAAGCACGAAACACAAAATATCATGTTGTTTGCAGTTTATAGCACATAGATTCATATATTTTGTTTCAACTCCTTGATCGATTCACATTCCAAGGGTATTTTGATCTTTTTGTATTTTTGGGAATACTGATTTTCGGTAACTAGTTTGTATGGTTGATTTGCTTCTACCTGTCCTATGCTAAGGGGGATTTTAGGTTTTTATTATAAAAGGACCGAGTCTTAAATAGACTGCCTATGTATCCCACCAAAGGGAAATTAGGTCCAACCGTAGTTCAGGCATACACAGAAAAGGTTTTTCCTATGCTACCCGAAACTTAGTTTTTCTACCCAGACCAGGCCTTAAGTAGGCTTCCCACGTATCCCCAACGGGACATCAGATCGGCGTGGTTCCGTTTACATAAAAAGGGAAAGGGATACTCTTATTTATTGAAAGCAGTAAAGGCATACTTATGTTTTCCTACCCAACCATACTAAACAGGTTTTCATTATCTTCTTTATCTACATCTCTTATCCTCGTCCTCCCGCAATGATCGAAACATGGCCTTCATTCATGAGGACTTCCAGCTCAAGCTCGAAATTCACACATTCTTCAATGTCGTGGTCGGGGCAGCCATGGTGGTACACACAAATCCTTTCTTTCAGAGATCCTGGGCGACCCTGATCGGTTTGTGGCACTGCTCTTATCTTTTTCACGCTACATATGTCACGACCCAACCCCGTAGGCCGCGACTAGTGTCCGACGTGGACACTCGTATATACTTACCAACCAAATCTCACTTGTGTCTACATATTATGAATCTCGAGCGTCCCAGATTATAAACATATCATTTAAACCATTATTTATATCATAAAACATAGATCGATCATATTAACGTAGTGTAGGGGTAAGCCGGCCACAAACCAAGCAAACATCATGGACCAAACACGACCCATGACCCACATACATGTCTACAGGCCTCTAATATAGACAACAGAATCATATGACGGGACATGGCCCCGCCGTACCCAAAAAAATAGCCATAAACACGAAACCATGTACAACAAAGAGTCCTGTACCAAAAGTATGGGCTCCGGATCAAAGGAGCACTCCAACAGCAGACTGTGTACCCTAGGCTGGCGGATCACCACAATAAGCATCTGTACCTGCGGGCATGAAACGCAGCCCCCGAAGAAAGGGGGTCAGTACGGAATATGTACTGAGTATGTAAAGCATGGAATACAGAAATCAGAACTATAGACGAAACAAGCGGTAAAAGAATAAGTACATGGTTCAGAATATCAAAATCACTCACTTCCCAGACCCAGGTCATACAGATCATCACATATCATATAAACCGATATAACCTGTCAGAAGGGTTGCCAAACGTACAGAGTTTCCAGACGCAACTTGTGCCTACCTAGTTCATATGTCAGACGGAGTGTATAACATACAGAATACTCAGATGGCGTCATATATCAAAAGGAATACGGGACTTACCGAGTACTCAGATGATATAGTATACCGGTTGGAATACAGGACGTACGGAGTATCAGAACTTACTTTCCAGACGCAGATCACACATAGTGCACATTATAGTCATATGCCATATCAGGACGCCGTAGCGTATCGGATCAGACGTTGTAACCTGCGAATCATATGATGTCTACAAGGAGTGTGCCACCTCGAGCTCAGCCCAGTACAGTGGTCACACCATACATAAACGTATCGTATCAGGCGGCGTATAGCCGGAGTATGTCATATCAGATCATATCATATCATATCAGAACACGCGTCTACGAGGGGTATGCCACCTCGAGCTCGGCCCGGTACAGTGGTCATCCCATGCAGAAACTGCCTGTCTTTCCCGCTCGAGCTCTGCCCAGGACACGGGTCACGGATCAGTCTCGGGAGCTCGAGCTCTGCCCAGTACACTCCCAACGCGTCTGCCTGGTATCAGATCATGCAGCGCAAATACTGTCCATTTTGGGGATCGAGCTCAGCCCAGACCACCCCTCACGGTTTTACTTCAGAACGCAGTAGATAACGTATGGGAACAGCGCACGGTGACATATCCTGGCCCAGGCTTAGTGAATAGACATGCTAAGGCTTGCACGAGCAGAGTAGTGAGAAACCAGATGCACATATTTTCAGACTGGATAGATACGAATACTTATTGACATTTGAGGATTATAAACATATTCCGGAACGATCAGAATTAATATGTGAAATTTACGGACATTTCCAATCGACGGATCAGTTCAAGGAATCGGGCGGTAGTCATAGTGTACATACATAGCCTCTTGGATAACACGATGGATTGTATCAACACAAAACATCTGGAATCATTTCTTCGTGTCAAAGCATTTTATAAGAACTGTTGGAATAATTGAACGTACTATCCGAATATTCGTAACGGATTACTTGAACAGAATATTCATATCCGAATACTTATATCAGAATACTTCTGGCAGAGTACTTATATCGGAACACCTATGCCAGGATACTCATGTCAACAAAAGGGCATACGGCCGAATTGTCATAGTGCGCGCGATCAATAACCGGCCCGGGGGCCGGTGAAAGATATCATAATAATGGGCACGAGCGGAGTCATGAGCGACTAATATAATTTATAAATCGGAATAGCTATAACACTTGATATAATCATATGTCAGCCCACTAGTCAAACTAGTTTGGAACAATTGGTCAATACAGAGTTTACTTCACAAAAGAACTTCCAAAATTATATTTAGTTCAAAATGTAATTTAGAATGTCAGGGACAGTCAAAACATTATTCTATGATAGCCAAAGTCATAAACAGTAGTCTTTTCCCGACACTATGAAAAATTAAGCCTATGAGAGCAAACCAAAGAATCTCGGGCCTAGTGGGCCCACCTCGGGTCAAGTCGAGGTGGCGGACCTGAATCACGAGTATTAGGGTCTATGGAATCATCACTGGAAGTTTCGAAGCGATTCTACTACATTTACAAAAATTTCGGACGTTTGATCATTTTCCAACAAAATGTGGGATTTATGATTCATTTAGATTGAATGAACAGTACTCAAATTCAAATTCGAATTTCCATGAACAGAATTGCACCCGAGGTTCAAGTATCGACCTAGTATACTTAGGACATGCCAAAAGATGGAATGGGTTAGCTTTACATACCTTACGTGCGTCTTACGCTCGCTTAAACTCAAATCCCGTTTCGCCCGGAACCTACAAATGGTCAGAGTTACCAATTGTAAGTTATGGATTCTAAGGATTCAACTTAAAGTCATAGTTGTCTACCGAAATTTCAGCAGCACCTACCCTATAAATATAGCACCTCCGAGAATCATCTCGGCTCAAATAGTAGCAACAACAACCCAACAACATCAACAATGTTAACAATCATCACAAAAATGCATTATATCTTCAATAGTCAACTTTTCTATATAGCCTACAACTTCCATCCCACTTCCCATTATCCAACTAACATCAACATTTTCCATATTCATTAGCTAGTTCAAGATCATCCAAACACATTCAATAACATTCCAAACAATATTCATGAATTCAAGTATTCCCGCCACTTTCATATTCCATCTGATGTTTCTACAAATATAACGAAACTTCCAACTCACGTTGTTTTCCTTCCTAACTCATTAACAACAACCAAAATTCACATTTGAATCTTACTTCCATACTTATATAAAAGTCATACAAACCTTACATAATTTCTCATAATTACATACAAGAAAATTCAAGGCTAATTCAAGTCATTAAACCTTCATTTGCGTCACAATGGTCACAACAACGCAATTAACGAGCTAAATAAAATTTAACTCACCGCTTTCTACCAACACCATGGCACACGACCATACACCACCACACACACACACACGGCTTCACACACACATCACAACTCCACAACTCTCATCTAATTCTAATCATTATAACATATATACTTATTGCATAACATAAAACATAGAATTCATACCTTTCCTTCAAATTCCAACTTTCCCGCAAACGTGGTTCTCTCACTAAACTAATTACACCACGTCGAAGAGCGCCTTGAACTTATTAATAATTCAAGAAAGAAAAGATTTTTGGAATGAAATCAAAGGCTAGGAAATTTTTTCTTTCCTCTTTCTCTAGGGCCGAATGCCCTTTCTTTTTGTGGTGTTCTTCAAATTTTGTGATTGTTCTTGAATTTTCTTGAACATCAACTTCTTTTATATTAAGTTGTCACATGACTTAGTCACATGACAAATTAATAACATGGGCTTGGGCTAGCTTCATGGCCGGCCACCCCTATAAATTTGGGCCTCAATTTTTCTTTTTTGTTTTTGAGCCCATTTTGTTATAGTTCTTGTTTGTAATTCCCGAAACAAATTTCCAAAATTCCAATTTTGCCTTTAGCCTTCCTCTGTATTTCCACACCAATGTTTTCATAGCCAACACGTCATACTAAGTGAAGTCCAAATATAGCCTTATTCATTACAAGTCAAAGTTACCTCGAATTTTCTGAATATGCGAAAGTGCAGGATATAACAACATAGTAGGGAGTGGATTCTGGCGTACGACTCTTCGAATTTGGAAAAGCCACTCCTCCAGAACCTAACCTTTGAGATCCTTTCTGGGTGGTTTCTTCCTTGGTCATGAGTCAGGAGAGAGTGAGGACCCCATAGTTGGCTAATTCTCCCTTGGTCAATCCATTGGATAAGCTTTCTTTCCAATGCTCCACACTCATTGGCGGTATGTCCTGACTGACTTTGGTGGTAGAGGCATTTTCTGTAAATCATAGAAGGAGCACAAGGTGGCAACAGATTTGGGCTTTGTGCGTAGACTCCAATGCTTCCCAAAGTCTCCAAGAGTTCTTGTTTTGATAGCTCTACTGGTATAACCCAATTGTGTGATCTTGTGCCCTTAAGAACAATTGTGCATGAAACTGCAGGTTCCTCGAGCTGAGATTCTGCGGATCTCCATAGGCTTTCAGATTGGGGATAAGTAATTCGTCATTTCCATATGGTATGGGGTCAAGCCCTTCTTGTTGACTGAGTGGGACATAACTCCAAAGTGGTGGTTCAGGTGCCTTTCCCCATTTACTCGATTGGCAGGGTGTTGCTTTGTTAGTTCCTCAACATAAGCTAGGAGAGTTTCTGCTTCTTTCATTTTCTCACTGGCCGTCTTAGTGGTTTGTACAGCCTCCTTCATTCTAGCAGTGGCTAGGGCCATTCTATCGTCCCATTGTCGATTTTTCTCACTTGTTGCTTCCATATTCTCATCGTCACTGACCAGGTTGATATAAGGCAAAGTTGCACTCATGCTGTCTGGAGTCTCCATTTCCTATTAGCCAATCAACCTTTTAAAAGTGGAGCTAAATTTGTTTTGATGGTTATTTTCTTTGGTTTGACTTTTGGGTAGTGACCGGAATGTGGACCAATCAAGAGTTTCGATAATATATATGATTTTCACACAAAGCAGTTATATAAAGTAAGCATTTAGGCAATATATAATTCGCTTTCCTACACCTCGTTGCTCTGAGGCTACTAGCGTATGAAGCAAAATTGTGCCATATCTAAAACAAATGTATTGTTCCCAAAGATAAAATCCCCAGTGCTTTTAAAATCCCCAGTGTTTTTCATTAATGATATTTTCCCAAGTGGGATTACAAGGCTTTTTTTTTTAAAAAAAAAAGTAAATGCAATAATCAGAAAAAGTCCACTCCATGGACAGAAGTCTGCTCCCTATCATCTCATGCCTTCTTGGCCCTTCGAAGGGCAGTCTGAATAGCTACATGTGTTGGCATCAATGTCGTCCCAATCCATTGACCTCTCTGACCGTCAGCCTATGATGTCCCCGTATCTATGGCTTCCTTAACAAAAGTGTCAAGCCATTCCAAACTCTTCAATGAAGCATCTGCCTCGTCTATCAAACTCTCAATTATCTTTTGATCATATTCTATCGCTGCTTGATGATCCATTTCTCTTCCTTCTATTCGTCGTTTCATTCTTCTAACTTGAATTGCATTCGCGGTTTCCCTATCCTCAGGAAATTTGTACAGATATGGTCCTGGAGTGGCTGTATCAGCTAACTCAGCCCTAAGCCACTCATAGTAATTTTTTTCATGGCTTGGATTGTTTGGATCCTTATCCCACTTATCTTCCCTTACCACATTCTTCCAATATTTCTGAGCATCTTTTATTCCCTCGATGCGGCCTTTTTCATAATCTCGTACAAGCTCTCATATTACCCACATTCGGAATAACCTGTCTCATACCAAGATGTCTAAGAACTCTCAATGGTGTGTAGGGTCAGATTCCCCTAATGCTCATAAATGGTAGATATGGTCGTCTACGGCTCATAACACAAATAGTCTTGGAGTGAAAATCAGGTACCCTCCACTTGATATGTTCTTCTCTCAGTCTAGAAAAAATGTGAGCCCATCTTTTTTTTTTCCTGAACCCCACAAGGCATAGTAGCGACTCCCAAATCATCCTCTCTCAGGGTCGGATCTCGGCGGGTGGGTAGGCCATTCCTATCCAAATGCTTAAGTATCCACCATTGGACTAAGAGGTTGCAACCTTGGAAGTAGTAATAATGGTCGCGACATTTTCCCAAAGCCCAGTATATGTCTGACAGGATAATGGGGATGATGTCAAAATATTTGGTAAGCCAATTTATTGTGACTCCCCTAATAACAGGATGGGCAACAAAGGCAACCCGAGTGTCAATAGCTAAGGAGGTATTTTGTGGAAAAACCATGGTCCCCAATAGGCAAGTGATAAAGGCGAGTGTTTGATTAGCTTCCCAGGATTTGGATGAGGAAAACTCAAGGATGTGGTTCTCGTACCCTTGTTTGGATGAATATCTCCCATATAACTCTCTAAAAACTATAGTGGGTCCCTGTGCCCAATCGGCTTTGTTGACAGCAAACATGTCTTTGATTTCTTTTGGGGTAGGTTTGTGGGGGATAAAGATAGTCTGAGCTAGTTTCTTTTTGGTTCTGTTAGCACTTCCTAAACTTTTCAGGAATTCTCTAATCTCTTCTAAAGCGGGAGTTATCTCTCTCTTTCTAAATTTGAACACCATTCTGTCGTTGTCCCAATAACCGGTAATGATCTCTAGCAGTCCTGGATCCCCAGTCATATCCATCAACAAAGGTAGATGCCCTATACAACTCTTTATCTCCTTCTTCTGATCATTAGTCAAACCTTTCCACCATATCACTAAACCTGGTGGTGGATCCACAACCATATCAAACTGCACGTCATGAGACATCTTCAAAGCAAAACGCTGTCAGTTCCCGGCCCCAAGAACAATAATTTATTTTACACATAGCACAATAATGCTTCCAAATAGCAAATAGTGGGATGCAGCGTCTTCAGGTTTTACACCATCTGGACACAGTAAGGTGTCTTTCCTGTCCGATTCAGGTAGGTCTGAGATACCTAAACCGGTCTATGGTCAGCATACGCTATATCAGTAGGGATTTGGCTTCGCTCTACGCTTAATTATTCTAGAGTGGTTTTCAAACGAATGAAATAGGTTACCCAAGCGGAAAAGCCGGGGGTGGGTTCTCTAAGGCTATAGGATGACCGCATGTCCACTCGACCTTAGAGACCTCCAAAGAATGTATTAAAGGTTTTTTAGTGAAGGTATGACCGCAGCTCATCTCGCGTCGTCACCCTTAGAAAAAAAATGTAAAATAAATGCTAGGAGTGGCGGAGTATGCATGCATGAATGACAGTTATATCTTGCGGAAATTTAAACACATAAACAATTTATATCACTTAAACAATTTATATCATAAAAAAACACAAATAATTGGAACCCTTATGGTTACAACCTTAGATTGTCCCTAGCAGAGTCGCCATCTGTAGCGTGTCATATTTTTTTCGATTCATATTTGCACTTGCCTCATTTAAAAAGGGAAGTGTCTTGGGGAAGTACGGTTGTCAATCGTATCGGGAAAAAGGAAAAAACATACTTCTACGTGGATGGTACTCTAAATGAACTTTATTTTAGAAGAATCCTAATCTAACCAAAGTATGGGTAAGGGTTCTGGTGATCCCCTGGGCCCAGTATTAAGGATCCGCTCAATTCTAATAATATGTTCATATAGATATAAATTGGTTTGTGATAAAAATAGTTTCTGCTTAATATTTTCACAAATAAATATTAGTCATTTATGCAAAAATAGCGCATTTCAAGAATCAAAAGTGGTAAAACAATTCTCAAAATTGGGCGTTTGGGGTGTCGGACTAGAACACTTAGGCTAATGCCCGAAGGCTCTTAGCCTAAGTAGGACCCTACGTAAGTCCACCCAAAATAGTTTTGAAAATATATTTGTATATATATTTTTAGTACAAAAAATAGTTTTTAACAAAATAATTTTTTGACATACATTTATAATTCGTATATTGATAGTATACTATATAATCCATTTTTATTTTATGTTTTGGTCAAGTTTTAGCCAAACTTTATTTTTTAATCTAAGTCTAAATAGTCATAATTAGACCCACAAGTTTAGTCCAAATCAGTCCACACGTTCAAGTCCATATGTTTCGTAATGTCCAAATCATATTAAGTCAATCTGTTTGAAGCGATAAATCTTATTAAAGTTTGCAAAATTGGTTTTACATAGTTTTAGAAATCGGGTTCAGGCAACTTTAAATATGGGGTAACCTTAAGGGTTCCAATTTATAGGCAAATACACAAGTATAAAATTTAAATGCATAAATAAATAAAGAGATAGGGATATCGAGCCGACCAAGCCCAATTAGAGATAAATAGGCAACAAGATATCCTTAGGACCCAAAATACGTATGCTCCATGCTATGCTCCAAGAAAGGTTGACTCGATCTAGATACGTCGGTGGGCCTCGTTGGGGCCCACCAACTGGTTTGGGTGGACAAAGCAAAACGGGTATGCTCAATATTAGTATACTAATCAACATAGCTAAGGACTAAAATAATTACAAAGCCAAAAAATTAATTACATTGACTTGGGCCAAGCCCACATTAATAACCAAAGCAGTAAACAATATCGTAAAAGAGAAGCCCAGAACTGAGTGCAGAAACACATAAGGAGGTCTAATGGACCAAAGAGATGCAGCCCAGAATCAGAGGCCCAGATTATAACTTTCCCGAATTTCCAATCAAGTGTAAGACCCAAGTTATACCTCAAATAAACACACTTAGGAGAGCAAAACAGTGTTGCATACCCTCCATATACTTGATATACACTTCATTGTTCTAACCAAATTTTATTCCCAGAGCTATAACTACACCAAAGCTTCCAAACACTTCAATTTTAAGCTTGATACTAGACTTTTATTTGGTTTTAAAGACAAACAAATTTCCAGAATTACATTAATGCTACTAATGGTCTAGTCAATCTCATAAGGACTCTAAAGAATCCTCTAACTAAAACTAAAAACTCTAAAATCATCCTTAAGAAACAAGTTGCTAAAGACTTGACTCAAATAATTTTGAGAAAGAAGAAAAACAATAGCTAAGTGTTACAGATATCCCAACAGGTCTAAACTATGTGACTTAAACAATATGGTCACATGAATGTCAAAATGGCATAGGAGCAAGTAGCAGCAATTAATAAATAAGAAGTGCAGAGCAATCCGATTAGTCAGTATCAAGGTGAGGTACACACAACATTAAGTCCTACTTAGCTTTCAACAGAATGAAGGGACAACACCAGGCAAGATACACGATTGGCCTAGCTAAAGAGTTCCTTTTTTACCAAGAGGGAGCCAAATCAGTTTCTAAAAGTCATTCTTTTAGCCAGATTTTTCACTTAAGCAGGTTACAGAATCAAACAACAAGGTACTGAGTTATTTTAGGCTATTTTTAGTTTTAAGCAAGTTCAAATACTCAAAGGCCAAGTATGCAGGTTCATCAAGTATAGTTAAGTCTAATTATGGCAAAAGGGAAAAGTTCAGACAAAGGCACTTAATAGTTCAGGAGTTGCAAAAATATTAAAGAAGGAACATCAAACTACCTTACGTCGTTCAACAATATATCAGTCATGGTTCAGTTTCAAAACAAGCAAATAGGGATCAGGAATACATAATAGGCAGTCTCAGCTTGCACAAGCAAATGTCAGGAGGGAGGTGTATCACAAACAAATAGGGGACAAGTATGAATATGAGGCAATCCTAGACAACACAAGCTAATGACATGGGGGAGATGTATCACAAATCAAGTGTCACGCTCAAACCTTTGAAACAGCTTCAGCATTAGTTTAAAATCCCCGCACTTAGACCATTATATGATCATACCAGGCAAAAAGAACCTAGCAGACTATAAGCAATATATGTATCAAATACAAGTTGCTAATGATAGACCAACATGAACATGACAAGCAGGCAGCCAATATGGGACAGAGCAATGATCCACAAGTCACAAACAAGTCAAAAATCAACAAGCTAGCCACCCCCCAGACCCTGTTATTCCAGTTTCAAGTTAAGAACGCAAGTTTCTTACACATCCTATTCTTTATGCCTCTTAACAAATTCCCAGAAAAAGAAAAGAAGATCAGCAATCACACAATGTTCAGCCATCTAGACTCTTTAAGATAAACTAACAAGGCAAGTTACAAGTCTTTTAGACCCTTACTTAAAACAGGTATCTAACTTAACAATCTCATAATATAACTGTGCTAGTTGAAGGGAGTCAACCTTAGATTTCAAATAGCTAACAGGATTCAAAAGGGCAAACCACAGTATAAGTCAAACAAATAGTGGCCATAAAATAATAAATTCCTCTTCCAAATCTTTTAAAGTCACAGATTCAAGAGCAACAAAATTAAGGTCCATTTTAGAAATTCTCAGAACTAGCAAAGTTCTCATATCAACACCTTAAGTTCAAACAAACAGCTTTTAGGAAAGAGAAAAGTCTTCAACATACCAATAAAAAAACCATTTTTTACAAATTCATATGACAAATATTGAGAGCAACAACCTCAAATTAGGAAGATGGGGTTCAACATGATCATGACAAGCCGAGTATTAGGTCTCTTCTAGTTCAACATAGACAAGACAACACAAAATCACACAAGACAGATTTCAACGTTTTAAATTCATTTTTCAAGTTGACAACAGTCTTCAAAGTATACTTCAATATCAAATATACATCAAGTTCCCACCCTTAGTTTTAAAACCAACAAGATATTCACAGAAAACACAAACAAACTTAGGCACACTCAAACATTTTGAAAACCATTTTTTTCCTAAAGATTCTCAAACCCTTTCAAGACATCTCATGCCATCCTTAAGGAAACTCTAACCATTAGTAACAAGTAGAAGGGAAAACCACTCTTCTTTTAAACTCCCAAAATAGTTTTCAGCTTTAGGTAAAAAAAAACAGTCTCAAACATGACCAGAAGTCTTCATAATTCAATAAAACCACTGACAATATAACAAAAATCGGAGAAAGTAATTTTAAAGCTTTTAACATCACACCTAAACTCGACAGAAATTACATGACAGACCCATATGATCAAATCAAACACCTTAGACTAACAATCAATGGAGAAGTAAAGTCAGGACACAAACCAGCCTTTCTATCCATGTCTAAAGCTATTCAAAACATCTCATCTCTCAAATAACAACAGGCTATCACTATTAAAGGCCTTAGAACTCATAACCAAACTTGAATACCTCAAAATCAAAGAAAAAACCAATAAATTAGTAACCATAGGCATAGAATAGGTCTCCTCCCAATCAGACAAGCATTGTAAAAGCTTCAACACACTTATTAAACAAGAGTAAGATACATCTAAGCAACTCTATATCACATTCCACATACTAAACACGCAAGCCAAAAGCATATTATGATTCAAGCAACATAAATAATAATATAAACTGAAATAACAGACTGAAGTAGGCTTAAAACAGTAATATACCTTTTTGGAGGGAAACCTAAAGATCAAACAAGGGTGATTGGATCAACACTTCAACAAGCACTTGAAAACCCTTTAAAAGATGATCTTTTTTTCTTTTTCTTTTTCAATTTTCTTCCTGTATGTTATAGTATAGTTATAGTTTTTTGGTATTTTCAGTAGACAATTGTGTGTTATAGTATCTTGGTCGTGTATTGTAGAGTATATTTCATGTATATAAGCTAGATATTTTCAGAACTTTTAGAGACTTTTTTCCAAAAAAAAGAGGTCCTCACAATGGCCAAAAGACTTTCTACTTATAGCCTCTCAAATAGGGTTTTAAGGACATAAATGGAAAAATACCATTTCCCCCCATTCTTCCCTAATTTCAAAACTCTACCAGTTCAAAAAATCAGAAAAGCCAACTGGATTTTTCACAAATTTGCCCAAATTCGTACTATATCCAATCACAATTACACACTAAATCACATAATACAAACAAACAGTACCCTAAATTCTAATAAATCAGCCAAAAAAAGGAATAGTACGCCTAGTCATACAATAAAACAAAAATGCAACATTTCAACGATGCAAATTGTACCTAAACAGATAAAATCCCCCAAACCTAGTACCCGATTTTTGGAAGGGACCTGTGGGAAATTACCCTAGGTCCTTCACACTTTGTGGGTAGCGCACAAGTTGGCTAAAGGCTCAAAAGCCTCGCCCATGGCTACTAAACACGTGAAGGACCTGAGCAACATCCCAACCCCCCTATTCGGGTAAAAATCAAAGATCAAAACAAACGAAATATGCGAAAATAAACCTAGTAACCATAAGAAAACATGATAGAGGGTGGAAATCCTCAAAAATCCTGCGTACAACAGCCATGAGAGGCCATGAATCAGACCAAAGAACAAACCCTAACACCGTCGCCATTTTTTCTCAAAGAGAGAAGAGGGGTTAGGTGGTCAAACAAATGAAAACGATAGGGGGAAAGTTTATTAAGTTAAACTTACCCACCCACCCCCCTTTTATTTTAATAGATTCTCCAGCCCTCCCCCAATAAGTTTTAAAAAAATAAATTCAAACCCCTCCCTCCCCCCCCCCCCCTCTTAATATAAACCAAATAATAACTAAGTGATATAAACTAAATAACTCGGCATCTTTCCAATCAAAAGCTCTCTCCTCTCTCCATGCAAAACCCTAAAAAGTGAGCAAACCCTACACCATGGCAGTGGCCGGCGGCCAGCCTCTGATGGTGGCTGGCCTGGACAACGCCTCCTCCTCGCATTTTCCTCCATTACCTCAATCCCTAAACACAAAAACTACCACAAATCCTAGCTTACATGAATACAAAACCCTTGTTACCTATGCGGATGCTACAAACCCTAAGTTGATTAAGGAAGCCATGCAGACGTCAAAAACTCATATTGAACCCATCCCCATCAAACCTGTGGAGATAAGGATGGAAAGGCAGTGGTGAGATGGACAGAAGAGGAAGTTTCACGTATGAACTTGATAGAAGAACTCAACTATGCTGTAGTAGGGAAGTTTTCTCTTGGTTGGCCTGATTTGGAAGAACTTCGTATGGTGATGGCCAAGCAATGTGGGATCAAGGGAGATTGTAGAATAGGTCTATTACGACATAGACATATACTGATGCATTTTGAATTGCTGGAAGATTTTATTACAATGACATATAAGGGTGTTCATTATACCAATTCAAAAGATGGATATTATTATCCTATGAGACCACTGATTCATGATCCTAAGTTTAGAATTGACGAGGAGACAACAATGGCTATGGCATGGATCTCTTTCTCTCATCTCTTACCTATCGTTTTTATCAAGGAAGCTTTGTTTTCATTGGCCTCAGCATTTGGTAAGCCTTTACAATTAGATTTGGCCACAATAAACAAAACAAGGCCTAGTTGTGCCAGGGTCAAGGTATTAGTTGATTTGGTAGCAGATCTGCCTGATTCTGTTAGTACGGAGATTATTGATGAAAAGTCTGGTGAAGTAAGATTTTTTGATGTGATTATTCAATATGATGTTCTTCCCAAATATTGTAAGAAGTGTAAATTACAAGGCCACAATGAAGAGACTTGTAGAACTCTTCATCCAGAATTAAGGAAGAAATCTGAAGAGCTGGATGGTCAAGATAAAGGCAAAGAAGTAGATCAAGGAGATGGCAAAGGGATAGTAGAGCAAGAAGCACAAACGAAATGAGTGGAACAAAATGAAGACTCCTAGATTTATACTAGCAAGAAAAGTTTTTGGACATGCTGTCAAATTCAATCCTGTCAAAGATGATAGAGTTTTTACCATGGAGAAAAACCCTGAAAATTTATGAATGGGAAGCCTGTAAATGATAATGAAGTGGGGAAGAATGTTACTATCCAAAATAAATTCCAAGCTTTGACTGATGAGATTACAGAAATAGAAGTGGAGGATGTTCAAGCAGATCTAGAGCCACTTAACAAGAATCAGGAGAATCAGGATCAAGTCAATTCTGATCTGGTAAAAAATGACATAGCTGAGGTAGATCAGGTTGTAGGTTTTCCAAGGTGTGAAGTGAATGACAATGGTATTGATGATCAAAACCAAAGTGAAGACCAGACTTCAGATGAGATAAATACTAAGACTATTGTCAATATGGAGGAGTTTTCATCAGAGGAGGTTAGCAAGGAATTAGTGAAGGATGATAACTCTGATAGGAGTCCTATTCATCAGTCATTCTCTCCTTCTTCCAAATGGGGAGACAGAGTTGATGAATATTTGCAAGACGTATTGGAGGAAGAAGAAGTGATTGTTGACAAAGAATTGAAACAGAAGGCAGAAGTTAATGGTATAGAAGAAGATTCTATTCAAGCAGATGTTGAATCAGGATTGACTTTGCCAAGGGAAGAAAATCAGGCTCAGAAGCCTAGTGTAGAAGACATTGAGGTTACAGATGAAGTTCCACCAAATGATCAGGAGGTGATAAAATGGTATCGACCAAAACCCCCTAATGATCTAAATTATTGAGAGTGATAAGGTGGATACTCAAAGTATGGAAGACAAGGGCAGCAGTTCAAGTTATTCAAGATTGAAAAAGGGTTCTCCAATGAGGCATTTGCATGATCTAGTTTCACACAATATACCAGATGAGGAGAGGAATGTGATGCCAAAGAGGGGTGCTACAAAATCCTACTGTAAATGATGATGAAAGCATTTATATGGAATATAAGATCTGTTAGAACTCAGCAAGCATTTCACAGGAACCTTTCCAACAGGCAAGGAATGTTGAAGTCTATAAGAGGAAACTGGGAATGAATATTGTTGGTGCAAATAGTACTGGAAATATTTGGTATTTTATTGGGGCCAATGTAGATGTGCAAGTTTTGTAAGATACAGCTCAGCAAATCTCTTTAAAATTAGTGCTTCTTGATCAGAATAAATCTTTGGTTATTACTTTAGTATATGCTAAATGTAATGAATCAGAGAGGTTGCATTTATGGGATGACATTTTATCATGTGGCAGATTCTATTAATCTTCCACGGCTTGTTGGAGGGGATTTTAATGTAGTTTTTCATAAAGATGAGAAGATATGTGGGATTCCAATCCAACCTCAAGACTATGAAGATTTTGCTTTCTGTGTAAATTCCTGTGAATTGATGGAAACCAGTTTCAAAGGCAGTCATTTTACTTGGTGGAATGGTAGAGGGGGTTCAGACTGCATCTTTGAGAGGTTGGATAGAGTTTTCATTAATCAACAACTTCAGCAATGGTTTGCACAAGTAGAATTTGAACATCTCACAAGGACATGTTCTGACCATGCTCCTTTGTTCATTACATTAGGAGAACAAAGTCAGGCATATATTAGACCATTCAGATTTATGAAGTTTTGGACTGGGCATCAAGGCTTCTTGAACATAGTTAGGGATAATTGGTCAAGTAATCTGGATGGAAATCCTTTTATGTTGTTTAAACAGAAACTGAAGCATATAAAAAAGATTCAGATTGCATGGAGCAACGAAGTTTATGGGGTTATTTTCAAGCAGCTGATTATTAGAGAATAAATTGTGAGGATCAAAGAAGAACTTTTTGAAGGGGATCCTTCTCCCTTGAACAAAATGGTACTACAACAAGCACAGGCTGAACTAAAGAAGTATTTGCATTTTGAAGAGGAATTCTGGAGACAGAAGGCTAATGTTACTTGGTTTGCTGAAGGGGAAAGAAATACTAGATTTTTCCATAATCTGGTAAATGGTAGAAGGAAGAGGTTACAAATTAAAAGAATTCAGAATTCAAATGGAAATTGGGTAGAAGATGTTGATCAAGTGGCAGTGGAGGCTGAAGAATTTTTCAAAAAATAGTTTTCTCAGGAGCAAGAAACTACAGATTTCATCTTACTTAACCATGTTCCATCCTTAGTGTATGAGGAAGATAATGAATTATTAGTTGTTGTTCCTAATGTTGATGAAGTCAAACAAGTAGTTTTTGCTTTGAATGGGGATTAACATGCACTTTTTTTCAGGCTTGTTGGCATATTGTTGGTCCAGATGTGCTTAATGTGGTTAAAGCCTTTTATGAAGGTCACACTCTTCCTAAATCCATCACTCATACAAATTTGGTTCTTTTATCAAAAAAGCAAGATGTTCAGACTTATGCAGACATGAGGCCAATCCGCTTGAGTAACTTTATCAATAAAGTTATATCTAGAGTGGTTCATGGTAGATTGGAGGGCATCTTGCCAAGGCTTGTTTCACCAAATCAATCTGGTTTTGTGAAGGGGAGAAGTACTATTGAGAATTTTCTTCTAACTCAAGAAATAGTCACAGATATAAGGAAGAGAGGAAAACCAGCAAATGTAATGATCAAGTTAGAATTGGCAAAGGCATAAGATAAGGTGTCTTAGTTGTTTTTTATCAGAATTATTCACAAGATGGGCTTTTCAGATGGTTTTGTGGATATGATTTGGAGACTTATAGCTAACAATTGATATTCTGTGATGATTAATGGTCAGCCACATGGATTTTTTCATTCAACAAGAGGGGTCAAACAAGGTGACCCTCTATCTCTAGCACTATTTATACTGTCTGCAGAAGTTCTTACAAGGGCCTTGAACAGCTTATTTGATGATCCAATGTATAGAGGTTTTGGCATGCCTAAATGGAGTGAAGATCTAAATCATCTGGCATATGCATATGACACCATAATCTTTTTCTCAACTGACAAATACTTATTGAAATTAGTAATGGAAGTTTTACTAAATTATGAGACTGTCTCAGGGCAAAGAATGAATAGAGACAAGAGTTGTTTTTACATGTATAAAACTTGTGCAATGAGTCTAGTTCAAGATGTGATACAAATCACTGGTTTTACAAGAGGTGAGTTTCCATTCAAGTATCTGGGATGCCCAATATTTCATAGCAGAAAGAAGAAAGCATATTACAATGATTTGATAAAGAAGGTGAAAGACAAGCTCCAGAACTGGAAAGGCAAGTTTATTTCTTTTGGAGGTAAAGTTGTGCTCATCAACAGTGTTTTTCAAAGTATGCCAATGTATTTGTTGTCTGCAATGGTCCCTACAAGGTACACTATTCAAGAGTTACATAGGATATTTGCCAGGTTTTATTGGAGTAACAAGGAAGATAAAAGGAATAGACATTGGGCCTCTTGGTTAAATATGTGCTATCCAAGAAAAGAAGGTGGCATGGGATTCAGATCTTTTTTTTTATGTTTCAAAAGCACTCTTTGCTAAGCTATGGTGGAGGTTCAGGACTAGCTGCACTTTATGGTCTACATTTATGTGGAACAAATATTGCAAAAGGCAAAATCTAACTCTAGTAGGGTGGAAGGGAGGATCTCAGCTCTAGAAGAAAATGCTAGAAGCCAGGGATGATATTGAACATGCCATTTGGTGGGATCCTAGAAATGGCTCATCTAGCTTCTGGTTTGATAACTGGACTAGGATAGGACCTTTGGTTAAGCTGATTCCTGCTGGTTTTCAACTCAATGAAGATATTGAAGAAGCTAATGAAGTTATGACACATAGAACTTAGAACTTTGATCTGCTGCATCACACACTACCTGCAGAAATTGTTGAACATATCAGGTCTGAGTTGACTATCAATGATAGGGAGATGACTAGTGACAAGGCTTAGTGGTTATTGACAAGCACAGGTAAATTCACAATGAGTAGTGCTTGGGAGGCTATTAGACAGAAGAAACAAGAAAGCTGGTGTTTTAAAATGATATGGACCAAGGGCTTACCATACAAAATTTCTTTCTTTTTATGGAGGGTCTGGCACCACAAACTTCCAGTTGATGATGTTTTAGCAAGAATTGGTATAAGTATGGTGTCAATATGCAGATGTTGTACCTTTCCCCAACAGGAGACAATGACTCACCTGTTTCTCACAGGTGAGTTTGCATCAGATATCTGGCAGATCATCAGCAGCTGGAGTACAAGGACCATTTGTGCAGATTAATCAAACAGTTTCTAAATGGTGGACAGCAAAATGTGGAGCTCCGTTGAAACCTATCTATCAGGCTGCTCCTGCAATCATAATGTGGCAGATATGGAAAAGAAGGAACACTATTATTCATGGAGGGGTTATGTCAAGAAATAAGGTGATATTTAAGATCAACAAGAATTTATGGCAGCTGGCAAAGTTCAAGTTCTCATGGTTAGATATCCCTCACAGTTGGCCTCTTTTGGTTCAGTTTTTGGAAAAGTATAAACCACAAGTAACAAGCAAAGCAGTAGCATTGAATTATCCTCCTAATGGTTGGTATAAGTGTAATACAGATGGGGCATACAAGAGCAGCACAGGTTAAACTTCATCAGCATTTTGTATCAGGAATAGTGAAGGAAACTTAGTGCATGCTTGGGTAAGAATTATTCCAGATGCATCCTGTATTGTTGTTGAGGCAAGAGAAATTCTTAAGGGGGTAGAATATTGTGTTGCAAATCAATTGTTTCCTCTGATAGTGGAAATAGACTCACTCTTGATGACAAAGGTTTTGAATGATGAATAGGAGATACCTTGGAGGATTTGTATGATGGTGCAGTTGATTCAGGATTGGAGAAATAAAGGAACCATACAAATTGTCCATATACTCAGAGAAGGCAACAAATTGGATGATTTTTTAACTAACATGGTTGTTCATTTTGCAGGTACTTTCCACATACCAAATTATCAGGAACTTCCATCAGTGGCTAAAGGAATTCTAAATGTTGATAAACATAATATGCCTAGCTTCAGATTCAAGAAACAGCATGTTAGAGAACCAGACTGAACTTTAAATGATTTACAAAATGCATGATTACTGATACCTTGCATACAACAAATCACAGTCAGGCTGGAAACTTTTGTCATCAGCTCATATCTATAAACTTAGTTGCTAGTGTAGTTCTATCTAATGTGTGGTATCAACTTTCAATTCAGTCTATTGGAAGAACTACATTGGCATCCTAGAATATGGTATGTTAGCTGATTTTCATAAACCCTGGACAGACAAAGAAGTACTCAGAAACTGCACTTGACACTGAGATTGACTAACACAGCCTAATCCATGTTAGAAGGATTCTTCTGTTGGTATTATGATTCCATAACCACCTGGTGAGAGCTTTGAGGTGATTTGAAATGGCATCGGACCAAGACTGGATTAGCAGCAGTAATTAAGTCAACATTAGTGTTTAGATTAATGTTTCTAGTCTATTGTGAGGAACTTTTGGCCTTTGTTGTTTTATTGCTTTTTATTTTTTTGCTTTTGTACAGATTTTTTCTTATGAATAAAACACAATCAGTCTCATGCTGGTTGGTTTGAGGAAAAAAAATATAAACTAAATAAAATAGTTATTTTAGGCAAATTTAAATTTTAAAACTTGCAAATTTAGAAAATTTAGTTTCAAAACGAACCTAATATTGATATAGTTCCGGAGAATATTTAAAAAAATGTGAAAAAACGTAGTCAAAATGAGTCGTAATTCATACATCGTCTTAATTAACAATTTTCCCGAGTTAGACGGAGCGGGATATGTATTTTATTTTTGAATTATATTTATGAAAGTAAATAACTCGTAATTTCTTGTAATTGTCAATTTTTAGAATAATAATTAAACGTCAATTTTCGCATATTTCTCGGGATTTTTGAATTTTAAAATTTTTAACAGGCCTTCTTACTCCGTCATGGACTTGGGAAATTTGAAAATTAGAATACGCGTTTTATGAGGTGAAAATAAGGTGTCAACACCACCAGTCCCGGATCTTTGCCCAACAGACAGACAGAACCCTAGCTAATTGCACACCGGGGGAGTCTCACCGGCACCACCCCGGGGGACCCGCGGAGTCCATGCACTAACAATGATTCCAGGATAACATCGAAATCGGTCATGCAACAACGAAGCCCGTAATAGCTCATCGGACATTGGGCTCCTCACAGTCACTCAAATAAAAAAGTCCATCAAATATCAGTTTCACACAATCAACGATTTCGAAATTGAATCTTGGACATCGGCCTTCTCACGATCACTCAAATAAAAGATGCTCATCAAATATCAGTTTCATAAAATCAACGATTCCGAAATGTATCTTCGGACATCGGCCTTTTCATAATAACTCAAGTAAAAGAGTTTATCAAATATCAATTTTGCTCAATCAACGATACCGGATCATCACCGGGTATAGGCCATGCATGACTATGAGAGAATGCGTGTAATACATATGTCAATCATCAATAATCAGGTTTAATGTCACAAAACCACAACGACGTATGCCAACAACGTATCGCCTCACAATACCACAGTGGGTATGCCAAAATATATCAAGTCAAGTACCAACAGTAGGTACGCCAACATATATCAATAACTCAAGTACCAATAGTGGGTACGCCAACATATATCGAGCACAAATACTAACAACGGTATGTCCATTCTATCCAAATCAGGACGACAAGTAGGACTCGATATCTATCAACTACACATGGCATCAAGCCAACACAATTAATCAATCAAACATACATAACGGGGTGGCTAGTCCCAACACACATCAGGGCCCAATCTAAGGCAATATCCATCCCAACTTCATACCTGAAGGTTCACATGCTGTCTCCGACCTCATAAATCTAAATATATGATTCACTATACAAAGTCTCATCAGAAGTAAACCATAACCTACTTGGACTGCCGAACCGCAACACCAACAAGTCACTCTATTGCCTTGCCCTTCCTCTGAAGCTCAGAACCAAATTAGTCTACGCATAATCGAATTCTAAATTAGAAATCATGAAGAATGATACTAATATTGCTATGATATCAATTTGGTCCATTTTAACCCTAGAAATTGGGGAAATGGGCCCATAAGGGCAAAACGGGAAATTTGCGGACAAACTACCAAATTATGTACTAGGTGATCATAACCCAACCACTAATTGTTGATTTAACTCAAGGATTGGCCTAAATCTGATTCTAAGTAAAATCCCCCCAAATTAGGTATAAACCCTAAGTCTCCAAATCTGAAATTCAACGTTAAAAGTGGAAGATACTTGATTAATAAGCTTAGATTAGTCAATATCTAACATGAACATCACCAATTTATCATTAATAATCTAGGGAGATGTTTTTTCAAAACCTCTCTCAAATTCCATCTCTAAAAGATTGTTAAATGGAAGAGGAAAATCTAAGATGATTGATTAAAGAAGAGTAAAGGATTGGACAAGTTTTACCTCGAAGAATTTCTTCAAATTATCTCCAAGAACAGTTTCTACAAGCTCCAATATCGAGATAGGAAATAATGAGGGTCTAGGACTTATTTAAGACACATTTAATGAAAAATCACTGCCCGTCACCGCTGTAGCGATACTTGGACCACCCCAGTGGCGCCGCCCCAGCGACCACCTGGCCGCTACAGCAGTAATGATGAAACGTCATTGACTGCTCCAGCGGTAGGGCTACCGTTCCAGCGGTGCCGCTGCCTCGGTGCTGGTACCGCCAAAGCGGGCACCAGACACCAGAAACTTAACCACAGATTTCTTTTCGATCCGATTTTTTGACTAATTTCTGAGGCCATCTGCTCACATACCAGACACATAGTCCCACATAAACAAGCGCTATGAACGCACCTGTGGCCTCAAAATTCCCAATGGAGGTCTCGTTGACTGAGTCAACCCCCGGTCCCCTAATTCCAAATTTTCCTCCCAAGTCCCGAAATGCACCTAAGTGCATTGGGAACTGAACCAACCACACACACAAGTTATAAATGACCATCCGGACCTCTCGAAATCAACAAAATTCTGAAAAAGGTGTGTTTGCCCAAAAGTCAACTTTAGGTCAAATATTTTTCATTTTAAAACTATATTTTCATCAAAGTTGCCTGACTCTGGTCTAGACACCTCAGGAAGCGTGTCATCGGTCCCCTCTGGTCAAAAGTGAGCTCATTAATGCTCGGGAACGGGCGAAAACATTAAAAAGACTATAACGACCAAACGGGTCGTTATATCCCTGATCATCGAAATTTGACAAACCTGATTTTGGCCAACCAAATTTCAAAATACCTCTTTTTTTAATGCAATTTTCTAAAATTATGGCCGGACCCTAGTGTATGGGTTTTCTACATATCTCAGGCTGTGTGAGAATTCAGGTCATTTGTACTTTGACTCAATTAGACTTCTAAATGCAGATTGTCAAATAAATCCCGAGCCTTCCAGTGTCAAAACTGAGAGACCCGGAGCATTTTGTTGGAGCATGACTGACTCTCTGGTATTTAATCCGCCTACATATCCCTGATCTTGGAAAATTAGGTCGCTTGTAGTTTGACTCAATTGGAGGAAAAGGATATCCCCTATGCAGGAAGGCCTTTATTTTTCAATGTTTGCTCGACCGGTTGTAGGGTTTTGAAAAAAAATGAAGCAAAAACTCAAAAATCAATCTTGTGGTTGTACGTGGCGTGGAGTGGCCCTATCTCCTGTCAAGAAAGCTTGACTTTCGTTGTCACGACCTAATTTCACTAAGTCACACGGGAACCTACCATTTCGTACCTCGGTAGGCGAACCCTTTCCCAAATCATCAATTCAAGGCACAATAAAGTAAATAGGGTAGAATAAGTAAAAGTCTGAGTCATAAATAATCATAAGTGCATAATATAAATACAAGCCCCAAGGAACTGGTCTGACTCGTACAAGAGCAACTAAGTAATGTCTGGAAAAAACAAGTCTCAAATATTACACATATCTATTGAATGGAAGAAAATAAAGACAGGGATAGAGGAGTCTCCAGGCAAAGACTCATCATATGCTCACCCTAGATATTCGAAAGCCAGGCCTTGTAAATCAGTCTTGGAAGTGGAAGTGGAACCTGTCTCAAAACTCTACACCCCGAAAGGAGTGTAAAAGGTAGCATCGGTAAAAACAACACGTACAGAGTAGGCATCATAGGCCAACAACAGTTAGTTAACATATATAAAGTAAGAGACTGAAGAATAAGCATGCTCACAATCATGTAGACACACCACATAGTCTAAGAATAACAACTCAGGTACATAAGGATCAATAACTGAATCATAGCCTATGGTGAAGCACCTAAACATAAGTCTTTCCAAGTTTCCTATGATTCCTCAGAAAAACCATAAACACTAGTATAGCCAACAATAGTAATCCATAACCCCAAGTATTCGCCTAGGAAAAGTCTCTACTCCTCGAGTCCATCAATTCCCAAGTATTTACTAATCAGACACACGGCAATCTCAAATCAATAACCAACCAGGAAGTCAATGTTCACGAGCACCATACAATATGATAATAACCACTACTAGAATCAGATATATGAGCGAATGAAATATGAATGCAATGCAATGCAATAATACACACATGCTTCGAGCGGATGATATCTACGCCTCGACAGTCATGATGTAACGACCCTTTTGGTAGTTATAGCCTTTTCGGTATTTTTGCCCTTTCCCGAGCAGTGATTAGCTCATTTTTTACCAGAGAAAATTGTTGGCACACTTCTCGAGGTGTCTAGACCGAGATTCAGGCAACTTTTGTGAAATATAGCTCTTGGATAGCTTTGATCTTTAATAGGTCTAGCTCTATACCCCTCCGACTGACTATGAATCCCAACAAATTTTTAGGCAAGTACTCCAAACGCACATTTGGCCGGGTTTAACTTTAGATTGAATTTCCAGAGTCTGTTAAAGAACTTCAGCAAATGCGTGGTATGCTCTGAGCTTTCTTTGGATTTGATGATGACATCGTCCACGTATACTTCAATTTCCTTATGGATCATGTCATGAAAGATGGTGGTCATAGCCCTCATTTAAGAAGCGCCGGCATTCTTGAGACCGAAGGGCATTACTCTATAGTGATGTACTCCCCATGGAGTGATGAAGGCTATCTTTTCTACATCCTCTTCGCTCATCAAGATTTGATACGGCTAATTTCCCTTAAAAGGTTGATTTGCTACCAACAGAAGGCTAATTTCCTCCGCCATGTTAGAAGAGGCCACCTATATTTGCCTATTAGCAGTCATAAACTCTGACGACTCATTTCCTGCTCCTCCTGTTCCCGTTGTAAATCAGCCATTGCGCGAGATATCTTGTTATATCCCGCATTTTATGCAATCGGATAATTCAAGACAATCGCGGGAAGACAGTAACCAAGGCCATATTTTTACTTTGCTTGGCATATAAGTTGTTAAGAAAATTTTGAAGTGGAAATAATGAGAAAGGTTAAGGGCATAAAAGGGAAGTTGCAATATGACTCGTGGGAATATGGAAGAATACGAAGGGTAAACTTGGAAGTTGGAAAAATGTTTCATGAATTACAAGCACTAGCCCAAAAATAAGTGGGCTTGAATTTTTAAAGAAATGGACAAGGCCCAACCGGCCATAGGGCATGGGCTAGGCCCATGATTAATTAATTCATGAGGTTAAATAAGATGACTAAGTCATCTTTATCACAATAAGTTCTAGAGTTTTCAAGAAACTAAGAACAAGAGAAAGAAAGGGCAAACATCAAGGCCATTCGACCATAGAGAAAATTCCCAAGAAAAATTTGCAAAATTCTCTTAAAAATCATTTCCTACCAAGCAAAGGGTGCTTAACAAGGTAGAGTTGTTGTTGGAGCAAGAAAGATTCAAAATCATACAAGTTGCCAAGAGGTAGGCAAGTGAGGAGTTGAAGTAGAAAGGTGAATTTCAATCTTGTTTTATGTGTTATACATGGTTTATATGTGTTGTAGTATGCTAAATGAATGAATTCATGAAGGAGAGGAATATAGTATATGGCCGTGTATATATATATATATGTGTGTGGGAGTCATGCTTCAATTATTTTAATTAATGTTTGGTTGTTATTGTTGTGAATGATATGTGGAAAATGGAAGTTGAATGGGTTTGGAGAGATTGTAGTGGTGTATGCATGTTGGAGCCGTGTATATGGCATATGTAGTCGTGTATATGTGTTGAATTGTTGAAGAATAATGAGCAAGTTATATTTAGTGTTTTAGTTGTTGTGTTGTAGATTGCATATTTCAAGTAAAGACTTGATAAGTTTGGTAAAGTATTGGTAATTGGAAGATTATGTATATTGAAGAATAATGTTCTTGCATGGATAGTATGTAATGATATTGGTATGATGTCGTTGGAATATATACTATAAGGTTGTTATCGTGTTCATTGAAGTCGGAAGGTTTTGAAGAAAGTAATAAATTGAAATCATGCATCTTGGATGAAATATGTGAATTGCTAGTGCGATTGTTGATTATGTTAATAGTTTGGCCGGGTTTGAATTCCCGGATTGTGTTGGTTGAGAATTTGGCTATGTTGAATGTTGAGGATGGTGTATGTACAGAGGAAATGCTGCCGAAATTTCGGTAGCCAAGTGTTTCCTTAAGATTCTAACTCTAAGTATGCTTATAAGAGTTTTGGTAACTATGACCAAATTGCAGATTTTGACGAGATTGCGACGTGAATTTGGAATAGCAAAAAGGAGCGGAAGAGGTATGTAAGGCTTCACCCTTCTTTCTATGGCATGTCTTAGCAGAAATAAGTTGGGTACGAGCCTCGGGGACAACTCTGTTCCCCGGAATCCGCACCTAAAGTTTTCTACCTTTTGTTCAATAGAATTGAACTAGAAAGTGTGCCAATGGTCGGAAAAACCTCCTAGACCCCTATAACTTGCATAAATGGGACCCGATTACCCTAGAACCCTCACAAGTAATGACACGACATGTAACATATGCAACTAGTACACGCTACCTCATCCGGCCCGAGGTGGGCCCGTTACTCTCGGATTTTCCTATAGCCTTGGTTGACTTACTTGAAGTAAATCCAAGGGGGACTTTTGATCCCGACCTCATTACCGAATGATAAGTACTATAACTACTCTAACGAGAATGTTTCTATGGGGATAATGATAATGACAATGTTAGACAAGAGAATGTACCTATGACAAGTACGACCAGAACGATTCTACGACTAAGATTTTTAAGCTAAGGGTCCAATGTGAATATGAAATTGATAAACTAATTTTTGAATCGTATTTATATTCCCTAGCTATAACTTTGTTTTCTAAGACTCCAAAGCCTATGACTGTCATCTATGATGCCCACGATTTCATTCTACGGTTACTGTAATACTACTCTCCGTTGATAGTCTCGCCTTAAAATACTCGTCCATTCAAGGTGAGACAAAGCGATCACAAGTACTCCATAATGTAATCGGAGGCTACCGACTTTACGTCACTCCGATGGGCGTAACTTTCCTTGGACTCCCGTGCATGCTAGTTATGTGCTACAAGTGGATGTGTATGGGTTTGTATATATATAAGGTAAGTACTTGTATATGGGACATGTGTATGTATAAGGGAGAAGTAAATGTACATGTATATGTATATGGGGAAAGGGGAAGGGCCACTGTTATATTACCACCTGATTCAGCTGGTTTCCATCCTGGACGCGGGATGCCCGGACGCGGGATATGGGAGAGCCGTACGCGGCGTCTGTATATATATAATGTATGATATATATATATATATATATGATGTAATGTGTTGGGACACCGTTGGGGAGGGGGTTGGGAGAGCCGATGTATTCGGCGTCTGTAAATGTGAATAAAAGATACTGTTTACTGAAATGTACTGTTTTCTGTACACGAGAATAAGTAATATATAAATGTTAATTCCTATGCCTATGAAAAGAAACGTTTCAAAGGTGAAAAGACAAGCCTACATGACAGCCGACCTGAAAAGGGGCCTTCCCACGTACAGGTTACTTTCCTGCCTCGTTATATGTCCTATGACTCCATGATATTGTTAATCGTACTCTAGGTTACTGGTTATATTATCTTTTATGCCTTACATACTCAGTACACTATTCGTACTGACGTCCCTTCTTGTGGACGTTGCGTTTCATGCCGCGCAGGTCAGCAGACAGGTGGACGTGATTCTTAGGAGCTCTACCAGCGGTACTCTACAGTGCTCCAGTTGTTCCGGAGCCTCACTCCCGCGGTACTATTTTGTGTGTATATATATTCGGGCACGACAGTATTCGGCCCTTTCTATGTATAAGTGTACTATGTCTAGAGGCTCGTAGACAGATATGTATAGTCAGTCAGGTACAGATAGATGTATGGTGTCTCGGCATGATTGTTGTATAAAGTAACAACGAAGTTTACTAGTTTATGTTCAGAATGACGCTGCTAATGTTAATGTTCAGAAAGAAAAAAAAATATATGGCTCTGTTACACGGCTTGCCATGAAGTAAAGGTAATATGACAGATAAGGGGTGCTCGGTACAAGTATCGGGTACTCGTCACGGCCCCTAGTCGGGTCGTGACAGAAGTGGTATCAGAGCAGTTCGGTCCTAGGGGTTTGTCTACGAGCCGTGTCCAGTAGAGTCTTGTTTATGGGTGTGTAGCGCGCCACGCTTATAAACAGGAGGCTACAAGGCATTTAGGAAATATGACCTTCTTTGTGTCCTAAGATCGTGCGATAGAGCTATGCTATCAGGCTTCCACATTCCTTTCCAAATCCTATGCTATGGTTTCAGTAATGCCGCCGAAGAGAACGGCTACGACGGCCGAGAAAGCCAAGAGGGTGGCGGGCAGCAGAGTCGAGCGGGAGCTAGAAGAAGGAGAATCTCATAATGAAGCTCCCCCTCAGACTTTTCCTGCTCCCCCTGCACCAGCAGAGCAGGAAAGAGTTCCAGCTCCAGCCCCCGCACCTCCAGTCCCACCGCCAGCAGCTCCGGGCCAGCAGATGGCAGAGGCCATCTAGTTATTGACCTAGCTCGTTGCCGCACAGGCTCAGCAGCAAGATGTAGACCTGGGAGACAGGGCGGTAAGTGCAAGGGCCCGTGACTTTATTACCCTAAAGCCGCAAGAGTTTTATGGATCGAAACCAGAGGAAGACCCGCAGAGTTTCATAGATGAGATGCTGAGGACTCTGAGGATCATACATGCTTCGGATATGGAGTCCGTAGAGTTGGCTTCATACAGGCTACGGGATGTGGCAGTTCTGTGGTACAGCAGCTGGATATCTTCGAGGGGAGCAAATGCACCCCCTCCGGTTTGGCAGGAGTTCACTGAGGCGTTCCTGCGACATTTCCTACCGCCAGAGGTTTGACGGGCTCGAGCCGATATGTTCTTGAACATGAGACAGGGAAATATGAGCGTCCGAGAATACAGCCTCCGTTTTAACTCGTTAGCCAGGTATGCCCCAGCCATGATAGCTGATAGGGGAGATTATGTGCACCGATATGTGAGTGGGCTAGGGCCACATTTGGTTAAGGAATGCTTGACGGCTTCACTCCAGGACGGGATGACTATTACCCGCATCCAGGCCCACGCCCAAAATCTAGAAGACCAGTACCAGTCACGGAGAGAGGAGCGTTATCCAGATAGGGGTCCCAGAAAAAGGGGCAGATCTTCTGGGGCTAGAAGCGAGTATAGAGGGGGGCAGGCACAAGAGCAGTCTAGGTATTCAGGCCAATCAGTGGCCAGTGCACCACCTCGATTTTCAGATAGATGATTTGACCGCTCCGCCTATTCGGGACCAGATCATGGTACTAGAGCTTCAGGATCCCAGTACAGAGCTGATTTTAGCAGGACGGGGCTGCCCCCACCACGATGTGCTCGGTGTGGCAGGCCCCACTCTGGGCAGTGCTACCTAGACACCGGTGGTTGTTTTGCCTGTGGTCAAACTGACCATTTTGTACGTGACTGCCCACTAAAAGATGAAGGAGGCCGAACTCAGCCAGCCGGATCAGCAATCGGTTCATCGTCGACCGTGCGCCCTCGTGGACAGACTTCCCAGGCTCCAGCGGGCCGCGACCGAGGTAGAGGAGGGGTACCTAGTTCAGCCGGTCCTCCGCACCGCTTATATGCACTGACAGGACGACAGGACCCTGAACCTTCCGCCGACGCGGCCACAGGTACACTTCCGGCATCCTTTCTATAATATATGGATGTTAAATTGAGTTGGATTTTACTTTATCTTGCACCGTCCCGTGTGTTGCGAAACATATAAGAAATTCGGGAAAATTTAGGATAAGGGTAGCCGTGCACACAAGAAAAAGGGTGAATAGTAGTGACCACGAAGGCTAAAATAGTCATTAAAAGAGAAATATGTGCTATGAGCGCGTTCGAACATTGCCGAGACCCCAACTTGCCCCACATTATGTGATAGAGGTAGTACGGGGAAGCGGAGGTAAAAATACTAACACCGAGACACTGAAATGCATTAAAGTTTCAAGGTTAAGCGTGCTCAGGTGGGAGTAATTCCATGATGGGTGACACCTTGGGAAATATCCTAAAAATTTCGTAAATACGGAAATAAGAGAAGAGTGTAAAAGTAGGTAGCCCAGAGTAAATTGGGGTGTGGAAAGTGGTTAGAAACCACGTACGAGTCATGTAGGCCGAGAGGGACTAAACTAACAAAAAAGGGGAAGCCATGACAACAGAAAGCTTTAAGGATGAAGGAGAAAAGTACAGGTGTCACAGGGTGAGACCGATATTGAGTCCACACTAGCTAAGGCAAGAAATCCCTGATATGACGATATACGGGAACATGTCTAGTGAGGGGATAGATGCAGCGGACGCCACGAAGAAGGAATTTCAACCGTAAAGATCGTAAAAAGGGCAACCTAAGCTTCTAAGATGAATATGCTAAGCGACATGAGGTATTTACAAAGGATACCTCCCCGAAATATTATACTACGCTATGAGGCAAGTTTAACATTCGAGGACGAATGTTCTAAAGGGGGGGAGGATGTTATATCCCGCATTTTATGCAATCGGATAATTCAAGACAATCGCGGGAAGACAGTAACCAAGGCCATATTTTTACTTTGCTTGGCATATAAGTTGTTATGAAAATTTTGAAGTGGAAATAATGAGAAAGGTTAAGGGCATAAAAGGGAAGTTGCAATATGACTCATGAGAATATGGAAGAATACGAAGGGTAAATTTGGAAGTTGGAAAAATGTTTCATGAATTACAAGCACTAGCCCAAAAATAAGTGGGCTTGAATTTTTAAAGAAATGGACAAGGCCCAACCGGCCATAGGGCATGGGCTAGGCCCATGATTAATTATTTCATGAGGTTAAATAAGATGACTAAGTCATCTTTATCACAATAAGTTCTAGAGTTTTCAAGAAATTAAGAACAAGAGAAAGAAAGGGCAAACATCAAGGCCATTCGGCCATAGAGAAAATTCCCAACAAAAATTTGCAAAATTCTCTTAAAAATCATTTCCTACCAAGCAAAGGGTGCTTAACAAGGTAGAGTTGTTGTTGGAGCAAGAAAGATTCAAAATCATACAAGTTGCCAAGAGGTAGGCAAGTGAGGAGTTGAAGTAGAAAGGTGAATTTCAATCTTGTTTTATGTGTTATACATGGTTTATATGTGTTGTAGTATGCTAAATGAATGAATTCATGAAGGAGAGGAATATAGTATATGGCCGTGTATATATATATATATATATATATATATATATATATATATATATATATGTGTG
Organism: Lycium barbarum; assembly: GCF_019175385.1. NCBI lineage: Eukaryota > Viridiplantae > Streptophyta > Magnoliopsida > Solanales > Solanaceae > Lycium > Lycium barbarum. The sequence goes on from NC_083343.1 coordinate 84,295,485, forward strand.
TGTGTGTGTGTGTGGGAGTCATGCTTCAATTATTTTAATTAATGTTTGGTTGTTATTGTTGTGAATGATATGTGGAAAATGGAAGTTGAATGGGTTTGGAGAGATTGTAGTGGTGTATGCATGTTGGAGCCGTGTATATGGCATATGTAGTCGTGTATATGTGTTGAATTGTTGAAGAATAATGAGCAAGTTATATTTAGTGTTTTAGTTGTTGTGTTGTAGATTGCATATTTCAAGTAAAGACTTGATAAGTTTGGTAAAGTATTGGTAATTGGAAGATTATGTATATTGAAGAATAATGTTCTTGCATGGATAGTATGTAATGATATTGGTATGATGTCGTTGGAATATATACTATAAGGTTGTTATCGTGTTCATTGAAGTCGGAAGGTTTTGAAGAAAGTAATAAATTGAAATCATGCATCTTGGATGAAATATGTGAATTGCTAGTGCGATTGTTGATTATGTTAATAGTTTGGCCGGGTTTGAATTCCCGGATTGTGTTGGTTGAGAATTTGGCTATGTTGAATGTTGAGGATGGTGTATGTACAGAGGAAATGCTGCCGAAATTTCGGTAGCCAAGTGTTTCCTTAAGATTCTAACTCTAAGTATGCTTATAAGAGTTTTGGTAACTATGACCAAATTGCAGATTTTGACGAGATTGCGACGTGAATTTGGAATAGCAAAAAGGAGCGGAAGAGGTATGTAAGGCTTCACCCTTCTTTCTATGGCATGTCTTAGCAGAAATAAGTTGGGTACGAGCCTCGGGGACAACTCTGTTCCCCGGAATCCGCACCTAAAGTTTTCTACCTTTTGTTCAATAGAATTGAACTAGAAAGTGTGCCAATGGTCGGAAAAACCTCCTAGACCCCTATAACTTGCATAAATGGGACACGATTACCCTAGAACCCTCACAAGTAATGACACGACATGTAACATATGCAACTAGTACACGCTACCTCATCCGGCCCGAGGTGGGCCCGTTACTCTCGGATTTTCCTATAGCCTTGGTTGACTTACTTGAAGTAAATCCAAGGGGGACTTTTGATCCCGACCTCATTACCGAATGATAAGTACTATAACTACTCTAACGAGAATGTTTCTATGGGGATAATGATAATGACAATGTTAGACAAGAGAATGTACCTATGACAAGTACGACCAGAACGATTCTACGACTAAGATTTTTAAGCTAAGGGTCCAATGTGAATATGAAATTGATAAACTAATTTTTGAATCGTATTTATATTCCCTAGCTATAACTTTATTTTCTAAGACTCCAAAGCCTATGACTGTCATCTATGATGCCCACGATTTCATTCTACGGTTACTGTAATACTACTCTCCGTTGATAGTCTCGCCTTAAAATACTCGTCCATTCAAGGTGAGACAAAGCGATCACAAGTACTCCATAATGTAATCGGAGGCTACCGACTTTACGTCACTCCGATGGGCGTAACTTTCCTTGGACTCCCGTGCATGCTAGTTATGTGCTACAAGTGGATGTGTATGGGTTTGTATATATATAAGGTAAGTACTTGTATATGGGACATGTGTATGTATAAGGGAGAAGTAAATGTACATGTATATGTATATGGGGAAAGGGGAAGGGCCACTGTTATATTACCACCTGATTCAGCTGGATTCCATCCTGGACGCGGGATGCCCGGACGCGGGATATGGGAGAGCCGTACGCGGCGTCTGTATATATATAATGTATGATATATATATATATATGATGTAATGTGTTGGGACACCGTTGGGGAGGGGGTTGGGAGAGCCGATGTATTCGGCGTCTGTAAATGTGAATAAAAGATATTGTTTACTGAAATGTACTGTTTTCTGTACACGAGAATAAGTAATATATAAATGTTAATTCCTATGCCTATGAAAAGAAACGTTTCAAAGGTGAAAAGACAAGCCTACATGACAGCCGACCTGAAAAGGGGCCTTCCCACGTACAGGTTACTTTCCTGCCTCGTTATATGTCCTATGACTCCATGATATTGTTAATCGTACTCTAGGTTACTGGTTATATTATCTTTTATGCCTTACATACTCAGTACACTATTCGTACTGACGTCCCTTCTTGTGGACGTTGCGTTTCATGCCGCGCAGGTCAGCAGACAGGTGGACGTGATTCTTAGGAGCTCTACCAGCGGTACTCTACAGTGCTCCAGTTGTTCCGGAGCCTCACTCCCGCGGTACTATTTTGTGTGTATATATATTCGGGCACGACAGTATTCGGCCCTTTCTATGTATAAGTGTACTATGTCTAGAGGCTCGTAGACAGATATGTATAGTCAGTCAGGTACAGATAGATGTATGGTGTCTCGGCATGATTGTTGTATAAAGTAACAACGAAGTTTACTAGTTTATGTTCAGAATGACGCTGCTAATGTTAATGTTCAGAAAGAAAAAAAAATATATGGCTCTGTTACACGGCTTGCCATGAAGTAAAGGTAATATGACAGATAAGGGGTGCTCGGTACAAGTATCGGGTACTCGTCACGGCCCCTAGTCGGGTCGTGACATATCTCCTCATGGTATTGGGATAGGGAATCCCTCATCGCCTACATCATTTCATTATTTTCCCAAAGTTTAGCATTGTCTGCTCAGAGTTCTCTCGTTCAGCCTAAAGGGCACTAGCCTAAGCCCTTAGTTCTTCATTAGTGGAGAGGGCTACAAGTTTAGAACTGTATTCTCCAACCTCTCTCATATTAGCAAGAGTGAAAAGATAGCTCTACATGTTGAGGAAGGAAAATTAGTAAATGAAGTTTTTTTAAAAAAAAAAAAGATAAAAACATGTCAAACAAAATTTTGAGCGTACCCGAAGAGTTAAGTTGACCAACTGGGCGAGCTTTCCCTTGTATCATATTAGGAAAACATTGCCTTTTCAGTGAGCCCCAACAAACTCTGGAGGTACTGCATCTTCCAGGGGATTCCTTAAAAGGTTCACCGCGAGGCTATCTATTAATATCTGCCGAGAAATCTGGCTAGAGGAGCCCGCCTCAAACCCAACAACTCGGGGGACACCTCCTCTCGGGAGCCCGAGGTTTGCAACCAAACCGGTAACCACTACTTGATCTACTGCTCAAGTAACATTCAACGGCCCTCCAGCCAATTCCAAAGTATTTATAGGGGTTTTGTCCCCAACACCTCCACATATCTCCAAGTCATTTGGCTCCCTTTTGGGAGTCACACTGTTCTCAACCCCTCACCACCCAACCACGCTCTGGACTCGGGACTGTTCTCGCTTCAGCCATAACCTCATCACCAATCGGGGTCTCCCTTCCTTATTTTCTTTGTCCCTTCTTATCCCCATCATCTTTTGACTCCACCATCTCCGGTATTATCTCCCTTTGGGTCTTTTCTATCTGACGGTGGCGGAACACTCAAGTATTGATCCCTTCTCCACTATGCTCAGCCTAACCTGGAGTCTTCCTTCTCTTCGTATAAGTAGGGGAAGACTGGGGATGGAGAAAACCCACTCCCTCTGGTTGATAACTCCCCCGTTGCAATGTTCTAAATGTTGACGGCCGCAGCGCCAAAAGAAGGGGCAGTTTCACTGCAGATCTCCCTGTTAAGCCTGCACATAATTGAATGTTAGAATGAGAAAAAATAAAGAAATAAAAGCATAACCCTAAGGTTAAATGAACTACCATGAAAGAAATAGAAGCATAACCCTTAGGTTAAATGAACTGTCATGACTTTCCCTCTCCACCTCGAGGAGGAAAGAGACTTCCAAGTTTTATCTTCTTTGTTCGAGGCACGCAAGATTGCCCCGTGATATCAGATGCGTCGTGAGAAGAAACCATGTAAGCAGCTACCAAAGCACGCATAAAGGGATAAAATAACATATGTACAAAAAGAGGGAAGGGAAAGTTAAAGGAAAATTCAAGAATTAAGTCCTTATGCTCAAGCTTCCAAATCTCCAAAATGATGGAGATCCTCATTGGGGATGGACACGCTCATTGGGGATGGACACAAGTCTCTCGTACCAGCTTCGATCACAGTCATCGTCAGTGTTGGTCATAGGACCTACCATCCCCCAAGTAATTAAATGAATGACTCTTCCCCGAAACAATCGAGGAGAGTATACATGGATCAGATGTGTCACCGAATAATCCACCCCAGCACGATCAACTAAATGTTGAATACAAGCCACAAGCCACAAGCCACAAACCTGAGGCGCTAGTTGAGCTAAACAAACCTAGTATCTTTTGCAAAACTCCTTCAATAACCTCTGGGACTGGAAGAAGAAACCCAATGGTGAAAGGATAAGTATATAGCAGGGAAAACCCTCAATATGTTGAGTAATGCGAGTACCTTCGCAAACAGCAAAAATCCCTATGTCTGCACCCTAGTTGTAGTCATGCCTAACATGAGGAAGATCTCCTTCACTTATCATAGTTATCTACTAACTTTCTTTGACCACCACTCTGGAAGTCACAGGTAAAGAAAGAACTTTTGGGATGATGTCGGTGGCCAAATCTTCCCATACAACCACCTGAACTTTTTCCCATGGGGGCTTTTCCCCGATGATGTATCAGCAAAGGAGTTCCCTTCTTGATATGCTCCTCGTTAAGGGGAGGTGGTGCTAGATTACCTGGAGGAGAAGTCAAAGATGAGTGTTGTGTAGATGATAGGAAAACAAATGGATTTCGAAAGAAGCTAAACTTTGAAATATAGAAGAAAGACCGTGAAAGAGAAGAAGTGAAGAGATTGATAGGACCGAGGAGTGGTTTATATAGGGAAATAGTCATCATTGCAGTAGGAAACCACCAAGTTCACCCCTATCTCGACATAACGCATACCCTGAATGATAAACTGAAGAGGCGCCGATGATCAAGATTCGAGGACTGCAATTATGGTAGCGCTTGTTAGCCTATCCGTACGATGACATGACAACTGTGACACGATGGCACTCGCAGCAAAGAAGCGTCAAGCAAACAACCATTTTCCCGCGCAAAGCTTTTTCCACTTCCCAGGATAATCTCAAGCTCTCCTGGAAAGTGGGAGAACTATCTGTATTGGGTAAAATGCAACAGGTAGGATGGCATACATGTGGTGGTAACAAGGTCAGATTAATACAGTTGCGTAAATCCGGAGAAAGCTTTGGGAAGATGCATAACGCCCCTAAACATTCCAGCTTTAGACAATAAACCGGATATATGCCATGGATATGAGACCAGACGATCAATATCTACATGCACCCAAAAGGCGGCAGTTAGGGATAACCGTACACCTCAAGATTTGGAGGATCACGACTTATCCCATTTCCAGAATCTGTGATCTTCACACCTACAACGGTCATCGTGCTTAGGGCTAAGGAGTTAAACAATTCACCTTATATGTACCTCTTTTATTTTTTATTTGTGCAAATTGAATTACACGTAAAGCAATACAATTACATTGTTCTCTTATTCTCATACTCCCTCCGTTCCAATTTATGTAATGTAGTTTGACTAAGCACAAAGTTTAAGAAGAAAGGAAGACTTTTGAAACTTGTTGTCTAAAATAAGTCATAGATATTTGTGTAGCCCGTAAATCATTTCATTAAGGTAAAAGGAGATATTTTAAGGTAAATTATTTCTAAACATAGAGATGTATCATTCTTTTTGGGACAACTATAAAGAAAAGTATATCACATAAATTGGGACAGAGGGAGTAACATTCAGTTCATCAATTTCACATTCGTTGCTTTGATTCTCGAAGGCATCCAGTCCATCGTTTGGAGATTGAATAAGCTTTCTCATTTTCCTTTCGTTATTACTTACGTTATTATAATTATTTCGTTTCATATGTTCTTATTTCAAACCTTACATTATTTATTTTGAGAATTAACTTGGATTAATTTTGTTGCCAAAGACCTCAAGCAAATAAATCTAACTGATTTTTCTAATAAATGAATTTTAGGCTAAACATCTAAGTTTAATAAAAGGCTTAAAATATGTTTATCCATTTCTTGTTTTCTTCTTATGGGCCTGAACTTGCACGACCTATATTTCGTCTTAATGCTACTTATCCTAAACTATTATTCACTGGAGTGTGTTTTTCTTTTAATAACCGAGAAGTTTCTGATTATTAGCTCAAAACTTGATTAATAATGAGTCTACCCTCTACCCTTCTCAACTTATATACCAGTCTTGATTCACTGGCATGATTCAAAATTGTAATATATGCTTGCCACACATCTCGCATCGTACCACATTTGCATTTGAATCAAAGCCCAGAGAGCTATTCTCTAGAGTACATCCCCATCTCAAGCTTTTGATTGTCTCGCTCCCTAGTTTTGTCAAATGACATAATATATGTCCAAATAGCATGCACAAATTTGGACAATTTCACGATTTGAGATTGTCGTGCTTGCGCAAGGACCGCGCTAATCTTCTACATTGAGCAATTAGGGGCCCAATTGAGGCTGCTAATCGGTTACACTCTGTCGTAATTTATGCTTGATAACTTAGCCTTCACCTATTTTTGGTTAAAATATCCTCGGAAAGCTAATTGAAGGAAGAGGATGCCTTCTTATGATGACGTCATACCAAATTAAGTCCTTGATTTATAAGTCCTCCCTTTTTATCATATGTTGCTAATTACACTCCAAATAAAAGTATTTGTCGAAAATGTCATTCCGTTGTCGTTCAATGAAAATACATTTCGAAGTTCAATATCTTAAATATAAGGTCAACATCCACAAAATCACACCCCCCCCCCCCAACAACTAGCATTTAAAAGAACATGCGCTCAGAGTCCATTTGCTTCATAGATTAAGCTAATTTTTTCTCAAAATTGATACCATAAATAGATATCACCAATATGGAGAATAATCCCTGGTACAAATCTAGGGAGAACTCGTCGAGTAATGAAAGTTTGCAATTAGAAATTTGTGTAGAAAAGTTAGAAAAGGCTACTTCAAGGTGGAATACCTCTATGCTGCCATAAAATCATGCACAGAACATAATCAAACTTCACATGATTACAAGCAGCAAATGCCAACTGACCGTTAAAATTTATGATGCTATCAGCAGCACTTATACTTAAAACAAGTCTGAACTATTCTTATAAGTGTATTTAAAAGTAGAGTTCGTTTTGCATGCTGTTTTCCTAGATTACATACCCTCTCTGGTCCAACACTACCCTCGGCAAATATTTGTTTGCTTAACAACCATGTACAATGTTCATTCAACACATAGAAGCGAACAGAAACGACAATATTCCAAATTTAAGCATTTGTGTCACTTCTAACCACAAGGAGCAAAAACCTTCTCAAAATGAAGACTAGAATTATCTAGCACGACTGCACAAGATTTGGGTCAAAAGTAGACGAAGACCAAACTTACATTGTTCTCCTATCTTCTAGACAATGGAAGAGACAATTCATTTGAGGGTTGGCGAGAAGAATAGCGATCGCTGGTTACTGTCTTTGTTTGTTAAAGCAACTATCAGATGAATTGCAAACGAGACAAAAAAGCTATCGTTAGAATTATTTAGTTAGGCTTTTGACGAAACAAAGCATTTCTAACTCTAACGTGAAAGTAAATAGACAAAGGGTTTGTTCGGCGTGAAGGAAAATGTCATCTTGAAAAATAAGTAGATTTCTTATTTATTCTTTTTTGTGTTCGGTCCGTAAGAAAAAAAAATATCCTAATAACATTTGTGTATAACCTAGACAAATACTATGACAGATAAGGGTGGGGGTAAGGGTGTGGGGTGGTGGGAATGGGGCCTACGGGGGTGGCGGTGAAAATGAGGTGTGTTGGAAGGGGGGCAGAACACATGCACTTGTGGAACTTGTTTTCTTTACTTCCACTAGATTTTCCTCAATTTTAAGAAATTTATTTTCCTAGAAGAAATATTTTTTTAAAATTATGACCAATGAAATATGAGAAAATTGGAAAATATTTCTATAAAATATTTTCTTCCATACCAAACCCGAGGTTGTAGCAAGAGCAACCAAGACTAGCAGTTTATGTAAATCCTGTTTTATTGTGTAGAGATGGTAGACTCCTTCCTTGCAAGTGACTGAATGATACAATCCTTGTGGGTTACTCCAATGTTACATCTGCCTCAATTTTTGTGGCACAATTTTCTTTTTTGTCTAACCTAAAAAGAATGTTATCTTTTTATATTTGGAAATTATTTAACTTGATGGGATGATTTACAGCCACATAAATATCTAAAACTTTTTTTGAACTACAAATTTCAAAAGTCTCTTTCTTTCTTAAACTGCGTAGCTAGTCAAATAATATCACATAAATTGAGACGGAGAGAGAAACATTTCTTGCTTGGTGCAGATATAGAGTGCAACTAGTTGGCAGGAAAAATTACAACTGAGAAAAAGACGGATAAAAAGGTACAACAGGAAGCCTGTATCGAGATGTGTAATATATAAATGGTAAAGGACAAAATTGTCCTTTAAGGTATTAGAATTGACTCAAAAATGCTATACTTCCACCTATTGGATCAAATTTAGCCCTCCATCCACTTATTAGACTCAAAAATGCCCTTAACATATCAAATATGCCCTACTTCCACATACGAAATCAAGTTTGCCCCTAACGTTACTTTTAGGCTTCAAATTGCCCCTCCATTAACGACATAATTGTATATATTTAATTAGTAATTAAACATGTGGTCTTTAATTATTGGTCTACATAAAATTCTAACCCAACTCAAATTGACTCAATCCATTTATGACTTAATCCAATACAAAACCAGATTTTAAATTAACGCAGCTGAGGGATATAATAATTTTTTACCTAGCTATATGAATCAACTGAAAAAAACCACAAAGACCAGCTCTCTTCTCTCTCCTCTCCCATGCAAACCCTAACCCCAACGTAGTCACATGGTGGCCCCACCTACTAGCCAGCCGTCAACGGCGGTTGGCCAGCCTTTGGATATCTCATTATCATCCAACTTCCCACCTCTATCATTAGTGACACTCCCCGCTAACAACCCTACTCACCCGCCTCCCCCTACTATCCCTACAATTTCATATGTCAATACTTTGATAGATCTAGATGTTGTTTCCATGCATTCGTTCATCCCATTCCCTTGAAGAAGATTACATACGTAGATGGGATTCCTTACGTAGAATGGACATCAAGTGAGGTTGCTAGAATGGAAGTGATAGAGAATCTACAATATGCAATAGTTGGTAAATTCTCATACGGGTGGCCAGAGTTGGAAGAGTTGAAGAACATCATTCCAACTCAATGTGGTGCTAAAGGAAAGTGTCAGATTGGATTTTTTAGAAACAGACACGTTTTAATATGATGTACTAGATTGGAAGATTTCATTACTATTTCATCCAAGAGTGCTTTTTGGCTCTAGTCGAAGGATGGATTTTCTTATCAGACGAGACCTTTAATATATGATTCAAACTTTAAGATTGATGAGGAAACCACGACTGCTATGGCATGAATCTCGTTCCCTAATCTTCTTCCAACTTGTTTTTTGTGAAACAATCACTATTCTCACTAGTTTCTGCTGTTGGAAAGCTATTACAATTGGATCTTGCCACTGTTAACAAAACTAGACCAAACTGTGCTAGGGTTAAAGTGCAAGTGGATTTATTAGCAGATTTTCCTAAGTTTGTGATGATGGATATAGAAGATGAAGATACTAAGGAGATTCGTAGTGTTAGAGTGAAGATTCAATATGATCATCTCCCAAAGTACTGTACTGAATGTATGTTACAAGGTCATTCTAATGATGACTGTCGAGTCCTGCATCCAGATATTGATAAGACTTTTGATCAAAGAAATAAAGATGTTGCTCAGATTCAGGTTCAGGTTCAGGTTCAGGTTCAAGGTGATGATAAGGAGAGGGTAGGCGAGCTTAGACAAGAACAAAGGAAGAAGGAGAATAGAAGAGGTTATAGAGGATGGCAAAAACCTATTCAACAGTATCTTCCCAAAGGTGTTATCTAGTGGCAAGCTGGTGACTTATCCTGGATCAAAGAATTATGTAGATTCAACTGGAGGGGAGAACAAGGCTGAGGATAGTAATCATAAGGGTGATGAGGGTAACATGACAAAGAATCAAGATATAGTGATTAGCACTAACAAGTTTGATGTCCTATCAATAATTAATGAGGAGGAAGAATCCAGCAGAGTGAATAATGCAGCAGAAGTGGTTAATGCCAATATGGAAAATGATATTTAGAAAAGTGGTGAGGATCATGTAGTGCAAACTCCTAAGTTAAGCACTAAGGATTGGGTGGAAAAGAACTTTAATCAGGTGGCAAGCATACCTGAAAGATCCCCAACTGGTACAGATGAACAGAAGAAAAGAGGAGGGGCTACTGAAAGCTCTTCATTTGCTATAATTGTAGAGGTGGAGGAGGAGGAAACTAAACCTGTCTCAGGGGCAAGTGAGGTGGACATTGGAAAGGATCTTCAAGAAGTTGAAGATATTGCTCATTTGGGATGTAAGGATAGTATTTATGAGGCTGAAATCACAAAGGAAGCAGGTGACAAAGAGAAAGAGAAATGTATTCTTCAACTGCCAATAGCAAAAGAAGTATCAGGTGATATGCTACCAATTTTCCAAGAGGACCAGGTGCTAGCATATGATGTTATCGAACCCTCAGGACTAGATCTAGTCCTATATGAAGGTGAAGAAATGGGTAATGATCCAGTGGTAATGGTTGAATGTAGTACAGAAGTTCATGATGCCAATGAAGGAAAGGAGATCATAGGACTGGAAAATAGTACTCATGAGGATCATATTGTAGACTCTGCCAGAGATGAAAAAATAGTAGATACAGAGAAGGAGAGCATTGTTGATACACATAATGCAGTAGAGAACTCATAAGGCAACCAAATTGATAAAGCCTTTTCTCAAGGTTGTTATCCACCTGACACAGAAGGCAATGTCTTGAAGGAGGATACTGAAATGCTGGTGATGAAGGAAAATAATCAAATGATGCAGGTGACTAAAAAAGTATCTCCCACTAAAAGAATTGCATGCTTTAGTTTCTCATGATCTGAGTAGTATGGATAAAATCAATGAAGAAGATTTGTTGAAAAATCAATCAGACAAGAATACAGACTTCAGCAGGATGGAAGAAGAGGAAATATTGCAGCACAGGAATGAAATATCTAAAGCTGCTGATTTGATTCACAAAGAAGTCAACCAGTCTAAGAAGGGCAAGAACACCAAGAATGGTGGTGAAATTGGATCTGCTAAGATCCAAGGTAAGAAGACACAAACAAGATCCAAAGGTGAAGGGGAGGTGCTACCAACTAGGATTCTTCCAAAGAGAAATGCTGCTAACAAATCTAATTTCCGATGATGAAGTCCTTCTTTTGGAATATTAGATCAGTTAATACTCAGAAGGCTTTCCATAGAGTTCAAATGCTGCACAAACATCATAAGTTTGTCCTCATAGCTTTATTGGAGCTTTTTCAACAATCAAGGCAAATTGATAGATATAAGAGGATATTGGGTATTCAGTATGCTAAATATAATTGTAACAACAAGATTTGGTATTTTGTTGCTGATGGAATTGATGTGGAAGTACTAATGGACACTGAAAACAAGTGACTATTAAGCTTCTATTTCAGGAGAGTTGTAGGCAACTAATCTCCACAATGGTTTATGCAAAGTGTGATTATGTTGCAAGATTAGAGTTGTAGGAGTGTATATATTCCTTGGCAAGCTCTATGAATTTACCATGGATGGTTGGTCGGGACTTTAATGTTATTTTGAATGAAGAAGAAAAAAATAGGTGGTTTACCTGTTTATCCATCAAAATATGAAGACTTTGCTTTTTGTGTAAATTCTTGTGAACTAGCTGAAGTAGAATTTAGAGGGAGTCCTTTTACTTGGTGGAATGGAAAAGCTGGGCAAGATTGGATATTCAAAATATTGGACAGAATTCTAGTTAATCAGCAGTATCAGGACTGGTTTACTAACTTGAGCATGGAGCATCTGTCAAGAACAAGTTCAGACCATGCTCCACTCTTGCTTTCAGCAAGAGAGCAGGTTAAGTAGTTTCAGAAGCATTTTAGATGTTTGAAATTCTGGCTAGATCATGAGTCATTCATGGATGCGGTGGATCAGCATTGGAGAACTGAGCTTATAAGAGATCCATTCATTACATTTAAGCTAAAAATGAAGAGCTTAAAGGCTGCTTTGTCTAGGTGGAGAAAAGAAACATTTGGAGACCTGTTCAAACAGCTGACAATCAGAGAAGATATTGTGAAGATCAAGGAGCAACTATTTGAGCAAGAACCATCAGAAAAGAATAGAATGGTGTTGCAGAGGGCACAGGCTAAATTCAAAAGGTATCTGCATTTTGAGGAAGGGGTTTGGAGACAAAAAGCAGCTATTCAATGGCATTCAGATGGAGATAGGAATACAAGATATTTTCATAGTCTTGTAAAAGGAATAAGAAAGAGGTTGTTGCTTACAAGAATACAAAATGCAAATGGTGAATGGGTGGACAATTTGGATAATATTGCTACTGAAGCTATTTCATTCTATCAAAATCAATTTTCTCAGGAAAGTGGTGGAGTTGACTCAAATTTACTGGATCACATTCCTAAGAGAATCTCACAGGATCAAAATAACTTCTTGTGTGCTAAACCAACTCTTGAAGAGGTGAAAAATGTTGTTTTTGCATTACAGCTGATAGTGCTCGTGGACCTGATGGTTTTTCTAGAGTTTTTTATCAAAGGTGTTGGATTATAGTTGGTGATGATGTGTATAATGTGATCAATAGCTTTTATGAGGCAAAAACTTTACCAAAGTCAGTAACTCATACAAACTTGGTCCTCTTGCCTAAGAAAGAAATAATCAACACTTTCTCAGACCTGAGGCCAATCAGCCTTAGCAATTTCATAAACAAGATTATTTCTAGACTATTACATGATAAGCTAGAGGTGATTCTGCTATCTCTAATATCCCCAAATCGGTCTGGATTGGTGAAGGGTAGAAATATTATTGAAAATGTGTTGCTTACTCAAGAATTGGTGGCAGATATCAGAAAGAGAGGGTAACCTGCTAATGTCATTCATCTAGATATATGGCAAAGATAGACTTTCTTGGAGGTTCCTTGTTCAATTTCTCAGAAAGATGGGATTTGCAGAAAAGGATGTAGACATGGTATGGAGATTGATTGCTAATAACTAGTATTCCATTCTCATTAATGGACAGTCTTTTGGTTTTTTCCATTCTACAAAAGGGGTCAAAAAGGGAGATCCTTTATCTCCTGCTCTTTTTATTCTAGCTGATGAGGTACTGTCTATGGCTCTTAATTCATTATTTGAAAAAGATAGTTTTAGAGGATATGGTATGACAAAGTAGAGTGCAAAGTTGAATTATCTGTCTTATGCAGATGATACTATCATATTTGCATCTGCAGATAAAGCATCCTTGGAGATGATTATGTCCATTTTGCATGATTATGAGAGAGAATCTGGACAAAAAATTAATGCAGATAAGAGCATTTTTTTATATGCATAAGAAGGTGGCTAATGAGCTGAATCAGGAGGTACAGCAAATAACAGGCTTCAACAAAGGTGACTTTCCATTTACTTATTTGGGATGTCCTATCTTTCATGCTAGAAGGAAGAAGTTGTTCTATAAAGATATGATGAAGAAAGTGAAGGATAGGTTGCAGGCTTGGAGAGGTAAACTACTATCATTTGGAGGGAAAGTTGTATTGATCTCAAGTGTTTTACAAAGCATCTCCATTTATCTAATGTCTTCTATGGTGCCCCCAAAATGTGTCATTAAGGATCTGCACAAGTTATTTAATAGATTCTTTTGGCAAACCAAGGAAGAAGGAAGAAGTTAGCACTGGTCAGCATGGGAAAATGTATGTTATCCTAAAAATGAGGGAGGATTAGGCTTCAGATCTCTACATGATATATCCAAAGCATTGTTTGCTAAACTTTGGTGGAGATTCAGGACAAGCAGTACACTGTGGTCCAATTTCATGTGGAACAAATATTGTAAAAGGTTCAGACCAACTGTGGTTCAGTGGAATGGGGGATCTCAGACTTGGAAAATGATGCTGCAAACTAGAGATAAAATGGAACATGGTATTTGGTGGGAACCCAAGGATGGATCTTCTTCAATCTGGTTTGATAATTGGTCTAAACTAGGTGCTTTGCATGATTTGATACCTATTCATTATCAGAATAAAGTTTTAGGAGATGAGCTCGAAGAGTTGATGAGTGAAAGTCAGTGGAACTATGAAAAGCTACAAGAGGTGTTACCAGCAGATATTATTGATCATGTTAGAATGGAACTGGGACATTTTGTGAGAACAAATGAGATAGATAAGCCATGGTGGATTTTCACAAGCTCTGGTAAGTTTACAGTTAAAAGTGCATAGGACGAGTTGAAAAAAAGAAAGCAGATATCAACTGTTTGTGACAAATTCTGGATCAAAGGCTTGCCATACAAAATCTCCTTTTTTCTATGGAGAGTTTGGTATTGGAAGTTACCTATAAATGAAGTGTTGATGAGAATGAGAATCAGCATAGTCTCAAGATGTTGGTGTTGTCATAATCAGCAGGAAACCATGGGTCATATTTTCATTACAGGTCCTTTTGCAACTACAATATGGCATTATTTTTCAACTGCAGCAGGTGTCTTGGGCCCTTTCCTACAGGTTAAGCAAACAGTCTTGTGCTGGTGGAACTTTCAAACTGCTGCAAGATTGAAGCCTTTATATCAAGAAATTCCTGCTTTGGTTTTATGGCAAATTTGGAAGAGCAGGAATACTAGAAGGCATGAAGACGCTGTTTCTCAGAACAAGGTCATACATGAGATCAACAGGAACATATATATGTTAACAAGGAAGAGATATCCTTTGCTACAGAACATGCCAATATGCTGACCTAGGATAGTTGAATTACTAGAGAACTGCAGGCTGCCATTAATATATAAATAGGTGAAGTGGACTTTCCCAGATAGAGGATTCTTTAAATGCAACACTGATGGTGCTTCTAAAGGGAATCCAGGACCAAGTTCAGCAGCCTTTTGTATTAGAGATAGTTCAGGAGAGTTTATATATGCTAAGGCAAGGATATTAACTGAGACTACTAATCTAGTTGTTGAAGCTATGGCCATTAAAGAGGGAATCTAGTACTGTGTTCTACATGAGTTATTGCCTGTTATAATGGAAACAGATTCCCTTACAATGCAAAAGGTATTGGATGGTATTTGGGAGGTGCCATGGAACATTGCTCTGCCAGTGATGAGTATACAAAGATGGAGGAAGGACAAAGATATTTCAGTGGTGCATGTGTTCAGAGAAGGAAACAGTGTGGCAGATTATTTTACTAACCTGGTTTTTGATTTTGCAAGTACAATTCGATACAATCAGTTTCAAGATATTCCAACTCATCCAAAAAGATTGATCAACATGGATAAAAGCCAACTTCCAAACTTCAGAGTTAGATCAACAACAAAACAGGCTTCCTACAGCAATCAGGACAACAGCATCTCAGAACATCAATGAAGGCAGGGAAGGAGATGTAACCAGAAATAACTTTGTTTTGTGGTGTGTGGTATAAAACCTTGGTTCATTCTACCACAAAACACTGTTATTACTAGTTGGGAATTCATCAATGTGGAATCAGATGCAGCAAGTAATAAGCAGGAGGATCATCAACAGCTTCTGTGACTAAGCTCAGAATCTATGCTAGCTAAGATCATGCATCTATAAGATTGGAACTGAACTCTACTTCATCAAGGCTGACCTGAAGTTAAATTCAAGAGATTTGATCCATTCCACTTGTGAGACTTGAGAGTGTGAAAGATGGATACAAATCAAGGTCCCTGGTTTGCTTTAGTATGATGAAGGCTCTAGTAATGTTAATGTGGTGATCATAGCTAGTTTTCAGCTTTCTAGATAGTTTATTTTCTTTGCAATTCTTCTGTAAATATTTGGCTTTTCTTCTGTAAATATTTTTCAGCAATAAATTCCCACCATTTTAGGTGGTTTTGTTTTAAAAAAAAAAAATTACCTCCCGTTTTAAATTAATTTATGTTGGTGTTGAGTAAATAGGAAGCTCCCTTATCCCAATCATATTACATATTATTGAGAATAAGAATCTTGAGTTGATTCCTTGGATAGAGTAATTTTTTACCTCCCGTTTTAAATTAATTTATGTTGGTGTTGAGTAAATAGGAGGGTCCCTTATCCCAATCATATTACATATTATTGAGAATAGGAATCATGAGTTGATTCCTTGGATAATCACCCAAATTTAAGGAATTTCCTACAAAAATCACTTTTGCTTCATTTAGGATAATAAAGTATTCAAGAATCACTATTTTCCTCAAAAAGTACCTAAACACCCTCAAAAGCCTCCTTCTCTCCTAGTTGACATGTCCTGTCATTAAAGCCCCATCTTTTTTTAATAATAGACATATTAATCATCAAATTCGTCTAACCAAATTCATATTATACACTCTAAACAAATTCATATTTTACACCCAATCAAATATGACCCGATTAAAAAGCGACAAAGGAACAAACTAGCATGCAAATATGTTTTCTATCTCTTCCTCTTTTTTATTATTTTACAACACGTACGTTATCAAACACTATTATTTGATTTATCACATTTATGAAATTGGAGTAGTGGCTTAAGCAAGGGAGAGGAAGGCTCGGGACCTAGTGTTACACCTCGTGGTTTTGTATGTTGAAATTCGAGCGACCTTTCAGGAGGCATATGAGATTATACGTGTTTATCTTATGATTATGAGGGTTTAAGTTCATATAATAAGTGATGTGGCGTGATTTTACGCCACAATCGATGCTTTTCTGCTATAAGTTTTACTTGTTTTTAAGCAAGTCCATGTGATTTTACGTGGTTTTTAGTATTTTTCAGGTAACGGAACAGATTCGGAATGAAAAACAGTTGAAAGTACAGAAGTGGTCGTAAACTCGGTTTACGGACCGTATTCTTAAACACGGGCCGTATTCCATGGGCGTATTAAAGAATAAGAAGAACCAGAAAGGCACGCTGAGGAAATGGTGATTTACGAATAACTTTTACGGACCGTATTCCACTTTACGGTGCGTATTTCAAAGCGTATTTAACTATTCGAGCATCTGGCAGAAAGTCGAAGTTTTGGAAGTTGAAAGACGACTGGGCAGTTTACGGACCGTAAACCAATTTACGATCCGTATCTCAAGAGATTGAAGTTGCTCAAAACTGGAAGGAAGACCTGGTCGTAAACTGGTTTACAGTCCGTATTTCACTTTACGGACTGTATTTCGTATCGACGGGGACCAAAGTGCAAATCTGCAACTTCCACGTTTTCAGAACCTATAAATAGTCATTGTAGGGTTTAATAGTTATCAGTTATTATATTTTGACTCTTGGCTTAGAACATTAAATACTCTCTAGTTTTTGAAGATTCAAACATCAATTCAAGTATTATCAATTCCTCTTTTCTTCCAAAGTAAGCAATTATGAATTCTTCAATTTCTTATTTCTTGTTCTTTGTCATGAGTAGCTAAATTCCCTTACTAGGGTTGTGAACCCAATGATGGGTGTTGTGTGATTGGGTTGTGATTGATATACACATAATGGATTATTAGGGTTTATTTATTCTTCATTCTTCATTCATAATTAATGGTTGCAAACATTGATTAAAGCCATAAACCTTGATTTATTTGGAAAAATAATTAGGGTTGGTAAGAATAAATAACAAGAACTCAAAGTTCTAAACTTTGTTTAATAAATTCACTTAGGAATAAGAAGAATTTACTTGGCATGATTAATCGTTCTTCATAGTTACTTTCTTATATTTGGGAAAATCATAGAAAGAGATAATCTTTATTTATTGGGAAATAGTAGAGATTCATATAGAGATTAAGTACATTCATATAATGATCAATACCCATGATCATACACCCTATCTAACAAGGACACAACCTTAGTTTCTTTTACCATAAATTTCCACCAAAGCAAGTAGATAGCAATTAGTCATAGAAAAACCAACTATTACCAAAACCATCGGATTAAGACATTAGACCTAAGCTTAGCATCCTACGACTTTAGTAACCTTTTCACACCATATTCCCTGTGGGATTCGACCCCAACCT
This sequence comes from Lycium barbarum, assembly GCF_019175385.1. Taxonomy (NCBI): domain Eukaryota; kingdom Viridiplantae; phylum Streptophyta; class Magnoliopsida; order Solanales; family Solanaceae; genus Lycium; species Lycium barbarum. The sequence goes on from NC_083343.1 coordinate 84,313,576, forward strand.
TGTTGGGTTACTATATTTGACAACGTCCGCGTTATACCATTAATAGGTGTAATTTGAGCGTATCAATAAGTTATGGAAGGATCAAAGGGCAAGTGAACCAAGGGAATTAAGTTTGTTGGAACTTTGGAGAAAATGTGAAGGGCAATTTTGGCCCAACTTGGAGGAAGAATATCTTTTAGGATACGAGGAGTTTTGAGGCAAAGCAAAAGCCTAAAGTGAAGTTCACGAAGTCTACTTTCCAACGCAAGAAACCGTTCATCGATACGGCAAAGTAAGGAGATATGGGCGTTACAGGTCAGGTTGGCAGGCCAGGAAAATGGTCTGCGCGAACGTACAGAGGACCGAGGGCCAACTCACAGCGAACGCGCCACTAGGGGACGCGAACGCACTGAGCAATTTTTAGGTCGGTGCAACCCGAGCCTCATACGTTATAAAAAGGGGTTACCCCCTTATTTCTCATCCAAAATATCCTCTAAGCCACCACAAACCTCTGGAAACTTCCACCAATTTCCACTCACCAAATTTTAACGTAAATCGAGTATAATCCCTGGATTTTGGTCCAGACAGCTTATAGTTGCGATTATAAAATCGTATAGCGACGAGTTCTGTCTCAAGTTCAAGGTGGAAAGTGAAGATATTGCAATACTAGAGGGAGTAAGGTATGAATCTCTCCTTATTAATACTAATTTCGATTTAATTACGGAGGTAAAATTATTAAACAGTCTTATAATAAGTTGGTTAGTTGAGAAAGTTGGAAAACATCATGTAGGATGTTTTGTGGAACATAATGGTGTTGGTAAGGATGTTATTGATGCTGGTATTGTTGTTGTTGTTGGTTGTTGAATTATGACTTCGAGCTAGGCATATAAACAGGGGATATACTGTCCGAATTTTGGCAGACTTTAAATGGAATTAAATCCAAGACTTAGGATGAGTATATGACATTGAGCCTAACCATAGTACGAATGGTTTAAATGTAGATTTATGAGCTTGGAAGGATAAACGTTGAATCGCTAAGGAGATCAAAAGGTATGTTAAGGCTAGTCCCTTTATTTCAAAAGGCATGATTCCTATGTTATGATTCCATATATGTTTCCATCACCTTCTTACTTCCAAAAGTTAGAAGTTCATGATTCTTAAAAGTTTCTTATGATACTAAAGATGAAATGTTTTCTATGACGAACATGATGATGATGATTTTATTTCTACAAATTCCAAAGCTATGATTTTAATGCTATTATGAGATTATCGAGTTTATTTCATGATTTTCTTGAATTGCTCATTGTTGTTAGTCTCACCTTATGAATTGTTCCTTCGAGGTGAGATATAGCGATGATTCCATAAAATGAATCGGAGGTTACTGACCTTACGTCACTCTGATAGAGTTGTAGCTTTCGCTTGGGCTCTCATGCATGCTTTATAAATATGTATGTATTTTAATAACACCGCGCCGCCCAATAGGCGGCCGGGCAGACACACCACTGCAGTGGGCAGCTTACGCCCCAGACGCGGGCTATTGATGATAACACCGTGCCTAAATGGCCAGGCAGCATAACACCGTACCTATATGGTCAGGAAGTTTACTTTTATGTATTTACAATGTTGTTTAAAAGAAGTTAAAGTTAGCATGCATGACATCCGCCTTAAGAGGCAATCAGATGTACAAGTTATCCCTTTGTCTCATGTTATGTTCCATAATCCTATTATGTTGTTATTCATGCCTTATATACTCAGTACACTATTCGTACTGACATCCTTTCTCGTGGACGTTGTGCTCATGCCCGCAGGATCAGGTAGCCAGCCAGACGATCCAGACCAATAGGACCTCCTGTCAGCTGCAGACAGTGTGTTCCACTGGTCCGGAGCTGCAGTCCTTTTTGGTATGCTATTTTGATATGTAGGTGTATGGGTATGACAGGGGCCTTGTCCTGTCTTTCTGTTACACCTCGGAAATTTTCCGCGAGCCTACAATGAACATACCAATGAAGGGTATGAGTGTGCGATGTTTTACTAAGTAGGGAATGGCTAATTACGAGTTTTTGGAAATACGAAAGTTGCGGAATTTTATTTCAGCCCAGTGGTCATAAAGTGATTTACGGCCCGTAAAGTGATTTACCGACCGTAAAGTGCGATCGTCCTCCAACACTCCAAGAAATTCAACTTTCTGTTAAATGTTGAAATGGTAAAACACGACCCATAATACGGACCGTAAATCGAAATACGACCCCTAAACCTCGATCGTAAATCACCATGATGACAGCCAACCCTTCTGTATTTTATATGCTTAAATACGACTGTGGAGGACGGACCGTAAACCAGTATATGGTCCGTAAACTGTGGTTTACGACCACTGTACACCCCGATTGTTGTTCATTAAAAATCAAATTTTGAGTATTAAAAAGGGACCCTAACCTCATTTTATTTCATTTCTCATCTCCACAATTCAAGAACACTCTAGAATATTCTTCAAAACACTTCATCCAAGAGAATCAAAGGAACATCAATATCAACAACATTAAATCCATGAAACAAAGTGTATGAAAGCAAGTAAAGGTCATCTACCTCAAGAAAACCCAAGAAAGGTGAAGTAGGGTTTTGGTGCAAAGAAGGCATTACTACTCAAGACTTATTCAACCATCATCTAAGGTAAGTTTCATGACTTTATCACGTTGTTTAAGGTATTGGAAAACTAAGATGCTTGAATTGTAGAAAGACATGGAAAATGGGTCTTGAATGAGTGAATAGTGTCACAATTGAATGGTAGTTAAATGGGATCATGAATGTTGATGTACTATGATCACGAATACGTTGTAAATGATGTTTAGACCATGAAATGAGTATTATATATGAGAAGATGCGATAACGAGCTATAACCATAAATGTGGAGAAATTGGAGGAAAATGGTGGAATGTGTGAATATATATAAATAATGGTTGTTGATTGTAATATTGCGCCTAGTTGGCCGGGCAGTCACCGCTCAGGCGGGCAGCTATACGGATACACCATGACCATTTGGTATGGGCAGACACCACTAGTGGGTGGCATGAGATGGTACCCCGGACGCGGGAGGCCTGGACGCGGGCTATTGTTATTGATTATCACACCGTTCCGATATGGACGGGCAGCTTACATATTATGCATATATGATATGATGATGAGTATGAGTAAGACAACATGCATTACTTCTCTTATGATTGTCATTCAGATCCAGATGTTTCATATTGATGTTCTCATTATATTATTGATGTTTTTCTTTATTGTTCGTGCCTCTCATACTCAGTACAATATTCGTACTGACGTCCGTTTTCTTTGGACGCTGTATTCATGCCCACAGGTAGACAGGGGGGTGAGCTTGATCCAGATTCCTAGTAGCTGTCAGCTGATTGAGAGCACTCCATTGTTCGGAGGTGCTTGTGATTCTCCTTTTGGTATATATGCATATTTTGGGCACGACGGAGTCTTGTTCCGTCTATATGTATTTAGTTTGTCAGTAGAGGCTCGTAGATACGCAGTGTGGGTTAGATGGTCTCACAAGATGTTATTATATGTATATATTATTTTGATGACCGAGAGGCAAATGTATATAAAGCATTATTATTTCTATCAAAAATCTGTTTTTCCTATAATTCGTGTATGAAGTTGATAAAAGGGCCTTAAGTGAGCAAGATGAGTGATAGAGTGAGTGGTGCTCGGTGGCTAGCCCCGGGTACCCATCGCGGCCCCTAGCTGGGTCGTGACAAAAGTGGTATCAGAGCAGTTCGTCCTAAGAAGTGTCTACGAGTCGTGTCTAGTAGAGGCTTGTTTATGGTGTGTAGCGCGCCACATCAATAAACAAGAGACTACAGGGCATTTAGGAAAATGACCATCTTTCTTCTATGAGATCGTGCGATAGAGCCACGTATAAGATTCCATTCTTTCTAAAAGTGTGTTATGATTTCAGAATGCCGCCAAAGGGAAAAGCTACAGCTGCCCAGAAGGGCAAAGCTACGACAAAATGACGGGCGGAAAGAGAGCCTCTGACGAATGTAGAAGAGGGCGAATCACAAAATGAGGCCCCGCCCAATGTAGAATAGCAAGGAGGAGCCTCGGCTCCGATTCCTCCAGCGGGTGCTTCGGGTCAACATGTGACTGAGCCATACATTTATTGACCCAATTGGTTGCCGCCCAGGCACAACGACAGAATGCGGGCCCGAGTGATCGTTCAGCTAGCACGAGAGCTCGTGATTTTATGACCTTAAATCCTCCGGAGTTCTTTGGGTCGAAGCTGGACGAAGATCCGCAAAACTTTATTGATGAAATGTTGAGGACCTTAAAGATTATTCATGCCTCTGAGACCGAATCCGTGGAGTTGGCCTCTTATAGACTCCGCGATGTGGCGGTATTATGGTACAACAACTGGGTAGCATCAAGGGGAGAGAACGCGCCTCCTCCGGTTTGGAAAGAATTTGTGGATGCCTTTATTCGTCATTATTTGCCACCCGAGGTCCGTCGAGCTAGAGCGGACAGGTTCTTGAATCTAAAGCAAGGAAGCATAAGTGCCCGAGAGTATAGTATGCAATTCAATTCGTTGGCTAGATATGCCCCAATTATGGTGGCCGACATGGGAGACCGAGTCCATAGATTTGTGAGTGGTTTGGGGCCACACTTGTTTAGAGATTGTCTGACGGCCTCTTTGCAAGACGGGATGGATATTTCCCGAATACAGACCCATGCTCAGAATCTTGAGGAACGACAACAGCCGCAAAGAAGTGATCGTGATAGTGACAGAAGACAAGGTAAGAGGGCTAGATCTGTGGGAGCCAGCGGTGAGTATAGAGGGGGACCGAGACAGATGCAATCTAGGAATTCAGGTCAGTCAGCGACTAGTGCGCCTCCTAGATTCTCAGACAGGAGGTTTGATCTTTCTTTTCAGTCAGGACAGGGCCAGAGTTCGAGGGCCTCAGATTCTCAGTTTAGGGGAGACTTTAGTCAGAGGAGACCCTCAGTGTCGCGGTGCAGCCAGTGCGGTAGACTACATTACGGACAGTGTCGTCAGGGTTCGGATGCTTGCTATGCCTGCGGGCAGGTTGGTCATATGATGAGAGATTACCCTTCAGCAAGAGGTAGAGTTGGGACTCAGCCTACAGGATCAGCAGCTGGGTCTTCCTCAGTACGCCCGACAGCACAGACTTCTCAAACTATAGCAGGTAGAGGCAGGGGCAGAGGGGGAGCATCTACTTCAGGTGTTGTTCAGCCCCACGTATATGCTTTAGCCGGGTGACAGGATCTTGAGTCTTCCCCAGATGTCGTCACAGGTACATTAACTATATTTTCCCGTGATGTATATGCTCTGATCGATCCGGGTTCTACCTTATCTTATGTTACTCCGTATGTTGCTGACTGTATTGGGGTGAAACCCGAGCCAATTAGACCTTTTGAGGTCACTCCGGTTGATGATCCGGTAATAGTGAGGAAAGTGTACAAAAATTGTGTAGTTGTCATATGTGATCGCCGAACAAAAGATGATTTGATTGAGCTGGAAATGCTTGATTTTGACGTAATTATGGGTATGGATTGGTTGGCCTCATGCTATGCCAATGTCGATTGCCGGACGAAGATGGTTCGATTTCAATTCCCGGGAGAGCCCGTGCTTGAGTGGAAGGGTAATACAGCTTCTCTAAAAGGTAGGTTCATTTCCTACCTTAAGGCAAGGAAGATGATAGCCAAGGGCTACATTTACCATCTAGTTCGAGTTCATGATACCGAGGCGGAGCCACCAACTTTTCAATCAGTTCCGGTAGTGAATGAATTCCCAGATGTGTTTCCAGACGAACTTCCAGGACTTCCTCCAGAAAGAGAGATATATTTTTCCATCGATGTGTTGCCGGACACCTAGCCTATTTCTGCTCCTCCTTTTCGAATGGCTCCGGTAGAATTGAAAGAGCTAAAGGCGCAGTTGAAAGACTTACTCGAGAAGGGTTTTATTAGGCCTAGTTCATCACCGTGGGGAGCACCGGTATTGTTCGTAAGGAAGAAAGACGGTTCTCTATGAATGTGTATCGATTACAAGCAGTTGAACAAGGTGACAGTGAAGAACAAATATCCTCTTCCAAGGATTGATCACTTATTTGATCAATTGCAAGGTGCCAAATGGTTTTCTAAAATAGATTTGTGATCGGGTTATCATCAGGTGAGAGTTAGAGAAGCGGACATTCCCAAAACAGCTTTCAGGACAAGATATGGCCACTATGAATTCCGAGTGATGTCGTTTGGGTTGACTAACGCTCCGGCAGTGTTCATGAATCTAATGAACAATGTGTTCAGGCCACTCTTGGACTTGTTTGTGATATTGTTTATTGATGATATTCTGGTATATTCTCGCACAAAATCGGAGCATGCAGATTATTTGAGAATTGTTCTTGGCATTCTTCGAGCTCGGGAATTATATGCGAAATTTTCAAAGTGCCAGTTTTGGCTGAATTCTGTGACATTTCTGGGCCATGTTATTTCAGGTGATGGCGTCCAAGTTGACACTCAGAAAATTGAAGCTGTGAAGACTTGGCCAAGGCCTACGACACCTACGGAAGTCCGTAGTTTTCTGGGTTTAGCAGGCTATTATAGAAGATTCGTAGAGGGCTTTTCATCTATTTCAGCTCCATTGACGAAGCTAACCCAGAAGTCGGCAAAATTTCAGTGGAATGACGCTTGCGAGCGTAGTTTTCAAGAGTTGAAAGACATATTGACTTCAGCTCCAGTGTTAACACTTCCCGAAGGGCCGGATGGCTATGTCGTGTATTGTGATGCCTCCGGTGTGGGACTAGGATGTGTATTAATGCAACATGGGAAGGTTATTGCATATGCTTCGAGACAGTTGCGGAAACATGAACAGAATTATCCAACTCATGATCTCGAATTAGCTGCGGTCATCCATGCCTTGAAAATGTGGAGACATTATTTGTATGGGGTGCATGTTGATATTTATACAGATCACAAAAGTCTCCAATATATTTTCAAGCAGAAGGAGTTAAATCTGCGACAGAGGCGGCGGTTAGAATTACTGAAGGATTACGATGTGAATATTTTGTACCACCCCGGAAAAGAAAATGTGGTAGCTGATGCGCTTAGCCGCCGATCCATGGGCAGTTTATGTGGAGTTCCTTCAGAAAAGAAAGAAATGGTTCGTGAGCTCCATCGATTAGAAAACCTTGGAGTACGTGTAATTGATTCGGGTGATGCAGGAATTAGCATTAATGATTCCACAGTTTCATCTTTGAATATAAAAGTGAAAGAACGCCAGTATGAAGATCCACAAATGTGTCATTACAGGGATGTCTCTTGTGAAAAAGAGAAGTCTTCATTTGAAGTTTCCATAGATGGGGTCCTTAGATATCGAGGCAGGCTATGTGTGCCGGATGTAGCAGAATTACGCCAACGGATTCTAGAGGAAGCACACTATTCTCGGTACTCTATTCATCCAGGTGCAACCAAGATGTATCATGATCTCAAATTGTTGTATTGGTGGGATGGCATGAAACGAGACATAGAAGGATTTGTAGCACAGTGTCCAAATTGCCAACAAGTGAAAGCCGAACATCAGAAGCCAGGGGGCTTATTGCAGGCAATGGAAATTCCTATATGTAAATGGGAAGAAATTAATATGGATTTGATTATAGTATTACCTCGCTCCCGAGGCAAATACGATTCTATATGGGTGACCGTGGATAGATTGACCAAAGTAGCTCACTTTCTTCCAGTCAGAACCACGTATTCCGCGGAAGATTATGCTAGGTTGTACTTGAAAGAAATTGTGTGACTTCACGGAATTCCATTAGCCATTATTACAGATAGAGGAGCCCAATTTACAGCTAAGTTCTGGAAGTCTTTTCAAGAGGGTCTAGGTACTCAAGTTAAGCTTAGCACTGCATTTCATCCACAGACCGATGGACAAGCCGAACGCACTATTCAGACTTTGGAGGATATGCTACGAGCATGTGTGTTGGATTTTGGCGGTAGTTGGGATGAGCATTTACCTCTTATTGAATTTGCCTACAACAATAGCTATCATTCTGGTATTCAAATGGCTCCATATGAAGCTTTGTATGGAAGGAAATGCAGATCCCCGATTGGATGGTTTGAAACAGGAGGATCACAATTGATAGGCCCCGAATTGATTCAGCAAGCGGTAGAAAAAGTTAAGGTGATTCGAGATCTATTGCTAACAGCCCAGAGCCGCCAAAAGTCTTATGCAGATAATCGTCGGCGAGATCTGGAATTTCTGGTCAATGATTGGGTATTCTTGAAAGTATCGCCAATGAAAGGGGTGATGAGATTTGGTAAGAAAGGGAAGCTAAGCCCCAGATACATTGGACCCTACAAAATCATCCGCAAGGTGGGTCGTGTAGCCTACGAATTGGACTTGCCTTCAGAGCTTGAGTCAGTGCACCCAGTCTTTCAAGTATCGATGCTCCGCAAGTGTATCGGAGACCCTACAAGAATAGTTCTGGTTGATGATGTCCAAGTGACGGAGAAACTAGTATATGAAGAAGTGTTTGTTGCCATTTTAGATAAACAAGTGCGAAGACTTCGAAACAAAGAAGTAGCTTCAGTGAAGGTCTTGTGGCGAAACAACAATCGGGAAGAAATGACTTGGGAAGCGGAGGAGAATATGAAAGCCAAATATCCGCATCTATTCCAATCTCCAGAAGAGGTTCGTGATGATACTCCGAGATTATAAGGTATGTATGCTTACTTTTTATGTTCTTGGTCGTGTGTGGCCATAGATGTGTTGATATTGTGATGTAGCCCTGTGAGGCGGTGATATTGTGGGTTGTTGTGACAGGTTGGTAGCGCCAGATTACAGAGGAAACTCTGGAAAAAATTTCGTAGAATCCCAAGTGTTTAACATTCGAGGACGAATGTTCCAAAAGGGGGGAAGAATGTTACACCTCAAAAATTTTCCTCGAGCTTACAATGAATAGACCAATGAAGGGTATGAGTGTGCGATGTTTTACTAAGTAGGGAATGGCTAATTATGAGTTTTTGGAAATAAGAAAGTTGCGGAATTTTATTTCAGCCCAGTGGTCGTAACGTGATTTACGGCCCGTAAAGTGATTTACGGACCGTAAAGTGCGATCGTCCTCCAACACTCCAAGAAATTCAACTTTCTGTTAAATGTTGAAATGGTAAAACACGACCCATAATACGGACCGTAAATCGAAATACGGCCCGTAAACCTCGATCATAAATCACCATGATGACAGCCAACCCTTCTGTTTTTTATATGCTTAAATACGACTGTGGAGGACGGACCGTAAACCAGTATACGGTCCGTAAACTGTGGTTTACGACCACTGTACACCTCGACTGTTGTTCATTAAAAATCAGATTTTGAGTATTAAAAAGGGACCCTAACCTCATTTTATTTCATTTCTCATCTCCACAATTCAAGAACACTCTAGAATATTCTTCAAAACACTTCATCCAAGAGAATCAAAGGAACATCAAGATCAACAACATTAAATCCATGAAACAAAGTGTATGAAATGCAAGTAAAGGTCATCTACCTCAAGAAAACCCAAGAAAGGTGAAATAGGGTTTTGGTGCAAAGAAGGCATTACTACTCAAGACTTATTCAACCATCATCTAAGGTAAGTTTCATGACTTTATCACGTTGTTTAAGGTATTGGAAAACTACGATGCTTGAATTGTAGAAAGACATGGAAAATGGGTCTTGAATGAGTGAATAGTGTCACAATTGAATGGTAGTTAAATGGGATCATGAATGTTGATGTACTATGATCATGAATACGTTATAAATGATGTTTAGACCATGAAATGAGTATTATATATGAGAAGATGCGATAACGAGCTATAACCATAAATGTGGAGAAATTGGAGGAAAATGGTGGAATGTGGTGAATATATATAAATGATGGTTGTTGATTGTAATATTGTGGATGTTTTTTAGAACGTTGGGAGTTGATATGGACGATGGGAAGAGTAGTATAAATAAAGGAAGTTCTGCCCAATTTTCTCTAGAAATAGTGACGTATTCCTTAAGTCAATTAACTAATACTAATTCGAATTCTCTCGTAAAGGTAGCGACGTGATATCAAAGGAGATCAAGTGAACGATAGCCTAGCTAAACGACAAAGGTATGTGAGGCTAGTCCTTTCTTTCCAATGGCATGAATCCTATGGTATAAATTCCTTTCCTCTTTATGAGTTCATACATTCTGAAAAGCTAAAAGCCTATATCTATAGATGTCTATATAAGATAAGAGATATGCTATGATGAAGATATTATCGATTACTCACACTCACCTTATGTGCTAATTCCTTCAAGGTGAGGCAAAATGTCACTAATTGCTCCATAATGAAATCGGGGGATCTCGACCTTACGTCACCCCGATAAAGTATAGTTGATCTTGAGCTTTACGCATGTACTATAATAATATGAGCATGTCATGATAATATTACACCGCGTCTAGTTGGTCGGGCAGTCACCACTAAGGCGGGCGGCTATACGGATACACCATGACCATTTGGCATGGGCAGACACCACTAGTGGGTGGCATGAGATGGTACCCCGGACGCGGGAGGCCTGGACGCGGGCTATTGTTATTGATTATCACACCGTTCCGATATGGACGGGCAGCTTACATATTATGCATATATGATATGATGATGAGTATGAGTAAGATAGCAAGCATTACTTCTCTTATGATTGTCATTCAGATCCAGATGTTTCATATTGATGTTCTCATTATATTATTGATGTCTTTCTTTATTGTTCATGCCTCTCATACTCAGTACAATATTCGTACTGGCGTCCGTTTTCTTTGGACGTTGTATTCATGCCCACAGGTAGACAGGGGGGTGAGCTTGATCCAGATTCCTAGTAGTTGTCAGCTGATTGAGAGCACTCCATTGTTCGGAGGTGCTTGTGATTCTCCTTTTGGTATATATGCATATTTTGGGCACGACGGAGTTTTGTTCCATCTATATGTATTTAGTCTGTCAGTAGAGGCTCGTAGATACGCAGTGTGGGTTAGATGGTCTCACAAGATGTTATTATATGTATATATTATTTTGATGACCGAGAGGCAAATGTATATAACGCATTATTATTTCTATCAAAAATATTTTTTTCCTATAATTCGTGTATGAAGTTGATAAAAGGGCCTTAAGTGAGCAAGATGAGTGATAGAGTGAGTGGTGCTCGGTGGCTAGCCCCGGGTACCCGTCGCGGCCCCTAGCTGGGTCGTGACAATTTCTTACAGTTATATTCCATAGAAGTTTGTAGACAGTTGTATATGGTAGGAGTATCGTGTAGCTATGTCAGCTGTTGTATAGCATATGTAATGGCCTAATCTGCCTACATTGTTATCCTTGGCACATATGATTGTTTCCTTGGATGCACGAGTTATGAGCGTTCAAAGCAAAGTTTGTTATGTTAACTTTACGGCATATGATCTGGTTTAATTCTGAGTTTTGTATGGGCCCAGGGTAATCAGCGAGAGTAGATACAAGTATAGGAGTGCTTGTTCAGTAGTGGTCGGGCACTCGTCACGGCTCATTGGTTTGGGTCGTGACACTTGGATCAAGTGAAGTGTATTAAAGTCGAGGGAGGCGAAGTTTTGGTCGAGGATGCCCATATTAGATGTAGATGGCAGACCTACTTTCATAAACTCTTGAACGAAGAGGGGGATCGGAACATTGTGTTAGGCGAATTGGAGTTCTCTGAGACCCGTCGCGGTTTTGGGTACTGCAGGCGGATCAAGGTTGAAAAGGTCGAGGGGGTTATACGTAAGATGAGTAGGGGAAGAGCGACCGGGCCAGATGAAATCCCGATAGAATTTTGGAAGAATGTGGGCAGGGGAGGCTTGGAGTGGCTTACGCGGTTGTTGAATGTTATTGTTAGGACGTTGAAGATGCCTGAAGAGTGGAGATGGAGCACCATGGTTCCGTTGTACAAGAACAAGGGGGATATCCAAAACTGCAACAACTATAAGGGTATCAAGCTGTTGAGTCACACGATGAAAGTTTGGGAGAGAGTGGTGGAAGCAAGGATAAAGAAGATAGTGTCTATTTCAGAGAACCAGTTCGGATTCATGCCGGGGCGTTCGACTACAGAATCCATTCACCTTATGAGAAGGTTGGTGGAGAAGTATAGGGATAAGAAGAAAGACTTGCACATGGTGTTTGTTGACCTGGAAAAGGGTTACGACAAAGTTCCAAGGGAGGTGCTGTGGAGATGTCTGGAAGCTAGAGGTGTTCCTGTAGCTTACATTCGAGCGATTAAGGACATGTATGATGGAGCCAAGACCCGGGTGACGACGGTTGGAGGTGACTCAGAACACTTTCCAGTCACGATGGGTCTGCATCAGGGATCGGCTCTTAGCCCGTTTTTGTTTACTTTGGCGATAGACGCACTGACGCGCCACATCCAAGGGGAGGTGTCGTGGTGCATGTTGTTTGCAGATGACATTGTCCTTATTGACGAGTCGCTGAGCGGGGTTAATGCGAGACTGGAGGTTTAGAGACAAACCTTGCAGTCAAAAGGTTTCAAGTTGAGCAGGACTAAGACTGATTACATAGAGTGCAAGTTCAGTGATGTGATTCAGGTAGAGGACGAGGACGAGGAAGTGCAGCTGGAGTCTCAGGTCATCCCGAAGAAAGAAAGTTTCAAGTACCTGGGATCGATCATCCAAGGGAATGGTGAGATTGATGACGATGTCAGACATTGTATTGGAGCGGGATGGATGAAATGAAAGCTCGCATCGGGGGAGTTGTGCGATAAGAAGGTGACGCCAATGCTTAAGGGAAATGTCTACAAAGTGATGGTTAGATTTTCTATGTTGTACGGGACGGAATGCTAGCTAGTGAAGAAAGCTCATGTCCAGAAAATGAAGGTAGCAGAGATGCGAATGCTGAAATGGATGTGCGGTCATACCAACAGAGATAGGATTTGGAATGAAGTGATTCGGGACAAGGTGGGTGTGGCCCCAGTGGTGGATAATATGCGAGAAGGGAGGTTGAGATTGTTCGGCCATGTGCAGCGTTGATGCGCCAGTGAGGAGGTGTGACTCAGCAAGATATGACGCTACTTCAGCTTACCGAGGACATGACCGGTGATAGAAGGATGTGGAGGTCGAGTATCAGGGTAGAGGGCTAGTAGAGGACCACGAGAATTTCTTTTCCTCATTAGGAGTTTTATTATCTTTGTTCACTCGCTTATTATTTATATCTCTCACATAGCTAGCTTGTTTCTCTCTTTCTTTCTTTAACGTCATTTATCTGATTATATGTTGCTATTATTGTCTATTATTATTGTTGTCTTGGCACATTTTCTTGAGCGGGGATCTATTGGAAATAGCTTTCCTACCTGCCAAGGTAGAGGTAATGTCTGCGTACACTCTATCCTCCCCAGACCCCACCATGTGGGAATACACTGAGTATGTTGTTGTTGTTGCTGCTTAAGGAGCACAACTGTGGCTTTGGAGTAGCAGTCTCGATCTCTGAAATCCATCAACATTGCATCTATTGCAATTTAGCAGATTGGTTCTTATCCTATTTGGTGTAAAATATTTTGCTTGTGAAAAACATATTTTCAAGCTTCATCATTTGCAAATAGCTACAACAATCATGTCTCAATCCCAAGCTATTTTAACACAACAAACCACTGATAATAATTTATTCAAGGAAAGTAAACGTTACATCATGATAGACATAGCTAATTAAACATTTTCATGTTATTTGAATTCCTTACTCACAAAAGGCAACTAAATCTTTAACAATTAATTTCCTTTAAAAAAAAAAATCAACTGCATTTCAAAAACAAGCACCATTCTCACAGATGCTGCTACTACTCCTGTCAATCAACAATTGACAGACACTCCAGTTATTGCAAGGAAAGTCACAGGCACAGGTACTTGTAGCATAAACAAATACTATTAATCATTATTTCACTAACACAAATTAATTTAAAACATGAAGTAAAAAAATAATTTGATCGCTAGATTATGTTAATTCAAAACGAATTTTGTGTTGGGTTAGGTCATGAATGGATCGAGTCCTTTGGAATTATGTTAAAATTTTATGTAATGGATCGAGTCCTTTTGAATTATGTTAAAATTTTATGTGGACTAATAAATATGTCATTAATACAGAGGCACTTTTAAGCCTAAAATACTTTAGGGGCAAATTCGATCCAACATGTGAAAGGAAGGCATATTTGAGCCATGCTTGATACATTAAGGGCATTTTTGCGCCTAATAGGTTAAGGGCAAAAAAAATTTTACCCTTTTCCGATATATAAATAGGTTTTATCTTAGATCTCAAATTGTCAGTTTGTCAAGTCAATAATTCTTCATCCAGGGATCAGGAGTACCGGATGTAACCCTAAAATCAAAAGATGGGGCATTTAACCACAAGGGCGAACTCGCAAGCAACATCTTCCCACATTTACGCTGGATCCCAAGATTGAGTGAAGTCCCAAGTTGTTATAATGAAGCTGTACGTCCTTTTTCACCTACAGCTGCTTAAATTATCACAGCTGCTCCCATCTACAAATTCTAGTAAATCTACGAATAATTCGAGTTCTACAAAAGTCTGGACATGATATTTACTGAAAGATAACAATCTGAAGTACTCTAGACCTGGCTAAAGCAACTACGATTATCTTCACAATTCTGCGAGATAAAGTATAATACATATAACACCGAAGACTTACTATATACAGTCATCTCCTAGTAGGCAGGATGTATCAAAAATGAAGCCCCCAGGTCCTTTCTCTCTCTCCCTACAAACTTGACGAGATGTACACAAAATGAATCATATTTCTTGATAAGACATAAATGGCCAACATGTAAAAGATTGGACAGCCTACATTACATTTGAGGTGACAATTCAGTGCCCATCAGTTTCTGTTGTTGCTAGTGCCAGCATAATTAGCACCAAAACTTCTTAGGGAAGTAGAGCTAATGGATATACCACCAGAACACGGGGAAAATCAATTCATTTATGATTATAGTGAAAGACACTGTACCATGCTAGGGAGATTTTTTGGCATTGGAAGTGCAGTAACATATCTCTGTGCTAAAGGTTTATGGCTACGTGCATCTGGTGAAGATGAGGTCTCAACACCATCAGATTGCACCCGACCATGGAACTTTGCAAACCGATAGAAGACTGAGAACTTCTCAATATCCTGGCCTTCCACTATCACGTCTAGTATTGATGCTCTCTTGTCCAGTCTGCAACAGAAGAAAAAGAATATCAGAACTTATTACTTGGATTTATGTTGCATATTGTCGGGCAAAAACTGAAGTTAATAAAAAAGATAGAACCTAAAGACAACTGTAACATGCAAAAAATAAAATGACGCGGAGGAATTGACAGAAAACCATTATGGAGCAGCTACTAAAGACTAATAGTATTGATATTTTCTGAAACAAATTAATTACTGCTTGCTTCTATCTGAAACATCAGCATCAGCACTTCTATCCTCATATTCTCAGAGTAGGAAATGATGATTAAAGACCTTTAGCTTCGTATATTCCAATATGTGCTAACAGAAGCAAAAAGACCATATCAGAATCCAAATGAAGCCCCGGGAGTTCCCCAATAAAACCATATTTGGTTGATCACAAAACTGAATTCTGCAGATCCAGGGGTAGTTTCCCAGTAACTTGGCAGACTCATTCTAACATACTAATATTACTAAGACGGGATATATAAGAAAATGAAACATTTCTTTGCAAAAGAGATGTAGCTCAAGATAGTAATCTACAAAGGGAAGAGATCACACAACGGAATTAACCAAAGCAACAAAAGATCTGATAAACTTTCTATAACCCAACGGAGAAGTGATTATATTCGAAAACCTGAACCTATCTTTTCCGGTATTGATATAAAAGCAGAATTAAGTTAACCTATTCAACTACCGCAAGGCAAGACATCTCCATTTTCCTCAAGACTTCTCTTTTTTTTCCTTTTTTTTTTTTCTTCTCTCCAACAAGTTTCCTCCCCCTCCCCAAAGAGCCCCCAAAAGTAAAATGACAAGAGTCCCCATGGGTCTAATATATAATTATACAAACTCATGTGTTGTAGTGGTGTAAGAGCCCGTCTGGATTAGCTGAATTTAAGTTGCTTTTAAGCAGAGGTGCTGAAACACACTTTTTAAATGCTGGAGCTGAATTTATGAATAAGTACTTATGTGTTTGGATAGAGGTGCTGAAACTGTAAATAAGTAGTAGATGTGTTTGGTAAAAAAGTGCTAATAAGCACTTTTTCTCTTAAAATGACTAAAATACCCTTAAAGTTGTTAACACAAAAAATTAGCACATTATTACAGTATTTTAAATTTTAAATTAATTTGAATCTCAATTCACATTAAAGTATCAATTGATTAGACGATTATTTTCAGTAAATACGAATTATTTATTTAAAGAAAGAACATATAATAACTAATTATTTAATATCATATACTAATAATTAAATTAAATTTTATATTCCCCTAATATCCATCTTAAAAGCTTCCATCTTCCCAATCCAAAGCCCCTGACCACGAAAAGGCAAAAGGAAAAGAATCGCTTTTAACTAAAAGAATGAAGATCACAATCCACATGGTATCATAATGCTGCAAACAAAAACAAATAGATAGAATGACTCTCATCTAAGCCAATTAAACAAAATACTTTGGCACCAGCCACCAAGGATAAATGGGTAAGTTTCAATGGTGACTGATTCCAGAAGTGCCAGAGTAGCTCTATGAATAGCATATTTGAAAAAGGTTGTTCTCCGTTATCAGTTGAAGCAGACGCAGAGTACCCACATAAAAACAACTACGAAATCATAGAATATTTTTCACTCAATAGGTCCACAAAGAGGGAAATAGATGAGAATAGATAGAGGAAGAACGGAAACGAAGAGATTACAGATTTGCAGTTAGGCATTTTGTATTGAAGGATAATTTAGGAATTATAAGAAAGTATAAGGGGCGATAAAGTAATTTATTTGGTCAACTTAAAATAGCTTTTAAGCTAAAAGCAATAAGTTGAGGTTTGCCAACTTATAGCTTTTGGCTTGTTTTAAGCACATTGTAACTTATTTTAAGCACTTTCTCAACATTGCGGAATATAGAAAAGCTTAAAAAAAGCTAAAAATCTGATTTGACCAGCTTAAAAGCCAATCCAAACACCCTCTAAGACAACCATGAAGCATTACCTCGAAAAGTCACTTTCCAGTCTCCTCGCTCTTACTGTCAACTCTTCCACAGCTTTGGCAAACATATGGTTGTCATTTCTCTCTGGTCTTTTGGACTTGTCATGAAGTCTATGAGAATACATTAAACACACTATTAGGGCAAAGAGCAACAAAGATGTAGACCTGATTGGAACATCTCAAGCAACAACTAGCAAACTTACGGTTCTTTGCTAGTGTGAGGTGCATTTGAGCATGAGACCATGCTGCATGCATCCCCCAACGCCAATCTAGAAAAGGAGTAAGCCGCATTCTCATACTCTGAGTTAGCATCAGAAAAAAGAATTGCAGAAGGAGGAGGGCGGAATAATTGCTGTATAAGCTGAGTGGTCAAAATAAGCCTTCTTTTAACTTTAAGCCTCAGAGGCCCATGTTCAATGAAGTCAATGTCTTCTTCAACCTGTTATTATAAGAACATGGGATTATCGAACTGATGTAGCAAACAAATTTAAAAAGGGAATTACAATAGGCAAATCAAGATACCTTTTCCATAAGCCTATTAGTTGATTTGGCCCACTCGGTTTCTGCCAAGCTGCAGATAGACAAGTTAACAAATATTATTAAACCTGGGCTGGAACTGAGACAATCCAAATAAAAACAAAATGGAATAGCAAAAAGTGTTGAGAAACCAGCATGAAAGCAAAGGAGTTTACTAAAAGTTGCGCAAAATATGAACCTGATTGTCTGATTGCTCTGTGAGTCCAGCGAAACCTCTTTGCACCAAGGAATAAGTTCAGATGTAACACGTTTCCGCTTCTTGGGTTTCAGCAATTGGTGATGCTGACCAACATTCAGTGGCAATGTCTGTGGAGAAGAAAAATCTTCAATTGCAACAGAGCTAGCAAATGAACTTGGCCCAAGATTACTTCTATCAGTGTTTGCAGGAAATACACCCTGTATAGAATCAAATGCCTGCAAACCATTGGAAGACTTCACAAGGGTGAAAGGTTGATCAGTTGACCTCATGGAGGCAGCTTTGTGTGCTTCATACATCTGTAACATCTGCGCGTTTTTGAAGGTCCCATACTGATTAAACCAGGACGGTGCCATCTGAGGACTAATTTGAGTATGCTCAGGCTTTAAAAGATTTATATTATTGTTGTGAGAGTTGCTCTGAGCATCATTGTGATGAGATGCAAGTACATCCTGAGGAGCCAAATTTCCTCCTTGTTGTGATGATAAGCCTCTTTGTATATTTTCCCGCCCAGAGAAGTTTAGGATTCTAGAATCGGCAGAAAGAATTTGCTGAACACCCGTATTGCTGTCTGATACCCTCGTTCTTTTCAAGGGTCTTTCACTTGGATCAGTCTCTACATTTTTCATGGCCTGCACTTGGTTTAATAAGGAATAATTTGGATGAGGAAAGTTATTTGGTTTCAGAGATCGACCAAAAGCTTCAATATCTCTCTGCATCAATGCAGAATTTGCAGGAGATCCTTCTGAGAGGTTATTGGAAGGTTCTCTATCCTGTGAATCACTTATCTGAACTGGTTCAATGTTTTGAAATGCTACTGGTTGAGAAGGGCTTTCTTTCACTCGTTCTTCTTCCCCCTCAACAGAGCCCAAAATATTTGCCGTGCTTGTACCAAGCTCAGATGTGAACTTCCATCCCTTATTTGCATCTTGATCACCTTGCCTCTCTGCAGCAGACAATGATGACTCCATATTATTCAATTGATGTGACTGGTGAATATGAGAAGATTCCTTGGTGGATTGGGCAACGAAAAGGGGCTGCCGTGGTGGAAAATTGGTCCACGTATTAGCGAACATTTTTGAAGAAGCACCCTGCTGAGCGATGCCAGACATTGATAGAAGCTGAGAAACTGACCCTGGCTCTTTAGATGAAACTTGACCTGCAGAGAGCCTTTCATAGGGACCATTGGCATTACTTAACTGAGACTTACCTGCAGAGATTGACGGGTTATCCTGTTTATCATCACCAGCCCCTTCGGGTATGGAAGCCTGTACAGATTGACCACTTCCAGGTCCTCTGCTAGAGTCACCTTTCTCTGCAGAAAAGGGACCATGTCTATCAAAAGATACATTTAGAGACTGTTTAGTTGACAGTTGCCCAGTAGCTCTGACCAGAGGAGAATTTTGAAGTGGGCTTCTCAAGTAGGGAAACCCAGAACTAGAATCAAATGCAGAAGAAAACTTTCCAGGCATCATGTACAAAGAAGTTTCATTATATGTACTCCCTGGAACTCCAGAGCTGTTATTCTTCAACTCTTCCAGAGAGTGTTCAGCAGGAGGCAATGATTGACCCTGATGAAGAGGGTGCATCCGTCCCCGACTCTTCTCTCTGATCTCCTCAGCAGCATGAGAGTATGAAGACCTAACTGCTTGGGTACTCTGAGATGACAAAGAATGGTTTTGGATCGATACCCGTTGAGATGGAGGGCCAAGTTGTAGACCAAAGCCTTGAGAGGCAGAAGACTGACTTCGTTGGAGATGACCAACGGACCCAGCAGAATTTTCTGCTTCAGGCTTCCCAGATGATAATTTCTGTTCAGAATTACTTAACTGAGTCATAGAACCGCGCACACTTGATTGGTCTACCTTCTGAAGAAGCTGGAGCATGTTTGGACTGCAACCAGAAAAAACAATCAAACAATAGAACACGAAAGGCACTGGAAAGAAGTTTTTAGAGCAGAACATGAAATTCAACAAGGCCAATAAAGAATTATGTTGAATAAAATAACAGAACTTCTAACTCTTCTAAGATCCTAAGAGCATGATTGCGTAGTGATCAACAAATTAACTACCTAGTTTGTGCAGCTTTATTTGGTGGATATAAGTCTGATCTATTGAAGGGACCAGGCATACTAGATCCACCACTATGAAAGCTGCTTTGTGAATGCACCTCGGTAAAGCCTGTGCCATCTCTTATAACATCATATGGCTGCCCCTGTAGATTAAGGAATATTATCTTTTATTAATGACCAAAGATTCGCAACACACAAATAATGTATTACGTAAAGCACATAAATCACCTCTTCCAATTCTGCGTGACTCTTAGGAACCTCACCAAATACTTCCGACTGGCCATGATTGGCATTCTGCAGCAGCATAGACTGAGAATGGCTAGGCTCTTTCCTATCATAAGAAGGATCGAAACCCTCATCCATGTTTCCCATGGGATGATACTGAAACTTGCGAGGCCAAGAATTTTTCTGGCCAGCCTGAACAGATGACTTCTGCTTCCCAGTGGGAAGACACCTTGAATCACTAGCATCAGACAAGATATTCTCCCTCATATTAGCAGCAGTTGAATGAGCTAATAAGTTAGAGTGGTAGCTGTCATTCGAGTTCTTATTATCGCTGTTCTGCTTCTCATGCATTCTAGCTTCTACATCACTAATACCCCTGTCCAAGACCTGATTGTCTTGGGTAACATGACCCTGCAAAACTCCCAATGCTTCGTTTACCGTAGACTTGACAAAGGGATCAGTGTTCTTCCAATAATCAGAATGGTTATTATTTTGAAGTTGGCTGGTTTCCTCGCCACCCCTGATGGTACTTGAGTTGGGTGCAGAGGCAGAATTCTGCAAGTTAAAGACCTCCGAATTCACTTGGTGATTAGCGATAGATGATCCCACATGCACCATATCAACTGCAGAATTATGGCCAGAGTTAGAGTTCCACGTCACACCACAATGAACAATTTCAGCTTGGATGAATTTCTTCCGCTTGTCATCTTGGGAACAATTTGATGAGTTCTCACTCGAAACTCTTAAAGCTGCATCTCCAGAGGGCACTGCAGATCCTACATCACTCCAACCAGCTGTTTTGTCCCATAGTTGTCCAGCTCCACCAAGCTGGGATGTTAAAACACTAGAAATCTTTCTCATATTTATTTCTCTGCTAATAGGATGAGAACTGCTCCCAAACATCATCTGGTTTACTTCAGCAGCTGACTTCTGCTGTGGACCAGAATTTGACCACTTGTTTCCTTCCTCCGATGACTGAACAAATCTTTGAGAAGAGTTGGCATGCAAACTCTGGCCTGGCTCATACGGAAGCCTGTGGCCCTGGACATTCGAGTAGTTACTGTTCATATTGGTACCATCAGAGGGCTGAACAGAAACAGAATTCAAGGATGAGTTTGGGAGTAAATTCTCTTCAGCAGAAGATGTTTTATGTCGCCCACTGTTATACATCAAATTCTGAGTCCCTGAAGGAATTTCAATACTGTGAAAATTTAAACCACTCCACTCCTCCTGTACCCCAAGGTCAGTGCTAGAAGTTTCTGCGACAGCAGAATGCATAAGTGCACTCCAAGTACCACTTTGAATAGAAGAAAGCCCATTCATTAATCCTTCACCATCAAATGGATTACCACCTTCCCCATTCATATCAGGGCTCTTGCCAAAGGCTGACCATATATGATCCTCTGAACCAAACAATATTCTTTCTTCTGTAGGATCTAAGCCAATTTCATTCTGTGAGGAAGAAGCATGGGCCCCTGCTTTCTCCTGTGAGTTTTCTGAAGGAGAAGCTAGACCCTGTCTGCCGCAAAAGTCCTGCAAAGCTGAACTTCCCTGCATGGCATTTGCTTGCTGAGGGCTCTCCAAATTTATTGCATTGGTCAGAGATTGACTTGGAACATGTCCAAAATGATTGTCGCCTGGGGATCTCTGTGTAGGAATGAAAGCCCCATCCTGTGCACTGGCTTGATCCTGCAATCCAGCATACTGATTAACCGGAAATGAACTATCAAAGGTTGGCATTGGCTGCGTTGTGGGCTTATCGGTTATTCCTTGTGAAAATGGGTTCACACTTCCTCTAGAACCAGAAACAGGAACTCCATATAGAGATTGGTCAGCTGATAGAGGAATCAAACCCATTAACTGTTGTGCTTGTCCAATGTTGGTTGGATTCAGTCCATTGGAACATCCCTGAATAATTGGAGAGCCACGTTGCAACCAATTTGTGTTGCCAAGATCACTTGACCAAGGATAATTTAATGCACCCGAATTTGTAGTGTCATGAACCAATGCAGGGGGATGACTACCAGATGCCACTTTAGATAAGGTGGGGACCTGATTTAGCGTATTTTGCTGTCTGGTATCTAATTGCTCAATTTGGTGCCTTTGAAGTTCCTGCATCTTCAACATGAGTTGCACTTGCTGCATGTCACATTGCTGACGGTTCATTTGCTGACCACCAAAAAGATCAAAACTAGCAGGACTATCAGAAGGTTCTGACCTAACCGGTACTCTTGTCTGCTGCTCTGGACCCATTCCTTGATGTGATGCATAAGGAGATAATCCTCCTGAGGCCAGACTACGTAGATCATAACCTGTATCGGTAGCCAGAAATTTGGTTTCATCCGGCCTTGTCTGGTAAAACTGATTACCATACATGTAGCCGTTCACATTTGTCTGCTGATTTTGTGACTGACCCTTTCCGAACTCAGGCCTTGGGGTGGACTGCATATAATTCAAGGCATGCTGGTTGGCAAAAGGATAACTGCTTGGCCCTTTCCCGCTATCTGCAAATGCAGGAAATGTAAGAGAACAACTAGCACATAGAGCAATAGCTACCAAAAAATAGCTTAGAGAACACGTGACATATAAAATTACCAGAGTTCTGTAAATTGTAATTCTTTGTGTTGGAAGTCAATACACCTATCTGTCTCTGACTTCCAACCCACAGATTGTTACTATGAGCTGGCCAATTCCCATCCACTACTGAGGAATGATGCTGCTCTTGTGACAAGCTGTCTTGTGCAAAGAAGTTGTGAACCCTATCTGCAACGTCGTTGCCAGGCATAGATGATTTCACTCTGAAGTCTTTGACTGTTGAATGTTTCTACGTGGTTATTAGCATAGAGAGATATCAAATGAATATCAATATTTCACAACCTCACGTCACAACAGATGCACAACCCAGCATTTAGACATAGTCGCCTGGTGTCACTCTTCTCTTGAAAGCTAAGAATCGCTGCCTCAAACTCCTTCAAGATCATTCAAGTGTAGTTAGGTAAGTTGAAACAGTCATAGCGGTTTTTGCTATCAACAGTCCTAAACAATAGTTACCAATTTTGAGATTAAAAAAAAGTGGCTTGCATTAACAATTGGAAGGTTACACTTTTGATGGTTCTACTTCAATGGACAGTATGAATGCAAGGGCGTGATCCTTATTAAAAAATGAAAAAGAGGGTATAACGAATTGTTTATTGATGTTCACAACCAATGGGAAGGCAAGGCACTGAAGCTCTAATTTGTTTCTTCACCAACAATAACAGCGTCAATGATGGACGTCGACGAAGTTGGCATAACATAAAATATTGAGCACGCGACCTAAGGATGTGCATGTGCAAGCTTGATGGATTAAATCAGGAGAACTGCAGAGCACATAACAGGTTTTTGGTCCAGTAAATAAAAACCCAATCTTACTGGATTTTTCTTATTTGCCCAGTACCAAATATTCTTGCTAAACCAAATAACGTAGAACCATAAGCCATTGAGCCCAATTGCTGCACTCCCCATGCATAGACAATCAATCACTAATCACAATCCTCATATTACAGTATACCCCTACCACAATCATAACACAACCACTTCATCAATACCCCTATAAACCATTCCTTGCAGGCTTTTCAACCATAACATGTGCCTAACTCATGCCTAATATGTTACAATTTGGATTAGACTCCGAAGCACCAAAATTTCCTTGGAGCAAACCTTTTTGTGTTTGTAATGCTTATCAAAACTACATCAATTTCTTAATACATCGCTAAATTGGTGCTTCCTCCATCCCATTTTATGTGACAGTGTTTGACTGGGCACAAAGTTTAATTAAAGAAAAAAAGACTTTTAACACTTATGGTCTAAAACAAGTCATAGACATTTGTGTGGCTATAAATCATCTCATTAGGAGTAAAATGAGAAGTTTAACATTATTTTTTTTCTAAACAGAGAAGGTGTCATTCTTTTGGGACAGACTAAATAGTAAAGTGTCTCACATAAACTGGGACAAAGGAAGTAGTAGTTAGAATTTTTTTTTTTTTTTTTTTTTTTTTTTTGAGATGGTAACAATAGTAGCTAACTACTACAGTCTACAGTATTCTAACTGAAGACTGTAGTAGTTAGAATATTTTATACTGGCTTCCCAACTAATAGCTATTTCCCACCAACTTTTTTTTCGAGTATGCATATTCCCATTGCTCCTAGAAAATCAATAGGAAGAATCCCCACCAGAGCGATCCTAGCTTGCTGCAAACAAGGCAGCTAAAATGGATACAACAAATAGTGGTTATATTAGCACCAAAAAAGAATTATGCAGGGTCTGTATTTAATCATGTCAAGAGTCGAGAGAATCATCAATACTCAATAGTACTATGTACAATATTATTTTATTAAACTATGTAGAATATTTCTATTGATTATGTCATTGTAAAAGACTTGAGAGATGTATCAACAAAATTTCGTCACAGTAGAGAGTCAAAGAGTAATTAAAATATTTGGGTAGAATATTCTTAATGATTATGTCATATTAATTGTGAATCCCAAATATTTAAAAACTTTCCTTATTCATGTAGCTCAAAACTTCTTTAAAAGGAGTCCTTTTGTTTGTTGTCACTAACCAAATTCACACATTCCTTTTCCTTTTTTTTTTCTCCTTTTTCATATGGTATCAAAGTTGATCATGTAAAGATTTAAGTAGTTTCCCTGTAGATGACAACCCCATACGCCACCTGACTGTTCAAAGTTTTCTTTCTTTTCATAGTTTACCCACTTTTGTCTATTACCAGAGCCCAATGCATTGCCAGATTTTCTCACCGTATTGGCTAACTGTTTGAAGGGAGAGTCAGCATCTGCCTAGGGCTAATGTTATCTGTTCACATCAACTAACCAGTCAAGTCAGGGCTCTGGTTTGTCTAGCTCTACATTCGTCTATTTATCAATCTATTTCAGCTACCCGACTCAAGTTAGTCATTTATGTCAATTGACCTGTCAAATGAGCAATGCATTTTTCCCTGATTAGCTTCATGTCATTGTCAAACCATTACTAAGTCAGCAATGTGGAATGCCAGCGAACTTGTCACATTGGCATCTTGTTTGTCATTAGTTTTGTGATAATCGTATCTCGTTTGTCATTTTAGTCAAGTTTAGGACATGCTTTTATGTCTGATGGATTTACAGCAACACCACAGGGAAGACATTATGCATTGCGAAGTTAGTTTTGTCTCATGGCACAAGTCAATTTTATTTCCAGCATCACTTTATAGTTAAATTTGCAAATTCAAGTTGTTTCACCACCTTGAATTTGAGGGAGTTTATTAAATGTCAAGAGTATCACCAGGAGTTGTATGGTTCGCCACATAAACAAGAATAATCCAACATAAAATTCCACATAAGTAGCATAATTTTATTATACTGGGCTTAGTTTATTTAACTGGGCTAATTAGTACTCCCTCCATTTCAATTTTTTTTGGCTTACTTTTCTTTTTAGTATGTTTCAAAAAGAATGCCACTTTCTATATTTAGTAACTCTTTACACCCGACATCTTACATCACATATTTAAGACTGCAAGATTCAAAGGGCATTTTGGTACATTACACACATATTAACTTAAGACCGCAACCTCAAAAGTCTTCTTTATTTTCTTAAACTCCATGCGGAGTGAAACTAAGACAAACAAATTGAAAGGGAGATTTGGTTGAATAAGCAAAAAAACTCTTTGCCTAACTAATGCAGCATTTGATTGGTGATATTAACTCAATATAACTAATTTTGTGTTTGGTTGCAACTCTACATTATTATACTAGCAGAACACAGGAATCCATATATTATTTTATGCGGACTACAGTGTGGAACTCTCTCGCATGTTAACTCACAAAAGGTAGGATGAGACACTCTTTTTTGAGTTTATGGTATGATGAAACTCTCTTTTTCCTATCACTTCTGTCCAACCATGAAGTTTAAATCTAGACACAAGAGAATATTATCTACTAATGGAATCTACAAATAACAAATGAGACAAGTCCTCACAAAACAAACTAAGCGAGAAAGAGCTACCAGTTCCACTTATAAACTTCTTTGTCTAGCAACTAAACTTTCTTTCCTTTTCTTTTTTAAAAAAAAAAAAAAAAAACCAAACCATTCAGAACTGAGGCAACATTTGAGAACTCTAAATTCCAACACATTCTGTCCCAAGAATTAAATCCAAGAACGATTTATTCCAGACCAAAATCAACATAAAATCATAAATTGAAATCTCAAAGATATATAATTCAATGCCACATGATCTATATAAATGGGGCCAAAAGCATATAAGCACCCTTTCACATTGGGTTAGTAGGGGGCAACATATTGATAATCACATTCAGTTCTGGTGTAGTTTCTTTTTCGCCTATGTGTATTGTTACACGTTGCTGCACTTATTTTGTACATTACTGTTTTGTTGTCTCTCTGTTCTTTCCTACTATCTTGCGTCGGTTACATCGCTTTTGAGCCGAGGGTCTACCAAAAACAACCTCTATATCTACCCCGCAAAGGTAGAGGTAAGGTCTACGTCCATCCTACCCTCCCCAGATCCGACTTGAGGGATCACACAGGGTATGTTGTTTCTATACTAGTTGGGTCAGTACCCCAACAATCGGCATTTATTTTTATTTTCTTGTCTATTTGAGTGTCAGTTTCTTATACCTATTTTAAGTCGTGCAATTTAGGTAGAAGTAAGGTCTACGTACATCCTACCCTCCCCAGACCCCACTTGTGGAATTACACCGGGTATGTTGTTTGTTTGTTTTTCTTTGTGTGTGTGTGAGAGGGTGGGCTTGTGGGGGGGGGGGGGGAGCAATTAGGTTAAAAAGACACTATTTTTATCACAACTTCTCTAAAAAACCTTACATGACATCACTACATATAAATTTTCACTTAAGCATCCAAGGGTGTCGTCTAGCGGTCAAATGAAATAAAAAAGCATGGGACACTAAGGTCCAAATTCTAGAAAAGACAAAATAATAAGATGATTTCTTTACATCTATCTATGTCTTAGGTAGCAGGTAAAATAATCGAATAGAGGCCAAACACCACCGTACCAAAAAATTGCCCTAACCATCAACAACAAAACGGTACATAAGTGCAAATTTACTGTATCCATCAAATGCAAAACATTTCGTGCATGTTTAGAGAAAACTAGGGTTTATAAAAACAGTAATTGAAGATAAAATTCATAAATAAAACTCACAGAAATGTTGAACCTTTAACACCAACTGAGCTCAGATCCTTTCAGTATTCCAATTCTAGGGTTTTTAATCGACAGTACAAAATGGTAGAGAGAGAAAAACCAGCTGATAGCACAGAGAGAGATAAAGTGATCGAAATAGTGTGAAATTTCAACGAACTACTATGGAGCCAGGTTAGGTTCGGACCGAGCCTAAGCTCCGGTCCAAAGTTGAGGTTCGGAGTTTATGTTTCCATTGGTACATTTTCAGAAAGGCCATGTAAGAAATTGCGTGGTTAACCAATTAAATACTGACACGTAATAAGTAAGGAGGTGGAGCCTACCGATTAACAAATTTTGGAAATTTAAATTTCTGAACAATCTAATGGTGTCTATCGTATAGGAATAATCATTGTTTGGTCTTTTAAATTTTTCCCTCCAAAAATATGGTTTACGTGATCATAAACGTGGACAAATGGAGAAAAATAGGTGACCTTTTTCTCTTTTTTATAGCGTGACCTTTTTCTTTTATTAAATTAATGAGGTAATATGGATGGAGGGTTTACGTTATGTTCATGCAACTGTGCAATTGTTTTGTGCCATGTGACCATATATGTCTATAGAAGAAAACTAACTGGTAATTAATTGTTTTAGCAAACTATGATTTTTCATTTAAATATTTGAATACTTTCTTAAAATATGTTACTATATTTATTTGTGAGATGAAATGTGTGTCTTTGGTTATATATTTTCCAGATAATTATAGCCACAGGATGTAAGTAATTTAAAACTAGCATTAATAACTCACTAATAATTTCTTTCCCGATTTTGATTCAATTTTTTGTAGATTCCAACCAGAGGTGCCAAACTAGGAGAAAAATTGAAACAATAATAAAAGTTACATGTAGCAACTACGTACATGCTAGTTAGATTTCACGAGTTAATTATGGGAACATATTAGAATCAAATTGAAGAAACATATCTTATGAACAATAAGTACAATGACACTACAAGAAAAATCCGCCAACCAATTTTACCAACAACCCAAATTCATTAGCAAATTAGCAACAAATTACTAACATATTAGTAACCAAATTGTTTTTTAGAATTTAGCAAGGGATTTCTAACGGATTACCAACCAAAATTTTACTAACTAAATACTTTAGTTGGTAAATATGGCGGGAAAAAATGGCGCCTAATTTAGCAACTTCCTACAAACGGTTTACCAACCGAAATATTGCCAACAAACACCTTTCGTTGGTAATATTATCAACGGATTATATATCGGTTGGTAAATATGATAGTAAGAAATAGAGTATAGTTTATTAACAGATTACCAACAAATTACCAACCAACCATTTACCAACGACGAAATTTTGTTGCTAATTTTACCAACCAATTAAAAATACGTTGGTAAATTACCAACAGATTGTTATTTGTTGGTAAAGTTGCTAACTAATACTCAAGCGGTTGGAAATTCTTACCAATGGATTAAGATTGTGGTTTGCAAATTACTAACATATTAGAATTAGTTAGTAATATACCAACCGATAACTAATCCATTGGCAAAATTTACCAACCGATACATCTTTAGTTGGTAGTATTACATACAAATGCTAAATCAGTTAGTAATTGCTACCAATTAAGATCAAATTCATTAGTAAATTACCAACTGATATTGAAACAGTTGGTAAATTTACCAAACGAGAAATTAAAGTGGTTGGTAAATGACCAATTGGTGCTCAAACGGTTGGTAAATATAAGGATGGTGCTAAATCGATTGATATTTTTCGACGAATTTAACATTAAATAATAAATTTAGTGATGGATTCTACATCAATTGATATTGTTTTATGAATCTAGCATTTAGTGGTAAATTTATCTTTCTTTATAAATTTAACGGCAAAGGGTCAAAAATACTAAAGAACTATTCGAAATCGGTCACCTATACCCTCCGTTAGTTTTTCGTGTCGAAAGGGCCCTTGCTGTCAATGGAAGGGACCTCAAATACCTCTCCACTTAACGATTGACCATTTAAGCTGACGTGGCAATGCCACGTGGAAAACATTATCCACATGGACGGCCACACGTCAGCCTCTATCCCTCTTATTTTATTTTTTCACCAGGCCCCCCTCTTCCTCCCACCCCTCACCCAAAAAAAAATTAACAAAAGTTTTGATTTTTTTTTCTTTTTCACCAGCCCCCCTCCTCCTCCCACCCCCAACCCCTCCCCCCCCCCCCCAAAAAAAAAACTTCTTTTCAAGTTTTTTTTTTTTTGGGTGGTGTCACGACCCAACCCCGTAGGCCATGACTAGTGCCCGATCTGGGCACTCAAACTCATTCTAGTATATGGCAGAAGCCGACAAGGCTTTATTTCAAATTTAGATAATTTCCAGAAAAATTTCGGCAGAGTTTCCTTTGTTTTACTGACTATCCCATATACCCTGCACGCAGAAAATACCAACAAAGGCCACACAGGGCCAACAGAGTAACATTTAAATATATGCGGACCGGCCGCCGCGGCGAATGGGATCGCCCAAACACAACATAAGCACCCAACTGTACAGAAAGACCCTAACCCACAAACATGTCCACAGACCTCTAACAGACCGACAGAATCATATGACGGGACAGGGCCCCGCCGTACCCATGAACGAGAATATACATGTATAGGAGTGACAGACTATACCAAAAGATGGCTCTGAATAAAATAGCGCTCCAAAAATAGCAGAATGAGATCCTAAGCGGACGGATCAGCAAACCTGTCGTCGGTACCTGCGCGGCATGAAAACGCAGCCCCCGAGGAAAGGGGGTCAGTACGAAATATGTACTGAATATGTAAAGCCTGAGTTGCAGAAACAAAATCATAACTGGTATAGAGCGTACAGAAAGTAAACAGAAAATACAAAGTATCAGATATATATTTTCAAACATGCGGAGTGTGTACAGAAACATATGTCATATCAAATCCGGCCCCTGCCAAGGGACTCAGCAGACAGAACGTGGCCACCCTCCCGACGCTGGTGCCACAACACAGAAGAATCAGAATAGGGGCATAGCCCCGTAACATAATATGTCATATCAGATGGCCATAGTAAATCATATCAGAACAAGCGTACATGGCACAACATACTCCACAAACCCATGTACGCGTATACCTGCCCCCTCACATCGAGGCACGGCGAACAATGCAAAGGATCACGCTTGACAACATATCCTGGCCCGGGCTCAGTGTGGGAAACATTGGGGCATCCACGAATAGAGTAGTGAGAAACTAAATGCAGTTAAAATATCATAAATATTTTCAAACACTCGATGAGGCATATTAATGACAAACAATTCCAATGAAGTCGGACGGGATCATAATAAAAACATTTCGGACATCATAATAACTTACAGAAGCATAACCTTCCTGAAGTCGTTCCGAGTGTCAAAATAATTTATCAGACTTAATAGAATATTTAAAACCATATTCGTTAGGTAATTAAAAGGGTAGTCGAAACGTTTCTTTCAAAAATCGTTCGAAAAGGAGACTTTAGTACATTAAGGGCAAAACCGGGAATAGCGGGCCCACCTCGGAACAAGCAAGGCGGTGGGCTCAAATTACGCCCTTTAAGCTTATGGGGTCACCTATAAAGGTTCTACGGACATTCTATAGCTTTTCAAGGAGTTTAGAGAAAGTTTGCATAATTTCAGGAAAAGCATATCAAAATGGTTCAATTCTACTGAAGGAAAAACTGAGATTTTCTCTTGCGGATTCTGATGGCCACGAAGGTCTTTTGAGGCCCGAATCCGGTCCTAAAACACTTTAGACATGCCAAAAGAAGGATCGGGGTAGCTTTACATACCTTTTGAGCTTTTTAAGCCTATCCAAGCTCACTCTCCGTTTCGTCGAAAATCTGCAAATGGTCACATTTACCAATTGTAAGTTATAGATGCTACAAATTCAATTCAACTCTTATTTGTCTACCGAAATTTCGGCAGCACTTCCCCTATACATATAGCACCCCCGAGAATTCAACTCGGCCAAATCAATCAACAACAACCCAAACAACAACATCAACATCAACAAAGAACATTAAAAACACAATTATCCTTCAACTAGTCATTTTTCTCACAAGTTGACATAACCTTCATTCTAACCCAAACTTTCAAACTAACATCATTGATTTCACATCCATTATCACTCAAGATCATCACAATGTAGATTTAGAGACATTTCATATCATTTTCCTTAAGTTATACACTCGATATACATAATATACAACTTTCCGCCAAAGTCATATTTTATCCAAAACTCCTAATCTTTGGCATACGTATTCATAACATGTTTCCTTCTTCCAAGTTCATCAATACTTGTCATAATTAGCAACCTAATAACTTCATTTTCATAATGTCGTAAAATCGTACTAAAACGACATAAGCTTCAATATTCCATTTCGATACAAACTTATATCATTTTATCTCCATATACATTGCAAGTATCATAATAACACATTAACCAAACTTAATCCATTTCCATTCCACACACTCCAAACCACACGGCCAAACACCCCACTAACCACTTCTATCAATTTCATTCAATTTTCATTCCCAATATGCATTTTACCACAATCACAACTAGAATATGACATAATTTAAACTCACCATAATTATACAACATACATACACACACGGCCATATACTATATCTCCTACCCACTTTGCAAACTTCCATATTTCCATACAATCAATTCATTTCTACATACTACAACATAAACATGACTTCATAACACAAGAACAAGGGATAATTTCTTACCTTTTTACTCAATCTTCTTCACTTGAATATAGGGTCAACTTGAAGAAACAAGACTTCTTCCTTCCAAACCAACTACACCAAGTTGCAAAGGGGCCTTGAATTAGTAGGAAAGTCACAAGAAATGAATTTTTAAGACAAGATTTTTGGTACCTATTTTTCTCCTCCAAACCCGAGACCTCTTCTTGTTCTTCTTCTATTTTCTTTTGTTGTTCTTATCTCTAATTCCTTAAGTCTTCAATGGTATAAGTAGTTGAAGTGCTTGGTCACATGACCAAGCACATGACCAACTAAAAATGGCTTGGGCCAAGGCCTAATGTGGCCGGCCACCCTTAAGAAAATAGGCCTCATTTTCAATTCAATTTTTGGGCCCAATAGCTTATGGATCGTATTTTGTAATTCCCGAAACTAATTTCCAAAATTCCAAAATTACCCTTAGCCTTGTCCCGCTCTTTCATGACTTTATTCTCTCATACATAACTCTTATGTTCAACAAACTATCAAATTTGACCTTATATCTCAAGAATCCAATATTTATCGAATTTTCCAAACGTGTGAAAACACGGGATATAACATCCTCCCCCCCTTTAGAACATTCGTCCTCGAATGTAAAATTAATCTTATAGGGTTGGAAAATACTTTGGGGGAGTTTCTAATTATAGACAACACATATGACATACGATTGGTATTAAAATGAAATTAAGTAGGGATTCAAGGTTACCTGTGGGCATAGGGAACAGATGAGGGTATTTCTTCTTCATTTCCTCTTCGGCCTCCCATGTCATTTCCTCCCTATTCTCGTTCCGCCACAGTACCTGAACAGAGGCTACATCCTTATTACGGAGCCTCCGTACCTGACGATCCAAAATAGATACAGGCTGCTCCTCGTACGATAGTTGCTCCGTCACTTGAATATCATCTGCAGGGAATATTCTGGAAGGGTCACCGATGCACTTACGAAGCATAGAGACGTGAAACACCGGATGTACCGCTTCCAAATCAGATGGCAAATCTAACTCATAGGCGACATTTCCAATTTTCCGCACGATCAGATAAGGCCCAATATAACGCGGACTAAGCTTACCCTTTCTGCCGAACCGCATTACGCCTTTCATAGGCGATACCTTCAGAAATACCCAATCACCAACCTGGAATTCCAAAGGACGACGCCGTTTGTCAGCGTATGATTTCTGTCGACTCTGGGCTGCCAATAGTCGTTCCCGAATAAGTTTCACCTTATCAACGACCTGCTGAATCATATCCGGGCCGATTAACTCTGTCTCGCCAATATCAAACCAGCCGATAGGTGACCTGCATTTCCTACCATATAAAGCCTCGTACGGAGCCATCTGGATGCTGGAATGGTAGCTGTTATTATAACAAAATTCAATCAATGGCAAGTGATCCTCCCAGCTACCTCTGAAATCAATAACACAGGCCCGCAACATATCTTCAAGCGTCTGGATAGTGCGCTCGGCCTATCCGTCACTCTGAGGATGGAAAGTTGTGCTCAGGCTCAGCTGAGTCCCTAATCCTTCCTAAAAAGATCTCCAGAAGTTCGCTGTGAACTGAGCACCTCTGTCAGTGATAATAGATATAGGAACTCCATGAAGCTTCACTATTTCTTTAATATAAATCCTGGCATAATCCTCGGCAGAATAAGTAGTTCTGACGGGGAGAAAATGGGCTGATTTTGTCAGCCTATCAACAATAACCCAGATGGAATCATACTTCCGTGGAGTGCGGGGCAACCCTGTAATGAAGTCCATATTAATGATCTCCCACTTCCACGTCGGAATTTCCATTTCCTGCAACAGTCCACCCGGTTTCTGATGTTCAATTTTGACCTGTTGACAATTGGGACACTGGGCGACGAATTCTGCGATATCCTGTTTCATGCCATCCCACCAGTATAAGCATCGGAGATCATGGTACATCTTCGTAGACCCAGGATGGACCGAATAGCGAGCATAATGTGCCTCGCTCATAACCTGCTGCCGAAGACATGCAATATCAGGTACACACAACCTGCCCCTGAATAATAAAGTCCCGTCCGGAGTGAACTCGAACGGAGTCTTCTCCTTATCATAGGCTGTGTCTCTGTATCGTGCCAAAACAGGATCTTCATATTGATGCCGCTTGATATCTTCCTTAATAGATGATTCAGAAACCCCTCGGACAGAAATCCGTGTACCTCTAGATTTGGCCAGACGAACCCCAAGATTAGCCAACTGGTGAAGGTCACGCACTATCTCTCTCCTGTCTGGCTGTAAATCTGCCAAGCTGCCCATAGATTTCCGGCTAAGCGCATCTGCCACAACATTAGCCTTTCCCGGATGATACAGAATATCCACATCATAGTCCTTCAAGAGCTCCAGCCACCTCCGCTGCCGCAAATTAAGCTCTTTCTGCTTGAAAATATACTGGAGACTCTTATGATCTGTATAGATATCAACATGAACGCCATATAAATAATGTCTCCATATCTTCAGGGCATGGATCACCGCCGCAAGCTCCAGATCGTGAGTAGGATAATTCTTTTCATGCTTTTTCAATTGCCGAGAAGCATAAGCTATAACTCTGCCGTGCTGCATCAATACACAGCCCAATCCCACGCCAGAAGCGTCACAATAAATAACATATCCATCGGGTCCCTCTGGAAGAGTCAGAACTGGGGCTGTAGTCAGCTTCTCTTTCAGCAACTGGAAGCTTCGTTCACAAGCATCAGTCCACTGGAACTTGGCTCCCTTCTGAGTTAGCCTTGTCAAAGGCGCTGAAATCGAAGCAAACTTTTCCACAAATCTTCTGTAATAGCCAGCTAACCCCAGGAAACTACGTACCTCTGTGGGCGTCGTGGGTCTGGGCTAATTTTTCACGGCCTCAATCTTCTGTGTATCCACCCGGACACCATCAGCTACAATAATATGCCCCAGGAATGCCACTGAAGCCAGCCAGAATTCACATTTAGAAAATTTTGCATATAATTTCCGATGCCGAAGTACCCCAAGTACCGCTCTCAGATGATCTGCGTGTTCTGCCTCAGACCGAGAATAAACCAGGATATCATCGATAAATACAATTACGAACATGTCTAAGAACTGCCTGAATACCCGGTTCATTAAATCCATGAATACCGCAGGAGCATTAGTCAGCCCAAAAGACATAACTCTGAATTCATAATGCCCATATCTGGTCCGGAATGCTGTCTTAGGAATATCGGCCTCTCGTACCCGTACCTGATGATAGCCTGACCGAAGATCTATCTTCGAAAAATATCTGGCGCCCTTCAACTGATCAAACAAGTCATCAATTCTGGGGAGGGGGTATTTATTCTTTATAGTTACCTTATTCAGCTGCCGATAATCAATACACATACGCAGCAACCCGTCTTTCTTACGCACAAATAATACCGGGGCTCCCCAAGGCGAAGTACTGGGTCTAATGAAGCCTTTTTCTAACAGATCCTTCAACTGCTCTTTCAGTTTTTTCAATTCTGCCGGTGCCATTCTGTACGGGGGAATAGATATCGGCTGGGTATCTAGAAGCAAATCAATAGTAAATCTATTTCCCGCTCCGGAGGAAGGCCTGGAAGCTCATCTGGGAATACATCCGGAAATTCATTAACCACGGGAACTGACTGAAGAGTCGGCGCTTTTGCTGTCAAGTCTTGTACCCGAACCAGATGATAAAAATAACCCTTTCTGATCATTTTCTTCGCCTTAAGGTATGAAATAAACTTACCTTTCGGCGATGCTGTATTACCGGCCCATTCTATAACTGGCTCCCCAGGAAATTGGAAACGAACTACCTTATTTTGGCAGTCAACATTAGCATAACAGGAAGCTAGCCAGTCCATACCCATAATAACATCGAACTCGATCATATCTAACTCCACCAGATCTGCCTTAGTGTCTCGGCCGCATATAATTACAGAACAGTCTTTATATACCTGTTTCGCTACAATAAAGTCCCCAATCGGTGTGGCTACCTCAAACGACTCTATAGGTTCAGACGTTATACCAATTTTACTAGCAACCAGAGGCGAAATATATGACAAGGTCGAACCTGGATCAATCAATGCATACACAGACCGAGAGAAAACCGATAATGTACCTGTAACGACATTAGACGATGCCTCCTGATCCTGGCGGCTGGAAAGAGCATAAATGCAGTTCGAAGGACCGCTAGTACCAGAAGCCCCACCACGGCCTCTGCCGCGACCCGCTGGTGCTGAAGTACCCGGCCCCGTAGGGCGCATAACCACTGATGAAGATGAAGACCCGGCGGCTGATCCGGTAGGTTGCGCTGCACCACCCGAACTACCCTTATACGGGCAATCTCTCACAGAATGGCCCTGACAGCCACAAGAAAAACATGCACCTGTGGCTCTGTAGCACTCTCCCGGATGGTATCTGCCACAATAAGAACACTGAGGCCTGGGTGGCCTCGTCTGACCAGAACCCCTATCTGTCCGCGAACCTGAAGCCCTGGAGCTCTGACCTGCTCCTGAATAACCTGGGCTATCAAATCTGTGACCTGTAGGCTGTGGAGGTGCGCTCTGTGCCGGCTGGGATAGATGTCTGCTAGGCTGCTGCGGCTGCTGAGGCTGCCTGCCCCGAAAATCTCCAGAATACCCCGATGATCTGGCCCTCTTGGGCTGTCTCCAATCCTGACTCCTATCAGGCTGACGCTCTCTATGCCGGTCCTCCATGCCCTGGGCGTGGGCCTGAATCCGGGCAATATCCATGCCGGGCTGAGCAGCCAATACCAAACAACTGTCGACAAAATAACGGTCCAGCCCCATAATATACCTGTGCATCCTATCAGCCATAGTAGCTACCACAGCAGGTGCGTATCGGGCCAATGAGTCGAACTCCATACTGTACTCTCGAACACTGCGACCCCTCTGTCTCAGCAATAAGAATCTGTCAGCCTTGGCCCGCCGTAACTCCGGAGGCAGAAAATGGCTAAGAAAAGCCTGAGAAAAATCATCCCAAACTGCTGGGGGAGCGCCGTCGCCTCTGGATAACTCCCATGACTCGTACCAATTTGCCGCTATATCATACAACCGGTAAGAAGCCAATGTGACTGACTCTGTCGCGGAAGCATTAATAAACTGTAAGGTGCGCCGCATCTTCCTGATGAACTCCTCGGGATCCTCCTTGGGCTTTGTCCCGAAGAACTCTGGAGGGCCACAAGTCAAGAACTCACGGGCTCTCGAACTGTCACGCCTGTAAGCCCGGTCACCTCCCAATCCGTGCCCTTGAACCTGTCCTGCCACAAGTCTGGTCAATAGCTGGACTGCCTCTCTCATGGACTGATCCCCAGTGCCTGGCCGTGGAGCTGGGGGCTCAGGTACTGGAATCTCGGGAGCTGGCGGTGGAGCCGCCCCCCGACCTGCAGCTGCTGCTGCTCCAATCTCCTCTACATGTGGCGGTGTGGAAGAGCCCTCTGCCGGGGGCAAAATATCAGGAGCAATATGAGCATGGGCCCTGGTAACCCTCTGGGCCCGACTAGTCTCTCCCACAGCTGCTACCTTGGCCTTTTGGGCCACTGTCGCCTTTTTTGGAGGCATAACTGCAAATGTAACAATTCGTTAGGGAGGAAACATCCTGATAACACAGCTCTATCGCACGATCTAAGACAGAAAGAAGGGTAGTATCCTAAATGCCCTGTAGCCTCCTGTTTATAGGTGTGGTGCACAACACACCGATAAACAAGACTCTACTAGACACGGTCTGTAGACATTCCGAGGACGAACCGCTCTGATACCAATCGGTCACCTATACCCTCTGTTAGTTTTTCGTGTCGAAAGGGCCCTTGCTGTCAATGCAAGGGACCTCAAATACCTCTCCACTTAACGATTGACCATTTAAGCTGACGTGGCAATGCCACGTGGAAAAAATTATCCACATGGACGGCCACACGTCAGCCTCTATCCCTCTTATTTTATTTTTTCACCAGGCCCCCCTCTTCCTCCCACCCCTCACCCAAAAAAAATTTAACAAAAGTTTTGATTTTTTTTTCTTTTTCACCAGCCCCCCTCCTCCTCCCACCCCCAACCCCTCCCCCCACCCCCCAAAAAAAAAACTTCTTTTCAAGTTTTTTTTTTTTGGGTGGTGTCACGACCCAACCCCGTAGGCCATGACTAGTGCCCGATCTGGGCACTCAAACTCATTCTAGTATATGGCAGAAGCCGACAAGGCTTTATTTCAAATTTAGATAATTTCCAGAAAAATTTCGGCAGAGTTTCCTTTGTTTTACTGACTATCCCATATACCCTGCACGCAGAAAATACCAACAAAGGCCACACAGGGCCAACAGAGTAACATTTAAATATATGCGGACCGGCCGCCGCGGCGAATGGGATCGCCCAAACACAACATAAGCACCCAACTGTACAGAAAGACCCTAACCCACAAACATGTCCACAGACCTCTAACAGACCGACAGAATCATATGACGGGACAGGGCCCCGCCGTACCCATGAACGAGAATATACATGTATAGGAGTGACAGACTATACCAAAAGATGGCTCTGAATAAAATAGCGCTCCAAAAATAGCAGAATGAGATCCTAAGCGGACGGATCAGCAAACCTGTCGTCGGTACCTGCGCGGCATGAAAACGCAGCCCCCGAGGAAAGGGGGTCAGTACGAAATATGTACTGAATATGTAAAGCCTGAGTTGCAGAAACAAAATCATAACTGGTATAGAGCGTACAGAAAGTAAACAGAAAATACAAAGTATCAGATATATATTTTCAAACATGCGGAGTGTGTACAGAAACATATGTCATATCAAATCCGGCCCCTGCCAAGGGACTCAGCAGACAGAACGTGGCCACCCTCCCGACGCTGGTGCCACAACACAGAAGAATCAGAATAGGGGCATAGCCCCGTAACATAATATGTCATATCAGATGGCCATAGTAAATCATATCAGAACAAGCGTACATGGCACAACATACTCCACAAACCCATGTACGCGTATACCTGCCCCCTCACATCGAGGCACGGCGAACAATGCAAAGGATCACGCTTGACAACATATCCTGGCCCGGGCTCAGTGTGGGAAACATTGGGGCATCCACGAATAGAGTAGTGAGAAACTAAATGCAGTTAAAATATCATAAATATTTTCAAACACTCGATGAGGCATATTAATGACAAACAATTCCAATGAAGTCGGACGGGATCATAATAAAAGCATTTCGGACATCATAATAACTTACAGAAACATAACCTTCCTGAAGTCGTTCCGAGTGTCAAAATAATTTATCAGACTTAATAGAATATTTAAAACCATATTCGTTAGGTAATTAAAAGGGTAGTCGAAACGTTTCTTTCAAAAATCGTTCGAAAAGGAGACTTTAGTACATTAAGGGCAAAACCGGGAATAGCGGGCCCACCTCGGAACAAGCAAGGCGGTGGGCTCAAATTACGCCCTTTAAGCTTATGGGGTCACCTATAAAGGTTCTACGGACATTCTATAGCTTTTCAAGGAGTTTAGAGAAAGTTTGCATAAGTTCAGGAAAAGCATATCAAAATGGTTCAATTCTACTGAAGGAAAAACTGAGATTTTCTCTTGCGGATTCCGATGGCCACGAAGGTCTTTTGAGGCCCGAATCCGGTCCTAAAACACTTTAGACATGCCAAAAGAAGGATCGGGGTAGCTTTACATACCTTTTGAGCTTTTTAAGCCTATCCAAGCTCACTCTCCGTTTCGTCGAAAATCTGCAAATGGTCACATTTACCAATTGTAAGTTATAGATGCTACAAATTCAATTCAACTCTTATTTGTCTACCGAAATTTCGGCAGCACTTCCCCTATACATATAGCACCCCCGAGAATTCAACTCGGCCAAATCAATCAACAACAACCCAAACAACAACATCAACATCAACAAAGAACATTAAAAACACAATTATCCTTCAACTAGTCATTTTTCTCACAAGTTGACACAACCTTCATTCTAACCCAAACTTTCAAACTAACATCATTGATTTCACATCCATTATCACTCAAGATCATCACAATGTAGATTTAGAGACATTTCATATCATTTTCCTTAAGTTATACACTCGATATACATAATATACAACTTTCCGCCAAAGTCATATTTTATCCAAAACTCCTAATCTTTGGCATACGTATTCATAACATGTTTCCTTCTTCCAAGTTCATCAATACTTGTCATAATTAGCAACCTAATAACTTCATTTTCATAATGTCGTAAAATCGTACTAAAACGACATAAGCTTCAATATTCCATTTCGATACAAACTTATATCATTTTATCTCCATATACATTGCAAGTATCATAATAACACATTAACCAAACTTAATCCATTTCCATTCCACACACTCCAAACCACACGGCCAAACACCCCACTAACCACTTCTATCAATTTCATTCAATTTTCATTCCCAATATGCATTTTACCACAATCACAACTAGAATATGACATAATTTAAACTCACCATAATTATACAACATACATACACACACGACCATATACTATATCTCCTACCCACTTTGCAGACTTCCATATTTCCATACAATCAATTCATTTCTACATACTACAACATAAACATGACTTCATAACACAAGAACAAGGGATAATTTCTTACCTTTTTACTCAATCTTCTTCACTTGAATATAGGGTCAACTTGAAGAAACAAGACTTCTTCCTTCCAAACCAACTACACCAAGTTGGAAAGGGGCCTTGAATTAGTAGGAAA
Organism: Lycium barbarum; assembly: GCF_019175385.1. Taxonomy (NCBI): domain Eukaryota; kingdom Viridiplantae; phylum Streptophyta; class Magnoliopsida; order Solanales; family Solanaceae; genus Lycium; species Lycium barbarum. The sequence continues at coordinate 84,354,535 of NC_083343.1, forward strand.
GTCACAAGAAATGAATTTTTAAGACAAGATTTTTGGTACCTATTTTTCTCCTCCAAACCCGAGACCTCTTCTTGTTCTTCTTCTATTTTCTTTTGTTGTTCTTATCTCTAATTCCTTAAGTCTTCAATGGTATAAGTAGTTGAAGTGCTTGGTCACATGACCAAGCACATGACCAACTAAAAATGGCTTGGGCCAAGGCCTAATGTGGCCGGCCACCCTTAAGAAATGGGCCTCATTTTCAATTCAATTTTTGGGCCCAATAGCTTATGGATCGTATTTTGTAATTCCCGAAACTAATTTCCAAAATTCCAAAATTACCCTTAGCCTTGTCCCGCTCTTTCATGACTTTATTCTCTCATACATAACTCTTATGTTCAACAAACTATCAAATTTGACCTTATATCTCAAGAATCCAATATTTATCGAATTTTTCCAAACGTGTGAAAACACGGGATATAACAGGTGGGGGGGTGGATGGATGATGCAAAAAATCAAAAACAAAAACTTTTTTTAAAACAAAATTAATTTTTTGGGTGGGTGGGTGGAGTAAGAAACCAAAAAATAATAATTCAAAACTTCTTTTCAAAAAAAATTAATTTGGGGGGGGGGGGGGGGGAGGGGGTAGGGGGTGGAACGGTGCAAAAAACCAAAAACAAAAACTTTTCAAAACTTCATTTTTTTAGAGGGTGGAGGTGTTGGGTCACGGGGGCTGGAGTGGGAGGAGGAGGGGGGCTGGCGAAAAAAAAAATTGGGGGGTAGGGGGGTGAGGGTGTCACGCCCCGAACCATGGCCTGGACGTACACGGCACTCGGTGCCTGACTGCATGTGACTGAGCGAATCACATGGCTTGCTGAATCATCATACATAACATAAGCGGAATATAACGTGAATGCATGATGAGCCTTTATAAAACGTAGTAAGTCATAATACTTAATAAAAATACTTGTTTAAACATGAGTGCGGAAATAACATGAATGAGCCAAAATGGCTATACGACTCCGAATGTCTGACATGACATAACTGACTTGTCTAGTCTATGAAACCTCTATCATGAGTCTGATTGGAAAACATACTTACTAGGACAAGGCCCCCAGCATACCTTAGATACATAACTAATCATAAACAAAAGTTAACTAAACTCCGAATGAGATGGGGCTCACCAATAAGCTGGTACGTGCAGATCCTAATGAGCGGAGGCGTCGTCCTGTAAGTTCGTACCTGCATCGTGAAATGCAGGTCCCCGGGCAATAAAAAGGGGACGTCAGCACATTGAATGTACTGGTATGTAAAACAACTAAAAGAAATAACATGGGACATGGAATAACATGATAAGAACTGAAACTGAAAACCTGGACATGAACATGAGCATGAGCATGAGTACATATATATATCATAAGTAAAACATGATAAGTAGGGAGAGCAATAACTTATAACCGATCCATGGTCTGGTGCTTGTGTCCCGCCAGCAGAACACTCAGTCCTTGCTAGGGAATATGAGATTTGATAAAATATGAAAGGATCCAGTCATTATGAGAGATCATCCGGGACATGGGTGGAGCGATCCTCATCCTACGGTGGCTACGTAGTTTCAGGCTATCTGAAGCCCTCCTCGGTAATTAATGCAACTCCCAAAACATGAACATGTAAAATAGTGGCACTTGCTGCCCATGGTATATCATGAATCATAACTTGCTTGTACATAGTGTTCATGAATCATAACTTGCTTGTACATGGTTTTCATGAATCATAACTTGCTTGTATAGTTTCATAAGATAACTTGTCATAGTCTTGCAAAACATGTTTTTGGTTCATGAGTAATAACAATAGTTCGTAATCATATATATATACTTGACTTGAAAACATGCTTGTAACTTGCTGGATGAAATCATAAAGTTTCATATAAACATAATGAGAACACATGAGGAAGAATTCATGATTCATGGATTAAGCTAGGATTCCTAATAACTGTAATGGAAGATTAGGAATATAATAACGAATATAGATACAAAATTCATGTACATAAATACGGGCTACCAATATGTTGGGTTTAATGCCCTAGGATTTGAACTTCATGGATTTTAAGAAACGGATCATGGGGAAGAACGTAGAGATTCCCACATGTGGATGGAAGTTCTACATACCTTAACTTCCTGCTTTTGAGCGTATCACAATTTCCTTCAATCCCTTCAACTTTAATCTATAACAATACGGGTCATAGGGACTCTATATTAGCAACAATATCCATGCTTTGTTCATCTAAGCATTTTATCAAACACTTGGTGGGCATGGAGCTCCACAACCTTCATTAATGGTGTTTTCTTCACCCAATCCCCACTCTATTACTTTTAGTTGATTCTACAATCTCAATTAGGTGTAATTAACATCATTCTTCATCACCCACACGAATACAACAATCCCAAGTCAACAATCCAAAACTTTTAGGCTAAACACTGGCCTATTCTTAAAGTGGACAATCTGTGCCATGGACTTGGATTGTGACAAATTCATTCAGCTTGGGCTTAAGCTTCTGTCTTGATATTCTTATCTATGTTAATTTGTTTATATAACTTCATTTTATCATTTTAGTTACTACGTCATGTTAGCTATTCGTAATAGTTATTGATTATTATAATTTATTATATATAATGACTATTGTTATTTTATTCAAAAAATTATCAATTTACAAAAAGTAGTAGCACTTTTATTTTTTTGTGATGGTATGTTTTCGTCTTTCCTTACTACATAATATTCTTAAATGGTTATAGTGTGATGATACTAGATAATTTTTTTTGTTTATATCATTATTTTCATTTAAGCTTTTTGGAAAGAAAAAAGAAGAAAAAATTTAAGCAAAAAAAAAAAGAAGAAAAGTCTAAGATACGAAATTAGGGAAATTGGCTCCAAAAATCAAAACTCCCTCCCAAATTTAATTTCATTTTCATCTCAATCTCTCTCCCATTAACCCCCTCTCCCTCCTAAACTTTCCCTCATTTGAGATATCACACGAACCCCTTCACAGTCGGATGTCACCATCACAATTTTCAATCGGCGAACTCTCCTGTGGTAACTTCCTCCTTCCTAATCTCCACCTCTCCCTCGTTCTTATCTCATATTTTCCCTAATTTCATGTAAATGATTAATCCAAATCAATTCAATAACCCTAACTCCTGCCCGTTGGGTAGCTGCCATCACCCTTTCGCCAGCGAACAACAACTTATGAGTTCTCAAAACGAAGAGGTGGGATGATATATTATGAAAGAAATATATAAAAGATTAGGGATGACATACGATGAACTAATTTGTAAAATATTAGTGCTGATATTTGCTCAATTTTAATTTTGTATGTCTAAAACTTCTTTGATTCATGCTTTCACATATTTGTTTTACTGGAAATTGGTCAATTTTTGTGCTTGTGCTACTTTTGATGTTTCTATTAGTGGCCAGATTCAGGGGTTGGATTTCCCCATTAACGGATCTGTCAAGCTTGCTAATCTTGATAATATAGATGCAGAGGAGACCAGTTCTAATAGTAGCAATGATAGAGCAAAATCATGGCATAATTGCAGTTGAGTTATATCCCCCAATCCATGTGCTCCTGTTCATGGTAGTTTCTCTTAAAAGCTTTAAGTTAAGTAACTTATCAAAATAATTGCTCCTATAAACTTTAAGCTTAGCTAATCCTACCATGTGTTAGAAATTTCTTAACGTGCATTAATTGTGTTACTTGGTTGGGATGTTGCTAAAAGTTGTTTGGTGAAGAACTTTTTATTATAATGTTGTATTGGGTTGATGCTTGCATGATTACTGTTTTTATGCCCATCTAAGAAAATTGCAAAGGGGATTAGTCATATACATTGGGATGGCTTCAGACAGTATTAGTCAAATAATCAAGTCACTATTTTGAAAATCTTCTCAGGAAGATTTAAGGGAGTGGATACTAATAATTTGCTTTGTCATATTTTAGCTTAATATCACATTTCTTTTGAGACGAGGGTCTATCGGAAACAGTGTTATATCCCGCATTTTTGGGCAATCGGATAATTCGAGATAATCGCGGGAAGATAACAAGCAAGACCTTATTTTTATTTTGTTTGGCATACAAGTTGTTTATGAAATTTTTTGAAGTGGGAATGTTAAGAAAGGTCAAGGGTGTAAAGGGAAGTTCGCAATATGACTCATGGAAATATGGAGAAAGACGAAGGGTAAATTTGGAATTCGGAAAAAAAAATTATTTTTCTTGAAGTGCAAAATAGAACAAAAAAAAAATGGGCTTGGGTCATTGGACCATGTTGGCCGTCCAAGTGGGTGGGCTTAGGCCCAATTAAAAGCTTAATGGACAAGATTTAAAAGATGACTAATTCATCTTTATCCTCATAATATTTCCTAGAAACTTCAAGAAGTCTCAAGAAGAGAAGAAGGAGATAAATCTCCAAGGCCATTCGGCCAAAGCAAAATTCAACACAACCTTGGAAAACATTTTCTTCAAAAATCATTTTCTACCAATTGAAGGGTTCCTAGCAAGGTGGAGTGGTTCTTGGAACAAGAGAAATTCATATTCTTGCAAGTTACAAGTCTTAACTAAGTGGGAAGTTAAGGAAGAAGGCAAGAATTCATTCTTCTCCTTTCTTTATATGTTATGGATATTGGTGCATGTTGTAGTGTACAAAAATGGATGAAATTCATGAGGAATATGAATATAGGGGTGTGGCCGTGCATGTGTGTGTGTGTAGGAATCATGTCTTAATTATTTTATCTCGTGGTTAGTTGTGGTTGTAATGAATGCTATGTTAATAATTGAAGTTGGATGATTTTAGTGAAGTTGTAGCCATGTGTGTATGATGTTGGCCGTGAGTTGTATATCACATGTATAGCCGTGTATATTTGGTGAATCATGAAGGAATGGTGAGCAAGTTTTATTTGGTATGTTGGTTGTTGTGTGGTGGATTTTATATTGCAAATGAAAGCCTAATGAGCTTAGTGAAGTTGTTGTAATTGGAGAATTGTTTTAGAGAGTATGTTAATTGAATACAATGTTCTTACATGTATGGAAGACAATAATATTAGTATGGTGTTGTTGGAATATAAATTATAAGGTTGTTATTGTTTTTATTGGAGTTGGAAAGTCTTGAAGGAAGTAGTATGTTAATTGAAGTGTTAGAATGTATCTTGGGTTGATTATTGAAATTGTTAGTATGGTTGTTGACATTATGTTGATAGTTTGGCCGGGTTAAATTCCCGGATTGTTGTTGATTAAGAATTGGCTAAGTTGAATTTTGGGGATGGTGTATTTACAGGGGAAGTGCTGCCGAAATTTCGGTAGACAAGTGTTATCTTAAGATTCAACTTCTAAATGCTCTAATCAATGTTTGGTAAATGTGACCAAATTGTAGATTTTGACGGATTTGCAACTTGAAGTTGGAGTAGCATAAGGAGCGGAAAAAGGTATGTAAGGTCTTACTCCTTCTTCTTTGGCATGTCTTAGGCATACTAGGTTGGATACGATCCTCAGGGATAACTCTATTCTCCGGAATCCGCACCTAAAGTTACCCCTTTTTCATTCAGTAGAATTGAATTAGATATTCATGAATAGTTGGGAGAATTGCCTAGATATCTAAAACTTGCACAAATGAGACCCGACCACCTTAAGACTCTCACAAGTGACGTCATGAAATGTAATGTACGTAAATTTTGTACGCTACCTCAATCGGCCCGAGGTGGGCCCATTGTTCCCGGATTTTCTTTATTGTTCCGTATGACTTACTTTGAAGTAGAATCCAAAGGAAACTTTTGATCCTTGTTCCGTTTATCAAACGATAAGTACCATAACTATTCTAATGGAAATATGTCTATGATGACAATGATAACGATGATGCTAAGAAAGAGCATATGTCTATGATGAGTATGACAAGAGTGATTCCATGACCAAGAGTCTTAAGTTAAGGATTCAAAATGAGTATGAAAGTGTCAAACTAGTTCTTGAATTTTTATTCTATTTCTTGGTTACGACTCTATTTTTCTAAAAGACTCTAAAGTATATGAATGAATGTTCTATGAGGCTCGTGATCTTATTCTACGTTTTCTCTTAAAGCTATTCCTTATTGATAGTCTCTCCTTATAAGTCTAGTCCATTCAAGGTGAGACAAAGTCATGATGATTGTTCCATAATGTAATCGGAGGTTACCGATCTTACGTCACTCCGATGGACACACGATCTTCCTTGGGCTCCCCTGCATGCTTATATGATATATGTATATGTACATTGGGGGAGGGACATATGTTTCATTGCCACCTGGTCAGCTGGCGTTATCATCCCGGACGCGGGATATATGGGCGAGCCGGAGTATTTCGACGCAATGTGGGCGAGCCGACGTTGTTCGGTGCTATGATATACATGATATGATATGACATGATACGATATAACATGATATGATATGATACGATATGATATGATATGATACCACATGACATGATATAAGCTCTATTTTCTATGTCTATGGAAAAGAAATGTTTCTAAAAAGGGAAAGACAAGCATGCATGGTATCCGGCCTGAAAGGGTATTCCTATGTACATGTTACTTCTTATCTCATTATATGTCCGATGATCCCATGATACTGTTATTCATACTTTATGTTTCTGTTTGTATTATCTTCCATGCCTTACATACTCGGTACACTATTCGTACTGACGTCCCTTCTTGTGGACGCTGCGTTTCATGCCGCGCAGGTCAGTAGGTAGGCGGATTTGATTCCTAGGAGCTCTATCAGCAGTACTTGGCAGCGCTCCAGTTGTTCCGGAGCCTCAGTTCCTTGGTACTATTTTGTGTATATATTCAGGCACGGTAGAATCCGGCCCCTCCTATGTATATGTGTACTTTGTTTAGAGGCTCGTAGACAGATATGTACAGTTAGATGTTTTGTACTTTTGATTGTCCTTGTCGCGGTATAATGTGCTAGCAAAGTTTATTAGCCTATGTTTATAATTATGCCACTAATGTTACTGTTAAGTAACGAAAAAAAAAAGATATGGTATAGTTCATACGGCCCACTCGGAAATAGAGGTAAAATGATAGATAAGGGGTGCTCGGTACAAGTATCGGGTACTCGTCACGGCCCCTAGTTGGGTCGTGACAGAAATGGTATCAGCGTAGGCGGTCCTAGGGGTTTGTCTACGAGCCGTGTCCAGTAGAGTCTTGTTTATTGGTGTGTAGCGCGCCACACTTATAAACAAGAGGCTGCATGGCATTTAGGAAATATGACCTTCTTTGTATTCTAGATCGTGCGATAGAGCTATGTTATCAGGTTTCCATATTCTCTTCCTAATCCTATGTTATGGTTTCAGTAATGCCGATGAAGAGAGCATCTTCAGATAGTGGGGGCACTAAGAAGGCCCCTAAAGTATCTCCAGAGCCGAGTAAGGGGAGCCTCGGCTATTCGATTGAGACTGATCCGTCGGAGGACCCAGCAACAATTCCTCCAGAGTTCCTGACCCCCAGAGCAGAGGATCCCACGGAGGACAGCTATGATACAGATCCGTCGGAGGACCCAGCAACAATTCCTCCAGAGTTTCTGACCCCTAGAGTAGAGGATCCCGCGGAGGGTAGCTATGATACGGATCCCTCGGAGGATCCGGCGACGATTCCTCCAGAGTTTCTTACCTCCAGGGAGGAGGATAGTTATGACACAGACCCATCGGAGCATTCTTCTGGGACACCGGAGGAGGAGAATTCCGGGGATATGCCAGCTGCTCATGTGATGGAGCACTATGTCAGACAGGCCTCCCTGGAAAGTGCTACGGATTACTCCTGTCCTTTGTCCTGGTCATCAGTGAACCAGGAATCGCCTGGTTATCTATACTCCTCCGATTCGGATGCGGGAAATGACGGGAGTCAAACTAGTGGAGAGCAGACAGATGAGGATGAGAAGCACACTTCACATGGCAGCTCCCTGGACCAGGCCCGAGATTGATCGGCTACAGGTATATGAGATTTTCTTTGAAACTTTCTATGTATACGTAATCTTTGCAAAATACTAATTAGTGACGGTAGACAGAAATTCAAAAGGGGCCAAAGACTTAGCGGTTGTGAATAATGGCGATTGAGATGTCTCCGCCACCAGTGCGAATTTAGAAACCCCGGATAAAAGATAATCATATGTATGGATGGGAGTAAATAGTGAAGATTTAAACAGAGGCAATATGGTAATTGTATGGTCAGGAAAGTGAAGATAGGAGTGGGACCCGCTGTGAGGACGTTTTGGATGTTGTTAGAACCCCGACTTACCTTAAATTATGTGACAAAGGTCGTGCGGGGCAGTCGATATAATTATAGCAGCATTCACGCATTTAAATGCACCAAAGTTTCGAGGTTAAGCGTGCTAAGGTAGGAGGATGGGTGACCCCCTGGGAAATATGCTGAAAATTTCATAAATGTGGGAACAAGAGACGAATGTGAAATTAAGTAGCCTAAAGTAAATTAGAGTGTGTGAAGTGGTTAAGAACCCTGTAGAAGTCGTGTAGGCTGAGACGGACTAGACTAGCAGAAGGGGAGAAATCATGACAGAGCTTCAGGACTAGAGAAGGTTTGATTAGTGTTTGAAAGTGTTTGTAAGTAAAATAGTGGTGGAAATGTATATATGTACATGACATCTTATCTGTGACTGTAGAACCCTAACAAACAGTGTCGCGATACATAGAATATGCTAGCTGGATGAAATTCAAAAGACACGATGAAGGGTATACGTACGGATGTCACAGGGTAAGACCGATGCCGAACCCACACTAGTTAAGGCTAGAAAGCCCTAATGCAGTGATATACGAGAACATATCTAGCCAAGGAATAGACGCAACAAACTCCGCGAAGAAGGAATTACAATTGTAAAAGATCGCGGAAGGCGACGATTATTTAAAAGGCATAGGCGTGTGCAGACCCTCTCAATGAAGGAAGGGAGAACGTGCTAGACCTAAAACGAACTACGACCATTTAGGATTCATAAAAAGGGACCTATTAACTCAGGACTAGAGTTTGAAGTATGTTGGTGTATTGTGAAGGTTATGAAAGGACGCAAAAATAAGTTGACAGCGGGTGTAATATGAGCTACAAGAGATACCTGGAAAGGTCGCCGAATATAAACGACAATTGAGACGGCACTAGGTGAGGATTTGTACAGTAGGATGTGTAAGTCATTAATCGGTTGGTTTGGTATTAGCGGAGCTAAGTCAATTGGCCTACAAGCAACCCAAGCTCCTAAAAGGGATATGTTCAACGACGTGTGAGATATCTATAAGGGAGACCTCCCCGAAGTATTGTAATACACTAGGAGGCCAGTTTAACATTCGAGGACGAATGTTCTAAAGGGGGGGAGAATGTTATATCCCGCATTTTTGGGCAATCGGATAATTCGAGATAATCGCGGGAAGATAACAAGCAAGGCCTTATTTTTATTTTGTTTGGCATACAAGTTGTTTATGAAAATTTTTGAAGTGGGAATGTTAAGAAAGGTCAAGGGTGTAAAGGGAAGTTCGCAATATGACTCGTGGAAATATGGAGGAAGACGAAGGGTAAATTTGGAATTCAGATTTTTTTTTTATTTTTCTTGAAGTGCAAAATAGAACAAAAAAAAATGGGCTTGGGTCATTGGACCATGTTGGCCGTCCAAGTGGGTGGGATTAGGCCCAATTAAAAGCTCAATGGACAAGATTTAAAAGATGACTAATTCATCTTTATCCTCATAATATTTCCTAGAAACTTCAAGAAGTCTCAAGAAGAGAAGAAGGAGATAAATCTCCAAGGCCATTCGGCCAAAGCAAAATTCAACACAACCTTGGAAAAAATTTTCTTCAAAAATCATTTTCTACCAATTGAAGGGTTGCTAGCAAGGTGGAGTGGTTCTTGGAACAAGAGAAATTCATATTGTTACAAGTTACAAGTCTTAACTAAGTGGGAAGTTAAGGAAGAAGGTAAGAATTCATTCTTCTCCTTTCTTTATATGTTATGGATATTGGTGCATGTTGTAGTGTACAAAAATGGATGAAATTCATGAGGAATATGAATATAGGGGTGTGGCCGTGCATGTGTGTGTGTGTAGGAATCATGTCTTAATTATTTTATCTCGTGGTTAGTTGTGGTTGTAATGAATGCTATGTTAATAATTGAAGTTGGATGATTTTAGTGAAGTTGTAGCCATGTGTGTATGATGTTGGCCGTGAGTTGTATATCACATGTATAGCCGTGTATATTTGGTGAATCATGAAGGAATGGTGAGCAAGTTTTATTTGGTATGTTGGTTGTTGTGTGGTGGATTTTATATTGCAAATGAAAGCCTAATGAGCTTAGTGAAGTTGTTGTAATTGGAGACTTGTTTTAGAGAGTATGTTAATTGAATACAATGTTCTAACATGTATGGAAGATAATGATATTAGTATGGTGTTGTTGGAATATAAATTATAAGGTTGTTATTGTTTTTATTGGAGTTGGAAAGTCTTGAAGGAAGTAGTATGTTAATTGAAGTGTTAGAATGTATCGTGGGTTGATTATTGAAATTGTTAGTATGGTTGTTGACATTATGTTGATAGTTTGGCCGGGTTAAATTCCCGGATTGTTGTTGATTAAGAATTGGCTAAGTTGAATTTTGGGGATGGTGTATTTACAGGGGAAGTGCTGCCGAAATTTCGGTAGACATCTTAAGATTCAACTTCTAAATGCTCTAATCAATGTTTGGTAAATGTGACCAAATTGTAGATTTTGGCGGATTTGCAACTTGAATTTGGAGTAAAGGAGCGGAAAAAGGTATGTAAGGTTTTACTCCTTCTTCTTTGGCATGTCTTAGGCATACTAGGTTGGATACGATCCTCAGGGATAACTATATTCTCCGGAATCCGCACCTAAAGTTACCCCTTTTTTCATTCAGTAGAATTGAATTAGATATTCATGAATAGTTGGGAGAATTGCCTAGATATCTAAAACTTGCACAAATGAGACCCGACCACCTTAAAACTCTCACAAGTGACGTCATGAAATGTAATGTACGTAAATTTTGTACGCTACCTCACTCGGCCCGAGGTGGGCCCATTGTTCCCGGATTTTCTTTATTGTTCCGTATGATTTACTTTGAAGTAGAATCCAAAGGAAACTTTTGATCCTTGTTCCGTTTATCAAACGATAAGTACCGTAACTATTCTAATGGAAATATGTCTATGATGACAATGATAACGATGATGCTAAGAAAGAGAATATGTCTATGATGAGTATGATAAGAGTGATTCCATGACCAAGAGTCTTAAGTTAAGGATTCAAAATGAGTATGAAAGTGTCAAACTAGTTCTTGAATTTTTATTCTATTTCTTGGTTACGACTCTATTTTTCTAAAAGACTCTAAAGTATATGAATGAATGTTCTATGAGGCTCGTGATCTTATTCTACGTTTTCTCTTAAAGCTATTCCTTATTGATAGTCTCGCCTTATAATGCTAGTCCATTCAAGGTGAGACAAAGTCATGATGATTGTTCCATAATGTAATCGGAGGTTACCGATCTTACGTCACTCCGATGGACACACGATCTTCCTTGGGCTCCCCTGCATGCTTATATGATATATGTATATGTACATTGGGAGAGGGACATATGTTTCATTGCCACCTGGTCAGCTGGTGTTATCATCCCGGACGCGGGATATATGGGCGAGCCGGCGTATTTCGACGCAATGTGGGCGAGCCGACGTTGTTCGGTGCTATGATATACATGATATGATATGACATGATACGATATAACATGATATGATATGATATGATATGATATGATATGATACGATACGATATGATATGATACCACATGACATGATATAAGCTCTATTTTCTATGTCTATTGAAAAGAAATGTTTCTAAAAAGGGAAAGACAAGCATGCATGGTATCCGGCCTGAAAGGGTATTCCTATGTACATGTTACTTCTTATCTCATTATATGTCCGATGATCCCATGATACTTTTATTCATACTTTATGTTTCTGTTTGTATTATCTTCCATGCCTTACATACTCGGTACACTATTCGTACTGACGTCCCTTCTTGTGGACGTTGCGTTTCATGCCGCGCAGGTCAGCAGGTAGGCGGATTTGATTCCTAGGAGCTCTATCAGCAGTACTTGGCAGCGCTCCAGTTGTTCCGGAGCCTCAGTTCCTTGGTACTATTTTGTGTATATATTCAGGCACGGCAGAATCCGGCCCCTCCTATGTATATGTGTACTTTGTTTAGAGGCTCGTAGACAGATATGTACAATTAGATGTTTTGTACTTTTGATTGTCCTTGTCGCGGTATAATGTGCTAGCAAAGTTTATTAGCCTATGTTTATAATTATGCCACTAATGTTACTGTTAAGTAACGGAAAAAAAAAGATATGGTATAGTTCATACGGCCCACTCGGAAATAGAGGTAAAATGATAGATAAGGGGTGCTCGGTACAAGTATCGGGTACTCGTCACGGCCCCTAGTTGGGTCGTGACCAACAACCTCTCTATCCTAAGGTTGTTGTTGTGTATTTTAGCTTAATACTTTTATAAAGCTTCTCAAATTGTTGGGACTTGGAACAACAACGAAACAGACCTGAGTGAAAAAAAATAATTCCAATTTAGTAGGAATCTTGTATTTTATTATGATAGAAGTCTTGTATTGGTTATATATATTTTTTATTGACTGCTTCTATTACGCAAGTCTACTTTTTCTTTCTATGCATCCATGTTAACAGCATGCTTGCTTTGCTGAAACAGAAAGAAAATAGCTTATAAGAGGTAACAAGTGACTTTTGTCGATTCATCGCTTTTGCTTCTTTTTCTCTTTTTCGAACTACAGTTTTCATATGCTAATAACATTTTTACTACTTACTAGAATTTTTTGTTTTACCTAACAACTAATTACTTCAATTTTTGCAGAACATATTCACAAAGATTATCAAGGAAAAATTGGGCGAGACATCAACATCTAAGAATGAAGATAGTTTTGAAGTAGATGATGGTGCCACAGAAAGAAACATAACAACAAATGAAAATGAGGAAGGATAAAATCAAATGACCAAGCGTCTCAAGTACAGTGTTCTCATAAAGTTGAATTTTTATTTTAAGCTCTAATAAGGGAGTTAAATCTTTGTTCAGTCTGTTGATGATTGCGTTGTGCGTTTACCCGCAGACCCCAAAGAGGTAATCATTAAAAGTTTTATCAATTCAACATGCTAAAACACTTCGGTTATCTAAGTAAAATATTGTTGTATTACCAGTTAACCTGTATTTATGCAATGTTTCGTATTTTTTGCTTGTGGATCCTACTTTCACTTATTTCACGCATATTCCGTGGTAGAGAAAAATTCATCATGTCATTTCTGATTAGAACCATTAGCAACTTTCATGATTAGAGAAGTGCATTGACTCACTGATATTTGAATTTTCATATTTATTTGTGTTCTCTAGACTAGAGGTGGGATTCAAGAAGTTCACTTCCTTCCTTTTAAGCAACAAGCGCACAACTATTACTTACATAGACTCAATGGCAATTGACATAGGGTAAGCAAAGGTGACGTAAATAGGTAAGGCATATCTTGACAATCATAAGACTTTTTACTACAAGAATAGTATGACTCCTGATTGTAAAAATAACTGCATATCATATAAATTATCAAAAATGGAACTACATATAACTGATTATTTTAGAACGCCTTGAAGAGTTTCGACTGCCGGAGCTTGCTTAACTCAAACTAAAGGACTATTTCTAGAGATAGCCTTGCTGCAATTGCTTGTGGATCCTACTTTCACTTATTTTTGTGCAATGCCTTATATTAGACTTTGATCACTATTAGCAAATTATTTGTTTATTGACATCTCTTTCTTAATAGATGCCTATTAATTATGTAAAAATCAGAAAAACACGGTAAACTGTTGCTAGTTTTTTTTTTCTATAGAGAAACTGTACCATCTTTCTGTTACATAACTGTTTATCTAAGCTTTAGGACATGCATTGAAAAATATTAGTAGTATCCTTTATCTGAAAAATGTAGCAAGTTGATACCAAACAGGTAATGCATTTCGTATGGGAAAAAAATTAGAGTTTGTTACATCAAATGATTGTTTCTTTAAGGTATTATTTTTAACAGTTAAGTTTTCTATGATGCCTCCCCGAATATGACTTGATGGTTTTTCTTTCAAGAGTATAAGTATAACATTTATCAATTTTGTTGCTTCTAGGATGCTGTCCTATCTAAGATTACACCTGTATCTTAGCCTGAAGATTGATCCAGCGAACCTCCTACAGTTGACTTTTCAAAAATTTATTTGGATGAAGTGGGTGAGATTAAGAAGATGCACCTTTATGGTGTTGGTCTTCAAGCACCTTTCTATGGGCATGTTGGTGAATCCTCCGCGTTCGACATCTCGACTTTGATACTAGAGTGCAAGAATTTGTTGGACATCGTCTTCAAGAAATGAAGCATGAGATGAGAGGAGATCAAACAAGAAATAAGGGAATAAATGCGACAAGTATTGTGTGAAGAATGAGACCTGAAGTGCAACAAGAGGTGCAAGAGCAAGTTAATCAGATACTTCAAGTACATTGTTCGGGCATTATAGCTCGCTTACCTTCACCTCCTTCTGGTAGACCTGACACGTCCTCGAATCATGAAACAAGTCATATTTAGGTCAATTTTAGATTGTTTTATGTTAGACACACTTTGGATTGTTTCTTCAATTCTATGATAGATGTTATTATTTATGAAATAGGCAATGTTTTTTGGATTTGTTTTACAGCTTTCAGATTTTTCAAAGCTTTATATTAGTATAAATATTAATCATTTGGTTGGTAATATTTACCAATGAATTAACAATCAGTTAATAAATTTCCTGACGGTTTCTAACAAAAAATTTGTTGTTACTAATATTACTAACCAATTACTAACATAATTTAGAAAACTAAATAACCGTTCTTGCTAACGTTTCGAAAATTCGTTGGTAAATTACCAACATAACTTTTCTGTAACTAGAATTGCTAACCAATTACCAATGTACCTTGAAAATTTTACCATCGGACTTGCCAACCAAATTTTATCCATTAGTACAGTTGCTAACGGAATGCCAACAACATTTCTTTTTCTTTACTATAGTTACCAACAAATTACCTACGCAATTGGATAATGAAGAGCCAAATTTACTAACTTCTTTTATGTTAGTTAGTAAAGGTACTAACGATATACCAACCGAAAATTGGATAGTGAATCTACCAACGGAAATTTCAGGGCCAAGCTTAAAATATTACCAACAATGTCTTCGGGTGTTTACCAACCAATTTTTAGTTGGTAATTTTACTAACAAATTAAAATTAGTTGGCAAAATTTACCATCGAGCCTTTTAGCAACGGATCAATATCAGTTGGTGTTCGGTTGGTAACTCAATTTGCCAACCGATTTGATCAATTTACCAACGAAATTTTTTGTTGGTAATTGGGGTTTCTTTTGTAGTGCATGAGTTGTCAACTTTAAAATGTTGAGACTAGAGTCATCAGTTTAATGCTAAATTTGAAGTATGTTCGTTCGAATATTATTGTAGTATGCGCGAGCTCACACGAGAGTAGAATATCGAGATACGTGGACACACATATTGTACCAATATATATATATATAAATAAAAATAAAAGGAACCAAATCACGGAGGCATGAAATGTGAAATTCCAAGCTTCAGACAATATTGTGTTACTGTTGATGCATCGTATGGACAACGCATAGGACATTTGGAATATTTGGACGATTGACATGCAAGAGGTAGTGGACTGGCAATATATCGCATAGCCCTCGCATTGATAGTCCTAATCTATGCCCCAACAATGTGCTGAAGAGGCACCGCATAACAACACTTAGGATTTAGAGGTCATGGCCTAACTAAGGCAGCCAGCTAAGAGGGCATCACATATGCATCACACAAGTGATTTAAAAATGAGTTATGTGTCGCATAGACATCGAATAAGGAACCTCAAAACTAACTTATTTATGTAACGGTAACGCATCGTATAAGGGGTGTTAAGGTGAACTGATTTGTAGCACCCCAAAAATTTCAAAAATATTATGGGCATATGATAATAAGTGTACAAGATATATTAGATTAGAAGTAAATAAGGGACCAAAGAGAGCCCTAGGTTAAGTTAAATTGAAAATTACACTACAAACTAAAGCTTTAAATGAGCTTGCACAAGACTCGACTCCAAACTAGCACAAGTCCTAAGATATGAAGAACTATGTTGTGAATAATGAAAAATCTTTGAATTTTTTTCAACCCTTCAAATCATTCGTCATTTGGACACTCGTATAAGAAGTTATGACCTTTTCACTAAGGGGTAGCAGAACAGTTGCGTAAACCTGTGTGGCCCATACGGCTAGCCACGAAGGTGTGCGTGGCCAACTCCAGAAAGTGATCAAGGAAGCCAAGAAGAATCCCAAGCCTGTGTGGGCCATGTAGTCGCCCATGCAGATCTTCAGGTCTTTAATGAGCCAAATCGTAGAGACATAATGAGAGTCTCATTTTGATCAAGTCTTGGATTCTAGAAAGCAGGAGGAGCACTTCCCTCCTAGATACACTTCAAGTTAAGTGTTTATCATGCATTTATAGTTGCATAACACCATTTAATGCTAAAATCTAACATCTTTATGAATCAAAATTCATAGGAATCCTCCAAATTTACTATAAATATTAAAAGTAAGGGCATTGAACTAAGGGCGTTGAACCCAAAAGGTAATATTTCTATCCCATGTTCTAATACATGTATGTATGAGATAAATATCTAGAGAGAATAATGGATTAGAATTATTTTTTTTCGTAACTAATTGTATTATTTACCAAAGTAAGAAACTGTACAACCCATCATGAAAAGTAACAGCCAAGTCCAGGACATGGTACCCAGTCTTAGCAAACGACAAAAACATAGTGTAACAAAGTCACTCAGTAACAATTTGCAGAGTAACAATAGGGATAGAAATTCAGTGCACTAATTCTCTTAGCTAACTTAGGCTACAAACATGCTCCAAAACCAATATTCTATATGATTAGCTTAATTAACAATGCTTGGCTCCTAAATTTGGATTAAAACACTCTCAAGTTTCTCTCTTGCCACAGTGTATAGATGTAGCATGGTAGCACAATTCTGAATAGTTCCTGTTACGAAGTTCTTCTAGTTATGTTGGTCTGCATCCATGCCAGCTAATCTGACCATTTCATGCATCCTATAGTTATAGCCTTGCCAAGACCAAAGCTTAACCTATATGCCAAAAGAGAATACACAAGAGAAGCATAGATGGTCTACACTTTCATCCTCATTGTTGCATAATGGGCAGTGCACCTCATCGACCAAATCCCACTTCATGAGCTTATCCTTTATATAAAGTCTTCCTAGGATGACCAGATACAAGATGAAATTCCACTTGTGTTGCGAAGTATTCTTCTCTACGGAACCTTTTCATGATGCCCCTATCACGACCTAAAATCCTATTGTGCCGTTAGGGCACCTACCCAAAATCGTAGGCGAACCCCAAATGAAAAGCAAGTCTCAAACTATAAATTTAAGTGCAGAAATTAAAGGGAAACAACCCAACATACTAAATATGTCTTAATAACTTGAATATGAACAAGTCTAAGTCAAACACCATCCCAAGACATGGAAGTCATAAGTACAAAAGCTACTAATCCAGAATACAAGTCTTAAAACTACTACATAACACTACCCGAAATGGAGAAAGATAGAAAATAAAGATAGGGGAGAAGTCGGGTGTTGTGGGAACATCATCAAGTCACCCTAGATCCCAAGGTATGCCTTAGCGATCAACAAAATCTCGACCGCTACCCGTACCCGGACCTGAACCTGCACACAAAAGGTGCAGCAAGTGTAGTGTGAGAACAGAAAGCACATGTACCCAGAAGCATTGTTGACCGACCCTAAACTATAGTGATGACGAGGGTTGGTACTTCCAATACTCCTCTTCTTTCTTTGTTAGTTTCAACAGTCATGGTTTATAAGCATTCAATTAGTAAAGAAGATTTCCACAACCTAACCAGTTCATAAAGTCCATTCCTTTTCAAGAATCATCATAAAGGTTTAACATTTTCATCAATTAAGAAAAGTATACTCATAAAGCTTTCAATCATTCCATCAATTAGGACAAGTATAGTGTAAAGATTCCATATTTCTATCAATTATGACAAGTATAAGTTTAAAGATCCCATCTTTCTATCAATTATGACAAGTTTAAGTATAAATATCCCATCTTTCTATCAATTGTTATAGGTTCAACCGTTCAAGTATAAAGATCCCATCATTATATCAATTAGGGTAAATAAGGCATGAAATGAAGTCATACAAGCATAAATAGCATGAGATGCAAGTGAATGTATGCAATGTAAGTGAATAGTATGTAATGCAATGGCCATATACACCGGTATACACACGCTCCTGCTGTAGTGTTACACCTCGGAAAATTTTCCATTGATGCACAAGTGAATAGACCAACGAAGAGCACGAAGTATTCGGTATTTCAATAAGTAAGAAATGACATTCGATGACCCTAGTTGATATTTCAAAGATGTTTGAGATAGGGGAAGAAAGTTTGCCAAGAGAAGGCAAGGCATACGATAGGTATCGAAAAGGAATTACGAGTAACAAGTTAACGAGGATTTAATAATGCTTTGGAGATGAGTTATAACGTCCCTTAGATTGTTAGTGAGGTGATAAACAAGTGCTAAGAAGGCTCCATAAGGATTGGAGATCAGACGAGTCGACGAGAACGAACTTCGGAACACTGGGGATTATACGGCCAAACATACTGGCCGTATAAAACATACGGACCGTATGTTGGACCGTACAATCAGCCCAGATTGTCACCATTCTCTGGAACAAACCTACGGCCAGACATACGGTCAACATAATTTATACGGACCGTATGTTGGTCCGTAGAACTGGTCGGGACAGATTTGGTTCATTAAATAAGGGATCCAAGTTTCATTTCATTTGATTTCCATATCACACCCCTTCTCTCTAAAACATCTCTCTACATTTATTCCATAAGAATTCAAGAGGTATTAGTGATAAACAACATAAATTAAGTGAATCAAGTGTAAGAAACCCATTAAAGATCATCCAAGTCAAGAAATCTCATTGGAGATGAACTAGGGTTTTGGCTCAAGTGAAGTATTTCCACCCAAAGCTTGTTCCTACAACATCTAAGATAAGATTTATGGTATTTCCATGTTGTTTAAGGTATTTGAAAGTTGAAACACTTGGATTGTAGAAGGGTATAGAAAATGGGTCTTGAATGTGGGAATAGTGTCATCTTTGAGTAATAGCTTGAATTGAGTTATGATTCTTGTTGTGTTGTGATATGGATATGTTATAAATGATGTTAAGAACATGAGATAGACATTGTATGTGAATGAACATAGTCGTGTGTTATGACCATAGATATGGGTGATTGGAAGTGAATTAAGAAGTATAGATAATGTGGATGAATGAAGACTATTGCTATGATATTGTGAATGTATTATTGACGTTTGGGAGTTGATATATGATATGGGGGAATGTCGTATAAATAAAGGAGATGATGTCCAATTTTCTCTAGCCTTAGTCATGTATGCTAGCTATCGATTTCTAATGATAGTGTAACTCTAATGAAGGTAGAAACGCGAGCGTTGAAGGAGAACGTGCAAGTGGTAAATAGTTGAACGGAAAGGTATGTAAGGTTAACCCTTCTTTCATAAGGCATGGTTCTTTGGCCAATCATCTAAATCTTCTATAAGTTTATGATGTCCTCTAAATGATTCTATCTTCAAAAGCTACTAAGCTTATAATTCTCGATATGTTACGACTGTACTAAGTTCCTCATATGACGAGTAATCCGATAAGGATAGATGTAATGAACGACGATGATGGTGATAACGATAGTGATAACGACGATAATAACAATGACGATAACGATGACGATGACGATGATGATAGTGATGATGATAGTAAGATGCTTATGAACTATTATTTATATGTATCTATGTATGACTATTATGGAACCCCGAGCTTATAAGGCCGGGTAGAATATGTATCTATTTATGTAACGCGCGCGCACCTCTACAGTTAGGCACGGATAACCCTGAAGCCTTGGTAGGGCCAGGTATGTGTAACCTTGACCCTTGGTTGGCCAAGTATGTATGATAACCGAGCCTAGCTATGGTCGGGTACGTGAAACACCGAACCTTCGTGGTCGGGCATGCTATGTAAATGTTATGTACATGATATAGATATGAGTATGAATACGAATATGATACGAATATGAATAAGAATATGTATATGAATACGATTATGGATACGAAATGTAGATGAGTACGGATACAAATACGGATGTATGTACACAACCTCGCATTAAAAATGGAAAGCCCCTATAGGAAGCAAGTAAGTGCTTATGACGATGATTCTACTGTCTCCCATATTATGCTATTTCTCATGTTGCTTATTATGCTTCTATACTGATATTAATCATGCTTTACATACTCAGTACATTCTTCATACTGATGTTCTTTTGTTTGTGGACGCTGCGTCATGTCCGCAGGTGGCCAGGGAGACAGACTTGATTCATGGCTACAGTACTCAGGGACTGCATAGCGGAGCTCCATTTCTTTCGGAGCTAAAGCTTTTGGTACTTATTCTTTTGTGTATATATTTATGGGCATAGCGGGGTCCTGTCCCGCCTATATGATATGACATAATCTCCATAGTGGCTCGTAGACATGTGTATATAGTTAGATGTGTTTGGCCTTGTCGGCCTATATTTTGGATATCATTTTGTTAGCCTCGTCGGCTTATATACATTGATATGGGCGTAGATGCCAATGATGATATAAAGGTATTGTTGTGCAATGGAACTAGTATGATTGATGAATAGAAATGTATGTTTTAAAATGTGGCTCACCTAGATGTAAGTGTAAAGGTATGTCAAGAGGTGCCCAGGTGGGCTAGCACCGGGTGCCCGTCGCGGCCCTCCGGTTGGGTCGTGACAAGTAGGTTTCACGTGACCTATGGAGGACTCATGAGGTCCATATACCCACCCAAAATACCAGATCTCCCAGATCATATCGGGTCCAGTTGTTTGGCTATAATATCATCATCACTCCGTTCATATACCTTATCCAATATCCAGCCTCCCAGGCCCCTTTCTCAGGTTTCATCAATCAAATGTCAGTAATATCATGAAAATATGAATGGATATGCGTACACCATGAAAATGCATAATATCAATTCAATATCAAGTATATATGTCATTTTCATAGTTTAGACTAGATGTGGAGTGATAAATGCAAATAAAGTCAACAATCACAAATATTCAATCAACTATGACTTTCATAGCCCTAATAAACAACAATTATACCAACCTAATGATTTATCCACCATCTTCATGGCCCGAAGGATAAACACATAATTTCCATCACTTCACATGTTTATTTCATATTTTAGTTACCCATACATGTACACACAGTACCCGTATAAGTGCTCGTCACCTCATTAGTACGGGACCCTCAATTCCCCATTACACGTCTTTATTAAATTAACCAACACATAACACTACATAAGAGGTCTAGTAAGTCTCAACGTGCCTTAGATTTGAAGTCCAATGCTCACAGTCGGACTTGCTCTTTGTCAACGCCACCAAACTATCCCAATCTCGATCGAAGCGAAGACTAAGCCTTCTAAAAGCTCTACCGCGTCCAAATTCACCAAGCAAGTCTAATGTAGTCAAAATGGTAATCTATGAAGTTATACAAGCCCAACAATACCCATAATGTTATAGTTTATTTCGGAACTCAAAAACAAACCCAAAAAGCCAACCTCAAGCGCACAAGGGAAAAACAAAAAATTTATTGTAAAATCGATCTACCCATAGACCATAGGTTCTAGATCCATAAAATCAACCAATTTCATCCATGAATTGACCCTCAAATCAATAATTTTCCATTTTTCGACTTTAAGGCTCAAAAACCCCAATTTCTACAACCCAACCACGCATAAAAATGATAACCAATAGAAATAATTAGTGGGAAACACCAAAATAAAGTTTAGATACGTACTCCTTTCGAAAACGAGAAGATAGCCACCAAAATCGCCTCAAACCGAGCTCTAGAACTCAAAATATGCTCAAAATACTACTAAATCCCGATCTGGTTTTTAAAATATTTTCCAGGCAATTTCATTCATGACGAAAGCGACTGCCACATCGCGATCGTGAAGTCAAATTTTTTTTCGTAAATTTTTTCTTCATCACGATTGTGAACCCCAAATCACACCAGAAAATTCCCCTTTTGCTTCCAATTTTTGATTCAACCTCCAAAACTCATTCGAAACCTCCTAAACACAAAACATATATGCATTTCAATCATAAAGAACGCTACGAACCTGCTCGTGCACTTGGAATTCTCAAAAGAGGACATCTTGACCAGTTGACCAAAGTCAACTCCAATTCTTCAAAATACTAGATTTTCAACCAACGATCCAAATCACACCTAAATGCCGGACGTGGATCAACAGTCCAACTAAGTCAAAAATCATATTCCAGACCTAATGGAATCATTGAAACTTCAAAAATGATGCATTTACCCCCGATGTTGACTTCGGTCAAACTTCTTCGTTTTCTTAACTTAAGAATTCCAATTTTGCTAAAATTGGTTTGAAACTCACCCGATTACCTCGATGTTACATCTTGGAAATTTCGAGTCGTTTAAATTATGAGTAGACTAACGCAAGCCTAAAGTGGATAGAAAGCCCTTATAAGGTTAAGGAGAGTATTTGATAACCTTAAATGCGTACCTTAAGATTTAGGAGTCATATGAATCGGTGGAAGCAAGTTCGTCGAAGGAAGTGAAAATTTGAGTCATGTTTTGGGAAGATTCTGCATTGATCGAGTTATACCTTGTTTAGTAATGCCTTGAGGGGGAGTTATAGGGCCCCTTAGATGGTTAACAAAGTGTTACACAAGTGCCAAGAAGGTTCCATAAGGATTGGAAGCCAAACGAATCGAAGGGAGCAACTTATCGGAAAGGGACAGCTTGACGGACTGTTTGACGGACCATAGGGGATTTGATAGCCCGTCAAATGGTGGAGCCACCACCATTAAACAGTCACAGAGAGGCCTGTTTGGCTGGGCTATTTGACGGTCCATTTGACGGATCACAGGACGTATGACGGTCCGTCAAAGTAGACGTCAAAATGGCCGACAGGATTTTAAGCGACGCTTTATATATATTTCATTTTACCTCATTTGGGTTCATTATTTCCCCAATTCAGACCATAGAGCTCTCCAAAACCCTCTACCCAAGTCTATAAACTAATCCATGCTAAATCTAATAGAATCAAGAGATTCAAGTGCTAAAAAGCTTACTAGGGTTTGTGAAGCTCAAGTTTTCCTTTGGTGTTGATATTGGAGGCTTCACTCCAGTGAAGTAAGTTGATCCAAGGCTTGTTCTTGTGTGAATAAGGTAAGTTTTTACACCTTTTATATATAGTTAAGGTTGTTTTATTGTTGTACCATTTGATTGAAGGAAGAAAAATGAAAAGAGAGTTCAAGTATGAATTTGAGGATATTATGAGCTATAAATTAACTTGAATTATAATTCCTGGCATGTTATGAGTATAATCTTGTTATGGGTGGTAATAATGATGTTGGGGAAGGGTTTTATATAAGTGTATATGGGGTTGTGCTGAAATTATTGTTATGAGTGATTTTGAAAAGGGGTTTTAGGAGATTGAATGGAACCTAACTTGAATGAAGTCTATTAATTGTGGTATTGTTGATAATGTCATTGTTGATTGGGGGTTTGTTTTGGAATTTGGTAGAAGTAGATGAAATAGGGGAAATACTACCCAATTTTTGCTAGCTCACGAATTATACTAGTTTGAACTTGAGAGTGTCCTTGAGACCTAACCTCGGTATGAACCCTCTTGAATGTAGATTTCTCGGACTTTGCAGGAGAACGTTAAGTAATTAAGAAGACATAAAGGTATGTAAGGCTAACCCTTCTTTCTTAAGGCATGATTCCACTGTTGTGTACCTATACGTGAAATTCCTAATGTCTTCCATGATGACTCCATTCCTAAAAGGGCTAAAGATCACAGTTCTTGATACTCTCATGATATCATTGATCCCATTCTAATGATAGTTGATCCTCTAAGGAAAGATATAATGATAATGATGATGATGTTGTTGTTACTTATGTAATACTATATGTATATATATAAAGCTATGTCGTGACACCGAGCATATATGGCCGGGTATGCGCGCACCACTGATCAGTTGGGTACGGATAACATCGAGCCTTGTTATGGCCGGGTACGGATGACACCGAACCTACATGGTCGGGTATGGTACTACTATATGTATATGTACATGCATGGAAGGTCTTCTTTAGAGAAAGGGTAATTAAGTATGACGTAACGTCTCAAGAGGAATAAATGGCTCTTCTATCTTATGTTATCCTTCATATTTTTATCATGTTACTACTTATGCCTTACATACTCAGTACATTATTCGTACTAACGTCCTTTTGTTTATGGACGCTGCGTTCATGCCCGCAGGTAGACAGGGAGACATACCTGACCAGTAGGCTTCTTCTTCAGTGATTGCATAGAGGTGCTCCATTTGATCCGAAGCCGAAATAGTTGGTATTATTCTTTTGGTGTACATATATAGGCATGGCAGGGTCCTGTCCCGTATATATGATTTCATGTACTCTTCTTAGAGGCTCATAGACAGTTGTGTATAGCTAGTTATTTCTTAGCCTTGTCGGCTCATATTTTGTATATCATTTTGATAGCCTCATCGGCTTGTGTATATATATATATATATATATATATATATATATATATATGGGCATAGTTAATGCTATTGATATAAAAGCACCTTAGTCCGATGGAATTTGAATTTTCGATGCATAGAAATTACGAGTAAGCCATGTGGCTCACCTAGATATGAATGTGTAAGTATGATGAGAGATGCTCGGTAGGTTAGTTCCGGGTGCCTGTCATGGCCCTCCGGATAGGTCATGACACTCGAGGACTGCCCCACCCATCCCCTCAAGTCATAAACACCAAGATAAAACCATGGGAAGGTTATTTTGGGGAAAACAAGTCTAAAAGCTCAAAACGATCAAGCGGGTAGTTACATCATCTACCACTTAAACACTCGTTCATCTTCGAATGGTGAAGAAAAGCACCCAAGCTGTCAAGTAGCCGAAGAATATCTGTTGTAATCGTCATGAAAGCCTCCACATGTAAGAATCACACCAATATCACAACTTGTTCACTTTATGTCACGACCCGACTAGGGGGCCGCGACGAGCACCCGGTGCTAGCCCACCCGGACACCCCTTAGCTTACACTTAGGCTTACATCTAGGTGAGCCACATCATTAATCATACATTTCCAAACATCAATCATACTAGTCCCATTGGACGACAACATCTTTAATCATCATAGGCATCTATGCCCCAGCAATGTACATGGGCCGACGAGGCCAACAAAATGATATACAAAAATATAGGCCGACAAGGCCAGAAATGACTAACCACATACACGTGACTACGAGCCTCTAAGAGTATAACATATCACATGAGCGGGACAGGACCCCGCTATGCCCATAATTATATACACAAAAGAATAAGTACCCAAAAGCTAAGGCTCCGAATGAGATGGAGCTCTGCTATTCAATCTCTGAATAAGTAACTATGAGTCCAATCTGTCTCCCTGTGCACCTGTGGGCATGACGCAGCGTCCACAAACAAAAGGACGTCAGTACGAAGAATGTACTGAGTATGTAAAGCATGATCAACATCAATATAGAAGCATAATAGACAACATAAGCAGTAACATAGGAGGGGAGACAACAATATCATCATCATGGCACTTACTTATTTTCCATAGGGGCATTCCGTTTCTATTGTGTATCTGTATACATAAATCCACATCCGTACTTAATTACTCTCATAATCATTTACATCTCATATACATAAAATATTCACATATATACCTACATATACATAACATGCCCGACCATGAAGGTTCGGTGTTTAATACATACTTGGCCAACCAAGGCTCAAGGTCATACATACCTGGCCCTACCGAGGCATCAGGGTTATCCGTACCATCTGCAGAGGTGTGCGCGCGTTATGTAATCATATACATACTTTATACATATTCATATACATATATTCTTACCCGGCATCATAAGCTCGGGGTTATATTATAGCCCTTCATAGGCACACGAACATATGATAGCTCATAAGCATCTCTAGCATCATTTCTAATCGTCATCATTATCGTTACATCTATGTCATAGGCTTACTAGCTCTGAAGGTCAATCATTTGAAGGAATCATAGACTTATAGAGGATTTAGACTTTTGGCCAAAGAACCATGCCTTATGAAAGAAGGGTTAGCCTTACATACCTTTTCCGTCGAACTATTCTACACTTGCACGTACTCCTTCGATGCTCACGTTTCTACCTTCATTAAGGTCATACTATCATTAGAATAGATAACTAGCATATATGGCTAAAGCTAGATAAAATCGGACAGCATCTCCTTTATTTATACGACATTTCTCCATATCATAATTCAATTCCCAAACGTCAACAATACATTCACAATATCATAACAATAGCCATTAATAACCTACATTATCCACATTCTCAATTCACTTCCATTCATCCATATTCATGGTCACAACACCCAACTTCGTCCGTTCATTTACAAAGTATATTTCATAGTCTTAACATCATATATAACACATTCATATCACAACACAACAACAATCGTAATTCAATTCAAACTATTTCTCAAACACGTCACTATTCATCATTCATAACCCATTTTGATATTCTCTTCTAATGACCAAGTATTTCAACTTTAAAATACCTCAAACAACATGTAAATATCATTAATCTTACCTTAGAAATTGTAGGAACAAGCCTTAGTTGATAATACTCCACTTGAGCAAAAACCTTAGTTTTCTTCCATCTGGTTTTCTTGACTTTAGATGATTTTTGATGGGTTCTTACCCTTGATTCACTTGCTTAATGTTGTTGATGACTTATAATCCTTGAAAACTTATAAAATAAATGTAGAGAGATGTTTTTAGAGAGAAGGGGTGTCAAAGGAAATGAAATGAAATCAACTTAGTCCCTTACATTTATTGAGCAAAAGCTACCCCGACCAAATATACGGACCAACATACGGTCCGTATAAAATCTACGGACCGTATGTCCTGGCCGTATGTTTGGTCCAGATAGTTTGGCCAAGCTGGGTTGGTTATACGGTCCAGACATACGGATCGTATAAATTATACGGCCAATATGCTTGGCCGTATAATCCCCAGTGATTCCGAACTTCGATCCGTCGTTTCGTTTGGTCTCCAATCCTCATGGAACCTTCTTAACACTTGTCCAACACTTCAATACCAATCTAAGGGACGTTATCCCTCTCCTCCAAGACGTCATTAGGTCCTTCCTAACTCGTTACTCATAATTCCTTCCCGATACTTATCAAATACTTTGCCTTATCTTAGCCAACTTTCTCGCCTAACATCGGATGCCTTTGAAACTTCACTTAGGATCATCAAACATCATTTCTTACTCATGAACCTATCGTATACTCGTACTCCTTACTAGTTCATTCGCTTGCGTACCAACGGAAAATTTTCCGAGGTGTAGCATTCTTCGCCCCTTAAGAACATTCGTCCTCGAATGTTAGAGCGTTCGGGAATTCTATAAAACTTTCGCCAGAGTTTCCCCTATAATATGGCGCTACCACCCTGTCACAACAACCCATAATATCGATGCCTCACAGGGCTACAACAGAATAGCATAAAATGTTGGCCACACACGACCCAAAAACATAAAAGGAAAACATGCATACCTTGTGATTTTGACGTCTCATCTTGGCCCTCGTCCAAAGGCTGAAATAAATGTGGGTATTTGGATCGCATATTCTCTTCTGCTTCCCATGTCATTTCCTCTCGATTGTTATTCCTCTACAGAACTTTAACTGAGGCCACTTTTTTGTTTCTAAGCCTCCGTACTTGCCTATCTAATATGGCAATGGGTATTTCATCATAAGTTAACTTTTCTGTCACTTGAACATCATTTACTGGGACGATCCTCGTAGGATCTCCAACACACTTCCGCAGCGTCGAGACATGGAAAACTGGATGGACTGACTACAAATCTGGAGGTAGATCTAACTCATAGGCCACCTTTCCTATTTTGCGCACAATCTCATAAGGCCCTATATACCGGGGACTAAGCTTCCCCTTTTTGCCAAATCTCATAACGCCCTTCATTGGCAGCACTTTCAAGAATACCCAATCTTTAATTTGGAAGTCCAAGTCCCTTTGACGATTATCCGCATACGACTTTTGGCGACTTTGAGCCGCTAGCAACCGATCTCGTATGAGCTTGACTTTCTCTATGGCTTGTTGGACCAAGTCTGGCCCTATCAATTTAGCTTCTCCAGTTTCAAACCACCCAATTGGGGATCTACATTTTCGCCCATATAAAGCCTCATACGGTGCTATTTGAATACTAGAATGATAACTATTATTGTAAGAAAATTCAATGAGTGGCAAATGATCATCCCAACTTCCTCCAAAATCTATCATACATGCCCGTAACATATCTTCGAGAGTCTGGATGGTACGTTCAGCTTGCCCATCAGTCTGTGGATGAAATGCCGTGCTAAGGCTCACTTGGGTCCCTAGACCCTCTTGAAAAGACGTCCAAAAATTAGCCGTAAACTGAGTACCTCTATCAGAGATGATAGATACTGGAACACTATGGAGTCTCACTATCTCCTTAAGATAAAACTTGGCATAGTCTTCTGCCACATAGGTCGTCCTGACCGGTAGGAAACGGGCTGACTTGGTGAGTCTATCCACAATCACCCATATAGAATCATATTTACGTCGAGAACGGGGTAACCCTGTAATGAAGTCCATATTTATCACTTCCCACTTCCAAGTTGGGATTTCTATAGCTTGCAACAGTCCGCCCGACTTTTGGTGCTCTATTTTCACTTGTTGAAAGTTGGGGCATTGGGCTACGAATTCTGCTACATCTTTCTTCATCCCATTCCACCAATACATAGACTTAAGATCATGATACATTTTCGTCGCTCCGGGGTGGATAGAATAACGGGAGCAATGAGCTTCTCTCAATATTTGGTGGCGTAGACCTGCCACATCGGGGACACATAACCTGCCTTGACATCGGAGAACTCCGTCTCCTGAAATGTCGAATGATGACTCCTCTCTCTGAGGAAAGGAATCCCTGTACTGCACTAGCATGGCATCTTCATATTGTCGCGCCTTCACTTCCGCTACTAGCGACGAAACTAATGAATTCTAAATAGTAGTTCCCCGGCTACCGGAATCCATCACTCGGACTCCTAGACTAGCTAACTGCTAGAGCTCACGAGTCATTTCCCTCTTTACTTGTCGCACATCACATAAAATCCCCATAGACCTGCGGCTAAGAGCATCAGCCACAACATTTGCCTTTCCGGGGTGATACAAGATATCAACATCTTAATCTTTTAGCAATTCTAACCATCGTTGCTGCCGCAGATTCAACTCTTTCTGCTTGAAGATATATTGAAGACTTTTATGATCTGTGTAAATATCTACATGGACACCATATAAATAATGTATCCATATCTTTAATGCATGGACCACCGCAGCCAATTCTAAATCACGTGTTGGATAATTCCATTCATGGTTCCGTAATTGCCTTGAAGCATACGCAATCACCTTGCCATGTTGCATTAATACACAGCCTAGCCCAACACCTGAAGCATCACAATAAAAGACATACCCCTCCAATCCCTCTGGAAGTGTCAAGACTGGGGCAGAAGTCAATCTACCCTTTAACTCTTGGAAACTACGTTCTCACGCATCTGTCCATTGAAACTTTGTCGATTTTTGGGTCAACTTTATGAGTGGTGTAGATATAGAAGAAAAACCTTCAACGAATCTCCTGTAATAACCTGCTAAGCCCAGAAAGCTACGAACCTCTGTAGGAGTTGTGGGCCTTGGCCAAGTTTTCACGGCCTCAATCTTTTGACTATCCACTCGAATACCATCAGCTGCAACAATATGGCCCAGAAATGATACTGAGTTCAACCAAAACTCACATTTAGAAAATTTCGCAAACAACTCTCGAGTTCGAAGAACTCCAAGGACAATATGCAAATGATCCGCATGTTCTGACTCGGATCTAGAATACACCAAGATGTCGTCGATGAATACTATCACAAATAAATCCAAGAAAGGCCTGAACACACTATTTATCAAATCCATAAATACCGCTGGCGCATTAGTTAGCCCAAATGACATCACCCAGAATTCAAAATGACCATATCTCGTTCTAAAAGCGGTCTTAGGGATATCTTTCTCCCTAACCCTCACTTGATGATACCCGAACCTCAAATCGATCTTTGAAAACCATTTGGCGCCTTGCAATTGATCAAATAAATCATCAATCATCGGGAGAGGATATTTATTCTTAACCGTCGCTTTATTCAATTGCCTATAATCAATGCACATTCTCAAGGAGCCATCTTTCTTTCGGACAAACAATACGGGCGCCCCCCACGGGGATGAACTAGGCCTAATGAAGCCTTTATCAAGCAAGTCTTTCAATTGCTCCTTTAACTCCTTCAATTCTGCGGGAGCCATCCTATAGGGAGGAATAGATATAGGTTTAGTGCCTGGTAACACATCGATAGCAAAGTCAATCTCCCGCTCAGGAGGAAGGCCTGGAAGCTCTTCCGGGAACACATCCGGAAATTCATTTACTACGGGAACTGACTGAAGAGTCGGCGACCCAGCTTCTACATCTCTAACTCGCACTAGGTGATAAATGCATCCTTTTGTGATCATTTTCCTCGCCTTTAGGTAGGAAATAAACCTACCCTTTGGCGACGCCGTATCCCCTTTCCATTCTAGAACTGGTTCTCCCGGAAATTGGAAGCGAACCATCTTCATTCTGCAATCAACATTGGCGTAACAAGAAGCCAACCAATCCATGCCCATAATGACATCAAAATCTACCATTTCTAGCTCGTGCAAATCAATCATGGTACGACGATCACAAATCATAACTACACAATCTCTATATACTCGGCTAGCTACTACCGATTCACCCACGGGTGTAGACACCTCGAAAGGTTTGATCGACTCCGGCTCAACTATAAATTGTCCCGCAATATAAGGAGTAACATATGATAACGTGGAGCCCGGATCAATCAAAGCATATACATCATGAGAGAATACCGATAATATACCTGTGACCACGTCAGGAGAAGACTCAAGATCCTGGCGTCCAGCCAAAGCATAAATACGGTTCTGAGGACCGCTAGAAGTGGGAGCTCTCCCTCTGCCTCTACCCTGGCCAACTGGCGCTTGTGAACCCAGCCCCATAGGGCGTACAGATGCTGAAGTTCCGGCTACCGACCCTGAAGGCTAGGTCCTACCTCTACCATGAACTGAGGGGCAATCACGCATGATATGGCCTGGCCGACCACATGAATAGCAAACATCAGAACCCAATCGGCATCGACCACAATGTAACTTCCCACACTGGGAACATCGTGGTATAGGTGGCCTTGACTGGCCCGAATCATCTCTGAACTGAGGTCCTGAATAACTCGGACTCGGCCCTGAACGAGCAGATCTATCAAGACTCTGGCCTGAAAACCGTGGTGGTGGACTGGTCATAGAATAGCCTGAATGGCTGGGAAACTGCTGCCTGTGTCCGCCTCTGGACTCCTCGGACCAGAAGATCTAGCCCTCTTGCTATGTCCCCCATCTTTCTCACGTTCACTCCTCCGCTGCTGCAGGCTCTCCTCTAAGTTCTGAGCATGTGCCTGAATGCGTGCAATATCCATACCATTCTGAAGGGACGCAGTCAAGCATTTATCCATCAAGTGTGGCCCTAGGACTTTCACAAAGCGGTGCACCCGATTGCCCATATCCGCTACCATGGCCGAAGCATACCTAGCCAAGGAGTTGAAGCGGAGACTGTACTCTAGAGCACTCATACTACCTTGCCTCAAATTCTGGAATTTATTGGCCCTAGCTCGCCGAACCTCTGGAGGCATATAATGACGAAGGAAAACATCAACAAACTCTTGCCATACCGGTGGAGGTGCATTGGCTCCCCACGAAGCCATCCAAACCGTATACCACTGGATTGAGACATCCCTCAATCTATAAGACGCTAGCTCCACCGACTCAGTGTCCGAAGCATGCATCAATCGGAGCGTCCTCAACATACCATCAATGAAGTCCTGAGGATCCCCCCCGGCTTTGACCCAAAGAATTCCAGAGGGTTTAAAGTAATAAAATCACGGGCCCTTGCACTAACAGCCCTATCACCATGCCCTGAACCTTGCCTCTGAGTCTGGGCCGCAACCAACTGAGTCAACAAATTAATGGCCTCTTTCACATCTTGGCCAGAAGCATCCGGTGGAGGAGCTGGAGCTGTGGCTGAGGCTCTCTCACGCTCCTCAGTAATAGGCACTGTCTGGGAGGATTGAGACTGAGCCGCACTCTGGGACTCACTTTCTTCTACTACCGGTGGCAGTGCTCTTTCAGCTCGCTTTTCTGCCACCGTCTTGCCCTTTTGGGCCGCTGTAGCCTTTCTCTTACAGGCATTCTCTGAAATACACAACACACTATTAAGGAACAAGAATTTCTTATATCATAGCTCTATCACACGATTCTTATGAAGAAAGAAGGTCATTCATTCCTAAAATGTCCGCAGCTTCTTGTTTATAAGTGTGGCGCGCAACACACCCATAACCAAGACTCTACTAGACACGGCTCGTAGACACACCCTAGGACTGAACTGCTCTGATACCACTTTTGTCACGACCCGACTAGGGGGCCGCGACGAGCACCCTGTTATATCCCGTATTTTGCGTATTCAGAAAAAATTTGAAATAATTGTGACTAGTAAGAGGTAAGGCCATATTTGATCTAATTTAATATATATGTTGTTTATGAAAAATATTGATGCGGAAATATCGAGGAAGGCTAAGGGAAAAATTGAAATTTTGGAAAATAGTTTCATGAATTACAAGAGTTAGTCACAAAGTAATTGGGCTTGAAAAAAACAAATCCCACAAAGTGGCCGGCCATGGTATATAGCCCAAGGCCCATGTGGGATTTAATCCATGTGAATAAAATGGAAGACTACTCTTATTAATCATCATATTTCAAGAACCTTCAAGAAACAGAAAATTGAGAGCACAAAACATAGGCCATTCGGCCATGTCCATGGAAAATTGAAGTTCTTCAATCTTGATCCAAAAAATTATTTCTCCTAGTATTCCTACTAATTCAAGGGTCCTCTTCAACGTGACATAATTGTTAAACCAAGAAAAGACCTCCATTCTTGCAAGGAGCAACCTAGGTCAAGAAGGAAGATAAGTGGAAAAGGTAAGAATCAACTTTCTTTCTATATGTTATGAAGGATTGTTTATGTTGTAGTATGTAGAAATGGAGAGAATTCATGAAAATATGGAAGTTTGCATGGTATAGCCGTGTGTATGCATGTGTTGTGTAGGTAAGATTAATTGATTTCTACATAACATTCTAGTGGTCGTTGTTGCGAATTCTAAATTGAAAATGGAAGTTTGATGATTTTGGTTGAAGATGTGAATGTTGGAGATGGGCCGTGTGAGTTATGGTATGGTATGGAAAGAATGAAACAATTTTTCTTGAGTATTTTGATTATTGTTGCAATGGCATCTATGATGGAAGTGAAAGTTTAATGATTTTAATTGAAGTTGTAAGTGTTAGAGAATTGTTTTAGAAGCTAATGTGATTTTAATGTCACTTTTTGTATTTATGGAAGATACTATTGTTAGTGTGTAATTGTTGGGGTAGTCTATGAACTTGAATGAAGGAAATGTGTTGTTATGGTTTTTGTTACATTTGGAAGGTTTCGGATGAAGAAGAGTGTTGGTTGAATTGTTTAAATGTTGTACGGATTGTTTGTAATATTCTTGGATGTTGTGTGTGAATGGTTGCGGGCTAGTATTTGAATATGTAAACAATTATGAATTGAACATAAATGGAAAATCGTCAAAGTTGTAGAGAGAAGTTATGAGCATTGGAATGTGTTTGGAATTGATTGTCGACATTGTTGTTGCTATGTTGGCCGAGTTAAATTCTCGGATTTGTTGTTGTATGTTTAGCCGAGTTGAATTCTCGGGGATGTTGTATTTACAGGGGAGATGCTGCCGAAATTCCTGTAGGCAAGTGTTAACTTAAGATTGTATTCCTAAATTCCTATAGTTAATGTTTGGTATTTGTGACCAATTGTAGATTTTGTGAAGCGCGGAACTTGAGTTTGGATTAGCTTAAGGAGCGAATAAGGTATGTAAAGCTTTACCTTTCCTTCTTTTGGCATGTCCTAGACATAATAGGTTATGATACGAGCCTCGGGGGAAACTCTATTCCTAGAAATCTGAGCCTAATTTTGACCCTTATTCATTCAATGTAATTGAATTAGGTACTTTATGCTTTGATAGAAAAATAGTTTAAACATCCGTAACTTTCACAAACAGAACCGGATTGCCCTAAAACTTTTGTGGATGACTCCACGTTTTGGTATAGACTTTTCGTTTGTATATGTATAGGTTTATTCAGGGGTACGACGGGGCCCTGTCTCGTCTTATGATTCTGTTGTTATTCATAGAGGTCTGTAGACATACATGTGGGTTGTGTATATGTTTTGGGTTGTTATATTCTGTGACAGCCTTATCGGCTTCCACGTGCTATATCTGTTTATCTGCGATAGTTAACAACGCCATTCGACTTCTACATCTGTATACTTTGTTTATATGCTGGTTTGGGTTATTGGGTACGTATGGGTGTCCAGCTCGGACACTAGTCGCAGCCTACGGGGTTGGGTCGTGACACACCCGGTGCTAGCCCACCCGGACACCCCTTAGCTTACACTTAGGCTTGCATCTAGGTGAGCCACATCATTAATCATACATTTCCAAACATCAATCATACTAGTCCCATTGGACGACAACATCTTTAATCATCATAGGCATCTATACCACAGCAATGTACATGGGCCGACGAGGCCAACAAAATGATATACAAAAATATAGGCCGACAAGGCCAGACATGACTAACCACATACACGTGACTACGAGCCTCTAAGAGTATAACATATCACATGAGCGGGACAAGACCCCGCTATGCCCATAATTATATACACAAAAGAATAAGTACCCAAAAGCTATGGCTCCGAATGAGATGGAGCTCTGCTATGCAATCTCTGAATAAGCAACTATGAGTCCAGTCTGTCTCCCTGTGCACCTGCGGGCATGACACAGCGACCACAAACAAAAGGACGTCAGTACGAAGAATGTACTGAGTATGTAAAGCATGATCAACATCAATATAGAAGCATAATAGACAACATAGGCAGTAACATAGGAGGGGAGACAATAATATCATCATCATGGCACTTACTTACTTTCCATAGGGGCATTCCGTTTCTATTGTTTATCCGTATACATACATCCACATCCGTACTTAATTACTCTCATAATCATTTACATCTCATATACATAAAATATTCACATATATACCTACATATACATAACATGCCCGACCATGAAGGTTCGGTGATTCATACATACTTGGCCAACCAAGGCTCAAGGTCATACATACCTGGCCCTACCGAGGCATCAGGGTTATCCGTACCATCTGCAGAGGTGTGCGCGTGTTATGTAATCATATACATACTTTATACATATTCATATACATATATTCTTACCCGGCATCATAAGCTCGGGGTTATATTATAGCCCTTCATAGGCACACGAACATATGATAGCTCATAAGCATCTCTAGCATCATTTCTATCGTCATCATTATCGTTACATCTATGTCATAGGCTTACTAGCTCAGAAGGTCAATCATTTGAAGGAATCGTAGACTTATAGAGGATTTAGACTTTTGGCCAAAGAACCATGCCTTATTAAAGAAGGGTTAGCCTTACATACCTTTTCCGTCGAACTATTCTACACTTGCACGTACTCCTTCGATGCTCACGTTTCTACCTTCATTAAGGTCATACTATCATTAGAATAGATAACTAGCATATATCGCTAAAGCTAGAGAAAATCGGACAGCATCTGCTTTATTTATACGACATTCCTCCATATCATAATTCAATTCCCAAACGTCAACAATACATTCACAATATCATAACAATACCCATTAATAACCTACATTATCCACATTCTCAATTCACTTCCATTCATCCATATTCATGGTCACAACACCCAACTTCGTCCGTTCATTTACAAAGTCTATTTCATAGTCTTACCGTCATTTATAACGCATTCATATCAAAACACAACAACAATCGTAATTCAATTCAAACTATTTCTCAAACACGTCACTATTCATCATTCATAACCCATTTTGATATTCTCTTCTAATGACCAAGCATTTCAACTTTAAAATACCTCAAAAAATATGTAAATATCATGAATCTTACCTTAGAAGTCGTAGGAACAAGCCTTAGTTGATAATACTCCACTTGAGCAAAAACCCTAGTTTTCCTCCATTTGGTTTTCTTGACTTTAGATGATTTTTGATGGGTTCTTACCCTTGATTCACTTTCTTAATGTTGTTGATGGATTATAATCCTTGAAAACTTGTAAAATAAATGTAGAGAGATGTTTTTAGAGAGAAGGGGTGTCAAAGGAAATGAAATGAAATCAACTTAGTCCCTTACATTTATTGAGCAAAAGCTGCCCCGACCAAATATATGGACCAACATACGGTCCGTATAAAATCTACGGACCGTATGTCCTAGCCGTATGTTTGGTCCAGAGAGTTTGGCCAAGCTGGGTTGGTTATACGGTCCAGACATACGGACCGTATAAATTATACGGCCAGTATGTTTGGCCATATAATCCCCAGTGATTCCGAACTTCGATCCGTCGTTTCGTTTGGTCTCCAATCCTCATGGAACCTTCTTAACACTTGTCCAACACTTCAATACCAATCTAAGGGACGTTATCCCTCTCCTCCAAGATGTCATTAGGTCCTTGCTAACTCGTTACTCGTAATTCCTTCCCGATACTTATCAAATACTTTGCCTTATCTTAGCCAACTTTCTCGCCTAACATCGGATGCCTTTGAAACTTCACTTAGGGTCATCAAACATCATTTCTTACTCATGAACCTATCGTATACTCGTACTCCTTACTAGTTCATTCGCTTGCGTACCAACGGAAAATTTTCCGAGGTGTAACACTTTATCAGTCAAAATACTCATTTAACATAGCTCGAAAATCCAAATTTTTCATTTTTTTATACCTGAAACTTCTACCGCAGCTGATTCTCATATAATTGGACTGGCTCATGTTGAATTCTATGATTTTAATTATAAACACTCCTTTGAACGCAAGTGGTTGATTCCACAAATCCCATCATTGGCACCCCAATCCTTTAGTTGTAGCCACAATCCATTCCCAAGCTTGTATCAGTCAAATACCCTGATTCTATTTTTTTTCCTTCCTCGCCTTCCAGAGTCGTCTCTAGTACTAAGAATCTATATAAAACACGTTGTCACACACCGCAAGTCTAAATCATGTCTCCGTCTCGCCAGAAGAGAATCTGAGCCCGCTCCGAGCCAATTCTAATCATTTCTATCAAAAACTAACCTTACCCAAGGCTGATCACGCTAATACCAAATATGTTAGTTTCGTTTCTTCGAGCTGATGCTATTGAGCTAACACTGATCATCCAGTTCTTCTTACATCTTCAAACAACATACAATGCGCATCACCCAATGATTACCTTGCCGTGCCAAACCCTTAGAAAATCAATTGATCATTCCAAAGACTTCCCATATCCATTTGTACCCTTTCAAGGCATTACCAAGTACTGACGTAAACCATTTGAACTGTTTGAGTATCTGCCATCAGTAAAATATCATCAAGTCCACTTGCAAACTCTAATAAAGCTCGATAACTCTACCGTACCTCTACTTTGAACTGTAAATCTATCACATCTTCGATAGTACGTTACTAGAATAACTATAAATCTTCATGGTAATATATCCATAAGCCACCCGACATTACATGCACAATTCTGACCCTGGTGTAAATTGCACAACTCCCGAATGCCACCAATATTCCCCCCGAACTGACTTCAAACCCTCACAAAACTAACTATAGGCCTTTCATAAGTCTGTAGTGACTCGTTGTAACCATTTTGCTCATGAATACTCAACTGTGTGTTGCCGTTCCTGACTTCAAAAGCTGAAATCTATCCAAATCATCAACTTAGTGCTGATTATACCTTATGATTTAAATCTCCCCGCTTGATCGTTTTGAGCTTTTAGACTTGTTTTCCCCAAAATAACCTTCCCATGGTTTTATCTTGGTGTTTATGACTTGAGGGGATGGGTGGGGCAGTCCTCGAGTGTCATGACCTATCCGGAGGGCCATGACAGGCACCCGGAACTAACCTACGGAGCACCTCTCATCATACTTTCACATTCATATCTAGGTGAGCCACATGGCTTACTCGTAATTTCTATGCATCGAAAATTCAAATTCCATTGGACTAAGGTGCTTTTATATCAATAGCATTAACTGTGCCCATATATATATATATATATACATAAGCCGATGAGGCTATCAAAATGATATACAAAATATGAGCCGACAAGGCTAAGAAATAACTAGCTATACACAACGTCATATCCTCCTTCTTATGCTTTCACTTAACTCGTTCACCACTTCAAATGTCTCGATTCAAGGCCTGCAGCCCTGCACTCCCCCTTCACAACCATTGATCTCTGATTGTAATACATTTTTACGCCTTTAGCAAAATCCAAAAATATCAAATCTTGCAATCCATGTGCCTTACCATGCACCAATAATCCCAAATCATTAATATTTAGAATACTCAACCATGCTATCCAGTTAATAACTCTTTGACATAGCCTACTATCGCGAACACAGTCTTACTTCAAAAGTATGTCTTTAACTTTCAAACTGAAGCGATTTCATGATTTCCTCTTATTAGTTAACTCTAGCCCATTCATTCAAGAATACTATGACATTACCCATATTCGTACAACACAAGTTGACTTCCTGTCAATCTTATCATGTTAGTCATCTGAATTTGAACCTCATAATCACCAATCGCAACACCCCATGACACTTCGCCAAAACACTTAGTCAAATTCCATAGACTTCCTTCTTCAAGAATGCTTAGCAATTGCACCTATCTGAATAATGCAAGATAACACCACCAAATTCATACATGACTCAAGTAATTGCGTTGCTTAGAATCCAAATCCTTTCCTTTTCTTAAGATGTACCTTACTCCTTCTGATTTGAGATCAAACATGTCTTTATCTCAATTTTTCATTTCCCGTATTCCATTCACAATTAAATTCTCCGTTGTCGACCGGGAGTGTTCCGATATATTATAAACCTTGCAAAATAGCTGAGCCAATCTTGGAGATAGTAAGTCACAACTCAAACATATGAAAGCTTCCATTGCCTCACTTAAACCACAAAATCGAATACTCTTCTAAATCAGGTTTATCACATGAACTATTCGTCACGAAGCCTTTCCACCAGAAAGTACCAACCAACTCTAACAAAAATCAATTTTTGCCAATGTAATATCCCAAACCACCACTACACTGGTCCATAATTTGTATAGTGATCCTTACTTACCGATCACACAATCTTTTACTAACACTCTCATACAGTTTCATACCAGTATCCTTGCCAAATATCCCTTAACTGAAGAATCTTTCTTATATCTTGGCTTACATGTCCACCAATCCAATATCAATACACAAAAGCACCATAGTGAGTTCACTTCTCTTAATTTCAACCGGTATTACTAATCCTTAATTTAATTTCTGAAAGGCATTTCACAACTTGAATTTGCTAACATCTATCCATGATCTACCACTATAAATGTACTTATTGACTAACACTTTGCTCAAGGGCCCTTAAACGATGTTTGCCCAAGAATAACCACCTTTTTCCTTGTTTTGCTGAACTAGAATGCTTACTGTGATTATCTTGCTCATTTCGTCAACTCCATCGAGTCACAGCACCGGTAATTACAAAAACTCACCGAGCCCTAAGCAATATGTACAATTCCCTCATCCCTTCATTAACATTAGGTGCAACAACTGATAACTCGTAATAAATCTTAACACGTCCAACGCTAGAGTCATTTTCAGTAGTCGGTTATTGTCCCCCAGTAGCCTACGACGTTGTCAATATACCGACCAGTCCATTATCCACTAACAATCACTTCCTAAATAGAGTATCCTCGTCTCATGATAATTTAATGAATTCATACCACTTATAACACCATAACCTTTGAAATATTCCATGCTAGTATTGCTTATCATCCTTGCACATCAAACAATTGCTTCGTATATCACATTATCAACAAGTTCCTGGTCCAAAATGATCCCTGTCATCGCTAACCTCAAAATATCAAGCTGACATACGAACCGCCCTTTACCGAAAGGTCACAATGCCTATTCCCATAATGGTTAAATCACCATAAGAAACTCCCCCCACTTGACCTAAAGCCAATAGCCATTCCCTTAGAGACCCTCAAACCGCTTGTCTTTACTCCACCACCACAACGCCATCCTGTCGAAACTCTTCTTAGCCTTTCATACTCCTTTGTATTATCATAATTAGCACACCCCATGCTCCTATCAAATAAATACTTTACCATTTTTAATTGTCGTGTCACCAAACTTGAACTATTCAAATTCTCTTTAGTACAACTCAACATCGTAATTAGAAAAGAAACTCTCTACATAACTGTAACGACCCTTCTGGTCGTTATGGAAATTTAGGACTCCATTAGGAATTCCGAGGCTGCGGTTGGATTCGTTGGGTGTCCTTTTGTATGTATGCATGTTTCGTTTTGTGTTTTAAGGCCTTGGATGAAATGTGGGGTGGTAGGGGGAAAGACTGGGTAGGAAACGACCTCACTGCCCAAAATGGACCGCTACAGCGATGGGATTACCGCTGCGGCGGTACCGCTATAGCGGTGCCTCGACTGCTTCCAGCGGCCAACCATTTCTTTGGTGGCCGCTGTGGCGGAAGGTTGACCGCTATGGCGGTACCGCCGTAGCGGTGAACTGACCGCCAGTCGATAAAGCGGGGGACCGCTATAGCGGGACTACTGCAGCGGCGTAGCGACCGCCGCAGCAGTCGACGGGAGGCAGAATGCGGGTTTTTAATGCCTTAGTTTCATTTTCTCATTCATAACACCCTAACACACTTCCCAACAAACACTTAAAGAGAAATTCCAAGGTAGGCCAAGACAATGTTTTGAGGTAAGTTTCATTGCTTCTATTCTATCATTCCTTTCCCCTTCATGATTATAATCATCCTCATGGGTCTTTAATTCTGAAATTGAATTAAAAACCCTAGAATATTAATAGGACTTCTAAAATGGTTGGGTCATGATTATTATCGCTTGTTGTAATCTAAATACTCGGGTTAGTTGTTCTTGACCATAAATTAAACATTTAGAGGCATAAGCTAAGTGATTGGAGACCTAGGGTTCTATAATAATGGTGTCTTGCCATAGAAAACTGCTTGTAATGGAAATATTGATGAATGTTGTTATAAAGTGATGATTAATGATTACTAAGTGTCTAAATAAGTTGTTTATCGCCTAGAAAATCATCCAACCCTTGGAATGGGGTAAGGGAAATTCTTGTGTTGGAACTTGTGATTGAGTATTATGGCCCATTGAGCCCTCTATTTCTAGACTTTG
Source organism: Lycium barbarum (assembly GCF_019175385.1). NCBI lineage: Eukaryota > Viridiplantae > Streptophyta > Magnoliopsida > Solanales > Solanaceae > Lycium > Lycium barbarum. Next base: position 84,396,450 of record NC_083343.1, read on the forward strand.
AGCATTCAGAGGCTTTGAGGAAAGGAAAGGTCGTAGCAGAGTGACTCGCATTTTTCCAGCTCTACTTTGAGGTAAGTTATAGTTTTCTTGAGTTAGACGTTGGTTAGTTGAATATATGTTTGTGATTTCATTAGGAGAAGGCATGTCTAGTATTCATTACGTGATATTGCGTGGTTAAGATCCTATGTGTTTGTGATTGAATGTTGTATAGGCTTCATGCCATTATCCTGTGTGATTTAATCTGCAGCGGTTGTATTATGATGAGAAGTTAATATAGTCTTCTTGAGAGTAGTGTGACATGAAAAATGAGGTGAATATGGATATTGAGAAGGTATAACAAGGAACATATATGGCCTAGAGTATGGGCTCGTGGTCCGAGGCTAGTTCCGGAAACGAGAGGTTTATTATTATATCCCGCGTCTGAGGTTCGTTCCGGAGCGGAGGTTGTGCTCGGGTTCGAGGAGTGTTCCGGAACCAGTGGTACATGGACACCATGGGTCCCCTGCAAGTCATGACTACTGAGCTATGACATCAGATAGCATGTGTGTACAGTGAGCGGGGGAAATAGTGTGCTTTTATCTCCGTGGTAGTTAACGTGTTTGTGATTCTTGACAGTCCAGTGATTTGTATTGTTTGTCTGTGGTTGACTTGTTAGGATGCATTGATGTTCTTGTATGATTGACTGGCTTGTTTATTTTATTGATTTCATATGATATACATGATACTAATCTTAGTCGGCCTATGATGCTTACCAGTACATAGTGTTTGTACTGATGCTACCTTGCTGCATTCTTGAGTGCAGATTTTGATATAGAGACCGCTACTCGTCCTCACATCTAGCGTGGAGGAGATTTGCTGCAGATTTTGGGGTGAGCTTCTTCTCATGCCAGGCCTCCCGAGGATCTTCTACTTATGATGTCTTTTCTTTTCTGGACATTATGGATATTCGTTAGCTAGATTTCAGTTCTTAGACGTGTTTTGGTTTAGAGTCCTGTACGATGACTTTCGGATTTTGGGGAATTTGTAATAGTTAGACTTCCGCACTTGTTTTAGTATTTTATGGCATGACTTAGCCAGTTTATTTGATGCGTGTGAGTATAATCGTTTGACTTATTTAATCTAAAATCAGACTTGAATGAATCAAGATCTTGTGTGTTGGTTCGTCCACTAGGATTTAGTTGGGTGCCAGTCATGGCGGGTTGGGTCATGACAATAACCCTATTACAAGTCCTACCACCTCGAATCTCATCACCAAGGACCACTTTTTTTGCCTTTGTCCTTCATCAACTTCTCTTCAAAGCCTTACCATGATTACTATCCTCTCATATGACCAGTTGGTCTTCCCTAGTTTAAACTTATCTTCAAGATGCCAATATATATACCTTTACATTATTGAAACATTGACTTGTCGTTGATACACTCGCGTCATAAGACCGTCGTAAAAAATTCGGGACGATGTTGAAGCATTTCCATACCAATAACACCTCAAGTAAATAATCCTTGATATGTCAAACCTCTTCGAGTGAAGTCTTTAAAGCTGCAATGCCTATTACTTAGGTACTTCGCTAACCATACGAATTTGAATCGCCAACTCTCTTTCCATCACCTACTATACCATAAATGCACTTCCTCGAATTCCGAGCAATTTACCATAAAAGACATGACGATCATACAGTCCTTCGTACCATTACTCGTATTTCCTAGGGACATCACCGAACTAAAGAGTCTGAATCAAAAACACACTTAATTGAGTTTTCAAGTCATAGATGCAATTTGAACTTGATCTTGCATCCTTATCACGGTGTTGCATTTTGTACCATGTCGTGTGATGCCACATCCAGCCACGCGTGAGTGATTGAAACAAAGAAATTTAGACCTTGAACCAAATTACATAAGCATGATAAGGAATGAAAGAATGGAAGTTTCGTAAATGTCCTATAGCCTCTCTACGGAGCTCTTCGTACCAATCCGCAAGACTCTATTAGACATTGCTCTTGTATTTATGAGACCGTTGCACCTAGTGCTCTAATACCAAATTTATCATGAACCAAAATCCTATTATGTCATGAGGGCACCTATCCAAACTCGTAGGCAAACCCAGAATGAAAAGCAAGTGTCAAGCTATAAATTTAAGTGTGGAAATTAAAATGAAAACAACCCAACATACTAAATATGTCTTAATAACTTGAATATGAACAAGTCTAAGTCAAACACCTTCCTAAGACCTGGAAGTTATAAGTACAAGAGATTCCAATCCAGAATACAAGTCTTAAATTACTACATAACACTGCCCGAAATGGAGAAAGACAAAAAATAAAGATAGGGGAGAAGTTTGGTGATGTGGGAACATCATCAGCTCGCCACAAACTCCAAGGGTATGCCACAGCGTTCAATAAAGTTTCGACTGCTACTCGTACCCAAATCTGAACCTGCACACCAAAGGTCTAGCAAGTGTAGAGTGAGAACAGGAAGCACTTGTACCCAACAACATCGTTGACCGACCCTAAACTATAGTGATGACGACGGTTGGTACTTCTGATACTCCTTTTCTTGCTTTGTTAATTTCAACTGTCATAGTTTTAAAGCAGTCAATAAGTAAAAATATTTCCACAACCTAATCGGTTCATAAAGTCCATTCCTTTTCAAGAATCATCATAAAGGTTTAACATTTTTCATCAATTAAGACAAGTATAATCATAAATATTCAATCTTTCCATCAATTAGGACAGGTATAGGTGTAAAGATCCAATTTTTATATCAATTATGACAAGTTTAAGTATAAAGATCCCATCTTTTTAACAATTATGACAAGTTTAAGTATAAAGATCCCATCTTTCTATCAATTATGATAGGTTTAGGAATAAAGATCCCATCTTTATATAATTAGGGAACATAAGGCATGAAAGAAAGTCATACAAGCATAAATAGCATGAGATGCAAGTGTGTCACATCGTCATCTTGATAGGGCATGATGGGCATCCGACTCTCTTCAGAGTCGAGCGAACCCTTAAACATTCGCTTTACCAAAACCTGTCATTTTAAAAACTTTTAAAACATGGAACTTTTCCAAATGGAGGTCATTATCTTTATACAGAGTATGAAAAACTTTCAATCAATTGCTTACTTTAAACAAACTGGAATCATCTGAAAATACATATTTTTTTTTCATCTACAAATGATCGCACTTCTAGACGCCCTATCCACAAGACACTGTCTGCAAAGTCTCTAACATATACAGAATACCATGACATAAGTACGGTGACCCGGCAACACTCCGATTTGAGATGGAGCTCGCCAATCCCGCTGGAACACCTTTAGCACAGTCTTCTACTCATCTGGGTGTACCTGCGTGGCATGAAACGCAGCCCCCAAAGAAAGGGGGTCAGTACGGAATATGTACTGAATATGTAAAGCATCACTGAATCATAAACAAGGAAAGACGTAACAGTAAACTAGTTTAGAGGCAACCCGGAGTAACCTGGAACAACATTTTGAACTGTGCCATGTAGTGCCTTACACAAATTCTAGCACACAATATAAGTACAGCATACCCAAATTCTAGAATACACAATGTGAATATAGTATCATAATAGTCCCTTCGGACGGCCGCTTCCGGCAAAGTAACAATGATGGCCCCTTCGGGCATGCCGCCGACATAATAATGCTAGTCCTGGCCCCTTCGGGCATGCCGATTCCGACATAATAATAATGATGATGGCCCCTTCGGGCAGGCCGGTTCTGACATAATACTACCCTGGCCCCTTCGGGCATGCCGGTCCCGACATAATGATGGCCCCTTCGGGCATGCCGGTTCCGACATAATACTACCCTGGCCCCTTCGGGGCATGCCGGTCCCGACATAATAATAATGATGGCTCCTTCGGGCATGCCGGTTCCGACATAATACTACCCTGGCCCCTTCGGGCATGCCGGTCCCGACATAATAATAATGATGGCCCCTTCGGGCATGCCGGTTCCGACATAATACTACCCTGGCCCCTTCGGGCATGCCGGTCCCGACATAATAATAATAATGATGATGGCCCCTTCGGGCATGCCGTGTCCGGCATTATGATAATGATGGCCCCTTCGGGCATGCCGCTTGCAACATAATAATACTAGTCCTGGCCCCTTCGGGCATGCTGCTTGCGACATAATAATAGTCCTAGCCCCTTCGGGCATGCCGCTCGTGACATAATAATACTGGTCCTGGCCCCTTCGGGCATGCCACTTGCGACATAATACTAATGATGGTGTCTACACTACACAATCCACAAATATCAATACAAAGAGATACCACTATGGAGTGTAAACATAAAATCGTAAATGAAACAAATAGTAAGATCTCGCACCCCCTTCGGAGTGGTTTTGAAAATCTAAATAATAAAATCTCGCACCCCCTTCGGAGTGGTTTTGAAAATCGACTTTATGTTTCCTTTAGTACAAAACTAATTTTCTTGAAATCATTAATAAACCACAAACACGTCTCAAGTAAATCCGAGTTAGTATAAGAAAGTTAACAACCCTATGCCCGAACCGAGTAATGGGAAACTAAGTGCGCATAAATCAACTTTTAAGACTCGATGTATACGTATACTTACCGACGCCTGAAGGCTCAGAAACAGGTCTCGGGTCAATCCGACTTAGTATGAAAAAGTTATGAGCGTTTCAGAAGCTATTTTTGGAAAATTAAAGCAACAATCATACCAAGTAGCTTTCAAATATCGTTATGGACATCATTCATTATAAAACCCCCCATGAACGTTTCTAAAACAATCCGAGTTCACTTATGAGATTTATGAACGTTATTCATTATAGAAACCTCTACGAGCATTTCCCAAACAATCCGGATTAGCACATGAAGGTTATGAACGTTATTCATTTTAGGAACCTCTACAACCATCTTCAAGCAATCCGAGACCGTCTACGAAAGTTAGGGACAATACCACTTACAGAACTCTTTTAGTCTTTTCTCGTTATTCAATCATACAATAAGCTCGGCTATACTAAGTATACTCACATCAAGAAGTGAATAATAATCATTAACAAGCTCGGAATCAAGAATAGAATTTCCCCAAGATAAGTATCATAGCTTACTTAGCTCTAGGACATGCCAAAGAAAGAAAAAGTAAGCTTTACATACCTGTCCCACGTCCAATTAGCCACGCTTATTCGTCCAAACTTGCTAGTCTACATTCAAGAGAATTGACATAATCATTAGACTCATCGACATATGCTTGTCTCAGTCCTTCAAATGAATTCATTTATATTCTGCCGACATCAAAAGTGATTACACCATATTTCAACATCAAAAGTTAGGTGTGGTGAAGAACAACACTTCTATGATGTTGAGGGTGGTTGTGAGCTATGAGCAGCCCAGATTAAAGTTTGTGGGTGCTGTATAAGAAACTTTAATCACTCCCCTTGTTGTGCTTGAGGTTTTACAAGTGTTGGATAGGTTTTTTGGATAATAAGAAGTACAAGGTAGCTTGTGGAACTTGATTGTTGCATTGCTGGTGTTGTTGGACTGTTTTGGGAGGATATATGAATATTGTTGTGGCTGGAAATCATGGTAAATGATAGAAACATGATAATAATGATGTTGTTGTGAATGCTCATATGTCTATAAAAGGAATTGACAGAGAAAGCATAACTATCTTGAAGCTAGAAAGTGAAGCTAAGATGGTATGCTTACAAACTATTTTTGATAAGGATTATGAAATAGTTTGGGACTGTTTTGATGGATTAACCTATGTATACCTTGTCATTGATATTGTATGGTTGTTCTGGATAGAATTTGGATTTGGATGGAAGTCAATATTATAGAGGAAGTGCTGCCCAAATTTCGGTAGTTCACCTATATGACTACCCGCTTGATCGTTATAGTCTTTTCAGCAATTTTGACCTTTTCCCGAGGATGTTAGCTCACTTTTGACCGAGGCGACCGTTGATAGGCTTCCCGAGGTGTTCGGGGTTGATTTGGTTGACTTTTTGGGAAAAATTGGCTTTAAGCGAAAATGAGTTGACTCAAAGTTGACTTTTGGGTAAATGGACCTTTTTCATAAATCTATCAATTCCAAGAGGTCCGGACTTGTGTGCATATCTGGTTCGGTTCCCCATGCATCGGGTGCATTTTGGGACTTGGGTTGGAAAGTTTGAAATTGAGGTATCGGGGGTTGACTCAGTCAACGAGACCTGTTTTAGGAATTCTGAGGCCACGACTGCGTTCGTAGCGTGTTTTTGTGTATGTCTATATATTCGGTATGTGAGCAGATTGTGTCGGGAGTTAGTCGGAAATTCAGGTTGAGTTGTGAAAACTTGGAGGCTTTTCTGGTGTCTGGTGCCCGCTTTGGCGGCACAAGCACCGCGGCAGCAGTTCCGCAACAGTGGTCACCCTGCCTGTCATGACCCAGCTAGGGGCCGCGACGGGTACCCAGGGCTAGCCACCGAGCACCACTCGTTCTACTTCTCATCTTGCTCATTTAATGCTCTTTTATCAATTTATACTCAAGACATAAGAAAATCATCTTTTCATTTGAGAACATAAAATACTTTTATATGCATAAGCCTCTCGGCCATCAAAATAATATATATATACATAGTAACAATCTCGTGAGACCATCTAACCCACACTGCATATCTACGAGCCTCTACTGGAGTGCTGAACATGAAGACGGGACAAGACCCCGTCATGCCCAAAATACATATACACGAATATACACAAAAGAATCATCATAAGCACCTCCGAACAATGGAGTGCTCTCAATCAGCTACTAGCTTCTACGAATCAGGATCAAGCTCACCTACCTATCTACCTGTGGGCATGAACACAACGTCCAAAGAAAACGGACGTCAGTACGAACATTGTACTGAGTATGAGAGGCATAAACAATGAAATAAGACAATGATATAAAGAAAATATCAATATGGAACATCTGTATATGCCTGTCAAGTATAAAGGAAATAAGTCATACCCCGTCATGCCCAAAATACATATACACGAATATACACAAAAGAATCATCATAGGAAAATATCAATATGGAACATCTGTATATGCATAATGTATAAGCTACCCGTCCATATAGGTACGGTGTAGTACTGTGTAAGCTGCCCGTCCATATCGGATCAGTGCGATAATCATAACATTAGCCTGCGTCCAGGCCTCCCGTGTCCGGGGTATCATCTCATGCCGCCAACTAGTGGTGCTGCCCGTGCCATATAGACACGGTGTAATCATCTATAAGCCGCCCGCCTTAGCGATGCTGCCCGACCATATAGGCGCGGTGTAATATCATCAACATGTACTTATCATAATGCATGCATGGAAACTCAAAGATGGCTATACTTTATCGAGGTGACATAAGGTCGTGAACCCTCGATTCCATTATGGAGCATTTATAAATATTCTGCCTCACCTTGAAGGAAATAATATACAAGGTGAGCGTGTACAATGAACAACATCATTAACTTTATAGGAACATCATCTCATGAGCTCTAGAATCTTTAGGCTTAAACTCATCATTACCATTATTGGACTCACAATATATCTCTTATCTCATATGGTTATTTATGAACATAGACTCGTAGTTTTTTTTCGGAATGTAGGAGAATTATGAAGAAAATAGGAAGTCATGCTTTAGGATTCATGCCATTAGAAAGAAAGGACTAGCCTCACATACCTTTGACTTTTACTAATCTATTGCTTGCTTGTTCTCCTTTAGTGCGTACGTTCTACCTTCAAGAGAATTTGTATCGACATTAGCTAGCGATTATAAAAACTGCTTACTAACGCTAGAGAAAATTGGACAACATTTCCTTTCGTTTGTGCAACTCTTCCCATATTCTATATCAACTCTCAAGCGTTCATAACAACGTTCTCAATATGATAGACAACACTCATCATTCATTTACAATATCCGTATTTCACAATTTATCTTCAATTTCTCCATAATCATGGCCATGGTTCTTTGTTGCATTTTCTCACATCGGATACTTATTCGATGTTCTAAATGTCATTCATAACATTTTTATAATCACAAATTATCAATGATCATGGCTCAATTCAAACCTTTACTCAACAATGCTACTATTCACACTTTCATGACCCATTTCTTACATCCTTCTATAATCCAAGTGTTTAAACTCTTCCATACCCTAAATAACATGTAAATGCCATAACACTTACCTTAGATGTTGTAGGAACAATCCTTGAGTGGTATTACTCTTCTTGCACCAAAACCCTAGTTCACTTCTCTTGAAATTTCTTAACTTGGATGAACTTTGATGAGTTTCATACACTTGATTCACTTGAATTCTTGATATTGATCTTTGATTTCCCTTGTTTTCTTGTAGATGAAGAGTGGAGAATATTCTAGAGGTTTCTAGAGAGAAGGGGTGTGGAAATGAAATGAATTAATGAGCTTAGGTCTCTTTTTAATGACTTAAAATCTGATCCGAAATGAACAGTAGCTGAAGTGCACAGTGGTCGTAAACCCAATTTACGGTCCGTATTTCGATTTACGGCCCGTATTCTGTGGACGTATTAAAGCATAACAGAACCAGAAAGTCAGGCTGAGGACATGGTGGTTTACGACTCAGTTTACGGGCCGTATTTCAGTTTATGGTCCGTATTTCAAGTCATCTTTAACCATTCAAGCATTTGACAGAAAGTTGAAGTTTTGGAAGTTGAAATACGACAAGGCAGTTTACGGGCCGTATACCACTTTACGGTCCGTATTTCATCGACGAGAACAAAGTGCAAATCTGTAACTTTTTCACATTTTTAGAACCTATAAATAGTCGTTGGGCTCATAACCTACCTCTTATTCCCATTGCCTTTGAAATCTGACTTAGGGTCGTCAAACGTCACTCCCTTCTGATTAAAACATCGTATACTCGTATTCTTCGTTAGTCTATTCGCTGTACGAGATTGGAAATTTCCGAGGTGTAACACTGCCACCAGAGCATTCTGTGCAATTCTGGCTTGACCACTATAACGGTCAAGCGACCCCCGAAGTGGTGACGCTGAAGTGGCCTGATGGTCGAGGAAGCGGGTATCTGGCAGTTAAGTCATTAAGTGAAGTGTTAAATGCCCTACGTCCCTCATTTATTACTATTTCGAAATCTGGGCTATTGGGAGCAATTCTAGGATATTCTTGGAGGAAATTCTTGGTGTTAAGTTCTTCTAATCCCTTTACTATTCCATTATCCCTAATCATCTTAGAATCCATTTATCTTGATAGTTCATTAAGTGATTGAAGGTTAAAACGTGGGTTCATGAGTTATTCTTTCTAGGCTTCTAAATCATGATTTGTTGGTTGGGTTAGCTTTGTCAAGCATGGAATTGATTTTTAGAATCATTTATTTCATAATTTCTTCCTAATTAGTGGCTAATTTGTGGAATTGGAAGTTAGGGTTTATACCTAATTTGGGGGTTTTACCTAGAATTCGAATTTGAGTAAATTGTTGATTATTCTAGCTTGCTATTGATAGGAATTGATCACCTAGAGCTTTAATTTCATGTTGGAACCTTTAGATTCCTAATTTCACCATTCTAGTACATAAAAGCCATTCCATAGGTTAGGGATTTGGGTCTTGAATAGAAGTAAGGTTTGTTTGATGTTCTTCTTGATTCTAATTTCTTGATTCGAACGTGCCTAGACTTTCTCTATCTCGAGGCTCGAAGGAAAGGGAAGTCTAAGGAGTGATTATTAGTGATATTGCTGTTCGGACTTCCAGGTAGGTTACGGTTTACCGTATGGTGTGACTTTGTTTAGCAAATCATATATTTAGATGATATTATCGGAGAAAGCATGTAAACCTCGGGGTATGAAGTTGGGCTGGATATTGTCTCAGGTTGAGCCCTGTTGTGTGATTGGGGTTAGCCACCCCGTTGTATTGCGACTTATCTTGTTCTATTGTTGTTGGCTTGAAGTCACGTGGAAATGGTAGATATTGGAGACTATTTGTATAGCTTGACCATGATAATGTAGTATCTTACTTATTGACGTATCTTACTTGTTGACGGTTGATACGAGGATAGTGTTCTATTGTGGCTTATTGTGTGGCCTTTACATTATATTGTTGGCGTGCCCATGTGTGGCACTTGTGATATTGATTGATTATTGATATTGAACTCATACATTGCACGCATTCTCATCCTTTATGATATACAGTTGATACATTGATGATACTTGAGGAAACACTGTTATGAGTTGGGCTCGTTTGGATGAGACTGACGTGAGGATCGATATCCGATGGTTGTATCGGAATCGAGGTTATTGCCGAAACCATGAGGTACATGGACTTCGTGGGTCCCCCATGGTTTGTGCTACCGAGATGTGATGTACCATCATCGGAGTACATGTGTACACAGCATATGCATTTCATATACAGTTCTTACATTATTGCATTGCATTGTACTATGACTTCTATTGTGATATTCTGGTGATGTACTTGTGATATACGGATTCTGACTGAGTATTTGAGACTTCGCACATTTGAGTTTTGTTGCTAAGCATAGGTGATGACATGTACTTGGATTCTGGCTCGTGTTTGACTTATACCTTGTTGATTTACCTGCTTTTCTTACTTTATTGACTTGATATGTGTTAGCTAAACTTAGTCGGCTTATGATACCTACCAGTACATGTTTTTGTACTGACTTGCACTTGCTGCATTCTTTTATGAATGTAGAGTTCCAGGTAGGACTAACCTCTGTTTCTCGTGGTCGATAGCAGATTGAGAGTTGCGACTTAGAGTCTTACAGGATGAGCACGGGCACGTCCGCCGTGTCACGACCCCAATTACCGATCGTGCGGTCTTTATTATCATTAGTAGGCGAACCCTTACCCGTTAACCCATTAATCACTAGCCAATTTTAACTTCTTTAATCATTTATACTTAAACAATCAATGAACAAGAAAACGAATAAATAGTCTGACCAAGTCATAAATAATAATTAATATAAGTGCGGAAGGCTTAATTATTATACCCCCAAAATCTGAAAGTCATCGTACAAGGACTCTAACTACCAATGTCTAAAGGATGAAGTATATTTCAACTATAATAACAATTAATGCCTGGAATAAAAATAGACATCTGGAAAGAGAGATCTTCAGGTGGCATGGCATGGATAGAAGTAGTCACACCCCGACTTCCCTAGGGTGTGATGGGCACCCGACCCCATATCTGGAGCCGAGCGAACCCGCTGACTCTTATTACACATATAAACTCGTGGATCAATTAAGAATAAAATACATAGTAAGCTCTCATTTTTTATTTTATTTTATAAATAAGGTCTATCATCATATGGGACCCGTGACATGAAACATAATAACATATCGGCGGGCGAAGCCGTCTACAAAGCTGACACTCTAAACCCACGACTCTGTCTGCAAAGTCTCTAACCTCGAACATAGCGTCATAATACATATACTCTGACTTGGCAGCACTCCAGGACAAATAGAGCCTACCAACTCCGCTGGAACATCTTCTATGCTAACTTTGCATCCCTTGGGCGTACCTGCGCGGCATGAACGCAGCCCCCGAAGAAGAGGGGTCAGTACGAGTAATGTACTGAATATGTAAGGCAAGATTAGTAACTTAGCAAGAAATATGCATATGAACAATAACTGCACGGGAACATAGAACATATCATTGGATAAAAGCGTAACCTGTACATATGAGGGCCGCTGAGGGCGGATACCATGCATGCTTAGCTTTCCTTTGAAAACAAACATGTCTTGATCATATATATATAAAAATAGAACATGTCATATTGCCGAGGCGTCGGCAGCCGATCCATTTAACCATAAATATATACATCCCGCGTCCGGGACGATATCATGTCATGTAGTGCCAACTGATCAGGTGGATATGCGTATATAACGCTCTGCCCTCATTCCCATCTTCCCCGTATACATATGCGTACATCATATATATATATATCAGCGTCTATAGCGCTCTGGCTCGTTCATCATATACATAGACGTGTATCTTGTACATATATCAGCGTCTATAGCGCTCTGGCTCTTTTATCATATACATATATGTGTATCATGTACATATATCAGCGTCTATAGCGCTCTGGATCTTTTATCATATACATATACGTGTATCATGTACATATATCAGCGTCTATAGCGCTCTGGATCTTTTATCATATACATATACTTATAACATGCATACCAGACGCTCGAGAGCCCAAGAAAACCATGTCCACGTCGGAGTGACGTAAGGTCGGTAGCCTCCGATTACATTATGGAATAACCATGATCGTTATGTCTCACCTTGAAGGAACGAGTATTTTAAGGCGAGACTACCAACGAAGAATAGTGCTAAGAGAAAACATAGTATGAGATCATAGACGTCAATTCATAGACATTGAAATCCTTAGAACATAGTGTCATCGCTAAGAAATAGAGATAAGGGCCAAGAACTAGTTTGTCACTGTCGTATTCATATTGAATCCTTTGCTTAGAGATCTTGGTCATGGAATCATTTTGGTCATACTTATCGTAGGCATATTCTCTTTTCTGACATCCTCGTTATCATTATCGTCATAGAAGTATTCTCGTTGGGATAGGTATAGTACTTGTCATTTGGTAATGGAATAAGGATGAAAGGTTTCTTTTGGATTCAGCTTCAAAGTAAGTCAAGTGGAACAATAAGGAAAGTCCGGGAACAATGGGCCCACTGTTATATCCCGCATTGTTGTACAATCGGATAATTCAAGGTAATTGCCGGGAGATGACAAGCAAGGTCTTACTTTTATTTTGTTAAGCATATGCGTTGCTTATAAAGAATTTAGAAGCAGAAATATTAAGAAAGGTCAAGGGCATAAAAGGAAAGTCGCAATATGACTCGTGGAAATGTGGAGGAAGACGAAGGACAAATTTGGAATTTGGAAAATAATTTTTCATGAATTCTAGAACTCAAAAAAAAAAAAAGAGTGGTCTTGGTCATTGGGCCATGTTTGGCCGTCCACTTCTTGGTGGGCTTAAGCCCACATGGAATATTAAGGGGTCAAAATAAAAAGATGACCAAGTCATCTTTTTCATTCAACCTCTAGAAATTTCAAGAAAGCTAGGACAAGAGAAAAAGGAGAAAATTGGAAGGGCCATTCGGCCACCTCCATGCCCACAAGCACCTTGGGAAATTTTCATCCAAAAATCACCCTCTTCTAGCTAAACAATTCCTTGAAGGGTTCTTAACCTAGTGAAGAGTTCTTTGGAGCAAGGGAAACACAAATCTTGGCAAGTTTGCAAGTGTAGCCAAGTGAAGATTCAAAGTAAAAGAGGTAAGATTTGAGCTTTTTCTTATATATTATAGATGCTTAAGTGTGTTGTAGAGTATAAAGATGGATGAAATGTATGTGTTATGAAGGTGTGTGTGTGTGGCCGTGACTTTCATAGCCAAGCCGTGAGTGTGTATGTGTTGTGTGTTGTGTTGTGTTATGTTGTGTGTTGGTTATTGTTATAAAGTATAGATAATATGGAGATTCATGAAAATATGTATATGGGGTGTGTTGGCCGAATGGTGTAGGTTGTGGAAAGGTGTGGTGAATTAATTTTACATAGTATTGTAATTGTTGTTATGGTAAGTTCCATGATGTAAAATAAGGATTTAATGGTTAAGGAGTGAAATTGTGTTGATTGTGGATTCTAGATTGCTAATGAAAAGCTTAATGATCTTAGAGAAATTATGGTAGTTGGAGACTTGCTTTAGAGATTATGTAAATTGAAAATATTGTTCTTGAATGCATGGAAGATAATGAGACTAGTATGATGTTGTTGGTGTATGAACTATTAGGTCGTTATTGTTTTATTAAAGTTGGAAAGTCTTGAAGGGAATTGTATATTGATTGAATTGTTAGAATGTACTTTGGGTCGGTTATCGAAATTGTTAGTATGGTTGTTGGCTTTGTTATTGATAATTTGGCCGGGTTGAATTCCCGGGATTGTTGATGATTGAAATTGGCCAAGTTGAACTTGGTGGGATGGAGTATTTACAGGGGAAGTGCTGCCGAAATTTCGGTAGACAAATGTTACTTTAAGATTCCAATTCCAAATGCTCTAACCAAAGTTTGGTAAATGTGACCAATTTGTAGATTTTGGCGGATTTGCGACTTGAATTTGGAGTAGCAAAAGGGGCGGAAAGAGGTATGTAAGGCTTCATCCTTACTTCTATGGCATGTCTTAGACATAATAAGTTGGATATGAGCCTCGGGAGTAACCCTATTCTCCGAAAACCGCACCTAAAGTTTCCCCTTTTTCTTTCAAAGGAATTGAACTAGAAATTGTACAAAATGTTGAAAGACCTTCCTAAACCTCTAGAACTTGCATAAAGAGGACCCGATTACCTTAAAACCCTCACAAGTAACGTCATGACATGTAACATATGAAAATTTAGTACGCCGCCTCATTTGACCCGAGGTGGGCCCATTGTTCCCGGATTCTTCTCTAATGTTCAGTTATTACCCGATAAGTGTTACAACTATTCTAAGGAGAGTATTTCTATGATAATAATGATAACGATGATGTTAAGGAAGAGAGTATATCTATGATGATTATGACTTTGTCCTATGTTTTCCCTTAACGCTATTCTTCGTTGATAGTCTCGCCTTATAATACTAGTCCCTTCAAGGCGAGGCAAAGTCATGATGATTATTCCATAATGCAATCGGAGGTTTCCGACCTTATGTCACTCCGATAGAGTTGTAGCTTTCACTTGGGCTCTCATGCATGCTTTATACTTATGTATGATTTATTTTATGACACCGTGCCGTCCAACGGGCGGCCGGGCAGATATACACACCACTATAGTGGGCAGCTTATACCCCGGACGCGGGAGGCCTGGACGCGGGCTCACACACCGTTCCTACATGGACGGGCAGTATATACACCGTTCCTATTGGGACGGGCAGCAATACACCGCACCTATATGGTCGGGCAGTTTACTTACAGATTTTTACATATTATTTTTAAAGCTAGCATGCATGGCATCCACCCTAAGGGGCATTCAGATGTACAGCTTATTCCTTTACCCCATGGTATGCTCAGATAAAGTTACACCGTACCTCTATGGTCGGGCAGTACTACACCGTACCTATGGGGTCGGGCAGTATTACACCGTACCTACGCGGTCGGGCAGTGTACTTGAGATGACTATATGTTAATTCTAGAGGTAAAAGTTAAATTGCATAAGTATCTGCCTTAAGAGGCAAACAGAGGTACAAATTGTATCCCTCCTCCTCTATGCTATGTTTTATGCTTTCTAGTATGATCTTATTTTACTATTCATGCCTTACATACTCGGTACACTATTCGTACTGACGTCCCTTCTTGTGGACGCTGCGTTTCATGCCGCGCAGGTAAGCAGGTTGGCGGACTTGATCCTTAGGAGCTCCACTAGTGGTATATTGAGAGTGCTCCAGTTCTTTCGGGGCTCCAGCTTATTGGTACTACTTTTGTGTACATGTCCGGACTCGGCAGTATCCTGTCCTTTTTGTGCTGCTATGTATTATGTTTAGAGGCTCGTAGACAGACATGTACAGTTAGATGTTTTGTACTTTTGAGGGTCTTCGTCGATGTATAATGTGCTAGTAAAGTTTGTTCGCATATGTTTACAACTAAGCTACTAATGTTAATGTTAAGTAATAAAGAAGAAAAAAAAATGGTATAGGTCATACGACCCACTTAGTAATAAGGATATGATACGAGATAAGGGGTGCTCGGTACAAGTATCGGGTACTCATCACGGCCCCTAGTTGGGTCGTGACAGAAGTGGTATCAGAGCAGTTCGGTCGTAGGGGTTTGTCTATGAGCCGTGTCCAGTAGAGTCTTGTTTATGGGTGTGTAGCGCGCCACACTTATAAACAGGAGGCTGCAGGGCATTTAGGAAACATGACCTTCTTTGTACTCTAGATCGTGCGATAGAGCTATGCTACCAGGCTTCTATGTTATTTTCCTAATCCTATGTTATGGTTTCAGTAATGCCGAAGAAGAAGAAGGCTCCGGCAGCCCAGAAGGGCAGAAGGGTGGCCGAAAACAGAGTTGAACGGGAGCTAGAAGGAGATGAGTCTTATAATGAAGCTCCCCCTCGGACTTCTCCTGCTTCCCCGGTATCAGCAGAGCAGGAAGGAGTTCCGGCTCCAGCCCCAGCACCTCCAGTACCACCGCCAGCAGCCCCGGGCCATCAGATGGCAGTGGCCATCCAGTTATTAACCTAGTTAGTTGCCGCACAGGCTCAGCGGAAGATGTAGACCTGGGGGACAGGGCGGTGAGTGCAAGGGCTCGCGACTTCATCACCCTGAAACCTCCGGAGTTCTATGGCTCGAAACCAGAGGAAGACCCGCAGAATTTCATAGATGAGATGTTAAGAACACTGAGAATAATACATGCTTCAGATACAGAGTCAGTGGAATTGGCATCGTACAGGTTGCGGGATGTAGCAGTATTGTGGTATAAAAGCTGGATATCCTCTAGGGGAGCAAATGCCCCTCCCCCAGTCTGGCAGGAGTTTACGGAGGCATTTCTTACCGCCGGAGGTTCGACGGGCTCGAGCTGATATGTTTTTGAATCTTAAACAGGGAAATATGAGTGTCCGAGAATATAGCCTTCACTTTAACTCGTTGGCCAGGTACGCCCCAGCCATGATAGCTGATATGGGGGATCACGTACACCGGTTTGTGAGTGGATTGGGGCCACACTTAATTAAGGAATGTTTGACAGCTTCACTCCAGGACGGGATGACCATTGCTCGTATTCAGGCCCACGCCCAGAACCTGGAGGAATAACATCCGTTGCAGAAGAGCGAGCGTCATGTGGATAGGAGCTCCAGAAAAAGGGCCAGATCTTTTGGAGCCAGCAGTGAGTATAGAGTGGGTCAGACACAAGAGCAGTCCAGGATTTCGAGCCCCCAGTAAGGCAGTGGATCTGGTCAGACGAGGCCGCCCCCACCACAGTGTAACCGGTGTGGTAGGATGCATTCGGGACAGTGCCGTCTGGGTTCGAATGCTTGTTATTCTTGTGGACAAACGGGGCATATGATGCGTGACTGCCCCTCGATGCGAGGTAGAGGTGCGAGTCAGCCCATGGGATCGGTAGCCGGTTCATCATCGTCCGTGCGCCCTCCTGGACAATCTTCCCAGGCCCCAGCAGGCCGTGGCCGAGGTAGAGGAGAGACACCCAGTACGGCCGGTCCCCCGCACCGTATATATGCATTGACAGGACGGCAGGATCCTGAACCTTCCCCAGACGCGGCTAAAGGTACACTATTGATATTTTCCTATTATACGCGTGTGTAAATTGATCTAGACTCTACCTTATCATGTACCGCTCTTATATTACTGAACTTATGGGAAATTGGGAATTCGGAACGAAGCGTAGCTGTATACGTAGGAAAAAGGTGAGTAATAGTGACTACAGAGGCTAAAGTAGTAATTGAAAAAGGAAAATACGTTACGAGGGCGTCTCGGAAGTTGTCAAAACCCCAAACCGCCCCTAGTGATGTGATGAAGATAGTCCGGGGGAATGGGGGTAAAATACTAATACTAAGACACAAAAATAAGTTAAAGTTTCGAGGTTAAGCGTGCTCAGGTGGGAGAAATTCCATGATGGGTGACCCCCTGGGAAATGTGCTGAAATTTTCATAAATATGGGAACAAGAGACGAATGTGAAATTAGGTAGCCCAATGTAAATTAGAGTGTGTGGAGTGGTTAGGAACCCTACAAAAGTCCTGCAGGCAGAGGCGGACTAGACTAGTAGAAGGGGAGAAAGCATGACACGAAGGGTATCCAAGATTAGGGAAAGTTTGATTAGCTTTTGGGAATGGCTGTAAGTAAATTAGTGGCGGAAATGTATATATATATACGTGACATCTTGTCGGTGGCTGAAGAACCCTAACAAGCAGTGTCGCGATACATAGCATGCGCAAGCTGGATGAAATTCAAAAGACATGATGAAGGATATAAGTACAAATGTCACAGGGTAAGACCGATGCCGAACCCACACTAGTTAAGGCTAGAAATCCCTAATACGGTGATATACGAAAACATGTCTAGTGAAGGGATAGACGCGGCAGACTCCACGAAGAAGGAATTACAATTGTACAAGATCGTAGAAGGCGGCGATTATTTAAAGGGGCATAGGCGTATGTAGACCCCCTTAATAAAGGGGGGGAGAACATGTTAGACCAAAAAGGGACTATGACGATTCAAGATCCAATAAAGGGGACTTATTAACGCAGGGCCAACGTTCGGGGCTAGCTCAGTTGACTTACGACATAAAGGCAACCTAAACTCCTAAAACGGATACGTTGAGTGATATGTGAAACATCTACAAATGAGACCTCCCCGAAGTATTATAAAACACTATGAGACCAGTTTAACATTCGAGGACGAATGTTCTAAAAGGGGGGAGGATGTTATATCCCGCATTTTTGTACAATCGGATAATTCAAGGTAATTGCGGGGAGATGACAAGCAAGGTCTTACTTTTATTTTGTTAAGCATATGAGTTGCTTATAAAGAATTTAGAAGCGGAAATATTAAGAAAGGTCAAGGGCATAAAAGGAAAGTCGCAATATGACTCGTGGAAATGTGGAGGAAGACGAAGGACAAATTTGGAATTTGGAAAATAAATTTTCATGAATTCTAGAACTCAAAAAAAAAGAGTGGGCTTGGTCATTGGGCCATGTTTGGCCGTCCACTTCTTGGTGGGCTTAAGCCCACATGGAATATTAAGGGGTCAAAATAAAAAGATGACCAAGTCATCTTTTTCATTCAACCTCTAGAAATTTCAAGAAAGCTAGGACAAGAGAAAAAGGAGAAAAATTGGAAGGGCCATTCGGCCACCTCCATGCCCACAAGCACCTTGGGAAATTTTCATCCAAAAATCACCCTCTTCTAGCTAAACAATTCCTTGAAGGGTTCTTAACCTAGTGAAGAGTTCTTTGGAGCAAGGGAAACACAAATCTTGGGAAGTTTGCAAGTGTAGCCAAGTGAAGATTCAAAGTAAAAGAGGTAAGATTTGAGCTTTTTCTTATATATTATAGATGCTTAAGTGTGTTGTAGAGTATAAAGATGGATGAAATGTATGTGTTATGAAGGTGTGTGTGTGTGGCCGTGACTTTCATAGCCAAGTCGTGAGTGTGTATGTGTTGTGTGTTGTGTTGTGTTATGTTGTGTGTTGGTTATTGTTATAAAGTATAGAAAATATGGAGATTCATGAAAATATGTATATGGGGTGTGTTGGCCGAATGGTGTAGGTTGTGGAAAGGTGTGGTGAATTAATTTTACTTAGTATTGTAATTGTTGTTATGGTAAGTTCCATGATGTAAAATAAGGATTTAATGGTTAAGGAGTGAAATTGTGTTGATTGTGGATTCTAGATTGCTAAAGAAAAGCTTAATGATCTTAGAGAAATTATGGTAGTTGGAGACTTGCTTTAGAGATTATGTAAATTGAAAATATTGTTCTTGAATGCATGGAAGATAATGAGACTAGTATGATGTTGTTGGTGTATGAACTATTAGGTCGTTATTGTTTTATTAAAGTTGGAAGGTCTTGAAGGGAATTGTATATTGATTGAATTGTTAGAATGTACTTTGGGTCGGTTATCGAAATTGTTAGTATGGTTGTTGGCTTTGTTATTGATAATTTGGCCGGGTTGAATTCCCGGGATTGTTGATGATTGAAATTGGCCAAGTTGAACTTGGTGGGATGGAGTATTTACAGGGGAAGTGCTGCCGAAATTTGACCAATTCCAATTCCAAATGCTCTAACCAAAGTTTGGTAAATGTGACCAATTTGTAGATTTTGGCGGATTTGCGACTTGAATTTGGAGTAGCAAAAGGGGCGGAAAGAGGTATGTAAGGCTTCATCTTTACTTCTATGGCATGTCTTAGACATAATAAGTTGGATATGAGCCTCGGGAGTAACCCTATTCTCCGGAAACCGCACCTAAAGTTTCCCCTTTTTCTTTCAAAGGAATTGAACTAGAAATTGTACAAAATGTTGAAAGACCTTCCTAAACCTCTAGAACTTGCATAAAGAGGACCCGATTACCTTAAAACCCTCACAAGTAACGTCATGACATGTAACATATGAAAATTTAGTACGCCGCCTCATTTGACCCAAGGTGGGCCCATTGTTCCCGGATTCTTCTCTAATGTTCAGTTATTACCCGATAAGTGTTACAACTATTCTAAGGAGAGTATTTCTATGATAATAATGATAACGATGATGTTAAGGAAGAGAGTATATCTATGATGATTATGACTTTGTCCTATGTTTTCCCTTAACGCTATTCTTCGTTGATAGTCTCGCCTTATAATACTAGTCCCTTCAAGGCGAGGCAAAGTCATGATGATTATCCCATAATGCAATCGGAGGTTTCCGACCTTATGTCACTCCGATAGAGTCGTAGCTTTCACTTGGGCTCTCATGCATGCTTTATACTTATGTATGATTTATTTTATGACACCGTGCCGTCCAACGGGAGGCCGGGCAGATATACACACCACTATAGTGGGCAGCTTATACCCCGGACGCGGGAGGCCTGGACGCGGGCTCACACATCGTTCCTACATGGACGGGCAGTATATACACCGTTCCTATTGGGACGGGCAGCATTACACCGCACCTATATGGTCGGGCAGTTTACTTACAGATTTTTACATATTATTTTTAAAGCTAGCATGCATGGCATCCACCCTAAGGGGCATTCAGATGTACAGCTTATACCTTTACCCCATGGTATGCTCAGATAAAGTTACACCGTACCTCTATGGTCGGGCAGTACTACACCGTACCTATGGGGTCGGGCAGTATTACACCGTACCTACGCGGTCGGGCAGTGTACTTGAGATGACTATATGTTAATTCTAGAGGTAAAAGTTAAATTGCATAAGTATCTGCCTTAAGAGGCAAACAGAGGTACAGATTGTATCCCTCCTCCTCTATGCTATGTTTTATGCTTTCTAGTATGATCTTATTTTACTATTCATGCCTTACATACTCGGTACACTATTCGTACTGACGTCCCTTCTTGTGGACGCTGCGTTTCATGCCGCGCAGGTAAGCAGGTTGGCGGACTTGATCCTTAGGAGCTCCACCAGTGGTATATTGAGAGTGCTCCAGTTCTTTCGGGGCTCCAGCTTATTGGTACTAATTTTGTGTACATGTCCGGACTCGGCAGTATCCGGTCCTTTTTGTGCTGCTATGTATTATGTTTAGAGGCTCGTAGACAGACATGTACAGTTAGATGTTTTGTACTTTTGAGGGTCTTCGTCGATGTATAATGTGCTAGTAAAGTTTGTTCGCATATGTTTACAACTAAGCTACTAATGTTAATGTTAAGTAATAAAGAAGAAAAAAAAATGGTATAGGTCATACGACCCACTTAGTAATAAGGATATGATACGAGATAAGGGGTGCTCGGTACAAGTATCGGGTAGTCGTCACGGCCCCTAGTTGGGTCGTGACACCCACCTCGGGTCCAATGAGGCGGCGTACCAGATTTACATATGTTACATGTCATGGCGTTACTTGTGAGAGTTTTAGGGTAGTCGGGTCCTATTTATGCGAGTTCTAGAGGTTTAGGACGTTCTTTCAACATTTTACACAATATTTAATTCAATTCTACTGAATGAAAAAGGGGAAACCTTAAGCGCGGATTCCGGAGGGTAGAGTTATCCCCGAGGCTCATATCCAACATATTACATCTAAGACATGCCATAGAAGGAAGGGTGAAGCCTTACATACCTTTTCTGCTTCTTATGCGACTCCAAATTCACGTTCCAAATCCGCCAAAATCTACAAATTGGTCATGTTTACCAAAACTTGATTAGAGCCTTTAGAAGTTGATTCTTTAAAGTAACACTTTGTCTGCCGAAATTTTGGCAGCATTTCCCCTGTAAATGTACCAACCCCGAGATTACGGCTCGGCCCCAAATCGATGACAACAATCCGGGAATTTGACCCGGCCAAACCAACAACAATACTAGCAATTATCCCAGCAACAATTCAACCAAATCCACTTCAATTCAATTCAATTCAATTCAATTCTCATGATCTTCCAACAACTTAATCAACATATATAATCAATCCAAAACCATACAAACATGATTCCATAACATTTCCAACAAACCACACTTTAACAACATTATTATCATAATTACAAGAAACTACATTTGATTCAAATTGGCTTACAAAAACAGCCCGCAACAACTACGACACCAACTTGGATCATTAAACTCTCATTTACATCACATAATCCACAACACAACAACCCAAACATACTAAATAAAATTAGTCCATTCTTTGACATGCAAAACAGTCCATTTTCGGCCACAACAACTACACCCTTATTTTCATGAATTTCCATCCTTTTCCATACATTGCAACAACAACTAACATACTACATAGAATTAATCCATTCTCTTCCAAATCACACTATGACCACACGGCCTCAACTACATATACACGGACAACTATTCAACATCCATATTTTCATAATTTTCATGAGTTTCATTCGCTCCTACACACCACAACATACACAACCATACATAACATATAAAAGAAGATTAAGTTCTTACCCTTTTTCTTCAATTTCCCACTTGGCTAGAATGTTGATCTTGCAACAATAAATGTTCTACTTGTTCCAATGACCTCTTCTCCTTGCTAGGGACCTTCCAATTAGTAGAGAGTAATTTTTTGAGAAATTTTTCCAAGGTTCTTGTTTCCTCCAAGCTTGGCCGAAATTGGCCCTTTATTTTCTTCCAAAGTGTCTTTTTTTTTCTTTGTTTCTCTTGAAATTTCTAGAGTTGTAAATGATAAATTGTCTTGTTTTTTCAAGACTCATACATATATATATATAGTTATAGTGGCATGTGAGGGGCACATGCCTCTCTCTATATTTTTCTCTTCTTTTTTTTTTTTTTTTTTCCATTTTTCCTTTTCTGGAGTTTTCTTAAAAAAGATGACTTGGTTGGCTTCTCTTGCAAGCTTTGTCCATACATGTACATAATTAACCCCCATTAAATAAAAATGTGGACATATAGGGGCATGCCACACGGCCAAGGGCCCTTCAAGAACATTCTTGATATTTTTGTTTTTGTGAAATTCCCATTTTGCCCCTATTCTTTCCGCAATATTACCATGAACCCTTTTGCGAATTTTCCTTCTTACCCTTGGCCTTTCTCAACATTTCCATTCTAGTAGTGTCCATAATTGATATTTATAACCAACTTGTACATTAACATAATTTTTGAAAATAGCCTTACCCTTAACTTGCCACGACTACCTTGGAATATCCGAACGTTTAAAATACGGGGTATAACATCCTCCCCCCCTTTAGAACATTCGTCCTCGAATGTTCAACTGGTCTTACGGGGTGTCATAATATTTCGGGAGTATCCCTTTGTAGTCGTCCTTTCCTTCATGCTCACTCCTTGTCCTTTACCTCATTCCTTTCATAATCGAACTTCTCGGTTTTTACATGAATCTTCTTCCCATGTCTTGGGCTTTCTACTTTGTTGGGCCAACGTATTATCCTTGTCCTTCTCAGATCATCTCTTTTCTTGTTACTGTTTCATGACCATTTCTTAACAAAAGCCACACCTTTAGATTCTTACTACAACTCTTCTTTAGTCTCTTTTTGTACCTCTTGATACATGTATACTTGTCCTTGGCTTCATGTGTTGGTGCTCATTTCGTTCATCGTTATTCCTCGTAAGCCTAATATGGCCTCCCCCCCCCCCTTTAAGGGGTTCCTTATATGCTCATAGTCCTTTATGAAGTCTTCGCTTATACCTTTATCCCTCACATTCTTTTCCAGCTTTGTGCTTAACATATCGAAAACTTCTTATCTTAAGCTTTTCTTTTACTTCCTGTCTAGGTCCTCATTTGTCCACATTTCCATACCTTTCTATCCTTTATTCGTTCTTTCACTTGCTTAGCTCTCTTGCTCGTAATTCTTTCTAACCACGTGTTCGTGTTGTAGCTGTGTGCCCATATTTCTTAAACGTTCCGTTACTCTCTTGAACCTCTAAGCATATTACTATGGCTACATACTTGTCCTTTTACCGATCTGTCAACTCAACACCATCACCATCCTAAGCATTCTTTCTCTTACTTCACATTCCTCTACCCTGGTCACCATTCTCTTAGACCTACTTGTTGAAATCAACTTTCAACCTCTCCACATTGCTCCTTGTTTCCTTTTACCTCACTCTATCTCGTCTCACATGCCTACTTGAATTCTCATCCTAGTGGTCTCGTACTTTTACCATTAATTTCTCGCGGGGGTTTCACTTACTAAGGTTTCCTTATCTTTCCTCTTTTCCGACATTTAAGCTTCCTATCTTCCCTTTACTCACACTCTCTTTATTTTCCGAGTATCGTTATACTGGAATTTCCGACCTCAACCTACAGTAAAATAATAACAGTTCACTGGCCGCACTTGTACCATTTATTCTTGCGGTCACTCGTACTTTTGCACCTTTGCGTGATCAATACCTTTCTTCCCGTAGTTTCGGTTGCTGGGCTCGCACGCCACCGATACAATCATATACGGGATATCTTACACATTCATATATACATACATATTCACTATCAACTAGTTCACAAAATACTTCCAAGCGCTGTTCAAGCCTATCCTAATTCTAGGGCTATGATGCATTTTCTGTCTCTTTACCGGGCTAGTCTGCCTTGTTTCACGTGTCTTCTTATGGTCTCTAATCATCCCATACACTCTAATTTTTCCTTAGACTACTCTAGCTTTTCATTTGTCTCTTATGTCTCAATTCATAAAATTTCTCATCAACTTCCCAGGGGGTCACCCATCATGGAATTGCTCCCACCTGAGCACGCTTAACCCAAAAGCTTCACGGAAATTCGGTGCCTTAATGCCGATATTTGCGCGTCAACTTCCTCACATGACCTTTATTGCATGCTCTGGAGCAAGTCGAAGTCTTACAGGCTCCGAAACATTTTCGTAACATGTCCTTTCTTTTATAATTACTGTTTTGCCCTCTTTGATTTCCAATGTTCACCTTCCGCCTGTGTATATGGCTACCCCCTATTCTGGACTTCCGGGTTCTCGATAGTAACGTTCACACCTCCGTTGCCATACCAAATCCATGACCTTTCTGGAACAACGCATCTTACCTATTGCCGGTTTGCAATATTTCCTTTCCACGCGCCTTTCTGTTAGGCGTATCCATTCTTACAGAATCTCCTTTACCATTCCCACTCTTCACAGTCTGTACGTAACAATTATCGACGATACTTTATAGAACATACAGCTGTATGACATATTCCAGCCATTCAGAACTTCCTGTCCTAAGTAACAAAACAAATATCCCAACTTACCTCTGTGTCTTACCGTGTCGTCATTCGCCTTTCTCCGTCGCTATTGGACGTCTGCGAAAATTAACGATTAGTACCAGGAATCTCATTTCCTATGGCTTAGCTCTATCGCATGATCTAAGACTGAATGAAGGTCAACATTTCCTAGATGCCCCGCAGCCTCCTGTTTATAAATGTGGCCGGCTTCACACCCATAAACAAGACTCTACTGGACACGACTTTGCAGACAACCCCTTAGACCGACCTGCTCTGATACCACTCTGTCACACCCCGACTTCCCTAGGGTGTGATGGGCACCCGACCCCATATCTGGAGCCGAGCGAACCGCTGACTCTTATTACACATATAAACTCGTGGATCAATTAAGAATAAAATACATAGTAAGCTCTCAATTTTTTTTTTTTTTTTTTTTTTTATAAATAAGGTCGATCATCATATGGGACCCGTGACATGAAACATAATAACATATCGGCGGGCGAAGCCGTCTACAAAGCTGACACTCTAAACCCACGACTCTGTCTGCAAAGTCTCTAACCTCGAACATAGCGTCATAATACATATACTCTGACTTGGCAACACTCCAGGACAAATGGAGCCTACCAACTCCGCTGGAACATCTTCTATGCTAACTTTGCATCCCTTGGGCGTACCTGCGCGGCATGAACGCAGCCCCCGAAGAAGAGGGGTCAGTACGAGTAATGTACTGAATATGTAAGGCAAGATTAGTAGCTTAGCAATAAATATGCATATGAACAATAACTGCACGGGAACATAGAACATATCATTGGATAAAAGCGTAACCTGTACATATGAGGGCCGCTGAGAGCGGATACCATGCATGCTTAGCTTTCCTTTGAAAAAAAACATTTCTTGCTCAAAAAAATACTTCGTAATAGAATTAAGGCTTTAGCCTTGATTCTATTACGAATTGTCTTACTTTATTACTTCTTTTTATAACTATTAACTATTAAGTACTAAAAAAAATACCGTTAATAAAATATGTTTCTAGAAGTCTTTTCTTTTTATATAAAAATCATATATTGCTAGAAGACTTATCTAAAAAAATCATATGTAACAAAATATATTGCTAGAAGACTTTTCTTTAAACTTTACTACTTTAAAGTTTAAGCCTAGAAATTTGAAATTTAAACTTTAAAACATTTAGCCCCATTTTAAATGAATTAAAGTTTTAACCACCAAGTTTCTTACATTATAATTTGGCCCCATTTCCAATCTATAAATATCCTTCTGTTATAAAATAAATACAACTAGAAGAAGAACATTGCAGAGAAAGAGAGAAGAGAGGAGACTTCTTATTTCTCTTGAACATTGCAGAGAAAGAGAGAAGAGAGGAGAATTCTTATTTCTTTTGTTAGGGTTGTAAATACAATGAGGAGAACCTCTCTATTTATAAGGGAAAAGCAGCTTGATCCCAAAGTCACAAACCCAAATTTTCTCCTAAAGATAGAGCAAGAAGGATAGATGCAAAAAGGCGAGGCAAGGGGCCTTTGACGGGCTTTGAATTTGGACAGACATCCACAATAATAAATAATATTTATAACACTCCCCCTTTGATGTATATTTGATAGATAATGTGGCTCGTTAAAACCTTACTAGAAAAAACCCATTGGGAAAAATTATAGTGAAGGAAAAAGAGTACACATTTCTAATAATACTCCATTTGGTTGCCTCATTAAAAACCTTACCAGCAAAACCCAATTGGGACAAAAACTTGGCTAAGGGAAAAAATAGTACAATTCTATTAACTCCCCCCTGATGAGAACACAGTCCAAAACTTGAATATTCACATTCCAATCTTGTGCACCATCTTCTCGAAAGTTGTAGTTGGTAGATATTTGGTGAAAAAATCAACCATATTATCACTTGAACCCATCCGTTGTACGTTGATATCACCATTCTTTTGGAAATCGTTTGTGAAGATGGTGAATTATGCTTTGTCCTTTTATGAATTTTGTCTTTTTTGGCCTACGTATGCCGCTACATCTTCACTCTTTGGTTAGAGTTGCATCGACATATAATATTGTTGAAATCACTCCAAGTGCATTCTTGACTTGCTTTATAAACCTATATTATCTTTATATGATTTGGCTGTCATGTAAAACAACATCGTATGACCGTAATCCCTCAGAGTTGTAACAAAATATATAAATGCATCAATCAAAATATATAAATGCATCGATTGCATAAAGATATGGTACTTCAGGACCAAACAATTTTGAAAGTTTCTCATTTCAACTTCTTTCAACAGATAATATACTGCTTTTGAGAACTTTTCAATAGTTTCAGTAATATTCAAGTCATCAACTTGCACCAACAATAGACAGATTTTGATTTTCACAAAGACGCAAGGATAAATAGAGTCATTTGTGCCATTAGTCTGTGAATATTCATTAAGGTGATAAAATCCGTTCACCTTGCTTAACTTAATTCATATAAGAACTATGAGCAAATTTCTACGACTTGTATATGCTTCAAGCATTTAAAATTCTTCAGGAATTTTCATGTAATTTTGTCAAGTAATTCATATAGGTTGTGATAACATCTATTTCTATTTAAATCATGTGATATCTTCTGGTGTCTAGACAGCAGGTCCAATATCTTACGCTTACCAAGATGCGTCATTTCACTTGATTATAATTTCTATGTTAGCATGCTTTAATAGACATAGAATTTAGATCCTTACAATCTTTTACAATATTGCGCTATATTTTACCCAAGATATTGTCAATGATATATTATTTGTTTGGCTTCACAATGTGATATAACTTATTGAGATCATGAAGTGTTATGTCAAAGGCTCTTCAAGAGCACATTGCCTTCTTATTATGACCATTTTGATCATTTTCTCCTCTCCTTTTTCAAGGATTATTCTATTTGGAACCGATTGATCTACCATGCTTCATGCGTGTTGTATACTTTGTCTTTCAGGGACATTAATATTAATAGGAGCATTTTGCAGCTGAAATATGACACAAGTTTTGGATAAGCAAATGCTTCGAGCATTTAACTTGAATTATTTTTGAATGAGGATCATAGCATATTTATTAGCTGCTTATTTTCTCTCCCTTCTGTTAGAAAAACTAACATATATCCCATCTTCTTTGGGGAATCCATCTTTGTGCATCATGGTACATTAATTAATCATATACCACACATAAAAAACTGTTAGATGAAAATATATGGTTCCTAATCCTGAACCAATTGTGAGGGGAGAATTTATCATAATTTATTGGTCTAAAGCATACAAGTGATGTTGTATACAGTATATCATATCTCAGACCAGCACATAAAGCTTTGTTCTCGTAAGAAATGGTTTAGCTATTTAGTGGAGGCATTTAATGTCAAACCAGCTTAGATATAAACCAGCATTATCAAGATGGATTGTCTTGATTACATAATCTGAAAATTGTGCTCTTAACTCAATTATTTTGAGCAAGTAATTTTATAAATGTCAAACTGCAGGTTGACAATAAACACATATGTGACCATCTCATTGATGTATCTATTTAAGATATCACATAACAGGTGAATGGGCCCATATTCACCTTTTATATTTTTCCAGAATTTAGGGAATTCAATTCCAACATTAGCCATTATAATCAACTTATCATGAGAACAAGCAACACAAATAAATTCTTGAAGAATCTTCTAGTTCTTCAATATACGTCGAATACTCAATCTGCACATCATATTTGATTCAGGATGGCCAAATTGCTCATGCCAACTGATAAAATTATCTATACAAGTAAACTTCAGGTTTATCATGCCATGTGCTATTTGTTTTAGTAAACTTCTGATTTACTATGACATGAATTCTTTTTCACATCGATAAACTTTTGGTTAGTGACATGTGATTTCATCATGCTTATATTGTAGTACGCTTTGGAGAATAAGGCGTGTAACCTTTCACATAGATATTTATTAGAGAAAAGGGTCAAATATACCTCTTTAATTTATTTTATTGGTTAAATTTACCCTCCGTTAATCAAAATGATCAAATATACCCCTCTGTTAGCCAAAGTGTCCACTTATATCCTTTGTTTGGATGGAAACCCCCAAATCTCTTAAATTACCTGATTTTAAAAAAATTACCCACTCCCTTTATTGACCCGCCCCAACCCGTCTATCATCATTCATCAAGCCTGAGCTTCTTTCATGGAGAAAAAAGCAAAAACGCACACCAAATGATAAACCTCAAAACCCATCTCAGATTTCACCTTTAAACCCCAATTTGGATGAAACCCCCAAATCCTAGCTTTGTTGAGTCGATTATACAATTTGTGATCGCACTTAGAAAGAAAGTATTGTCAATTGTTCTGCAAATGAAATGGTAGCCCGATGTAATACACTTTGCTTCACCCTCCACACATAGTTCACTATAATTCTCGAATGTGTAAGCAAGGAAAGAAACAACGGAATAAATGAGCTCCAAAATTGATCACACACCCAAAAGCTCCAACACCTCTCTCTGTTCTTGCTTCTGCTATAACAGGTACACCATACACTTGATTCACAACCATATACTATTGAGGCAATGTATTATCCAACGGCGTTGGTTTTGGTTGATTTATTTCACTAACATTATTGGAGTGTTGTGAATTAGTACTACCATGAGTTTGACTCAAATTGACTGATCTTGAACTTGAACCTTGCTCTGTTGTGAAAATTGAGTCGTCATGAGGTTTTTGTTCTCTGCTGCTCTTATTCGAACCAAGGTGGCAAAGGTGGTGCTGAAAAGCCAACTTGGGTAATTTTAAGGGTAGTGATAATAGCAGGGAATGAGCGCCAGTGGTGGTTGTTCAAGAAGAGGAGCCCCCTTTTTCTTCTTCTCTTTTGATCAGAACTTGAGCTTCTTCATGCCTTTTGTTATCTTCCAGAGAGGAGGAAGAATAAGATTGTATATGGGTGTTATTTTGTATGGGTTAAAATTCATTATGTGGGTCGGGTCGGGTTAAAATCGGGTAATTCAAGTGAAATCGGGTAATTTAGGAGATTTGGGGGTTTTCATCCAAACAAGGGGTATAAGTGAACAATTTGGCTAACAAAGGGGTATATTTGATCACTTTGACTAACGGAGGGCAAATTTAACCAATAAAGTAAAGTAGAGGGGTATATTTGACCCTTTTCCCTATTT
Source organism: Lycium barbarum (assembly GCF_019175385.1). NCBI lineage: Eukaryota > Viridiplantae > Streptophyta > Magnoliopsida > Solanales > Solanaceae > Lycium > Lycium barbarum. The sequence goes on from NC_083343.1 coordinate 84,426,979, forward strand.
ATTACCCAACATGATTTTGAAGATATTTGATCATCCCATCATTAATAGCTACACTTCGGGTTTACTACATCTTGAATTTCGATCATAACAACTTCATATAATACAACCTTGAACGAATAACATAATAGTCTGTAAGATCTTCAGGAGCCCTTAATTTATTCTCCATAATCAAATATTGTTTGGACACTGTTGGTATCATGATCTTCTAGATATAGTTAGCTCTTCTGGAGCCTTGATTAATTTTTTACTACAAATATTGCTTAAATACTGTTGGTATCATAAAATAAATTTTAGTTAAACACTGCTGGGGTCATGAGATAAACAATAGTAGAGATCAAAATTTGCTACTTCGGAAGCAGATTTCTAAGCGCTACTTTGGGAGTAAATTTCAATGTTTACTACTTCAGCAGTAAAGTATAGGGTATTTAAAATATTTCTTCTCAATTATTCTACCTCTTCTGGAGGCGAGGCGTATTATTTTCTCAACAAAAAACACGTATATATTTATATTCTTTACTAAATATCATCACATTGATCACTCCAGGGATTGCATCTGTATTTGTAATATTTATTAAAAGTTCCCATTCTTCAAGAATGGAACATAATCATATGAATGTGTCTTAACCATATAAAATTATGGTCGCTTAGAACCTCTTTTAAAATATTGCTACTTTGGGAGAAAATCGAGACATGCATATAATGTAGAGATTTTCTCTCAACATATTTCCAATATAAACCACAATATATAGGCCTATGTATAAATCACAAGTTCTGGTGATCATGAATATAGATAAATTTATTGATACTTTAGACTTGTGAAGTATTAATGCCACTTCTGGTGGTCATTCTAAAAATAAGTATCAACTTAACCACGACATACTAATATATAAACTTAGCACGTAATCTTAGAAGTGAATAAAAAAATATTAATCCAACAATAATGAGCAAAGGCTCAAATCACTTTACCTTAATTACATCACACTTGAATTGTTTTCCTCCACTAAGAGGCTCTACTATTTCTTACCCACTTGTTCTTCTAAGCCACGGGTTACACCGTCAAACTTTCAAAGACGGTAGTATTAATATGGATTAAACTTCAATAGAAGGTTAGAGATTAAACTCCAATAAAAGGTTAGAGACTCGTGCTGATAGCGTGTTATAAAATAAATAAAACTAGAAGAAGAACATTGCAGAGAAAGAGAGAAAAGAGGAGAATTATTATTTCTCTTGTTAGGGTTGTAAATACAATGAAGAAAACCTCTCTATTTATAAGGGAAGTGTAGCTTGGTCCCAAAGCACAAACCCTAAATCTTCTCCTAAAGATAGCCATTCACAATAATAAATAATATTTATAACACCTTCATTATTCTTCATTTTTTCCAATCTACTCTTCCAATTTCAAATTTCAAAATTCAAATTCAATGGATAATAATCCTCCTTCTCCTCCTCCTCCTCTTCCTCTAGCTCAAAATCAATTAGTACATCCGATGTAGAGGTATTATGATAAAATAGAAGAAAATACAGTTCGATGTAGAATTTGTGGAGTGAATATCAAACATATCAATTTTCTCTCTTTAAATACGCTCCAAGAAACTAATCATCTCTGATCTACCACCGCCAGTTGGGTAATTTCCTAACACCGCTGTAATGAAAGCTCCGGCCACCTCCATCGGGCAACCACCTGGCTAGAAAAACACCACCGTATCTATGACAAACGATAAATGCCCAACCCTAATCCCATCATCATAAACTAATACATAATCGAAGGAAACATATGCACAAGCAATGCACATCACAAAACCCACAGAACAACCAATCAAAGCCATCAAGCTTTCATTTCGACCATTCGAATAAAAAGGTACACCGACAGTCACCATCACTATGGAGAGGAAGAAATCCTCTCGGACAAATGGCGATTGACCTTAGTCGACAAATTCTCATAAAACAAACCACAGATCAAGACAATCAGAAAGGAGATTAAGAGACGATTTCCGATGAAAGGTGGTCTAAATATAGGACTCTTTGATTCTAGACATGTCTTTCTTGATTTCTTTGATGAGGACGACTGCAATAACCTATACTACCGAAGGTATATTCGGTTTAATGAGGAGGCTGTGATGCGACTACAGAGATGGAAAAAAGATTTCACACCGTCAGAGGAAACGACATTTGCACCGGTCTAGGTGATCTTTCCAAGGCTAAAGTGGCACTAGTTCCATTGGGAAGAAATATGCAGGTTAGTTGCCCCAATTGGATAATCTTTAGGACTAGATAAAGCTACTAATTAAAAAACCATACCGTAGCAAAAGTTAGGGTTGAGAAATTGATCTTGCAAAACCTAAATGAACTGAAACCATGATTATGGTAGTTAACCATTCTAATGGGAAAACAGAGGAAACCATACAAAACTAGTAGAGTATGAGCGAGTGCTAGATTATTGCTTTAACTGTATGATGTAAGGGCATAAAAATTAGAATTGTAGAAGAAACCAAACAGTGAATAACAGGCAAACTACCAATAAACCCCAGAGAACCAACATCTAATCTGAAAGACAGGCTGTCAAGAAACCTATGGAGAAAAATCAAAAAGAGACCATGACTAGTAACTATAATTTTTTTTATAAAGGACAGGCTACCAAGAATGAGGAAACAAAAGAAAAGGATTCACCAGATTCTAATAGTATGGACATTATGAATGACAAAGTGGAATAGTACAAAGTAGAAGGGGAGGAAACAAGTACAGAAACACACATAAAAGTTACCAATGGAAAACAACAAATGAATAACAACAATCATGTTGGTTTCATTGAGGAGGACCTACAAGATTTGAGTGTTCAAAGTCAAGAAATAGAGAGGGGCAAATGAGGTTCATGGAAAACAAAATCCAGATGATACAAAAGACAACATACCCTATTACGCCCTATTTTGACCTGGGTCCAAGATAGTTTGCAACTTCACGGTTCTTCTAACTGGTTTTAAAAGAGTTAGAGTCGCCACCTTATTTTTTAGGAAAATCAGGAAACCTATATGTACTTATGTGTCTACTCCATTTTCAGTCCACGAAACCTATAAGATTCTAGATAAGGGTTTTATTTACCTCGAGGGGAAGGTATTAAGCAACCCTCAGAGCCTGCCCGAAGACAGTCCTTAGGCTTAGTTTAACTGAACACTAGAGGGGGATTATCTATCTGTTTATCATTATTATTACCTGTTTTCAAAATGTTATGACTTCATGAAAAGCTACACTAAGTGATAATATACTAAGTATACACAGTGTATAAAAATGTATTTATATCAAGTATCAAGTATTCATAAAGAATGTATAGTAAAATAAAATTATATATATATATATATATATATATATATATATATATATAAAATAGTATAAAGAGAATGTACCTCGTAAGTATAAGAGTATATATGTTAGTACAAAGAGTGTATATATATGTTAGTGTAAAGAATGTGTAACTATATTAAGAATATAAAAATATAAGACTAAAATAAAATAAAATATCAAGGATATAAAGAATGTGCGTCTATGTATATCAAAAGAATGTATATATATTAAACATTTAAAGGACATATTTCAAGTGTAAAAGAGTGTACGTCAAACCTAAAATGTATAAAGAATTGTACAACTAGGTATATTAGTGCATAAAGAATGTAAAAATAATTTGCGAATATTCATTGGTGTAAAGATTTTATATAACGAAATTATTCGAAACAGTGAAGTTCATTTGACTTGTTTCTACCGTTTAGTTAAAAAGAGTGTTTGTTTAATGAATATCCTATCAAAAGAATAAGGAACAAAATAATTGTAAAAAGTATTGGTAAAAAAATAAGTATAAGGAATTGTGGATAAAAAATGAGTGAAAATGTGTAATGCCTCTAAAGAATAAAAGATTTGTAAATGGACGACTTAATATTTGCCTAGCGTCAAAATGTGAATTTAACTTAATTAAAAAATGTATTAGTGTACACGAAACAATATAAAATGTAATTTGTATTAAGAGCGTATAAAGAATCAAAATTAAAGGATGGACTAGTACTTTTGCCTAATCGTTAAAATTGTAAATTTATTTAACAAAGTATTTATACCAAGTCAATTTAATCTAGTTATGAAAGTATTGACGGCCTAAGTCTTACCTAAAGCGAATGACAATTTTAAGTTTAACAAACAAGGCGACAAGTAAATAACTATATCAACCCGTCATTCCAAAAATAAAGTTTTCACTATACTATGAGTTTATGTTTTGTACAGTTATATAAAAAGAATGCGGAAAGTAAATACAAACAGTGATTCGATGAAATCTTCGGGTTTCTTCCGAGTGTCATCTCCGGAATGTATCTCCGGGTACCTATATAAACACTTAGTAAAAGTGTTAGTAAGAAAATAAATAACTATCGAATGAATTAAAGAAATAATGAATAAACTTAAAATAAAAAACCCGTCTTTTGTACATGGGAGGCCTTGGAAATCGACGGAAATTTCTTCATCGGCCATTTGGATGTAGTATTTGTCCAAATTAAATTAACAAAATGATAAAAATGATGAAAGTGTCAACAACAGTCTCGGATAGCGGGATTGTTGCAAGTCGGCCAAGAAAGGTTGAGCAGAGTACCATTGACCGCTGCAGTTAGTATTTTTCGGGTATAGAAAACAACGATTTATTAGTTAAGATAATTTTTTTAGTAGGCTAAGTAGCCATTTTGTCACATAAGAGCAAAAGAAATGAAAACAGTAGGGTCCAACCCATCAGCGTCATCTAAGATGATTTTATAAAGTAAAAATATGTAGACTAAGTATGCAACTCCAGGCAAAAAAAAAAAAAAATACGACGTAATTTTTTTAAAAAGAAGCCTAAAC